>NC_060234.1:15023870-15698870 GCF_021155775.2 Neodiprion pinetum
GAATAAAAGGACATTGATCAGATCATGTCTCACCAAATTCACATCCATCCCAAAGGCGAAGGCGGAATCAGCGAGCGAACTTTAAAGGATCTTCCATGGTATGATCTCAACCAGCAGTTCACTTTACGCCATTGGAAGACCCATCGGGCAGCACGAAGACTTGTATATCTTCCTGGTAGTCGAGCTATTCGACAACGAAACACGTCGCGACTGGGAGACCTCCATCACCGAGACAACGGAGTCTCCCACATACAAACACCTCAGGAACTACCTCGAACGCCGAATCCAGACGCTTGAAACAATTCACTGATCAAAAAGAGAACGAAAACCTCCCGAACCATCACCACGATGAAAGAATACACATCACGTCCAGAACAACAGTGGGAAGAAGAAAGCAAGCGAGTCCAACTCAGAACAGAGACGCAGTGCACTCACAGAAAGCTGCATCATCTGTAACCAGGACCACTACATCATGTTTCGCCCAACCCACAAAGGCAAACCAGCCAGGGAACGGATGGACACAATTCTAGAACTCAACCGCTAAACAAACTGCCTGGGCAAACAAAATCTGCACGAATGTCCATCCAAGAAGACGTGCCGAACGTGATCAGAGGGACATCACACCACGCTGCATGATGCATTGGCCGCTCCAAAGCCAGCAACCTCAGCCAATTGCCTCATTGCCAAGCAGCGCTTCCCAACAAGAGTCTCCGTCCTGCTAGCCACAGCCCGCATCCGGGTAGCAGATCGCTTCGGAAACTTGCACCATACGCAAGCACTCATTAATCAAGGTTCCGACACGAGCATGATCACCGAGAGACTTGCACAACGCCTCCACCTCACCTGAACAAACACATCAATTGCCATCTGCGGAGTAGGTGGAGTACAGACAGCAATCGCAAAGGGAAGAGTAGAGTTGAAAGCTACAGCTCGTCACAAGGGCACCACCGTAGCAACGACAGCACTGGTCCTGCCCAAACTAACACTCTACGGCAACAACATAGAAACATCGAGGCTGGAGTGGAGTCACATCAAAGGGCTCGATCTAGCAGAGCCAGACTTCGAAGCTTCCGATCCCATCGACGTCATCCTCGGGGCCGACATTTACGCTCAAGTCATGGACACCGCTCTCCGGAAGGGAGGCGAAAATCAACCTATCGCCCAGAAAAGAATCTTCGGATGGATTTTGTCTGGCACTACCAATGCGTCAAACGCATCCGCTAACGCCACAGTGAGTCACCACTGCTCGACGGGTGACACACTGTCAACTATGGTTTGACAGTTCTGGGAGCAGGAAGAGCTACCCAACGCTCCTACTTCCTTGACAACCGACGAGCAAATTTGTGAGGACATGTACGTCAACGGACACTCACGAACACCCGAAGGTCGGTACATAGTGCGACTACCAACATCATCAAAAATAATGGACTTGTCGGACACTCGCAGAGCCGCTGAGAGAAGTCTCAATTACACCCTCAAGCGCTCTACACACAACAAGGGGCTTGAGCAACATAACACAGTGTTCATGTCGAGCTACGAAGCTATGAAACACATGAAAGTGGCTTAACGACCCAAGCCAACTAGCAATGTCTGCTACTTTCCTCATCGTGGACTGTGGCGAGAGTCCAGCACCACAACAGCACTTCAAGTGGTATTCAACGGATCCTGCCAAACTCGACAAGGAATCTCTCTCAACCATTTTATACTGAAGGGAGAGAATCTACTGCTAGCTCTATCTGATGTCCTACTCAGATGGAGAACCCACCATTTCGTCATCGCTGCTGACATCGAAAAGATGTACAGGCAGATTCTCGTACATCCAGACCGCAGAGACCTCCAAAGGATACTCTGGAAAACAAAAGAATACCGACTCAATACCGTGACATACGGTCTTGCCTGTGCTCCCCTCCTAGCCATCAGGACCATCCGACAGCTGGCTCATGATGAACAGGCAAATTTTCCACTTGGAGCATCTACTCTACAACGAGACATCTACGTTGATGACATCCTAACTGGGGCAGACAATCAAGCGCAACTCCTCCTCCTTCAAAGAGAAATGCGGGAGATATGCATGGCGGGCGGATTCCCACTAAAGAAATGGATGTCAAACAACTCCGCTATGCTGGCACACATTCCAGAGTCTGATCGTCTGGTAAAGGGCAACCTGTCTCGGACTCCAACCTAGGAAACTCACTCCACACTGGGGCTTCAATGGAGCCAACTATCGGACACCTTATTTACCGTTCGACCAGCCACCTCCAAAGCTACTACAAAGCGATCAATTCTATCGCAGGCTGCTCAACTCTTCGATCCTTTGAGATGGCTCACACCCGTGATAACTCGAGCTAAAATCACCATCCAGTCAACATGATTGATTAGTGCCAATTCGGACGATCCACTTCTTCAACATATCTCACAAGGCTGGAGGGAGTTTCACAGCCAATGGAACACGATCTCCAACATTCGCGTTTCTCGCTGGCTGACAAGGACCAATAACATAGAGCTTCATGGATTTTCAGACGCCTATGAACAAGCCTATACAGCCGTACTCTATCTAAGAGCTCTACAGGAAAACGGTCACAGCGAAATCTCACTAGTAGCCGCAAAAAGTAAAGTCGCACAACTGAAGCAGGTGTCACTCCCTCGACTAGAACCTTGCGCTGCGCATCTTCTCACCAAGTTGGCTCACCACACCCTCAAGATGACCAACTGGGACAACGACGCTACATTCTTGTGGACAGATCCCACTGTCACGCTGGGATGGATCCAGGCGCCTCCACGGAGATGGAAGACAAACATCGCAAACCGAGTTGCTGAGATCGAAACTCTGCTTTCAGAAGCCCAATGGAACTACATCCCAGGTCAGCACAACCCAGCCGATTGCGCGTCAAGGGGGCTCTCGCCACAGGACCTGCTCACACACAAACTCTGGTGGAAAGGACCAGAGTTCCTCTTGAATGGTGAGAAACCTCTACCAAGTTATCTCAAGGCAGATCTTGACAACCATCCAGAAGGAAGATCAACAGCCCATGCACTACACAGACACTACATAGCAGGGTTCATCTCGTCGTGGGAACATTGCGCCAGCGGTATTGGATTCCCCGAGGACGGAACCTCATCAAAGCACGCATACGCCAGTGTGTCACATGTACTCGATGGCGGGCGGCACCACCTCAACAACTCATGGAGAATCTACCTCAGCCACGACTAACTCCAGCAAGACCGTTCGAATTCACTGGAATAGACTACGCAGGACCGATCGCCTTGAAAACTTCACCAAGACGAGGGCACAAGACCACTAAGGCCTTCCTCGTCGTCATCGTCTGCGTGGTGACCAGAGCTGTTCATTTAGACATTGCTTCCGACTACTCGACACAAGCCTTCATAGCAGCGTTAAAACGGTTTATGTCAAGAAAAGAACTCTGCACCGAGCTCTACAGCGACAGTGGCATTAACTTCGTGGGAGCAGACACTGAGCTACAAAAGCTGATCAAAGGATCAACCAACGAACACAACTCCTTTACGAAGGAGCTTAGTCAACTGGTCATCACTTGGCGGTTCAACGCACCGGCAGCCCCACACTTTGGCGAACTATGGGAAGCAGCCGTAAAATCCACCAATTTCATCTTCGCAGAGTCATCAAAGAAGTCTTACTCACATACGAGGAAATGAGCACTGTCCTCTCACAAATCGAGGCATGCTTAAACTCCCGACCCCTCAGCGCACCAACTGATGATCCAGACGACGTATCAGCCTGAACACCAGGTCATTTTCTCATCGGCGCATCCCTCAACGCAGTACCTGAACCAACACTCGAGTACACACCAACGTCACGGCTGTCTCGCTGGCAACAACCCACTCAGATGCGAGATCACTTTTGGACAAGATGATCCCGCGAGTACATTCGAAGCCTTATCCCAAGGAACAAATGGCTCCAGGCAACAGACAAAGTTGAAAGGGGTCGTCTCTGCCTCCTCCGCAACGAGAACACTCCTCCATCAAGATGGCCGCTAGGACGAATCATCGAAACGCTACCAGGAAACTACGGTCTAATTATAGTTGTGGTCGTTAAAACCGCAACAACCACGCTGACCAGACCAATCACCAAGCTCGTTCTCCTTCCAATTGCTGCAGAAGAATGACGATCAACAACAACACTATGCTCACATAGTGAGGCGCGCGGAATGTTCACGACCACCTTATGAAAACCAATGAACGCGCAAACTCATGCGCCCAAGCGTCAACAACTTTCCAGTCGCGCGCCGCAGCGGACAGCACCTACTACGTCACGCGCGCCGCTAACGCCACCCACGCAGCCACGCGCGTCCCGAAATCGGCTTGCCAAGTTTCCTGCTGTCAAATTGAAGTCGCGGCTGGGATATGAGACCAACGATCTCACTCATCGTCAAGGCAACTTCGGTCTCACCGATTTTGAGCTACAGACTGCACTCAAGGTTTACCACCACATAACACCTTCAGTAAGCTACATCTACTCGACAGCATGCAGTCCTTTGGATTACCACATGACTAGAACCTTCACTCTGGCTCCAGCCAGCTCAACCGATAGGACCTGCTCCCATAATCCTCCAGCTCCTTGGGCTCTAAATCCCTTCGACTTCTCTCCAAGGCCTCTTACAAGGCCACTCAGCGTGTTGCTCTCACTCTGGGACGTCCAAAGAGCCAGAGTAACCTCGCCGAGATACAACCATACCATCCCAGTGGCTCTGACTCCATTAGTGGCGTCACGACCCACCTACACTACGGTGGCGACTCAGACAACGCAGTCGGACAGTGAGTGGGAATCGTCACAACCCATGACCAGACCAGAGAGTCGTCGTCCTCCTACGCCGCCGAGTTCACCGGAGAGTCACTGTACGCCACCACCGATTAACACACCCATTAGTCGCCCCTTCTCTTTACCGCAGCCTCCACCTCGATACCAGAGAACAACGACACCCCCTTCCATCACTTGAAAACCAAAACCTCAATTACTTGTATATATGTGAAATAAATTGAATGAATAATAAGGTATACTGTAAATCTCATCTTTGACTTCAGAGCGATCACCTCCCTCCATGCAGCTCAGTCAAAAACGCCAGCGACAACTAGCACATCCATGTATACATACTTTTCCCGGGTACCTATACTTCAATTAAATCACGTTTTTGCTACGAAGTATGGAAAAAATTGATTCTCATTATTAATTTCTTGAATCGCTGACGCTTCGGTAACGTTATAAACCGGTAAGTACGCACAAGCTAAATATTAACTTGAGTTCACCATTACGACGTCTGTGTTACTCGAAAAATTATTGCAACCAACATCATGTCATGATCGCTCACCCTCTGATGCTCTGCAGTAAGTTCCCAACTCTGCCGCTGGAACATCGCAGAGGGCGCAAGCGCGCGACGAAGTTCCGTTGTCACACCAAATCCCATCAGAGTGACTGTCTTTATAGTCTTCAGTCGACGAATAAGCTATCAGCGATATTTGGAAAATATTCTGATAATGCTCCTAAATTTTCTGTTGTTGCCTGAAGTCAAGCGAATAGGAGCATAAATAATATAATGTCTCACAAAGCGCCCAAGAACTGCTGCTACAGTCTCATTGAATCTGCAGATAACAGGTTAGCCAGTACTGTTTGCTCTAAAAATGGAGGGGAAAAACGTGTTTTGGACGTGAATACACGAATAAATGTTTCACCGGGGAAGCACACTGCACCGTTTGCTGAGCAAGTGAATACGAAAAGTGACAAACGAGCGACCAAATTAAAATTGCCATCTACTGAAGCTCTTACTCTTACATAGCTCTTACATGGACTCTTACTAGCGCGGAATGAGGAAGCCTCCAGAAAGTATATGGAGCAATCTGAAGGGATCCAATGTCAAACCAACTGTGGTATCGACTCAAGTGTAGATAACACTACAGTTGTTGATTTCTAACATCTTTCAGACAAAGTACCAGACGTTTCGCTATCTGTGAAAACCTGCAATATAATTTTTTTCGATTTCAAAACTTCTGGGTTTTCGGGAAACTCAAAAATTTTACTAATAGCAGCGAAATTTGAAAAATATTGATTCAGCATTCATCTCCATCCTTCTAAGCCGATTAATGCTGATGCTTCCAGGGTTACAAGTTTAATATATGTTGAGGGAAAACTATTTTTCCATGGCAACGAAGTACTGTCGATTCCTCCTCGTGACGCTCGACTTTTTTTCCAAGAGTTTTTCCAGATTTCATCAGAACCATGCATTCTTGTCGCTCATGAAGCATCATTCGATTCCTCTTACTTACTGCTATATATCATAAATAACGGTATGATTGACAGTTTTCAGAATATCGCAAGAATTTGAGACAGCTTGACTGTACTCAAAAAAGTCTTGCCAGAACGAAAAACTGAGAAGAAAAGTTTCAGCTTACAAACTTTGGCCTGGGATTTATTGAACTTAGAATCATCAAGTCAATTCGATAAAGCTCTATTCGATGTTGAGAGTTTAGAGGAGTTGTGCGATGATTTTTGTCAAAAAAAAAAGATTTTGTTGGAGTTTGTAAGCCTTACACGTAGCGATAAATGGCTGGCTCTGAGTACAAAAACCTTCTTCACCGACCAAGCCGCCCATCCGTGCATCCCAGACGCAAACCCTTAAAGGTAACCCCCACTCTCGTGAGATAAAACGTGCTCTGCCGACCGCTCGTCGGTAAGAGAATATCCCAAATGACAATGATCGTTGGTAAAAAATCCTCCAAATGACCATGATCGTCGGTAAGAAATCCTCCGAATGGCCATGATCGTTGATAAAAAATGGCTGAAATTGTCGAAATATTACCCCTTGTAGAATAAATTGTTCTCTTTGTCGGTCAAGGAAATCATGCTCATCCAGCGTGATCGATAACTGCATTACCGAGCGCACTCTGTGAATCCTCGGACGTTCGAGCGGACCCCGTGATTTTTCGAACGTTCGACCGAAAATCCTGGCGTGTGTCAGGGTTTGAGGGCTTCCAGAAGGTTCGAGAAGATTCTCCGGCGATCGAAAGGTTTCGAGGGTGGAGGTACGACGTTGGGAGGCTCATGCAACGGCGTTGAACGAATCTAGGCTGACAAACGATTCGTCCGACGTGTTTCGACTCGACGTTGAGCGGCATGCGGTCGAAAGATTTCGATGCGGTGTTGAATTCTGAAAGACCCGCTCTGGCCTTGAACGAATTTCAGACAAACAATTCTCGGAATCGTCCGACGAAAACAATACTCGGAATCGTCCGACGAGTTTCGACTTGACGGTGTGCGGCCTGCGGACAACGGATTGCGGTGCGACGTTGAGTTCGTGAGCCGTGTGAAGAAGCCGCCTCGACCTTGAAAGATTCTCGTCCGATGAGTTTTGACTTGACGGTGAGCGGTCTGCGGACTACGGATTGCGGTGTGACGTTGAGTTCGTGAACCGTGTAAAGAAACCACCTCGACCCTGAACGATTCTCGGATACTTATGCTGACAAACAAACAATGCGTTCGACAAGTTTCGATTTGACGGCAAGCGGCCTGCGGACAACGGATTGAGGTGCGACGTCGAATTCTAGAAGGTTCTGGAATGAACTCTTAACTAGCAGGACAGATGTTTCGAATTAACGGTTGATATTGATACTGGGTTCAGTCAAGGCCAGAGTGCAAAGTCGACCGATAGCTGCGGCCGTATACATTCAGAGCCAAGGATCCGCGGTGTTGGGTTACTATCGCTCTAAGAATGCAAAACATTGCGCGCGCACACAAAAACATACGTACAGCTGCCCTATAAAAAGGACGCTCATCACTGCAAACGATCATTCAGTATCAACATGTCAAGTACACGTGAGGCGAAAGCTAAAGATGGAATCCACGAAGTGTTTGAGATTGATCGATATTATGGAATCAGCGTACAAAATCTTGGGCAAATCATCATCAACAGCAGAAATTCAAAAATGGATATAATTCGGAAGTCAAAATATTCGGCTTCTCAACAAAATTTTGCGAAAGGCTTCATCGATTGGAGAAAAGATGAGAATTATCACAGCGATCGGACTCTTGAGAGCGCTCGCGGGAAAATTCAAACATCTTCAGAAAACGGATGGAGGTACGTGGAAAGGAAGAAGAAGCGATCGAGTTCATTGGGAAGATTTGGAATCAGCTTTTGAGGGGAGCATTCGAACTGGATCCATCGTCAATTTGAAGCATAAAGATGTGGAGAGATTTCTAAAAGACGCAAATGTACTAGCTGTGACAAGACTAAAACACGCTTTGAAGAAAGACAGGAGCTTGAAAGCCAACGTTATCCTGGTTTGTAAATTTGAAGTTAGAAAAGATGATCACATGGTGGAAGAGATCAAATTTTTTAATGCGAGAAATGAAATCATCCTCCAGACAACGGATATTCACGAATGGTTCATCGAAAACGCGACAGAGCGTTTGCTGAAAAACGTGGAAGATTTTCAGGAAAAAGGATTCAGGCTGGTTGTTACTTGAAATTATAAATCTTGCCGTCAACATTAACAAGTACGTGCCACTACGAGGCGGTGTGTTCACATACACACCACTACCCAAAGATATTCAAGATAAAAAGGCTGTCGTCAACATCCGCAACGGCGACTCATATTGCTTTCTATGGTCGGTCACCGCAGCCCTCTTTCCGGCCAACAACACAATCCCAGTGAAATTTCTTCATATCCGCATTTCAGTTCAGTGCTACAATACGACGGTTTGCATTTTCCAATGTCTTTGGACCAGATTCCAAAATTTGAGAAACTCAACAAACTTTTAATCAACGTTTATAGTATAGATTGTATTGAGAAACAAAAGCGCAGTGAAATTGTACTCAATTATTTAAGCCGAAAGAAGTCTGATAAACCTACAATCTATCTTTTAGTAATAGAGACTGAAAACGACGATGACGATGATGATGATGGTATGGAAAATATTGAAAGGAATGTAACACATCATTTTGCATGGATTCGAAATTTATCGCGGTTAACAAGTTCTCAAATTTCCAAACGCTCACATCAGACGCGGTTGTGCGATAGGTGTCTGTCTCATTTTAATTTCGAAAGATGTTTGTTGAAGCACCGAGTTGATTGCATGAATTTCAACAAAACCAAAGTTATCTCACCAGCAGAAGAGGACAAGATTCTCAAATTTAAAAATTTCAAGCACAGAGAAACCGTTTCATTCTGCATTTACGCAGATCTAGAATGTTTACTGCAGCCCATTCTTAAAAGTTTTCGGGAAAATAGAACAATTTATCAGGAGCATCTTACGTATAGTTCAGCTTACTATTTACATTGTGCGTTCAACGATTCAATTTCCAAATTCAAAATTAATCGTGGAGAGACTTGCATTCAATGGTTTGTGAATGAGTTAGAGGAATTGGCACATTCGTTCGAAGCTTATTTCAAAACTAGTGTACCGATGGAACGGCTCAATTTCAATCAAATTTTCATTATGTATTCGAAGTTGATTTGGAATATCCTGAGGAGTTGCATGAAACTCATAATTTACCATTATATCCGGAGCACTGTGTAACACCGATTTCGAACAATAAACAGCCGAAATTGACGACCATGCTACTTTCCAAGAAAAACTACGTTGTTCACTATCGCATATTAAAGCAATGTTTGGAATTCGGCTTGAAATTACTCAAAATTCAGAAAGTTCTCAAATTCAGGCAAACCCCGTGGCTCAAACAATACATCGATTTGAATACCGATTTGCGGGAAAAATCTCACAACGAATTCGAGAAAAATTTCTATAAACTGATGAACAACGCGGATTTTGGCAAAACAATGGAAAATGTTAGGAAGTATAGAGATGTCAGGCTGACCGCGAAATGGGATGAAAGATACGGTGCTAGAGCTACCATAGACAAACCTAATTTGCATAGCTGCACCGTTTTCGACAAAGATATAATTATCGTCGAAATGAGTAGAACGAAAGTCAAGTTGAATAAACCATTGTATGCAGGTTTCTCCATTCCGGATCTGTCTCAAACATATATCTACGATTTTCATTATAATTATATTGTACGGAAATTTGGCAACCGAGCAAAATAATGTATACGGATATGTAGTAGAGATACAAGAGTTCTAAATCAAAAAAAATTGCGGCGTACCGGCAGAGTGTTCCGATTCCTACCTAACCGATAGTCGGTGTGTTACCACCGCGATGGTAAGCCTTATCCACGAAAATGTTACCGGCTGTTGACATAGATGGCGCTACCAGTATTTTTGCCCGATTTTACTGACATATAGCTTGACAATGAAATTTTTGTGCTGTCGGATGAGCAGCCATTTTGATTTCTTTGTCGTCGGATGAGTGGACAGTTTAAATTTTTCATTGTTCGATGGCAGACATTTCACCCCGGGAATTGTTATCTCTAATCTTACCGACAGCCGGTGTTACCGGATGTTGCCGCGGGTTTGCCGCATTAACGATCAATCGATATCCCATCGATCGACTCTGCGTGATGTTTTCAATGCTCGACGCAGGGTGGTGACTTTTTTTTATTTGAACATGTGGTCGGGTGAACGTTTCAAAAATAAGGGTTAGATGCTTTGAATATTTGTTTATTTTATTTCATTTTTTGGTGTCAGTTCACGTCATACACGTTGGAGTATGCCCCCAGAGGTTTATGTAGACCTATGCGGGACAGGGAAAGAAACGGATTGGCGCCATCATTATGCGGCTGCAGCTGTCTTAAGATGTTCAATAGAAACACCTGCATTCGTACAAAGGGGGCGAGGGGGGCAACTGCAGAAAACCTTCCCCGAGTGATTGCGGCCCCTTCTAGTGAGAGCGTGAGCGAGAAAGAGAGACAGAGAGAGAGAGAGAGAGAGAGAGAGAGAGAGAGAGAGAAAGAGGATGGAATAATGCAGGATACAGAAATATATATGTATATATTGTTACAAAGGGTGAAATCACCCGTTTTGCCCCCTCTTTAATGATCTAGTAGTCAGCATAGATCAAAGACGTTTATAAACCTCTTATGTCTTTAAAAAGAATAAGGTTGCTGCGCCAACCGATATTATTGTAAAAACAGTCTTGTTTCAGACTTTAAACAAGAAACACGTATATTGCATTAAAAGCATTTATCACGATATTTTTGTTCACGCCTTTGATTTGATAATAAGTAAACTCGCGGATCCATATTTTATTAACGTAACGCCTAAATCGTTACAATTGGTGTCAGAAGTGGGATCTTGAGTTCTTATTAATTGAGTTAATTCAGTGCGCGAACTTTAATTATGAGTAGCAGTCGTTTGACGCGCTCACGACGAAGAGAAAGTAGCGGAGAAGAACCTTTTGTTATGGAGAATCCGCGGGTCCCTGAAACAATTCCATCACCTTCAGTGGACCCTCTTCCAATTCCTTCGACAATCTCTCAAATTGATCTGTTGAAGATCATGTCTCAACAGCAAGAGGCTGCTGAGCGCCAACAACAGCAACTTCTTCAGCTGCTTCTTGATCAACAAGAGCAGCGAAAAAGAGAACAAGAACAACGGGAAAGAGAATTTGCCTCTCAGTTTGAGCAGCGAAGAAGAGAACAAGAACAACAGCTGGAACAGCGCAGGCTTGATAGAGAAGCACAAGAACGATCCGAAACCAGTCTACACGAACTGTTCCGGACGACTGTGGCAGCTCTTCAGGCTGTTCATCAGGTGAATGGCTCAGGAGAACCGGCTGTCACCCCACGAGGTTCCAGAGTCGCTACGCCGCTTCCCTCTCCTGTTTCTTCTCCTGTTCCCGTTCCCGCTGTTCGACAGGTCCAACATCCAGGACAGTTCCAGGATGTACGAGACTCAAGGTCTGTGCCTTTTACTAGGGGAGTAGTTGAATCCCCAATTGGTAGAGTAACGGTTAATAATGAGGTTGGCTTTTCCGAGCCTTTGCCTCAAGCTCGACCTCGATGTTCTCATTTTAATCAATTAAATAATTCAAGATTTCCTGAGGTTGCTTCTCAGATTAATGAGAAACCTCTTTATCCTTTAAAACCGCCAATTTTTGACGGAAAAATTCCATGGGCAGATTATGAACGCCAGTTTAATACAATTGCTAAACATAATCAGTGGGACTCCGCCATGAGGGCCCACAGTCTTGCCTCCTGTCTTCGAACGCCGGCTTTGAATGTTTTAACGGCGTTGTCTGAGGAAGAAATCTCTGATTATGAAAAACTTAGTTCTGCATTAAAGTTGAGGTATGGAAATGACCACTTAACGAAACTGTACACGGCACAGTTACAGACAAGAAGACAAGGACGAGACGAAGACCTCGCGTCTCTTAGTCAGGACATTGAACGGCTTTCTCGTATAGCTTTGCCGGATCACGAGCCGTCTCGTAATTTATTAGCAACGCAAGCTTTTTTGAATGCGATTAATGATCCAGAGATTAAAATGGCCGTTGGAACGTCAGGCCTCACTTCTCTGCGGGAGGCAACAGCCAAAGCCCTCGAGGTGGAGGCAATAAGAAAGCAATATTTTGGGCTGAACAAGCTTCGTCGGATTGAGGTGTCTGAAAACGCCTCAAGAAGGCGAAGTTTTGAACACTCGGAGGAGTCAAAACCTCAAAATTATAAAAATAGAAATAACAGTAACAATTTTAAACCAAGAAATCGAGGTTCTTTTCAAAACCAACAAAACCAGCGTATAAATAAAAACGTGGTCGTGACAAGTCAAACTAGCTTGACTTGTATATTTTGTAAAAAAACAGGTCACGATGCCAATCATTGTTTTCTAATTAAGAAAATTAGTGGAAAACCGATGCAAGGCTCGAATCCAAATTCTTATAATTGGCGTAAGAAAAATATAGAAATAGGGGAAGCAAATCCTCAATCAAGTTCTTCAACAGGAACTCACTCAAAAAACTAATTCTAGATGATTTGTCAGGGCGAAAATCATCGCAGATTGTTAGAAGTGAAAGCCCTCTTAGAGAGCAATTTTTAATTAGAAGTCTACGACAGTCTGGTCTTTACGCGCGCGGTACTGTAAATGGCGTCGATTGTCTATGGGTAATAGACACGGGCGCGGAAGTAACCGTAGTTCGATCGGATCTCTTTAAATCCGATGACCAGATTGTTCCCTCTTTTTCTCTGCGAACAGCCACTGGAGAGACGACCCCGGTTTTGAGACAGGCTACTGTCCAAATTAACCTTTTTGGGTGTATCGACTCTCCACATAAGGTTTTTATAGCAGATATAGAGGATGAAGGTATTTTGGGAATAGACTTTCTTACAGCTCATAACTGTGTTATCTCGACTAAGAGAAATTCGCTAGCTTCAAACAATCGTGAAATAACTCTTTGTACAAATAGAAATGGAATTTATTGGACTCCTCCTAGAATTCGAGAAATAGAACTTTCGGAGGATGATTTGCAACAACGTTTTCCTTCGCATTTACAGAGCCTTGTTGAGAAATCTTCGATTTCGTTAAATTCAGCTCAGGCAGAATCGTTTAAATCTCTTTTGCTAGAGTTTATAGATTCTTTCGCCAAAGATAGTGGTGATAAGGGCCGATGTACTTCTGTCAAGCACAAGATCGACGTCGGAGAGAGTTCACCAATAAAACAAGCTCCTCGAAGACTCGCTCTCAATGCCCGAGAAGAGGTGAAGAAGCTTGTGGAAGACATGTTAGCGAACGATGTGATTGAGCCATCGTCTAGTCCCTGGGCCTCACCAATCGTCCTTGTAACAAAAAGGACGGATCCAAACGATTTTGTATCGATTACAGGAAGCTGAACGATATAACGAAGAAAGATTCTTACCCTCTACCCAGAATCGACGAGACACTCGACCTGATAGCTGGTGCAACTTGGTTCAGCACCATAGATCTTCAAAGCGGATACTGGCAGGTCGGAATGGATCCTCTAGATAAAGAAAAAACAGCTTTTGTTACGGGTTTAGGAGGATTATGGCAGTTCAAGGTTATGCCGTTTGGTTTGAGTAATGCCCCGGCTACCTTTGAACGAATGATGGAGGCTATTCTCCATGGGCTCACGGGCAAAATATGCCTCGTTTATTTAGACGATATAATCGTTTTTGGCAAGAACTTTGAAGAAGAAGTTCAAAATCTCAGACAAGTTTTCGCTAGGCTGAAGCAAGCAGGTCTGAAAATGAGCCCGAAAAAATGTCATCTGTTCCAGGAAGAAGTAGGCTTCCTCGGACATATCGTTTCAGCACAAGGTGTGAAGACCGACCCATCCAAAATAGAGAAGGTTTCTTCTTGGCCGACACCTAAGAATAAAGAACAAGTTCAAAGCTTTTTAGGCCTTTGTACGTATTACAGAAGATTTGTAAAAGGTTTCGCTAGTATAGCTAAACCTCTCCATCATTTGACCGGAATCAAGATTCTTTTTGACTGGACCCCGGAATGCGAAGAGGCTTTCAAGAAATTAAAGGAAAATCTTATTTCTTCGCCGATTTTAGCTTATCCAGAGGTCGAAATTCCTTTTATTTTAGATACGGATGCATCTCTTTCAGGAATAGGCGGGGTTCTGTCACAAATTCAGGGAGGTCAAGAGAGAGTGATAAGCTATTTCAGCAGAGTTTTGAGTAAAACCGAGAGGAATTATTGTGTCACTCGTAGAGAGCTTTTAGCTGTCGTTAAGACCGTAGTACATTTTCACCATTATCTGTACGGTAGGAGATTTTTGATACGTACAGATCATGCTTCTCTCAGGTGGCTACTTTCGTTCAAATCTCCCGAAGGTCAGGTAGCTAGATGGTTAGAAAGGCTCGGTCAGTACGATTTTGATATTCGTCATCGAGCAGGAATTCATCATGGAAACGCCGATGCTCTCTCTCGAAGACCCTGCGAGGAAATGCCAGAGTGTAAACAGTGTGCACGATTAGAGAAAAATCGTGACCCCTCTCTTATAATACGGAAGATTTCTTTCGAAAATGACCAGGAGGAATGGAGAAAATCGCAACAAGAAGACGACACTTTGAATCAAGTGAAGTCTTGGAAAGAAGCAGAAATTCGCCCAGACTGGCAGGATATATCCTTAGCCGAGCCAGATTTGAAAATTTATTGGGCTGAATGGGACTCTATTCTTTTAATTAATGGAATTTTATACCGAAAATGGGAATCTGCAGACTTGAAAGAAATCAGGTGGCAACTTTTGGTTCCTAGGTCACGAGTTCCGGAGATTCTTGCTCTTTATCATGATTCTCCTGCAGGCGGACACTTCGCTTCAAATAAAACTCTAGGCAGAATTCGCAACTTCTACTTTTGGCCCCGTTGCCGGATGGACATTGAAGATTGGTGTCGAAGATGTCGAATCTGCACGGCAAAGAAAGGACCTCGAGCGAAGGGACAAAGCTCTCTTCAAATTTACAACGTGGGAGCTCCACTTGAAAGAATAGCGATGGATATTCTTGGACCTCTCCCGATAACCCATTCTGGAAATAAATATGCTTTGGTTATTGCTGATTATTTTACTAAGTGGCCTGAAGTGGTTCCTCTCGCTGATCAAGAAGCCTCTACTGTAGCACAGGCATTCGTTAAAGAATTTATTTGTAGACACGGAGTCCCTCTAGAACTTCATACTGATCAAGGCCGAAATTTTGAGTCGACCTTAATGAAAGAGGTTACTCAGATTTTAGGGGTTGGAAAAACTCGTACAACTCCTTTGCATCCGCAATCTGACGGCATGATAGAGCGTCTGAATCGAACTTTGCTACAATATTTGTCGTCCTTCGTAGAACAGAATCAGAGAGACTGGGACTCCTGGATCCCTTTCTTCCTCTTATCTTACAGATCTGCGATTCATGAGACGACGAAGCAGACGCCAGCCCTCATGCTTACTGGAAGAAATCTTCGACTTCCGTCAGATTTAGAGAAAGGCCCTGTTCCTGTGCAAAGACAGCATCAAACAGATTATGCCTTTTTATTACAACAACGTTTAGAAGAAATTCATCACTTTGCAAGGAATAGAATTTCTATGGCTTCAGATAAATTAAAAACTCGTTATGATATTCGAGCCAGAGATTTAAAATTTAATCCTGGAGATTCTGTTTGGTTTTTTCAACCACGAAGACAGAAAGGACGATGTCCAAAACTACAAAGGAATTGGGAAGGCCCTTACTTAGTGGTTAACCGGATAAATGATGTTGTTTATAGAATCCGAAGATCTCCTCATTCGCGTCAGAAAGTGGTTCACTTGGATCGTCTTGCTCCATTTGAAGAAGATCAACCTGGAACAGTCTCACCAAGACCAGAAACGTCCTTCGAGGTTAGATCTTCAAACGAACATCCTTGACGACTGTGATCGACTTGACTTTCTTTACAGTCGGTCATCGATTGGGAGAAGAATTTACCTTTCGGAATTCATTTGAGTAAAACTCGACCGCTTACGATTATTATCGAAGGGAATATCGGATGCGGAAAAACAACTTTCACCAAGAGATTTTTAGCAGATCGCCAGGTCTGTACACTTTTAGAACCTCTTGAAGAATATCGAAATGTAGCCGGAATTAATCTTTTAGATTTGATGTATCAGAACCCAGATCGTTATTGCTATTATTTTCAGCATTTCGCTCAAATGGTTATGTTAGATAGACATCTGCAGACGACTTCATTGCCTGTAAAGGTGATGGAAAGATCGATATTCAGTAGCAATTGTTTTGTAGAAGCTCGTCGAAGGTTAGGTAATTTTCGCGACTTCGAATCACATTTATTGACAAAAAATTTTGATCTTCTCATTCGCTCGTCTGAGCTCAGAGTAGATTTGATTGTTTATTTGCGAGTTTCCCCAGAAACTTCTTTTGCTCGAGTCAGTTCCCGTTCTCGTGAGGAAGAATCGAGTATTTCTTTAGAGCTACTCAGAACTATTCATGAGGTTCATGAAGATTGGCTGGTAAAACAAACCTTTTCTTCTTTGTCGGCTCCTGTTATGGTTATCAATGCAGAATCCACAGCCGACCAAGTTTATTCTAATTTCTGTCTTGCAATGACACACGGACAAAGTTAAACCTTTGAATTTAATATTGAAAGAATTTTATTCTTAACAAAAAAAAAAAAAAAAACTATAATCACTAAAACTTAATTTTTGAAATTAAACTACATTAACGGGAAATGGCGAGTAATATTTAAAATTTTCTTAATTTCTTCCTTTACATTATCACATTCCTCGCATCCTTCCGTTTTTTTTATTATGTCATAAAGACTTTGTCTGCATAAGCGACATAGCGCTTTTTCTTTGAGAAAGGTCAGATGAAGGGAGACTTCTTGTAGAAGAAATTCGGGTTTAGAGCTAAAAAGAAATGATCGAAACAAAAAATGATTTTCTTATAATTTATTTGTGTTATTCGATATGATGTATTCACTGTGACTCAAAGCAGCTTTGGCATAGGAAGCCGCTTCTTCCTTTTTCGGAAACTGCGTTTAATTGGCCGCAAGACATCTCTCTCCATAGAGAGTTAAAATAATTAGAACTTTCTATCTCGCTAAGTTCTTCTAGATTTTCGAAAAGGAATACTTTTACTAACATAGCCGCATTCATGGAAGTATGCTCTTTTGTATCCATTTTTTTTTTTTTTTTTTTTTTTTTGAAAAAGAACTGTCTTCAACGACTACTTTTCTTATAATGATTTGTTATTTCTGCGTTGCTAATCAATTTGAAATTTGTTTTCTTCGATTGTTTCTTTCTAGAAACTTCTTCTCTGGAATCGAGTTTTGTAACGGACAGGCTTTGGTTTAAGGAATAATGTGAGAAGAGCCACAATTATTTTTCAAGGTCGATGAGCGATTGCTTGATTTTCACATTTTATTAACCTTAAGTGTCAGTTTTTGTGAGTACTTTTTCAGGTTACTTGACACAGCCTTTTCCCATCTAATCTTTTCCCGATTCCTGAAGATGACTGGTGGTCTTATTTTGAAGAAGAATGCAGAAATGATTCAGATAAGATCGTTTCTTTTCTTTTGAATACATATTTCATTTATTTTATTCAAGTATTCTCTCAAATTCACTTAGTGAATTTGAACTGTTATACCACCACTCACATTTGTCCTCCAAACTCTAGGGTGTGCTGTCTCAGAAGGAGCTCTGGATTCAGTCACCCCACGATTTCCTTATTTCCTATGAAGAGAAGTCTGTTTTTATCTTATTTGGTCCTGGAATTGTCGGTTCCCGGTTCGATGTTTTCATCTGAACCTGTTTCGGAGAGATCCTTCATGAAGAAGATTAAATTTCTTCCCGACATCAATCTGGGCCGTTACGGATAACTTTGAATTCATGAAGCCACATAACACTCATTAACACTAACCTTTATAAAACATGGCACATAAATTTTTGAGATTATTTAACGCTCAACTATCTGCTCAAGGTTTTCTGTGGTTTACCTTGAGACTGTGGGCAAATGCCAGATAGTAAAAACGGGAGTTCTTAAATTTTTAGAGCCACAGCTCCAACTCACCTTTGAGCACTGACTACTAGAATACTGTTATAATTATTTTATCTTTCCCGAGTCGGGACGACTCTTTTCCTCGGGGGGGAGTAGTGTTACAAAGGGTGAAATCACCCGTTTTGCCCCCTCTTTAATGATCTAGTAGTCAGCATAGATAAAAGACGTTTATAAACCTCTTATGTCTTTAAAAAGAATAAGGTTGCTGCGCCAACCGATATAATTGTAAAAACAGTCTTGTTTCAGACTTTAAACAAGAAACACGTATATTGCATTAAAAGCATTTATCACGATATTTTTGTTCACGCCTTTGATTTGATAATAAGTAAACTCGCGGATCCATATTTTATTAACGTAACGCCTAAATCGTTACAATATATATATACATACATGTATATATATATATATATATATATACAGGGTGTCCCTAAATTGCCTCCCACGGACTAGCCAGCATGATACCTCGTTAAAATCGAACCGAGAATTTCTTTTCCGAAAGCTTGTCCGACGCATAGTTTTTGAATTATAAGCGATAGCGCTAGGCCAATCATAGTGCACCATTTCATCTGGATTTGCCGCCACGGAAATTGCTGTTTTGTTCGACTGGGTGGATTATTATTATTTGTTTACGAATTAAATATCGGCACCTCCCCTCTCTCCCTGTTGTACCCCTTTTCGGGCGCTGACCTCGGTATTGTTGCCGCGGCACACGCTGCCGGCCGCACATCCATGGGCGCACACTTGTGTGTGTAAACAGAAGCGCATCCTCAAGCATAAGGGGTACAGCAGTGAGAGAGGGGAGGTGCCGATATTTAATTCGTAAACGAATAATAATAATAATTCACCCAGTTGAACAAAACAGCAATTTCCGTGGTGGCAAATCTAGATGAAATGGTGCACTCTGATTGGCCCAGCGCTATCGCTTATAATTCAAAAACTATGCGTCGGACGAGCTTCCGGAAAAGAAATTCTCGGTTCGATTTTAACGAGGTATCATGCTGGCTAGTCCGTGGGAGGCAATTCAGGGACACCCTGTATATATATATATATATATATATATATATATATATATATATAGTGCTACAATAATCCTCTTACGATATTGCGAATATATATATGTCGGAGTATCACAAATCTCGTTAAATAATTCTATTTTATAATGTATGAAGTGAATAAAAGGATATTTCTTTGAATATGAAACTAAACTTAATGAGCGTCAAGCGTAATTAGCAAGCTAAGAGTATAGCTAAATGACGGAATCTTAGCAACAGACAAATGGCTTGTTTATAACAACGCTTGGACGAAATCGACAGTTGCGGGTTAGCTAGAGAGCATACCAGACGTGTCGGGATCGTCACGCTAAATATGAATAGTCAACGCTCAAATGAACGCTTTACATCCTCTCCGCCTTTCCGAGGCTTTACGCCGACATATATATATATATATATATATATATATATATATATATATATATATATATATATATATATATATATATACATATATATATATATACATGTCGGAGAGAGAAGTATGGTCGAGTTTTTCCCTGAGAGTGGAAATTTCCAAGACCATAGTTCAAACATTTATAACCGTAATAAGTAGTCAATTTTAACATAAGGGTAGTCGTTTATGACATTCGCTGATTGGGTTCGGGGTGACACATCTGGTCACCGAACGTAGCCACGGTCGCGGGATATGTACCGTTATCTACCCGTAGAAGTAAAGAAGGATAAGGGAAGCGTGCTGATGAGCCCGGTGAAGCTTTTAGGAATGAGAAGGTGCGAAGGAAGAAGCGGTTCTGATTGAGAGGCAGTCGAGTAAGGACACATCGAGTATCCTGTCGACCGTGCATTTGTTACCGAACTTCCCATAAATCATAAGGGATCGATTGAGGGCCAGCTATCGTGTTAAGAAACATTGAATTAAGAAAGCTCACTATTGTGGTATTGAAGTTGTACACTGATTGTACGCATCATTTGTAATTCCTTCCATTGAATATGAATACCCGTCCGGCAAATGCGAAGAGTTCTGACGACACGACTACTACTCTGACATACGTATATATATACATATATATATATATATATATATATATATATATATATATATATATATATTGTGACGTGGATTTTTCCCGCTCCTCGGTCACTCGGAGAAAATGACCGAGAACTTACCGCGTGAACAATAAATCGGCGTCCGCGAGGTATCCTGGTCCTGAAACAATATCGCGAAATTTGTTGGGCGCCTGGCGTGATCAACACGCCTCGAAATCGGTAATGCGATATACCGCGACCATATACTCGGCAGCTCAGTACCACGGAGAGCAGAGGGGTAATTTTCGGGTACAGAGAGATACGAAACACGTACGCCAACACGTTATTTTACGAAGCACTGATAAAATCGACAAATATATTTTCTTCGAATGATAATACTAACAAAAAAAATGTACCAAAAAAAAAAAAATAATTATGCAAACGTCGCTCACTGCGACTCAAAATACCACGAGAAGTTATAATTCGTAATTCGCTATTCGCCACTCATATTCAACTACTTAGATCTAACAAACAAAAGAAAAGGAAATAATACAACAGAAAAGAAGAAAGAAAGTTAAATAACTAAATCGGGATGACCCCTTATTCCTACGGGCGCTAATCGCCACTTTACTGCCAAACAATAATTCAAAAAAACAAAACAAGGGAGGTGACTCGATGCGCTAACCGCGACCGTCCTCTACTATTCACGGCGCTAATCGCCACGTAACAACAAACCGCTAGACAAAAACTTAACCGAAATCATAATCGACGCGCTAACCGCGATCGTTAATAAATCTAGAAAATTCCTTATGCCTGCGTGCGCTAATCGCCACCTTACTGATAAACAATAATTCATGAATTAAACCAAAAGAACGTGACTCGACGCGCTAATCGCGACCAAATTGATAATTCTAGGAAGCTTTTCTTTTCGTGCTTGCTTATAGCGTATTATTACGCATCCGAGCTCCAGTCGTAGTCGCTATTTTCAAAAAAAGAAAGGTTTGCAAACTTTCCCGCGAATCTGAGCGTCTACGCACGATGATACGCGATCTACACGAGAGGTGACACTTTTTTACCTACGCAGACTCGACGAGACCCGGTGCAGCGGAATTTGGCTACATTCAATTTCAAACCGAAATTGGCTCCAAGCACAACCGTGACTTTACACGAGACTCTACAGGAACCGGATTGACTCTATGCGTTATCGCGAAACTCAGACTACGGTCGTTCACAAGGAAAACGGCAAACAAACTTCAAGTGCGACTCCAACTCAATAAGCGAATGGCCCAACCGTTTGTCAGTGCCCCGATCTAAATGGCACTCGAAATGCGTTCGCCAGGAATTAAAAACGCTTACCGCTCCGCAGCCACACTAAAAACTCGCCGACTCCCGTTTCGGCCATGTCACTCATACAAAATTACTCTTTTTTTTTTTCGGCAAGCTCGACTGTCGCTAAACGTCGCCAGGACTCAAGTGTCGAGCTGTTCAAATCGGAGCCGCAATTCGAACGTGCCTCAAACATAGGCGCTATCCGTGGTCAAAATCCGCCTGATCTAATTGGGTTCGTGTTTTCCCTTAGCTGTGCTGTATCGTTGGTAAGAGGGGAGGTCGTACCGCTCATGTGTTGCGATATTGAGGTGTGCGATAATATTGCGTCACCGATCTCTTGGACTTGCGACCGATTGTACTTCATTCCGTGCTTTACTGGTACTCCCCGTTGTAGCTACTTCGTCGGCGCTGCATCCCGGCCCTCACTCATCGAAGCCCGATATACATCTAGTGCTACACCAATCCTCTTACGATATTGCGAATTCCGATTTACATTCCATAATGGTTATCACATATGATTATCTCTCTCTCTCTCCCCTCCCCTCCCCTCCCCTCCCCTCCACTCCCCTCCACTCCCCTCCACTCCCCTTCCCTCCCCTCCCCTCCCCCTCCCCTCCCCTCCCCACCCCTCCCCTCCCCTCCCCACCCCCTCCCCTCCCCTCCCCTCCCCTCCCCTCCCCCGCCCCTCCCCCCTCCCCCGCCCCCCGCCCCCTCCCTCTCCCTCTCCCTCTCCCTCTCCCTCTCCCTCTCCCTCTCCCTCTCCCTTTCCTTCTCCCTCTCCCTCTCCCTCCCTCCCTCCCTCCCTCTCTCTCTCTCTCTCTCTCTCTCTCTCTCTCTCTCTCTCTCTCTCTCTCTCTCTCTCTCTCTCTCTCTCTCCTCTCCCTCTCTCTCTCTCTCTCTCTCTCTCTCTCTCCCTCTCTCTCTCTCTCTCTCTCTCTCTCTCTGTCTCTCTTTCTCGCTCACGCTCTCACTAGAAGGGGCCGCAATCACTCGGGGAAGGTTTTCTGCAGTTGCCCCCCTCGCCCCCTTTGTACGAATGCAGGTGTTTCTATTGAACATCTTAAGACAGCTGCAGCCGCATAATGATGGCGCCAATCCGTTTCTTTCCCTGTCCCGCATAGGTCTACATAAACCTCTGGGGGCATACTCCAACGTGTATGACGTGAACTGACACCAAAAAATGAAATAAAATAAACAAATATTCAAAGCATCTAACCCTTATTTTTGAAACGTTCACCCGACCACATGTTCAAATAAAAAAAAGTCACCACCCTGCGTCGAGCATTGAAAACATCACGCAGAGTCGATCGATGGGATATCGATTGATCGTTAATGCGGCAAACCCGCGGCAACATCCGGTAACACCGGCTGTCGGTAAGATTAGAGATAACAATTCCCGGGGTGAAATGTCTGCCATCGAACAATGAAAAATTTAAACTGTCCACTCATCCGACGACAAAGAAATCAAAATGGCTGCTCATCCGACAGCACAAAAATTTCATTGTCAAGCTATATGTCAGTAAAATCGGGCAAAAATACTGGTAGCGCCATCTATGTCAACAGCCGGTAACATTTTCGTGGATAAGGCTTACCATCGCGGTGGTAACACACCGACTATCGGTTAGGTAGGAATCGGAACACTCTGCCGGTACGCCGCAATTTTTTTTGATTTAGAACTCTTGTATCTCTACTACATATCCGTATACATTATTTTGCTCGGTTGCCAAATTTCCGTACAATATAATTATAATGAAAATCGTAGATATATGTTTGAGACAGATCCGGAATGGAGAAACCTGCATACAATGGTTTATTCAACTTGACTTTCGTTCTACTCATTTCGACGATAATTATATCTTTGTCGAAAACGGTGCAGCTATGCAAATTAGGTTTGTCTATGGTAGCTCTAGCACCGTATCTTTCATCCCATTTCGCGGTCAGCCTGACATCTCTATACTTCCTAACATTTTCCATTGTTTTGCCAAAATCCGCGTTGTTCATCAGTTTATAGAAATTTTTCTCGAATTCGTTGTGAGATTTTTCCCGCAAATCGGTATTCAAATCGATGTATTGTTTGAGCCACGGGGTTTGCCTGAATTTGAGAACTTTCTGAATTTTGAGTAATTTCAAGCCGAATTCCAAACATTGCTTTAATATGCGATAGTGAACAACGTAGTTTTTCTTGGAAAGTAGCATGGTCGTCAATTTCGGCTGTTTATTGTTCGAAATCGGTGTTACACAGTGCTCCGGATATAATGGTAAATTATGAGTTTCATGCAACTCCTCAGGATATTCCAAATCAACTTCGAATACATAATGAAAATTTGATTGAAATTGAGCCGTTCCATCGGTACACTAGTTTTGAAATAAGCTTCGAACGAATGTGCCAATTCCTCTAACTCATTCACAAACCATTGAATGCAAGTCTCTCCACGATTAATTTTGAATTTGGAAATTGAATCGTTGAACGCACAATGTAAATAGTAAGCTGAACTATACGTAAGATGCTCCTGATAAATTGTTCTATTTTCCCGAAAACTTTTAAGAATGGGCTGCAGTAAACATTCTAGATCTGCGTAAATGCAGAATGAAACGGTTTCTCTGTGCTTGAAATTTTTAAATTTGAGAATCTTGTCCTCTTCTGCTGGTGAGATAACTTTGGTTTTGTTGAAATTCATGCAATCAACTCGGTGCTTCAACAAACATCTTTCGAAATTAAAATGAGACAGACACCTATCGCACAACCGCGTCTGATGTGAGCGTTTGGAAATTTGAGAACTTGTTAACCGCGATAAATTTCGAATCCATGCAAAATGATGTGTTACATTCCTTTCAATATTTTCCATACCATCATCATCATCGTCATCGTCGTTTTCAGTCTCTATTACTAAAAGATAGATTGTAGGTTTATCAGACTTCTTTCGGCTTAAATAATTGAGTACAATTTCACTGCGCTTTTGTTTCTCAATACAATCTATACTATAAACGTTGATTAAAAGTTTGTTGAGTTTCTCAAATTTTGGAATCTGGTCCAAAGACATTGGAAAATGCAAACCGTCGTATTGTAGCACTGAACTGAAATGCGGATATGAAGAAATTTCACTGGGATTGTGTTGTTGGCCGGAAAGAGGGCTGCGGTGACCGACCATAGAAAGCAATATGAGTCGCCGTTGCGGATGTTGACGACAGCCTTTTTATCTTGAATATCTTTGGGTAGTGGTGTGTATGTGAACACACCGCCTCGTAGTGGCACGTACTTGTTAATGTTGACGGCAAGATTTATAATTTCAAGTAACAACCAGCCTGAATCCTTTTTCCTGAAAATCTTCCACGTTTTTCAGCAAACGCTCTGTCGCGTTTTCGATGAACCATTCGTGAATATCCGTTGTCTGGAGGATGATTTCATTTCTCGCATTAAAAAATTTGATCTCTTCCACCATGTGATCATCTTTTCTAACTTCAAATTTACAAACCAGGATAACGTTGGCTTTCAAGCTCCTGTCTTTCTTCAAAGCGTGTTTTAGTCTTGTCACAGCTAGTACATTTGCGTCTTTTAGAAATCTCTCCACATCTTTATGCTTCAAATTGACGATGGATCCAGTTCGAATGCTCCCCTCAAAAGCTGATTCCAAATCTTCCCAATGAACTCGATCGCTTCTTCTTCCTTTCCACGTACCTCCATCCGTTTTCTGAAGATGTTTGAATTTTCCCGCGAGCGCTCTCAAGAGTCCGATCGCTGTGATAATTCTCATCTTTTCTCCAATCGATGAAGCCTTTCGCAAAATTTTGTTGAGAAGCCGAATATTTTGACTTCCGAATTATATCCATTTTTGAATTTCTGCTGTTGATGATGATTTGCCCAAGATTTTGTACGCTGATTCCATAATATCGATCAATCTCAAACACTTCGTGGATTCCATCTTTAGCTTTCGCCTCACGTGTACTTGACATGTTGATACTGAATGATCGTTTGCAGTGATGAGCGTCCTTTTTATAGGGCAGCTGTACGTATGTTTTTGTGTGCGCGCGCAATGTTTTGCATTCTTAGAGCGATAGTAACCCAACACCGCGGATCCTTGGCTCTGAATGTATACGGCCGCAGCTATCGGTCGACTTTGCACTCTGGCCTTGACTGAACCCAGTATCAATATCAACCGTTAATTCGAAACATCTGTCCTGCTAGTTAAGAGTTCATTCCAGAACCTTCTAGAATTCGACGTCGCACCTCAATCCGTTGTCCGCAGGCCGCTTGCCGTCAAATCGAAACTTGTCGAACGCATTGTTTGTTTGTCAGCATAAGTATCCGAGAATCGTTCAGGGTCGAGGTGGTTTCTTTACACGGTTCACGAACTCAACGTCACACCGCAATCCGTAGTCCGCAGACCGCTCACCGTCAAGTCAAAACTCATCGGACGAGAATCTTTCAAGGTCGAGGCGGCTTCTTCACACGGCTCACGAACTCAACGTCGCACCGCAATCCGTTGTCCGCAGGCCGCACACCGTCAAGTCGAAACTCGTCGGACGATTCCGAGTATTGTTTTCGTCGGACGATTCCGAGAATTGTTTGTCTGAAATTCGTTCAAGGCCAGAGCGGGTCTTTCAGAATTCAACACCGCACCGAAATCTTTCGACCGCATGCCGCTCAACGTCGAGTCGAAACACGTCGGACGAATCGTTTGTCAGCCTAGATTCGTTCAACGCCGTTGCATGAGCCTCCCAACGTCGTACCTCCACCCTCGAAACCTTTCGATCGCCGGAGAATCTTCTCGAACCTCCTGGAAGCTCTCAAACCCTGACACATGCCAGGATTTTCGGTCGAACGTTCGAGAAACCACGGGGTCCGCTCGAACGCCTGAGGATTCACAGAGTGCGCTCGGTAATGCAGTTATCGATCCCACTGGATGAGCATGATTTGCCGTATACATTCAGAGCCAAGGATCTGCGGTGTTGGGTTACTATCGCTCCAAGAATGCAAAACATTGCGCGCGCACACAAAAACATACGTACAGCTGCCCTATAAAAAGGACGCTCATCACTGCAAACGATCATTCATTTTCTTGACTGACAAAGAGCACAATTCATCTCACAAGGGGTAATATTACGGCAATTTCAGCCATTTTTTATCAACGATCATGGCCATTCGGAGGATTTTTCACCGACGATCATGGTCATTTGGTGGATTTTTTAACAATGATCATGGTCATTTGGGAGATTTTCTTACCGACGAGCGGTCGGCAGAGCCCGTTTCATCTCACGAGAGTGGGGATAACCTCCAAGGGTTAGCGTCTCGGATGCACGGATAGGTGGCTTGGTCGATAAAGAAGGTGTTTGCACACAGAATCGGCCTTGTATTGCTACACTCATGAACAATTAATAATTGTAAAGACTTTACTACTAACTTTAGAATATTTGAGAGGGGTGATTCACAAAAAGATGATTAAAAAAATAGCAGGAGCCGGAATCCACTGTGAAATTCTAGAAAAAGTATTTTTATAAAACGGCGAATTAGAAATAAAAAAATTATCATATGAAAAAACGATCTCAAACAAACAGAAGATTACACAAGCCACAAAAATTATCGAAAAGATTGTTGAGCACCTAAAAAATGAGCTCTGATTTCATTATAATTTGCTAATTTGTTTTCAAAAAATATATTGTTGTTGATTTTAATATTTTCCATCATTTGTTAGGCATTCAATATATATTTGATTCATTGATGCATTCTCTATCATAAAGAGGCACAAACGTCGACCAAAAATCATTGTCAACTGTCGTATATTGCGACGGGACGGCTTGCCGGCGTACCGGCACCTGGCGGTCAGCCCGAGCTCCCAAATATTATGCTTATCGGGACAAGCCCAAATCTTGCTACACACTCGGTTACCTCACCACCCACCGATAAACTAACCAAATCACGCGATTTACCGTTCTCCCTTATCAAGGGACACGGCCAATCACTACCCCCAAAATCTGCAAAACTATACCCCAAGCATGTATAAAAGTTAAGCACAGATGTGGCTCGACATCTATCATCTATCTTCTATTGTCACTATACACAGACTAGATCAGTTATTTCGTCCGAATCCGGACGCATCCGTACATTCGCTTGGCGAACCACGACATCTCACCGAGGAGCTACCAGTCGACACAGCCCTATGATCACGAGACAGGGACTGGTCACTCCCAGGATCCTCGAACACCACTCTCAATCGAAGGAGGGTAACCAACGTCTATAACGAATTTTGTCTCTTTTTAACAAAAGTCCTCAGGTATTAGGGAGTCGTGTCTGAACAAGGCCCAGCACTGTGACTGACGCTGAAACTCAGATACTGTGATTGTCTCAGAATCCTCTGACCCATGGGTAGGGCACCTGAACCCGTAAAGAGCTTTCTGCTTTGCGACAAACTGTCTTGATACAGGCGACATATAATTGCGTAGAATTCCCGTCCTTCTGACCACCACGCTATCACGTGAATAATATTCGTTTTTGCCGTTTGCGAAACGAATCATCATTGATACCAAATAATAACTCGTCAACTACGATTTTCTATCGTCAAATACCGTCCTTCTGACCACCACGCTATCACGTAAATGATATCACGTCTTACGAGACGAGACGAAGCATTATCACCACCTAATAATAAATCGTCAACGACGATCTTCCATCGTCAAAGTTGACTGAAATTTTAGCATGTATGAAGTTATCACACGAGTCAAATAAGGAAAACCAATTCCTTCTCACCGTACAACAATATTTCTTGACATTACAGAAAAAATAAATTCACGACATTCTTTCCTGTCACACATCCCACTTCTTCGGAACAAAAAATATTTAATTATTCTCAAACAGAAGGATTTCCTTTTTGGAAACAAATTTCTCGCCTCACTAGTCCGTCAATCGTTGTGATTACTCTGTGTCTTGCTTCCCAAGCACGGAACGAGCTTGACCCTCAACCGTTCATATGGCCTGTGATGATGGGTTTATTCCACTCGTGCCATTGCACATGAGAGTGATGAAACGACTTCTGAGGCTATTTCGAAAACCAACTTGAAGGGTCAAACTCTAACAATTTCTTCGTGCAGCTCAATTAATAATTAACAAGTAAATATTTTCCACCTTCCTTCCGAGTCCAGAGACCGAACCCTGCCTTTCTACTTACGAGACAGGAAATTCATGACATAATTATAATATTCAAGTTTCTGTAAAATCACCGCGTTATTTCATATCACGCAGGAATGGATCGCGATATTCGGCGCATAAATGAACTTGAAACGTTTCAATATATATAATTATAAAGGATGTCCCTGAATTAGGGGACACGGATCAGCCAGCGTGATACCTGACTGAACTGCAACCGAGAATTTCTTTACCGGAAGCTCGTCCGACGCATAGATTTTGAATTATAAGCGATAGCGCTGGGCCAATCGGAGTGCACCATTTCATCTGGATTTGCCGCCACGGAAATTGCTGTTTTGTTCGTCTGGGTGAATTATTATTATTCGTTTACGAATTAAATATCGGCACCTCCCCTCTCTCGCTTTTGTAACCCTTCTCGGGCGCTGACCTCGGTATTGTTGCCGCGGCACACGCTGCCGGCCGCACATCCGCGGACGCACACTCGTGTGTGTGAACATAAGCGAATCCCCAGCTACACAATACTACGAAACACACATCTACGGGTGAAAATAAAA
This sequence comes from Neodiprion pinetum, assembly GCF_021155775.2. NCBI lineage: Eukaryota > Metazoa > Arthropoda > Insecta > Hymenoptera > Diprionidae > Neodiprion > Neodiprion pinetum. The sequence continues at coordinate 15,053,341 of NC_060234.1, forward strand.
ATAAATCTCCGAATAAATCAGCGGATGTAAGATTTAATGTTATAAAACACTTCCAATCATCGATGTATGCATAAAATTAGAGACTTTGGATGATTAATATTCCGTTAGGGTTCATTATTACTCATTCAATCAATCTGGCTTGAGATCTTCAGAATTATACTGTCCGAACATTTTTTGTGTCTTTGCAACATAATTTTTCCACTAGTTTTGAATTCATCATTGACATCAGATTTTTCAATAATGCGAGGGAAAAATAACTCGCTAAATTGACGTTTTAATAGGTTTGTAAATCAATTACGATTCACCTGAGTTGATACAAAATAACTGAATAAATGAGAACTCACTAAATCACTAAAAATAATAACTGAAATCATGAGAATTATTCGAGATATAACTGAATTAGGAAGAGTTGTAATAAGTCAAGTGACTTTGAATTACTTTAGATTCGTGCCAAAATTTTATGTTTAGAGAGAAAAATAATTAGATTTAAATAAAAAAGTAATTTTAAATTTAGAAGAAGAAAATTCCGAAATATCTGAATTTAAATGATGTAGTTTAAATTTAATAAATCCATCGAAATTTGAAGAAAAATAATTATTATTATTTGGAATAGAAAAATGGAGTCGAATTACATGAATAAATTCAATTAATTCAACTGAAAAAAATATGGTGTCATTCAAATTCCTAGTTATTTCCTCGTCGATTCAATGCGGGTCTGGATTGGCAAGTAACGTTGAAATTGTTGAGATCAATGCTAGTAATGGCCACTTATCTGAGAATAATCGATGTATCGATTAATCGATTTCAACAAAATAATCGGACACGGCTCGATTGAATTGGTAAAAATTAATCGATTTGGTGAATTTCTGCGTGTGGTCTGAATATCAGAAGAGATATTTCGATAATTCATAGTCTTATTCGAAATATTTTTAAGTTTGATAAATTTTGAGTAATTGATACTTAAATCACATACATCGATACTGTATGGCATCGTTCGTGTGAGTAAACCAGCGGCTTAAGGCTGACCGTGAGCCAGCCCTCGAACTTCCCGTTTTCACACTGCAAATTTGAGGTTCATAGAACAAATAAATATTATTATCCAATTCCAATTTGCAACTACAAATTCAGAGTCGTGATTGACGATTCAAAAGCCCTTGCATATCATATTACATAAAAAATATTACGATTTTTTTTATTTTGAACCACTAATACTGGATCGACCATCATAAATTTTGGAAATCTGACCTTGGATCGGTTACTGGTGACCGGAAAAATCTCCACTCACCAATTTCTACCAAAATCCGAATATTTGAAGATTTTGTTCCACCATGTGAGATCGCCATGTTGAATTTTTCAAATCTGACCCCAGATTCGTGATCAGCGACCCTAAAATCCTCAAGGTACCAATTTTCATTCAAATCCGTGAATCCATTCTCAAGATGTAAATTTTTTTTTTGCTCAGGAAATTTGTTATTCAAATAATTCAAAAAGTAGTAGTCCTATCATAGCCAAAATCTTATCAGCTCTAAGTTTCAGAAAGCCGCGTCGATTGAGACCAAAATCATTGAAATCCAGTCGCTTGTTCTTGAGATATCGTCGGACAAAAAAATTGATCACATACATACGTACATACTAGGACACACTAGGGTGGTCGTTAAGTGGCTTTTTTGGAATTTCAATGTTAAATGGTTGTAGACAGGCTCCAAATCTAGACGAAACGTTTCTCTTATTATTTCAGATATTTATTGTGACTCCCCATCACGCCTGCATGCTCCTGATTGTTTTTTTAATCACAAAAATCGGGAATTCTATGATTCCCGGGATCTCGCCGAGTCACAGCGGTCTCTGATGGGAAATTTCCTCAGGATTACGGAAAAAAAATTACAAAAATCCCACCCGTTCACAAAGTTATTAAAAATCGATTTTAATACGAAAAAAATTAGGTCAATTTGATTTTTCCAATCAAAAAATCGTCAATCACGACTCTGAATTTGTAGTTGGAAATCGAAATTGGATATTAATATTTATTTGTTTCATGAAGCTTAAATTTGCAGTGTGAAAACGGGAAGTTCGAGGGCTGGCTCACGGTCAGCCGTAAGCCGCTTGTTTACTTACACAGACGATGCAATACAGTATGGATGTATGTGATTTAAGTATCAATCACTCAAAATTTATCAAACTTAGCAATATTTTGGATAAGACTATGAATTAGCAAAATATCTCTTCTGATATTCAGACTACACGCAGAAATTCACCAAATCGATTAATTTTTACCAATTCAATCGAGCCGTGTCCGATTATTTTGTTGAAATCGATTAATCGATACATTGATTATTCTCAGATAAGTGGCCATTACTAGCATTGATCTCAACAATTTCACCGTTACTTGCCACTCCAGACCCGCATTGAATCGACGAGGAAATAACTAGGAATTTGAATGACACCATATTTTTTTCAGTTGAATTAATTGAATTTATTCATGTAATTCGACTCCATTTTTCTATTCCAAATAATGATAATTATTTTTCTTCAAATTTCGATGGATTTATTAAATTTAAACTACTTCATTCAAATTCAGATATTTCGGAATTTTCTTCTTCTGAATTTAAAATTACTTTTTTATTTAAATCTAATTATTTTTCTCTCTAAACATAAAATTTTGGCACGAATCTAAAGTAATTCAAAGTCACTTGACTTATTACAACTCTTCCTAATTCAGTTATATCTCGAATAATTCTCATGATTTCAGTTATTATTTTTAGTGATTTAGTGAGTTCTCATTTATTCAGTTATTTTGTATCAACTCAGGTGAATCGTAATTGATTTACAAACCTATTGAAACGTCAATTTAGCGAGTTATTTTTCCCTCGCCTTATTGAAAAATCTGATGTCAATGATGAATTCAAAACTAGTGGAAAAATTATGTTGCAAAGACACAAAAAATGTTCGGACAGTATAATTCTGAAGATCTCAAGCCAGATTGATTGAATCAGTAATAATGAACCCTAACGGAATATTAATCATCCAAAGTCTCTAATTTTATGCATACATCGATGATTGGAAGTGTTTTATAACATTAAATCTTACATCCGCTGATTTATTCGGAGATTTATTTTCGTTTTCACCCGTAGATGTGTGTTTCGTAGTATTGTGTAGCTGGGGATTCGCTTATGTTCACACACACGAGTGTGCGTCCGCGGATGTGCGGCCGGCAGCGTGTGCTGCGGCAACAATACCGAGGTCAGCGCCCGAGAAGGGTTACAAAAGCGAGAGAGGGGAGGTGCCGATATTTAATTCGTAAACGAATAATAATAATCCACCCAGACGAACAAAACAGCAATTTCCGTGGCGGCAAATCCAGATGAAATGGTGCACTCCGATTGGCCCAGCGCTATCGCTTATAATTCAAAAACTATGCGTCGGACGAGCTTCCGGTAAACAAATTCTCGGTTGCAGTTCAGTCAGGTATCAAGCTGGCTGGTCCGTGTCCCCCAATCTAGGGACATCCTGTATATTAGGCTGGCACTTGTTTCCCAAAATGCTTGAATACCGGCTTCCGTGCCGGAAATGATTCCCTTTCACCTAAAAATGAAGAATGGGACAATAAAACCCAGTTTAGCAAGTGTTTAAACCGACCCAGTTTTGAAAAAACGCTTTTCGTATTTTTCCAGTCTTTTTATACCCCTACTTACAGATTTCTCTAGCAATTCATATTTCAAATCTATCATACAATTGAATCATCTCTGTGAGTGAAAACAATGTGCCCTGTGGTGATTTGTGATCGAAAGAAATTTTTTGTCCAAGATTTAGGTGTTAAATTTGTGAAAAACTTAGAAAAATGTTATTTCTGCAGTTTCTGCACTAAACAGTACAATCGCACAACAAAAAATAAATTGTACACAGCTGAATATGCGACGGCACATCGGAGAAAGGCAAATGAAAGCGAGATTATTATCTGAAATCGAAATACTTAAACCTACTCACCCCACGCATTGCGAGTTTTCATGGGAATTTTATTTGAAAAAAAAAATACGTTGGCAAATGGGAGAAGAACGAGCGAAGGTAAGATCAATATGTAAAACCAAAGCTCTTAAGGGGACCAGTACAGCTTGATTAGAAAAATGTCTAGCGGTCCAAAATTCATCCTCCCTTCAACCAAAGTTCATTTTGCATCAAAAGAAACAGTGTTTTACAAAACCTGTGTCGTAAGGTTTTAGGCACACCACTGGTCCGATTCGAACTTTGGCCGTATCGTTTTCTTCGGATATCCCTTCCACATCTTTTGAACGCAGGGATCTGAAAATAAAAATGTTAAAAGTTACAGCCAATTCTTTAAAAGTACTAAAATTGAAGTTACTAATTTGCAAGTAACTTTGGCAAGAAAAAAAAAATCCCCTTGTTCACATGATGAGGATTTTGTTTCTGAACAAAATGAGCCCTCAACGAACTGAATCGGGCTAATTTCCGTAATAAGTCTGCACTTTATCAATTATCACGTCCGTCAACCTTCCTTTGCCGGCTAATGGTCTTCCGTCAGAGAGTTTTTGTCCTTGAAGCCTCATTTTTAACTTGCACATCTGAGTTCGAAATCTCTTTTCGACATGTCGACAGCACTTGATCTTAGCAATTTGCACTTCAGGTCCGTAAGGCTCTGGTTTCACTACGGCGGCATATCCCTTGGTATCTCCGTTACCAATGTAGCCAACGAATTTGCGTTGTGCCTTTCTTCAGACTGCTGGAATATCTTGACCATACCATTGACTTCCACGGTTTCGGAAGAGCCAGCATGGTTATCTTGGCAATTTGGCTTGTGTTTATCATACCACGACTCCCATGCTGCTCCACTTCGTTCTCCCTTCCATTGAACACACGGGTTGCAGTCAGAACTACTACTTGAAATAATTACAAAAACTCAACTGGCGCTCAGAAAAAAGACCTGTAAAACCGACAGTAATAACTGAAAAGTTAAAGTTGAAGAATGCTACGGGACAACTGGAACACCCAATTTCTATTCGGCACCATTTCTTTTATACTTTAATTTTTCGTCCACCTGTTTTATGTATACAAGATCTGCGAACAAAAAGCAAAAAAACTTCCGCCGCACACACACGTCGGCAGAAGCTTATTTCGTATATCACTAATACGATATATGTACTTACTTTCAGGTTAAGTATTTTGCTGGATTCGGCGAATATTCCAAAACACTATCACTCCATGTTTACACAAGCACATGACAGTGACACAGTGGATATTTAGCACGATAAATCGCCGATTTTTTATCACTGTAAAGTACTGTTTGCGTTTTGAAATCAGAACGACTTTAGATTTTTAGATCGCCAGATAGTTGACAGGCATCTGAAGCGCGCCAAACAACAGTCGTAATACATGTGAGCGATGAAACCAAAGCAATAGCGCCACTTACGCCAGATTGCTGAGACTGGGTTCACATAGACGCGATATTCGGATTTTACGAACACGTGTTTTTTTCACAAATAGATATGACTCTGACGTAGCGTTGAGGCAAAACAAAATTCAATTTTAAAAAATGATTCTCAATGATTACGCTGTCATTCCATCGAATTCGTCAACAATGATTTTTTTACAGATAGATATGACCCTAAAATAGCGTTTAGCGGAAAAAAAATCGATTTTTTTTTTAAATTGCAAGCTGTACTGGTCCCCTTAAATCGACCCACCCCATATGCACCGCGAATTCGTATAAGAGAGATTTTACTTTAAAAGTACGTTATTTTGCATTGGAAACAGTAATTAACGCAGGTACAGTGCATAGCATTATCGTTGAGATAATCAAACAACTTTTACCAGCTCGGGCGGTATGTTATCATTCGCGCGTCCTCGCATGTTACACCGGCAGAACCTCGGGCAGAACGAAAAACCAGACTAAAGCGTCGCGGTGGTCGGGGTGCGTACTTGCTTTCGGGTGCCTCACTTTTGCGTGAGGCTTTGCGCTTCTATTAAGGTCTATCATCGTTGGCCATAGTATACTTTACAGTACTTTACAGCCGAGCAGACAGAACTTCGTGACGGACGCGGTTGTTTTTAATAATTTATTGCAAAAATAATTAAAAGTGTATGAAGGACATCAATGTAAGGTAAGTACATTAATTTGTGTTATGTTTATAAAATTTTCGTGTATTTATTTTATACCTCAGATTAATAACAGCATTGCAATTAATAACATCTATAAGTATTCATCGAATGCACAAAGTTTATTTATAAATGTAAATAGTACAAGTGGTTACCATACTGTGGGGCAGGTCATAATTATTGAAATTGAAAATAAGTCATGCTCTCGGAATCAATAATATTGCTTTTTCAAATAAAATTCCTTCATAGTTAACACATTGAAATAATTTTCCGAGCAATACTATTCATTATGGGTTGAAATTACATTTGTTTTTCGGAATCTCAAAATATAATGTATGAATTGTAACAAGTTTAAAAGCATGGTTTGGTTATAGAGAGATATTTGAAAAAGAAACAATACCCCCAGTAGGAATATTTCAGAAAATTTCAGCAGATCATTTTAGAGATGAAAAATGGCTTCTGATGAACAGAATTTAGATCTGTCCAGTATATCTAACAGATTGGTTTCAGAATTTGATGAAAATTATCTGCCGACTAATTCAGATGTTCTTAGAAGGCTACTGTACAAAACTCAGATTGATAAATTCAAAATAGTCGATGCCGCTAAGGCTGTGATGCAGGAAGTAAGAAGTATATGGGAAGAATCGTCAATAAAATTAAAAAGAATGGATCATTGTCATGGACAATTACGTAAATTGTATACCTTTTATACAGAAATAAGAAAATTCAAAGAGATGAGTAAGAAAGTCATTAAGTTTCTTGATCAATCGTTCAAAGTATTTGATATTTCCAAAGATGATTCAATTGAAATACTTAGTTCTATAGATGCTAAAGTAAAAAATGAGTTTCTCTCTAAACCAGTTGCATACATCAAAAATAGATTATCTAATCTAGACTGTGCAGAAATTTCAGGTAAACGCTGCATTTATAAATTGGCAAGATTCAATCATTTGTTTTACTATTGCATATAATTGCGAATAATTATATTTAGGCTCAAGAAAATTTGGATGCATTGAATCAATCTCGGTCTTTAGAAGCAATTGAGCCTAAATCGGAACGAAGCCAAATATTTAGCCGACACGCAACAATTAGTAAAGGTAATAATACTTCAGATCATCGTTCCTTCGATGGTGCTGATTTCAGTACAGACTCAAATATGGACTCCAAGACGAACACAGTAAGAAGTAGGTATTTGCTTCACATCAATACATAAACTGGATTAATGTGTTGAAAAACTATTTCTCGATTTGAGACTAGGCAAATCTAAAAACATTTCTATTTCTTCCGGTTATTGATTGATCGTTGCAAAAAATCTGCTAAGATATAGTATGTTACGATCCGAGTCCGCGAAGTGGGTGATTTTCGCATGAGCGCATTTTGTCGCCCGAGCGTAGCAAGGGTGACAAAAAATCGAGTGTGATGATCACATATGCGCACGAGTATCGTATAATATTTTTTGACACGAGTGTGTGAATTTAAGTTCTTAACAGCAGATGCGTTCGCGCGAAATTCAGAATTTCGCGCACCAGTGTAAAAATCAGGTATTTCGCGCATGCTACGCAACTAGGAGAAATAAAATTTCACACACAGAGTGTCAAAATAAAAAATTGTTCGGATCATACGAAAAAATTTGTAAAAATAAATGTACGTATGCGTAAATACCAAAAATGCTTCTAGCACGCCTTGAAAAATCATTTCAGTTGACAATTTCAGAAAAAATATAAAAAAATTCATATCAATCGATAAAGTAAAAGAGTAAAAGAAGTAAGGTATAAAGGATATTCAAATATTATTATATGTTTTTAGGATCAGATACCTCATCAACTGATGAATAAGAATTCTCGACCTCGTATGTAATATATTAAAGAGTCTTGGTGATCGGTCAATTAAGAAAACGTAATTTTAGTTAACGTTTCGACCCGGATATGGGCCCTCCTCAGAACGATTTATTTAAAAAAAGCGCAGTAGGAAGATACGATGGTTCTTCATCCTATTCAATTTATCAGCTGTCCTGATCCAGCGCCGTAAGTGACCAGATGTAGTTTTTCCATGTATACGTTCGATGTTTAGAATAAAACCCATTTTAGTTCTCTGAAGTAATCCAATATTTAAATCTGATGAATAAGAATTCTCGACCTCGTATGTAATATATTAAAGAGTCTTGGTGATCGGTCAATTAAGAAAACGTAATTTTAGTTAACGTTTCGACCCGGATATGGGCCCTCCTCAGAACTAAACATCGAACGTATACATGGAAAAACTACATCTGGTCACTTACGGCGCTGGATCAGGACAGCTGATAAATTGAATAGGATGAAGAACCATCGTATCTTCCTACTGCGCTTTTTTTAAATAAATCGTTCTGAGGAGGGCCCATATCCGGGTCGAAACGTTAACTAAAATTACGTTTTCTTAATTGACCGATCACCAAGACTCTTTAATATATACCTCATCAACACCTTTTTTTTTTTTTTTTTTTACCGAAGATTTACCGCCGAGTTGGAGTTCCTCAGCTCGGGGGCAAGGAACCGCCTTTCGGCATTACATCTTGCTCCCGATCCAGCAAGCTCGATGCGGCACCGTAGCGTGCCTCCCGAGGGAGGCCAGCCCGGGCGCCTGCATCATGCCCGCTGGGGGTAGCCAGCACGGGGCTAAGGTTGGATTCAGCTAGGCCCGTCTACTTTTCTCAACCGGGCTTCGGACCGGCTACGGCAGTCGCCCTTGGTCGGGAGCCCCTCCCCGTGGGAGCGCGGGGTAGCACCCTTCCAAGGGATGTTAGATGTCAGGGAGTTCTGTCTGCTCTGTGGGTGTCGGCTCTGAGCCCTATCTTTTTTATGCGCTTTCTCTTCGACTATGTAGGTCCCATGGGGGGTAAACTGACTCCTGGGTATCTATAAGGCCCATTTACCACCACTTAGTGGGTTGACTTTTGCTGAATAGATAAATAAATAAATAGTTAAAAAGTGCTGTAGAATCACTGGAGTAAGGGCTAATGTAAAATGTGTCAAATAGCTAAATAAAAATCGAATAGGATGAAAATCCTGTCAGTAATTAAAAAATATTGTGTGTGAACATCGAATAGATAAAACGTGATGTAAAATCACTGGGGTGTATGAAAGAAAGAAGAAGAAAACACATATCTAAAATATAATAACTAGGTAGGTAAAGTAGACTAGATAGTAGCTAAAATATCGTATGTAGATGTGGTAAATAGGTGTTTGTGGTCTCTTGTGCCTAGTACCCCTTGTTCCGGTCGCTTGCTTCTTTGGTGGAGATAAGCTCCATCATTTTCCCGGATAAAGCTTTCCAGTTACCTTCTGTTTCTAACATGATGGTTATCATGTTGTCTGGGGTCAAAGTCGGTCCCTGGTACCCCCAGTTATCCTTTCTTATATCCTTCCAGTTCGGACATTCGAAAATAGTGTGTATTGGGCTGTCCACCGCCGTCTCCCTACAATACTCGCATTTGGGGCTCCTTCTTCTCCCAAACTTGTGGAGGTATTCTCCAAACGCCCCGTGGCCTGTCAAGACTTGAGTGAGCGTATAACTCAGCTCTCCATGGTTTCGGTGGTACCATGGATCGATGTGTGGAATCAATCTTCTGGTCCACGCTCCCTTGCTTGTCTTCTCCCATTCGCTCTGCCATTTCCGCAGAGTCGCGGCTCGTGCCTCCTTTTTTTCCTTCCTCTTGAGGCTTTCTCTTATCCTCTCGGTGAGTTGAGAGTCTTTCCTCAGGAGTTGTAAGTTATACAGCTCTTGCTGTTCTTGCGCTATGAGATACAGGGGCGGTTGCCCTGCCAGCACCTCTGCGGCCTCTGTGGAGGTCGTTCTATAGCCACTGATTATTCGTAGCGCCTCCATTCTAGATATTTTTTGTATCGCCCTGCGGTGTGTCTGTGTGTTCAGAGCCCTGGCCCAGACTTGTGCTCCATAGAGGGCGACTGACCGCACTACAGCTGCGTATAGTTTCCTTCGGGGGGGGGGGCGCGGCCCGCCCATGTTTGGCATTAGTCGACCCAATATTGTTGCCATAGTTATGTTACAGCCTTTGACACGGCGCCTTTTATATGCTCACCGTACGTGAGTCGCTTGTCCAGTCTTACGCCCAGGTATTTCAGTGTTTGGGTGTACTCAATCTGATGTCCTAGTACCCTAACCCTCGTGACTCCCTGGTACTTTTTCTTCATGGTGAAGAGCACGGCCTCCGTTTTGTGTGGAGCTACCTCCAGGCCCTGTTCTCCTATCCACTTCACGGCCATATCCGTCGCCAGCCTTGCCCTCTCTGCCGCGGCTCGTGGAGTCTTTCCCACAGCCAGAATCATAGTATCGTCGGCGTAGCATGTAACGGTAGTGCGCATTGGCAGGTCCAGGCGCATTACCCCGTCGTACATTACGTTCCAGAGGAGCGGACCCAGCACAGATCCCTGGGGAACTCCTCTGGTAACGGTCCGCGCTATAGAATAATGTTCGGTTTCTATAGTGATCCACCGCTCCTGTAGGTAGTCGCTGACCAGCGCCATAAGGTATGCGGGTGTGTCAGCCCTGCAGATCGCCGCCATAATATTCAGCCATCCTGCGGTGTTGAACGCGTTTTTAATATCCAAACATACCGCACATGCGGACTCTTTCGTCCGTAGCGCCTCCGAGATGACGTCGGTCACAGCCCTAAGTCCGTCGGCGGTCGACTTGCCCTTCATGAAGCCGTACTGGTGCCCACTTAGTCCCCTGGCCTTACGCAGGTGGATCGTGAGCCTGTTAGCTATAATTTTCTCGTATAGCTTGCCCATGGTATTGAGGAGACAGATAGGTCTGTACTTGGTTGCTTCGTTCGTATCTTTCCGTGGCTTCGGGATGAGTATCAGTCGTGCGGCTTTCCATTCGATAGGGAAGTTCAGCTTCCTCATTAGTTCTGTATACAGGGATGGCAGAGCGTCCGGATACGCCTCCTGCAGGCCCTTAAGTGCCTCCATTGGAATACCATCCGGCCCGGGTGCCTTGCCCTGGTTGCATGTTTTTAGCGCCTCGATCACCTCAGGCACTGATACTCGCAGGGTCTTGGCGTCGGTTTCCTCGACGACCCTGTCTATTTCTTTCAGGGTGAGTTTTGGGTGGGTTTTTCCCGGTGGGAAAAGCTCTTCCACCGCCTTGACGGCGTCCTCCTTGTACGCCGGTGCCAGGGGGCCGGGTCCCGCTAATTTTCCCATAATGATTTTATATAACCTCCCCCACGGGTCTGCTTCCAATTGAGCGAGGAGCTCATTCCACGCCCTCTCTTTACTCTGACGTATTAGTGTTTTAAGCTTTTTGCGCGCTTCTCTTAGTTCGGTGGTCAGCTTCTCAAGGAACGCCTCCGACTTCCTTCTCTTGCGCGCTCTTTGGAGTATTCTCCGCGCTCTCGTGCAGCTCGTGCGGGATTTCGCGATGTCCCCGGTCCACCAATATACGGGGGGCTTGCCCGAGCATCGGGTCCTTCTTTTTGCTACCCTGTTCAGGCTGTCCACTATCAGCCGGATGATCTCCCGTTGGAGCTCTGGTGCTCGGAGCTCCTGCCACTTGGTATTTATCCTCATTTGGACCATAGCGTTCCGGAGTTTTTCCTTTGATGTCGTCCTCATATTCCAGCCGGGTATGTCCCTCGGGCGATCGCATCCTGTATTCCCGTTACCGACTTTGACTGGCATTATTCTAAACTCGATTCTCCGGTGATCACTCATCGCCTCGATGTCCTCGATCACGCGCCATCCCGTTACTGTCTTGGCGACCGCCTGCATGGCAATGGTAATGTCTATTATAGACGTCGCCTCTCCTCTGTGGAAGGTGGGTATCTTTCCTACGTTAAGACACGACCAGCCGTGCGTGTTCATGGTGCCCACGATCATGCTCCCCCTGGGGTTTTCCTTAGTCCCTCCCCATGCTTGGGCCCAGGCATTCAGGTCCCCAGCTAGTATAATGCTGATTCCCTCCTTGCTTGCAGCTTCAGTGGTTTCGATCACTACCTCGTCCCAGTAGCTTACGAATTCTGCCATTCGTTTATTTGGAGAAAAGTACATCGACGTGATGCCCAAGGTTTTTCCTATTTTAACAATAACGTACCCCTTCCCGGTCCGGATTGTCTTGGCCTGGGTCCTTTTGTTTATGAGGATTATACCGGCACTAGCTTCATGGCATATCCTGGCACGAACTCCTGTCCCTATTCGGGACGGCAGTTCAGAGGCAATTATGATGTCGACGTTATTGTTCGCCGCATCGGCAAGTATTAGGTCCAACGCCTGATGGCAGCGGTTCAAATTGGCCTGCCATATTTTCATGGTGGGAGGACGATTGTTACCTGCCATTGATGAGGTCTTCCGCGTCCCTATGTCTGCCGGGGGTCTCTGCCCCCATGTCTCCGTTGCGAGTGCTGCTCCCGACTGGGGATCCAGCTGGCCCAGTTACAGCAGGACTTCCTTGCTCAATTGGGGGCCTCCCCTCTCGTTGGTCCTTCCTGCGTGTCTTTGACGTATTTCCAGCTTTTAGCCTTCCGCATTGTCTTGCGATGTGATCCGTCCTCCCACATCTGTCGCATTTGGTAGGGCTAGTTTTGGTATCGGTGACCTTGGCCTTTGTCCAGCCTACTCTTAGGGTGCCCAGTTGCTTCAGACGGTTCGCAATTCTTGTTGGTAGCTTGACCCACGCAGCCCTCTCCTGCCACGGGTAGGTGAACATTCTTACTACGTGTGTTTGTTCCCGTTCCTCTGCCGATGTGGGGATCTCCGAGCAAATGGCGTGGATCAGATCACTTTCATCTACCAGGATGTCCATACCCCGTATCTTGGCTGTAGTTCCGTCCCCCAGGGTTCTGACAACTGTGTCCTGCGGTAGTGCTTCTCTAAGGCAGGCCGCGATGTCACCCGCCTTTGCCGCTTCTGTGACGCAGAGTGGAAGTTTCCCCCCGCGCGTCATCCTGACCTTCTCGACATCCCTTGAGTTGGTCATCTTGGCTTTGACCTCCCGCAGCATGACCTGATACGTTTTTCCCGGCATGTCAACCATCACCGCATGTCCCTTTTTTCTTGGTGAGGTTTTCCTTGCTGTCCCCGTTGATGGTGGGGCCTTCGCAGGGGGGCGTGTACCCTGTCCGTCATGGCCGTCATGGCCGTCGTGGGGGCGAGCCTCGGCCGTCGTCGCAGTGGCAGCGGCGTACGTCTTCTGGTCTTCTCCTCTTCTCCCCTCCGTCCCAGGTGCTATCGCGTAAGGCGCCACTGTCTCGGTCTGGGTGCCGATTGACCTAAGGTACTTGTTGCCCCTGCTTATCTTCATGGCATCGCTCACCGTACTGGTAGAATTCCGACTGGGTCTATTGATCGTCACCTTATTCCTCTGAGGTGGCCCTGCTGCGGCTTTCGGAGGGTTCCTCCTGCCGTTTGTCTTGGGGTCCACATCAGAGTTTGTTTCGCTCGAGTCGTCCTCTCGTTCGCAGTTTCTCGCTACGTGCCCCGGGTCTTTACACCTATAGCAGACTTTTGTTGGTTCCTTGCACGTTCTGGCAATATGCCCTTGGACTCCGCATTGGTAGCAGATGCCGGAATCCTGCCAAGGTCGCGTTCTGGCTGTCGACCAGCCGATCCTCAGCCTGCCCTCTCTAATCAGTTTTTTGGCCGCCTGTGCGTCCACTTCGGCGCAGGCTGTCTGGACTCCTGAGCCTTCTTTCGGTACCAGGAAGATGACCCGTGGTGGTTCCCCTACGCCCTGACTAATTGCTATAGCGAGTTCCTCCCGGGTTACGGTGGGTTCTATACCCGTAAATATCACCCTGGTTTTTCGAGGGCCCGGTATAACTGCGGTAAGTCCCTCTTCTGTTATCCTTTTGGTCAGGATCTTTGCTTCCTCCGCACTGCCGGTGTCGACTAAGGCGTCCTCGGTTCTTGCAGCCTTCCGTATTTAATCAGCTCCTGGTAGGACTTACCCTCAGCCCTGATTATGATCATGGCGGCCCGTGTAGTTGCGCCTATGGTTACTCCCCGGTTCGCTTCTTCTGCGTTCTGCTGCGCAGGGTTCTGGGTGGATTCCCTGGCGGTAGTCGATTCCTGGGTAGGGGTGGTGGCGGTGTTTCCGTCCTCCTTGTCGCCTGTCGTCGGCATTTCCTCTAGGATGCTCGTTGCCGTAGATGTGAGTATAGCCCCGCCTGTGGGGTGCTTGGGCCTTTTTTGTTGCGGGGACTTTTCCGTTATCGTTTCTTCGCTGCTGTTTCGGTCCCTCTGTCCTTCTGATCTTTTTCTACGCCTGCCGGTGTTTACCCATGTCTCTCTCACCTCGTCGACTTCTTCGTTGCTTAAATTAATTTGAGGTTCGCTGCAAAAGTCGTCGATCACCTTCTGTCCGTCCTCCCTTCTTTGATGAAGTAAAGCTATCAGAGCGTTACTAAATCTTTTCTCCTTCGTTATCGTGACCAGGATTTGACTAATCTTCATTGTCCATGTGACTATGAGCTCTTCCCTCTCGTCCGTTGGCAGGTATTCGTCGTACAGCTCCTCTGTAATCTTACGAACGCACCCATCCGCTTTTTCGCGGATTTCCCTGCGCAGGTTATTACTGCTGCCATAGGTTTTCATTATACTCCTGCCCAGAGTAGCCAGTTTGTCCACCGTATCTTCCAGCTTTATCCTCCTACGGGCGGCAGGTGTTAACTCCGTCCGGTTTCTTTGGTCGTCTTCATCGATTATGATGCCTGACGAATTTCCGGCCATTCCAGCTGCGGTGTAGTGAGCTGTGTTTCTTGGATCCTTCTTAGTGGGTCCCTCGTGGGTCCTCCCAGTTGCATTTTCCGGTTCCTGAGCCTTGGGGTCCACCCAGGAATTCGGGTTGTAGTTACTGGATTTCGACGGTCGGTGGCCTACTCCCTCACCCCGTGCTGCCGTGGCTGGGGCTCCGTACCCCTGCTCCGTGAGATTTTTTCTGTGATGTCCCTCCATGACGGGTTTTTTTTTTCAGGGTCCCTCCCTTAGGTCGCCGTTAGTCACTCTCCGCTCCCTGTGGACCTTACCGGCAAGGTAGAACCTACTGGGGCCCGAAGGCCCCGCCGGCATCGCTCCAACAGTTCATCACAGGGAGCCTCAAGCCCCCCACACCACGACAAGGTGGCGACCCTGTGGGGGGACCTCATCAACACCTGGATCTCAGCAAACAATATCGAGTGAAGAGACATATATAAGCTCGCAAAGTTCTGGTGATATTTATGGTAACATAAGAAGAAACTATGAGAGAAAAAATGAAAGATGGACTATTAACGTCATGACTCTAGAAGTTGTTGCGGCTTTTGATAAAGCTTAAGTTTCTGATGGGGATGCTTTTTTCATAACCGGCCTTATTGCCCTTGAATATTGAAATCAACAATTTGATCCTCAATCGAAAATCGATCAATGTAGCAAGGGCTGCAACAAGAAAGACTGAATTCGAAAAAATGAAGCAGATTATTCAAGACACTCCTATACATTTTTTTGTTCTTCACTGGGATGGTAAACTTATTTCGGATGAAATGGCTTGCAAGAAAATAGACCGATTGCCAATTTTGGTATCCAATGATAAGTTTACAAAAGATTATAAATGTACCTGCATTACAAGACCAGAAAGCGAGTACAACAGCTTCAGCAATTTATGCATCTTTGAAAGATTGGGGATTAATAGATTCAGTAAATGCACTATGCTGTGACACAGCGAATGTAAATTCAGGATACAAGGGTGGTACAGCGGTAATCTGAGAGCAGTTAATGCAAAAAGATCTGATTTATTTAGCATGTCGCCGTCATATTCTTGAGCTGTTATTGAAAGCAGCATTTGAAACAAAATTTCGTGGCACTATTGGTCCTAATGTGCCAATTTTCAAAAGGTTTCGAGAAGAATGGCCTAATGTTGATCGCGATTCTTACAGAAATGGATGAGTCGGACTAGAGACATCTTTGATGGATGAAATTCCTCGTTTAATTTAATATATAAAGAATTTCTTAAAAGAACAGCAACCCCGAAATGATTACAAAGAACTATTGCAGCTTTGTTTAGTATTCTTAGGTGTTGGAGAAGGAATTCAATTCAAGAAGCCAGGGGCATTTCACCATGCACGTTGGATGGCTGAAGCCATTTATTCATTAAAAATGTATTTATTTAGGAAATCTTTCAAGATGAATAAGACAGATCAAGTAAAATTACATCCCATTTGTAAATTCATTGTATTTCGATATCTAACTTCATGGTACACTGCTCCTTCAGCTATTACCGCTCCGGATAATGATTTGAATTTGATAGAATCATTAATTGATTTCGAGGATGTAGATAAGGAAATATCTGATGCTACTTTACATAAATTTCGAAACCACTTGTGGTATTTGTCACCAGTACTCAGTGTTCTTTCTGTCTTTGACAATAATGTTGAAATCAAAATTAAAAAGAAAATTGTAGAGTCACTGCAAACTTGTCGGTCGGATGACGAAGATCAGAATGTGAAAAAATTTGATCCGTCTGATCACGACATAAGGGCAATTAACGACAAAACCCTCGACCATTTTACAAACAGTCAAAGTTTGAACTTTTTTACA
The DNA here is from genome assembly GCF_021155775.2 of Neodiprion pinetum. Taxonomy (NCBI): domain Eukaryota; kingdom Metazoa; phylum Arthropoda; class Insecta; order Hymenoptera; family Diprionidae; genus Neodiprion; species Neodiprion pinetum. The sequence goes on from NC_060234.1 coordinate 15,070,017, forward strand.
AGGTTCAATATAAACAATGAGTTTTTGAAACTTGATTGCAACTTATGGGAGAAAGATCCTTCGTATATAGAGTGTCAAGAGAAGTTAAAATACCTCCTTGTAGTGAACGACTGTGCCGAAAGGGCAGTTCATTTGACTAAAGAGTATGTGAATACCCGTTCTCAATTTGATGAAAAAATTAATAACTGAATAATCAAATAAAAGAATAAATGCACTTTGTTGTATATTTGTAAATATTTTTGCTCCATTTGAAAATATATAACAGTATTTCAAATACTCTTTGGGTTTTATTTAGAACTATCAACCTCTAGAAAAATTACACAATAGTATTTTCTATGACAAAAGTCACAATGTAGTTTTGTGCATCGATATAAATTTTTCAGGAATGAGTTTCCGGGGATGAGACGAAAGAATTTCAAAAAAGTGCAAAAGATTACAATTATTCATTTCAAAACTATCAATGTATTTATTTTGAAGAAGTTTCCGTGACATCACGAATTAAACTGCAGTTAAAAATAAAATAATAAAACGAAAAAATTCGACTACATGGTTCACAGATTTCGTACTTCGATTTTCTCACCGAATTCAAATAAGCATATCTCGGTAAAGGAAGTATCTAGAAACTTGAAAAAATGAAATTGAATGCTTTTAGCTCTATTTCTTAACACTACAAGTTAGTTAAACGTTCACTGATGGCGACACATCAATATCCTTAAAAACTGCAGAAATAATTACGTTTTTCTAAGTATTTCACAAATTTAACACCTAAATCTTGGACGAAAAATTTCTTTCGATCCCAAATCACCACAGCAGGACACATTGTTTTCACTCACAGAGATGATCCAACTGTATATAGGTTTCAAATATAAATTGCTAGAGAAATCAGTAAATAGGGGTATAAAAAGACTAGAAAAATGCGAAAAAATGCGAAAAAAAGCGTTTTTTCAAATCTGAGTCGGGTTGAACACTTGCTAAATTGGATTTTATTATTCTATTCTTCGTTCTTAGGTAAAAGAGAATCATTTCCGGGACGGGAGCCGGTATTCAAGCATTTTGGGAAATAAGTGCCGGCCTATTATATATTTATAATTATAAACTTTGGCCGCCGTGGGACAAAGTTTAGGATCGCAATTGAAGGCTATATAGATATATATATATATATATATATATATATAGATATATATATATATATATATATATATATATATATATATATATATACACATACATATATATATATATATATATATATATACACACATATATATATATATATATATATATTGGGGTGATCCTTAAAAAGGTTATTGCCAAATTTCTATGCTCCCAACGGCCTAAACCCTCAATATCGATAAAAAAAAAATCACAAAAATTGACAGCCCTCAATTGCGATCCTAAACTTTGTCCCACGGCGGCCAAAGTTTTTACATTTAAATAACATGCAAGTTTTTCGTCTTCATGTTCATTTATATGTTACTCGGCTGCATCTTATGCTATCGCTTCGTAATTAGGCTGGATTTGAACATAAGTATATGCTTTTCGAAAGTGTCCACGGTATCTTGACCGTTCTCGAACCGTTTCTCCGGGATAAGTATTGAAAGTAATTATTTTTTGCTTTCTTTGAGTAATAAACGGTTAAATTCTCAGCAAAAATAATTATGGACAATTTTGATAGAATTTTATCAGATCTTCAAACGCTGTATTTCAAAATTTGCAGGGTGATGAAAGAAAAATTTTTTAAAAATTATTCCATTTTAGAGTTTTTTCCCACCGTAATTTTTATACTATATAATTATAATGAAAAAATTGGAACTAAAGGGTCTAGCCAGATAAGAATCGTGGATCTGCCCCCACCGAATTTTGTGGCACCGATATTTTCCTAAGTTCATAACCTGAGAAAGAAAAATTTGTGCAAAATTACAGCTTTCACATCGATTCCGAGGGGTTTTTTTGACGAAAAAACGTGTATTTTCGATTTTTGCAGTTATTAAATACTAAGAGGTGACCGAAAGATCTGAAAAAATTCTGAAAAATTAGAAACATGTTAACATTCATAAAAGAAATATTTGCAACTTTTTTTTAATGCTGGAGCCTATTGTTAATCATCGAATCTTCCTTTAAAAATATATTTTATAGTGTATATATTTTGCTACTGTCATAACAAAAATTGATGTAATTCTACTAATGATTCCCTGCAAATTAAAAAAAAAACGTCTCAAAATTCGACCTGCAACACATTGAAAAAAAATAAAACGACAAGAATTTCACATTTTTCCATAAGAATCCATAAATAAATCATTCTTTGGGTTGAATTATCGGGTGGTCATGGCTGGAGTAGTTGTAAGACATAACAAACAGATGTAAACAATATGATTTTTACGCTGATTTTGGATATTTTGGAATTTTCTACGTCGATTAACAAGGGTGAAATGGAGTTTGTCCGATTTTTCACAATAACATGGATGAAAGAATCAGCACAGCTGTCGGCAAGCTGCACAGCTCAAGTGGCGCCGCTAGTGCGAATGTATTGAACGGCATTGAACCTCGAAATTGATCTAGATACTTCGGACACCTGGCCCATTTTCCTACTTATTTCTTTATTTCTCCATCGTGACAGAGTGAATCATTTGTCTCATCGTATACAACCAAATTGACACACATCTTAATCACGCAATCGGTCAAGTTCTTGTGAGGGCGAGACACATTATTAGCAAAACTTATAAATTCTACATTGATTATACTCGTGATTCCCGAGGATCTTCTTGAATTCGCCGTTACGTTTGTGATTGTCCAAATGGCAAACGAACCGTTGATTGCTGTTCACACATTACTGCTATCGTTTATTATCTATCTAATGCTCGATATCTATCGAAAATCATAAGACCAGCTGAAATCCTCACAGGATTCTTTAATGTAGAAGAGGTCAATGCCGTAATCAACAGTGATAGCGATAAAGATTAAATATGTAGCAATATAAATAGTAAGAGTTAATGCTTGATCAATGACATTTCTGGTAACTCAAATTACACTTATTATACTAATGACATTTATTGATAAACTCAAATTAGCAATAAAATCCTACTGATAACATCTGTTTGTTATGTCTCACAACTACTCCAACCATGTTCACCCAACAATTAAACCCAAGGAATGATTTATGTATGGATTCTCATCAGAAAATGTGAAATTTTGTCGTTTTATTTTTTTTCAATGTGTTGCAGGCCGAATTTTGAGACTTTTTTTTTAATTTGCAGGGAATTAGTAGTAGAATCACGTTAATTTTTGTCATAATATTAGCAAAATATATACACTACAAAATATATTTTTTAAAAGAAGATTCGATGATTAATAATAGGCTTTAGCATAAAAAAAGTTGCAGATATTTTTTCCATGAATATTAACATATGACTGATTTTTCAGAATTTTTTCAGATTTTTCGTTCGCCTCTTAGTATTTAATAACCGCAAAAATCGAAAAAACACGTTTTTTCCATGAGAAAAACCCCTCGGAATCAATGTACAAAGCTGTAATTTTGCACAAAATTTTTTTTTTAGGTCAGGAACTTGGGAAAAAATCGGTGCCACAAGATTCGGTGGGGGCAGATTCACCATTTTTATCCAGCTAGACTCCTTATTTAGTTCTATTAATGTTCTAATATAGAATTTAATTTTTTTTCCTAATTATTATGTGATAACTTTACACTTCAGGCATGGAGTCTTTATATAACTTTATAAAATGGAATAATTTTTTAGAAATTCTTTTTCTATCACCTTGCAAGTTTTGAAATACAGCGTTTGAAGATCTGATAAAATTCTATCAAAATTGTCTTTAATTATTTTTACTGAGAATTAAACCGTTTATTACTCAAAAAAATCAAAGAAAATTTACTTTCAATACTTATCCCGGAGAAACGGTTCAAGAACGCTCAAGATACCGTGAACACTTTTGAAGAACATATTTATGTGCAAATACAGCCCAATTACGAGGCGATAGCATAAGATGCAACCGAGTAACATATAAATGAACATGAAGACGAAAAACTTACATGTTATTCAAGTGTAAAAACTTTGGCCGCCGTGGGACAAAGTTTAGGATCGCAATTGAGGGCTGTCAATTTTTTGTGATTTTTTTTCATCGATATGGAAGTGTTTAGGCCGTTGAGAGCATAGAAATTCAGAAATAACCTTTTTAAGGACCACCCTAATATATTGAAACGTTTCGAGTTTGTTCGCGGGCTGAATTTCGTCGGAATTTCATACGTAATATGTGAGGTAACGTGGAGATTTCGCGCAAGCTCGAATGTTATATTAATTTTAAGAATTTCCTGTCTCTTGGATAGAGCTGCAGGATTCGGTCTCTGGACTCGGAAGGAAGGTGGGGAATGATTACTTGTCCATTATTTGATGAACTCCTAGAAGAGCTTGAACAGTTTGACCGTTTCAACTTGGTTTTCGAGATAGCCTCAGAAGTTGTTTCTTCACCCTCATGTGCAATGGCACGAGTGGAATAAACCCATCATCACAGGCCGTGTAAACGGTCGAGGGTCAAACTTGATCTGTGTGTGTGAAGCACGCACAGATCGATCGCTATGAGAGGTTGACTCGTGATGCGAAATATTTGTTTCCGGAAAGGAAGTATTTAAATAATAAGTGAATGTTTCGTTCCCGGGAGGCGGGATGAGAGACAGGATGTGAAGTTTTGAATTTATTTTCCTTGTGATCTTTGAGAAGTTTATGGTAATTTAGGAAGGAATAGCTCTTCCTTATTTACTTTGATAATAAATAGGTTTACCTACGGCAAGACTGAATGTTATTTGCATGATAGCATGGTGGTCAGAAGGACGGTATTCGACAATGCTGGATTGTCGTTGACAAGTCGGTTTCGATATTGATAATGATTCGTTTAGTTAGTACTAAGACAGAATATTATTTACGTAATAGCATGGTAGTCGGAAGGCCTTAGATAATAGTTCGGTTTACCTATGGCAAGACTGAATATTATCTGCGTGGTAGTCAAATGAAAGGGAATTCTACGCAAACATACCGTCACCTGTATCAAGACATCCAGTCGCAATGACAGAGACTTTCTACAGGTTCAAGTGCCCTACCTATGGGTCAGAGGATTGTAAGACGATCACCGTATCTGAGCTATAAGGTTAGACGCTATGCTGTTCTTCACTCAGACACGGTTCCCTAATACCTAAGGACTTTTTATTGAAAACAAATGTTAGAGAAAGAATAATGGCAGGGGCGACGGTTGGTAACGGCGAGTGCCAGAGTCGGGCGCGCGGCATTCGCAGCTCGATCACGTGGCTTACCAACCACGTGATCTGGTCGTGGGGCTGGCAAAAGGACCCCACCTCGTCCCAGTCCGACGCGTACCGTCCGAGAGAGAGTGTGAGTGAGACGCGAACGAGCGAGCGAGGAGGCGAGTGCGACCCACGATTGAGTGGAGGGATCGCGACCCTCCACCTCAACGGTGCCTGTGTGGACGGAACTCTCTGTGTGGGAGCCGTGGGTGCGTGTGTGTGTGTTCTGTGTGAACGAGGAGTGCAGTTGCGCAGTTACAGTAAGAGGGCGGGAGGTCGCATGGCGACGACGCCATTTTGTAAGACCAAAACGGGACGGGATAAGGCAGAGCGTTCAATCTCTCTCTTTCTGGCCAATTGTACGGCGAAGCCGAATAACTTCCCTTGTGAATTGTAATGCCATTATTAAAGTTATTTCCTTTCAAATCTCTGAAAGAGAGCGAACTCTTTAAGTACAAATCCCCTCCTCAGATCCTTCCGCCTATGCGTCATTCGGGAGTAAGTGTAAATAATTTCTTTAAAACAAATAAAATGTGAATACGTTGAGTGCCCTCCTTTGATGGGGATTGGTGTTTGAGGAGTCCTGGAAGGACAACTCCACGTCTCCTGATCGTGAGTCATGTCGATATCTGGTTCCTCGTAGACGTGGGATGCTCCGTCAATATGTGCACGGATAGGTCCTCGCGTTGGACGATTCGTTGATCTACCTTGGTATATGATACAATAGATGATAGATATCGAGCTACATTTGCGCTCGTCTTTTATACTTTCTTACTGTCTAGTCTCGCAGTTTTCGGGGATAGAGATTGGTCGTGTCCCCTGAAGAAGGGGCACGGTGAATCGTGCGATTTGGTTGGATTACCGGTATGTGGTGGGGTTATCGAGTGTGTAGTGAGATTTGGGCTTGTCACCACCAAGCACAATATTTGGGGGCACGCGTTGAACTTCAGGTGCCGGTACGCTAGCCAGGCGTCCCGTCACAATATATATATGTATATATGAATGAGTGAAATGAATTTCATTTCTGGAGAGAAAACATTCATTTCAACTCCTCTCCGCAATTATTGAAACTCAGAAAAAAACACATTTTAAATTCCCGGAATTTAACGCGCGCCCACCAGATCGCCGCAGTAAACACTGTTGCCATTTCATCACAGCTGATTGTATTTTCGTGCGGTGCATTCCGTAACGAATAAAATTAATATTTTTCGAGAGTCAATATCTCCGAAACTAAGTAGTAAAAAAATACCATTTTTTTTTTTAAAGAATCGCACAATAGTACTGCATACACGTGCATTTTATTTTAAAACGGTAAGTGGCGTTTGGCGCCCATAATAAAAAATGTGAACTAAGTCTATCCGTTCACGAGTTGGGTATAGGCATCGTGTACAAAATAACCGAATTTTAATTGCAATTATCTTACAAACTACGTAGTGGATTGATTTAAAAACTTAGGAATCGCTTCATTAAGGTTGTTTCTACGCTATATTAAAATTTCAAGCAATCCGTAAGTCGATGAAAAACCTCCAGAACTACCTCAATGCTTGTTTCTGCGTCGTGGCTCGGGATCATAGGCTGTTTTGCCGCGCGTATGATTTTGTTCAAGGAAATGTTCTTTGGTTTTCGATATTCCATGCCTAACTTTGTTTTCACCTTCATTGTGATAGCTTACAGCCCAAGCGGTTGCTTTCTCATCCAAAGGGTCTAGCCGAATGAGCATGTCAAAAATGCGCCCAAAGATTTTCAGCTGGGAAAAGGGGCAAAAGATATGTCATCCAAAGGTACCTATTTCCGCCAAATTTGTACCTTCTAATCTTCCTATTTATTGCAGACTGTCAAGTATTGCATTTTGGCATTTTTCCTTTTTGTCTTTGAACTGATTGGAGCTATCGTACTAAAATAATCACTAACGCGGAACTGGTCAGAATACGTGAACAAAGTATTTTTTCAACCCATTTTCGTGTTGATCCGAGTAGCAAAAAATGAAGAAGTCTTCTTTTCCTGTTTTCACTATGATAAAATAAACTTGCAACCATGATTATTTTTTAGAAAGAGTAGGTGCTTAAATTACAAAACCTCTAATTTTTTCAGATTTTTCACGTTGGTGCGCCATTGTCAAAAAATAAATAAAAACCGGATTTTTTACTAGTTTTCCGGGGTTATTCAGTATCTGGGTATTCTATGGATGATTTATTTCACTTCCAGGTACGGTCCTACAAATACACAACTGACAAAAAAAAAAAATTGCTCCAAAAATGTATCGATTGGCTGATACTACTCATGGAGATTCCCGATGTGAAGGGTCTAGCCGCATAAGCATGTCAAAAATGCCCCCGAAGATTTTTAGCGGGGAATAGGGGCAAAAAATTTGTCATCCAAGGAACACATTTCGACCAAAATTGAACCCTCTATTTTTCCTATTCATTGCGGACTGTCAAATATTGCGTTTTGGCGTTTTTCCTTTTTTTCTTCGACCGTATTGAAGCTATCGAACTAAAAAAAATCACAAACGCGAAACTGGTCAGAATACGTGAAAAAACGTATTTTTCAACCCATCTTGGCGTCAATTTCGAGAAGAAAAAAAATAAAGTTTTATTTTCCTGTTTTCATTATGATAAAATAGACTTGCATCCATCATTATTTTTCAGAAAGCGTATGTGCTCAAAGTACAAAACTTTTAATTTTATCAGATTTTTCGCATTGGTGCGCGATTGTCAAAAAAAATAAAAACCGCTTTTTTAAATATTTTTCCGGAATTTTTCAGTATCTGGGTATTTGGTGGTCGATTTATTTCACTTTTGAGCACGCTTCTACAAATACACGTACAGACACATTGTTCCAAAACGAAATTCGAGATTTCACCCTGAGCTAGCTAGCTAGCTAGCCTTTAATGTGACCCAATATCAAATCAGCATGAACGGTAAATATTTTTTTTTTAGTATTTATATTTGTGTATCACATTTACACTACAGGTCACTCAAATTCGCGTTCTAGTATTAATGTTACGTGGTAAGTTGGAAATAAATAGTCCTACATGTATTTAAAAATTTCATTTATTTATAAAACACGTACCAAATAGTTTCAATCTTCGTCACTGTCATCGTTAATTACCGGATTAACTTTTTCGATATTAAAAAGATGCGATAAAATCTCTGTGGGTCTTATAATATTCGAAAGATATATAATAATATAATATATGATATATGATGGCGGCCACATGTGAGCAGCATCCAACAGTGCGTAATCCATTGGCGCATTTGCATGATTACAGAAAATGATGACAGAATTGAGATTCTAAATTTAAATCGGGAATCTCCATGAGTAGTATCGGCCAATCGATACATTTTTGGAGCAACTTTTTTTGGGCTGTTGTGTATTTGTACAAGCGTGCCTGGAAGTGGAATAAATCAACCATAGAATACCCAGATACTGAACAACCCCGGAAAACTAGTAACAAATGCGGTTTTTATTTTCTTTGACAATGGCGCACCAATGCGAAAAATCTGAAAAAATTAGAGGTTTTGTACTTTGAGCACATACTTTTTCTAAAAAATAATGATAGGTGCAAGTTTATTTTATCATAGTGAAAGCAGGTAAAGAAAGTTTCTCCATTTTTTGCTACTCGGAATTAACGTGAAGTTGGGTTCAACAAATGCTTTCTTTATATATCCTGACCAGTTCCGCATTTGTGATTTTTTTTAGTATGATAGCTCCAATGAGGTCGAAGAAAAAAAGGAAAACACCTAAATGCAATACTCGACAGTCTGCAATAAATAGGAAGATTAGAAGGTACAAATTTGACTGAAATGTGTTCCTTTGGATAACATATTTTTTGCCCCCATTTCCAGCTGAAAATCTTCGGGACATTTTTGACATGCTTATGCAGCTAAACCCTTTGCGTCCCTTGCGAAATCCCTATTTCAGGTTTTTCGGCTAATATTTCATCCGCGGCGCTTCTAGCTTCAAGGTTCTCACGATGTTCAGAATACGCTATATAGAATTCCTTACACGCTGCGTCGGGAATGTTGATACCGGAAACGCCTCTTGCGAGTCTCTTCGTCAACTTCGTACTAGGACCGCAGTATTGGTAACCGGGAACATACAACTCGATCGGGGTTTGCTGAGAATGCTGTTTACCAAACCTTTTCCACTTGATCGCTTTTTCGTGGAGCGCTCACAATCGCGTGTGTACACAATCATGTCTGCTCTGCGACTGAGGGAAAGTTTTTATAAACGATGCACTTAAAGAAAATACAGCCAGTCACGTCCGAGATGAGGTTCGAGACCCAATCGACCAAGATGCCCGTGGTGAATTTTGACAAATTCACGCAGCAGAGTACTAAACGGAAAAAACGCTATGCGCTTCTGCGGACCATCTAACTGCGGTAAAACCAACGCATTATTCGCGCTTCGAACGCATCCAAACGATTTGAGGTTCGAAAGCCTGTACGTTTACCTCAAATCTCTCAATCAACCGAAGTACAAGTTTCTGAGTCAAGTACTCAAAAGTGTCGATGGTGTTGAGTACTTGCCTTTCAGCGAGCATAAGTACGTCATTGTACCGAACGAGACGCAACCTAACTTGATCATGATATTCAATGTCGTAGCGTGCGAGAAGCAGGACAAAATACGCGCTTACTCTTGTATGGGCAGATATCATGACGGAGACTGTTTCTGTTTTTGCCAGACGTACGCTTGAATCCCAAAGCATCTGGTGCGCCACAACACCAACTTGTGGTCTCATTCAAACAAAACGAAATGAACCTGAGGCATGTGTACAACGATCATGTGGACACCAATATGTCGTGCGCAAAGTTTAAAGACACGTCTATGGCATTCTGGAACGGCGACATATATGGGTTTGGAGTGATCGACAAGAATGAAGAGCTCGGTATTGGTCGATACAGGAAGGGATTTAACAATTTCATTAACATGACGAAAGAATAAAATACACGATCATCGAACGAAACGATATAGTAGGTTTCTAGAGCTAGTTGTATCAACATCCAGGAAATTGGCAAGAAAAAAGAAGTCTTGCGTCATATTGCTCAAGCGAGTAATACAATTCGTCGTAAGCATAGAATATTCAAGACGGGAAAAGATTCGCTGCAGGAAAAAATGAAGGATGTCTTTGAACCTATGGTAATCCCGCTGCAGGAATTAGTCAATATTTCTCGAGGACAAAACTTATCGAGGAAAATGTGAAGGAACAGATCAAAACTGAAACAAAGGATGAATCGAAAAACGAAATGGAATCCGAGGCAGAAGATTCTCTTGCAACTGCAGAGGAAGAAGATCAAACTGTCACAGAGTCGTCGGTAAGATCAGAAAATGAATATCTTGAGGTGCTTAACGGTAAACAATGACGGTACGAGTTGCATACTGTCTACGAGGTACGGAGCCCGTCTACTGCCGGGCTGATGGTTGGTGACTCACCAATAAGCTTCGAGCGCGATTCCGTCGCATATGCGGTACGCCCTATCTGAAAACTCAGGGACTGCTGGAGCTGCTGTTTAAAAAGATGCCTAACAGCACTCATGTTACCCGTGACGACAAGGAGAATAACAGAAGTATCCTTCTCGCAACAAATGCTCACAGAAAATACTATAGCGCCACCGGGTCTATCCAAAACGCTCAGAGCGCCAAATTCAAGCATTCAATTGTACAGCTGCTCGATATTTCTACATCAGGCAAAGGCGTATCTCCATCGTCACAGATGTCGAGGCGTACGGGCAAAGGTGTTATGCTACCTCAGGGTTGGGTTACTCGACAAGGTATTTGAAACTGATTATATTTTCTGGGACGACGCTAACGAGTGGGTGGAACGTCTTTGTTTGCTTACGGCATCGCAAGCAGCTGGGAATACAAGTCACAACAATGAAATTATGTCGATTCTCAAAGAATTACGGGAAGCCGGAGTCGTTTATTAGCCAACTTTCGTTTTTTCTGCAATCAATCACGAGATAAGCGTCGACGTGTTTGGACGTCAGCTGAATAAAAACACAGCTGCACACACACCCGCGGTCCTCTGGGTGTCGGGTTTCAAATAACAGCGGGAATTACGATATACAGAAAAAGAGACTGTGCAATGTCGCAGTTCCCGGAGAGCCGAACAATACTGTAACTTTAGAAATGTTGAGACGAAAATTGAACTTGCTACAGAAATAAATCGACAACCTCGATCAAATGATCAAAGCTTCGGAGATCACCACAGGGAGAGCCTTGGATACCTTTTACGAAGATTTCAGAGCAGGTAGAGACCTGTTGATTCGAAACGCAGAAATCATTTTCAAACTGGACGCCAGACTAAGAGCATTGAAATATAAACGAGGATAAGCTAGCGCTGGTGACGGAACTGCATAAGCCTGCACGCTGGAATTACCCGCGTTAACGTTTGGACATGCGCGGCAACGACAAGATGTGGCGTACACATCTTGTTGAAATGCTGTCGTATGCTGGACAAAACAAAGGCTACAATCATATTTTTACTGTCATTGACATTTTTTCAAAGTATGCTTGGGCTGTACCGATAAAGAGCAAGTCCGAGGATGATGTTATAAAGGCGATGGAATCTGTGCTAGTTCAAAGACGGGTATCGGAAAAATCACACGTGGACAGAGGAACGAAATTTTAAAACTCAAAATGTGAATCTCTTATGACATGCTATGGAATCAAACTTTACTCCACGTACGGTAATTTTAAGGCGTCGATCTGTGAACGCTTCAATCGTACGCTGAAAAGTAAAATGTGGAAACGGTTTAGTACGCAAGGAAACTACAAGTGACTGGACATCTTATTTGATTTGGTATTGGCTTACAGCAACAGCAAACACCGAACCATACGTATGAAACCATCAGATGTCACCGTTGCGAACGAAAGACAGTTATTACGTCAGGTACATCGCCGGCGACTTCTCATAATTTCGAGTGTGGAGTTGCGCCACGCGGGGGAAGGGGGGGGGGGGGGAGTCGAATATTTTTTTTCGGGTCTTATTTCTTTATTGCAAAGGTAAAACTTCTGACAGGGTTTTTTAAAATAAATTCATCAATTATTTTATGGATGTTCAGATTTCCTGCGATTTCTCCATGTATATGGAGAATCGCAACGCTGTTCAACCGGTTCTGCAGCATGGTTGACCGGAGATACGTTTTTAGTCGACGGAGATTAGAAAAGGACCTCACCGCAGTGCAAGATGATGCAGGAATTGTTAGCAAAATTCTAATGAATTTCGAAAATGACGTAAGAATGTCGGCTGCAGATTCATTTTCTTTCAAAAATGTGACGACATATTTCAAATAACGGAATTTCAAATTTCGAGTTTCAATTATATTGAGAAACATATCGCGATGTCGTTGCAGCATGTCCCCATCAAAATCGTCTTTGTAAAATTCAACAATTTCTGCTACATTCTTTGTTCTGCCAGTGACAAAGTCTTCGCAAGTATTCAAAAATCGTATTGTTTCTGAACAATATTTCTTGCAACGAAGTAATGACTTGGTCAAGAATCTCGTAGAAAAATTTTCGGTTATGTTCTTCAGGTGTCTTAAACACATGCACTTCTATCATACACCACACTATCATACTTGTGAAATTCAATGTTAGTCAGGAGAATTTTCGAGTGTGGAATTCGACACTCCAGAAATTTCAAGTGTGGAGATCTCCACACCTTTCAAATATAAGTCGCCGGCGTTGGTCAGGCGTACGGAGGGCTTCGAGCGATACCTACCAAACCGGTAAAGTTCAAAACTGGCGACAAAGTTCGAATCAGCAAATTCAAAAACGTCTTTAAGAAAGGTCACAACTAGACGACGGAGATATTCACGATAAGCCAAGTGGACAATATCCATGCTGTGACGTACGAGCTCGAAGGCTATCGAAAACAAACCCATCGGTGGTGGTTCCTACGAACAGGAGCTCCTCAAGGTTAAACGTTAGGACATCTATCTCGTGGAGAAGGTTTTCAGGGAGGGTGGGAAAAAATTATATGTAAAATGGTTAGGTTTTGACAGTACACACAACAGTTGGATGAATAAATCATTACAATTACCATTACAAATTAAATAAATTAAATTTTTTTTTGCTATGAGTATATCTTCATTTTACACCGTATGAATTGAGTATGCGTTGTTATTTGACGCTATACACATATATATATATATATATATATATATATATATATATATATATATATATATATATATATACACATGTATATATATATATATATATATATATATATATATATATATATATATGTATATATATGTATATTGTAACGCTAAATTCTGTTACCCTCGGATGAGGACTTACCGTTGACACTTTGGCGCGATTCTCTACTTATCCGCAATATCAAACCATAACAAGATAATTACGTTGGGCGCCAGACGCGTTAGCGTCGATTTTCAAACAATAATGCAAATCAATAAAATTAACACAAAACCGTACGAAAGAGATAAACAGAGAACCCGTTGTATGGCTGGCTAGGCACAGGTACGATCGCGTACATCCCGGTAGAGTGGCGGAATTCAAGGCAGCTAACAGTAATTCCAGAATTAAAGAAAATAACAAAATAAAGAATAAACTCCAGGCAAAAGGAAAATGAACAGGTCAATCGATCATATATTGTCGAGAAGGTTACATGATTGAGACAGGCAAATAAGATGGTATAGACAGCGGTAATTATTGAAATAAATAATCGTTGTTCACAAAAATTTCGGTAGAATAGCAGTGAACAGTAGCTTTAAAAGGAGAGACGGTAGTTGACAGAGAAAAATGGACGTAGGTCGGGAGATGCGATATAATGCAAGAGTTGACTTAAAACTACACGTCACTGGGCGACGTGATCTTACCCAAGTTGCAAATGACGCTACGAAAATTATTATTCTGTCAATTAGAACGAGAGAACTTCACTGCGATCGGTAGAAAACAACGTAACGATAGTTCGGTAGATGATACGACAAATTTACCATAAATTATCATCAGTATGAGAGATTGACATTCAGTAACAATTTACCAAGTCGGCAAACAATCGAATAGATAGCCTTCGGTAGAATTATTCATAAACGGTAGATTCGATAATTTATAATTATTACGTACTTGAGGAATTAAATAATGAATTCCTAATCATAACTTTTGAGAGAATACAAAATACAAAATTATGCGAGAGTGAGAATTTCGGAGAGTTTACAAAATAGAGAAATACACTAAAATACACCGCAATACAAAAAAATAATTCACAGAACTTAATTTAACAAAATACAGAGAAATAAATAACAGGCAAAAATAGTATAAAATTGCCAATAGTAATAAAGAAAAAGTGCGGTAATATCTAGGGGCTGATTCTACGCTCGCTTGTACTCCAAGGAACTCGATATATGATACAATAGGCACAAAAATAAATAAAAATATAATAAGCAATAACAGAAATAAAATATAAAGCACACTATTATTACAAAAAGAGTATGGAATGAAATATAGAGCCAATAGGGCTCAAAATACGATAGAAAGTGCAGAAGCAGGCTAATAGAGATTCACAAATAATCAGAAAAATCATAAATACAAGAGAAATAATTATTCGGCAGTTACGAGGTCGCTCGGATACGAAAATAATAAATGACTGAAATCATGCAGTCACACGGCGGCTTACTGCAACTCTAGGCCGTGGACCATGATTCACACAAAACTGGCATCACACGATGCAACCAAGAAACAATAAATATAATATTAATGACCGAAATCATGCAGCCACACGGCGGCTTACTGCAACTCTAAGCCGTGGACCATGATTCACACAAAGTCGATAAATACCATAAGAAAGAATAGAAATTATGAGCAACTTCGTAACGATATTATTCAAAGGCAGAAGCCTTACCTTGGCGGTTGACTTCAGGCACACAAACTGACTCTAATTTAAATTATACGTAATACTAGCAAAACTGAGAAGGAAGGGAAAAAGAATGAAAGGAGTTTATAGGATAAATTTTTCGGTAGAATAAACGATATAACGGTAGCGGTAGAAGGAAAGGTATCGGTAGCTTAAATCGGTAGGGAGGACGCGGAAAACAAAGCTGTCTCTCAGCAGGTCAAGCGTAGAATAGGAGGTCGTAGTTCGGCTCGCCGATCTCGCGGTTGTCGTGAGGTGATTCTTCTTATTTGATTGGTGGGTTGACCCCCACCGCAGATAGGCCATCTCCCTGTGGCGAATATTGGTTACTGCGTGGTCATCCGTTTTCCAAAATGACCGCTAGATGTGGCGTAATGTGCTGCTCGCGATTTCGTCGTTGACACCAACTCGTACGATTTTGTAGCTGCTTCGGTTACAGTCCAGGCTGCCTATCATCGGGGACTTCTTTGACAGAGGCATACACAGGGTGCCTCTCGGTCAAAGTTACCGGGTGGAGAGTGACGCCTCATTGTTCACCTCCACCGGCTTTTGTACAGGCAGTAGCTAGCTGCCTGTACCTGAGGTCGTGCAGTCAGACGGTTGGCTAAACCGTGGACCACGACCGACACAATTAGTCCTTGCCGATAGGAAGGCAGCGTCGATCCTCAGAACGATGGCTTTATCAACCTGAACGTAGTGGTTTGGGGTCGGTCCGGCACCAGGCCGGTAAGTCGGAGGATGGCAGGCTACGGTCTGCCCTTCACGCCATCCTTACGGCATCCGATAGAGCTGGCGGCTGGTTCCTCTTCGAGAAACGGTGCCCTCGGCCGCCGGGAGGATTTTTATCTCCCTGTTCACCGGCAGTCGAGGCGATACGGAAGGTTCGGGTGGATGCTACCCCAGGTGTATATAAAGGTGCACCAAGGTAGCCAGTGTCGTCTGATGAGACCGTCAGTAGGCGAAGTCGTCGAGAGCTGCAAACGGTAGATAGTGGTCCCTTGTTGGTCGGGATCGTTGTCGTCCAAGTACCTTATTAGCTTGCGCCGAAGCGCGAAATAAAGAATTTACAAAAAAGAATTAGTTAAAAGTAGTTATTGCCTATTTTGTATCGAGTTCGGTTGGAGTACCCTGCTGAGGACGCGTAAACTAAAAATAATAACGGTTGTGTGCCCTTGTGACGGGCGACTCTGAAACGCCACGTTACAATATATATATATATATATATATATATATGTATACATATATGTCAAGGATAATGAAATGAACAACGAAGAGTATTATCACCACCTTCTTCTATTCGGTCTCTAGAGAAACGACGGCAAAATCAATAAACGAACAAATATTGAACATTTTATCTCGTTATAAAAAGTTTTGTTAGATAAGTTGGTTCAGTTTAATCTTGTTAAATAAAACGGTGGTTCAACATGCGTCCCACACGCAAAACACAAAGTTCGCGAGTGTTATCTGGCCATTCTCCGACATCAGAAGTGTGATACCGAAAGGACGCCGAACCATCCATTTCAGAATTACCGTCCGAAACTCCTCAACGTAATCCTAATACTTCGGAGGATCGTTGGAAAATTTCGTTTGAGAATCAAAATAAAAATATGATGGAGTTAATTCGAACAATGCGAAGTCCAACTGCTGATTCTCATCAAGAAGTTACTTTTCCGCAATTCAATCCGGATGAGCAAAATATCAATGCACAAGCTTGCTGCTCGACAGCTAGCTTGTGTATGCAAGAACAGGAACTTTAAGGGAGCAAGTTAGTAGATGCGTTGAGTAAAGCTATGAAGGGATCAGCTGCATCTTGGTTTCCTCAAATCAGCTTTAACGGAATGACTTGGGAACAATTTAAAAACATTTTTCTCGCGCGATATGAAATTATTGAAACTCCCGCGGCGACGTTACTTTCGTTATATTCTGGACAGCCAAATGGAGATGAAAATATCGCTGCATATTCAATTCGAGGTTTAAGTGTTCTCATTCCGCGACTACAACTGCTGAATTCCGAAGAAATTGCTGTTTCGATTATTTTTTCTCATGTGGCTCAGTTGGATTCACGTTTAAAACGTTTGGCTCTTACTACGGAAATAAGTTCTCGAACGAAGTTACAGCAAGAACTTATGACAGTTGATTACCGAAAAAGAGCTTTTCCTTTTTCTCAAGCCAGAGAGGGCTCATCTTGCGATTCAAAACGACTGAGATTTTATGTATCTCCATTAAAATGTTTTCACTGTAGAAAATTTGGACACAAAATATCGGAGTGTCAAAGTCGTTCATTGAGTACCATCCCGGACAACTTTGGAAATCTTTCAAAGAAAATACCCTCCACCGCTGTGAAATCTTCTGTGACGTGCTTCAAATGTGGAGAAGTTGGACATGTTTCTACGAGCTGCAAGAAGTCTTCTGGGTCTGAACAAAATACCCTTGCTCAAGGTCAAATGGAGCGTCGTGTTAATTCGTGTTCTATTCAACCGACTTTTGGCGAGTTACTACATTCCGGTGAGAAGTTTTCATTTTGTTTTGATTCCGGTGCTGAATGCTCTCTGATTAAAGAAAGCATTGCTAAAAAATTTTCAGGAAAACGTCAGAACTTTGTAGTCATTCTCTGCGGTATCGGTCCTTCCAGTATTCAAAGTGTCATTCAAATTTTGGCACAAGTGACTATAAATGATCATTGCCTGGAAATTTTATTTCATGTGATTCATGATGATTTTCTTAGTAATGAAATTCTTGTTGGAAGAGAAATATTAACTCTTGGTTACTCAATAGAAATGACAGTTGACAGTTCAGTTCTAAAAATAATTCCGAAGGTTAATGTTTGTCAAGTAGACTCTCCTTCATTTAATTTTGACGAAATAAAAACAGACGTTTCTGAACTTGACAAACGTCTCTTGGTTGATGTTTTAAACAAATTTCATTCAACTTTCGTCAAAGGAACACCTAAATCTAGAATAGCGACCGGACAACTTGAAATTCGTTCGCTAGATCCTAACCGAACCGTGCAAAGACGACCTTATCGTCTTTTGACTGTTGAACATCAAATAGTGCGAGATAAAATCAAAGAATTACAAGAGGAGAATATCATTAGACCCAGTTGTTTTCCTTTTGCTAGTCCCATTATTTTAGTTGAAAAAAATATGGATCCGATCGAATGTGTGTTGATTATCGGGAGCTTAACAATAGTACGGTGGCTGATAAATATTCGTTACCGCTTATTGCTGATCAGATAGATAGACTAGGAGGTGCTCATTATTTTACATCTCTTGATATGGTTAGCGGTTTTCACCAAATTCCTATTCACCCAGATTCTATTAAACAGACTGCTTTTATTACTCCTGACAGGCAGTACGAATATTTAGCAATGCCTTTTGGTTTGAAAAATGCACCTTCTGTTTTTCAGCGAGCAATTAACAAAGCTTTGGGAGACCTAGTGAATACGTCTATTATTTGTTATATGGATGATATTCTCATCCCGTCAGAAATAGTTATTGAGCGTATTCGAAAATGAGAAGTTGTTTTAGAGGCTTTGACTAAAACTGGATTTTCAACCTAAAGAAATGTTCATTTTTGAAAACGAAAATAGAATTTCTTGGTTATCAAGTTTTGGCAGGAGAAATTCGACCAAATCCTCGCAAGGTTATCGCGTTAACTGCACTCCCGCCTCCTCAAACTGTTACTCAACTCAGACAATTTATTGGACTTGCCTCGTATTTTCGGCAATTCATAAAAGGGTTTTCTAAACTTGTTTGTCCTTTGTATAAACTTACTAATGGAAAAGGAAGGATTGGTTGGAAACCTGAATTTGAGGAAATTCGAACAAAAATTGTTTCTCACTTGACGAGTTCTCCTCTTTTAATGATTTTTGATCCAAATTTTACTATAGAATTACATACAGATGCTAGCTCAGTTGGTTACGCACTCTGCGGCCAAAGGCCCTTTTATGCGGCCAAAAGTCGAAAAAAAAAGTTTTTAGTTGGGGATATTTTGTAATTGGGTTGGCTAAAGGAGTCCCCTAGGAGACGGAAGACGTTCATAGTAAGGTCCTTTGTCTCAAATCCCCCCCATAATCTCAGTCTGAATATGGCCTTCGCCCGAACGCTACACGACGGTTAGGAAAGTGCGAATGGCGACGCATCGGATAAACAGGCGTCAAATTTTTGTTTTCAAAGCGATATGAACAAAACAAAATGGATTCTACAGCTGAAGGTGAGTAGAATAGGTGAAAAAAATTCTGAATATAAATTCGTGAATAGTACATTGTTAGAAGGAGATATGTAAGGACTATTTTTTGGTTATTTCTCTCGAATTGAATGGATTTGATTGAGTGAATACTTTCTTATCTTACAACATCGTGCTCTCTGAGTCATTTGAGGTTTTAGATAAAAGTATTATGTACTAAATAAAATCAATTTTGGCTGCCCGTTGCTGCCCGTTCAGTTTTTGTGCACTGTATTACAAAAAAAAAGTAAGATATTCGTTTTAACGATCACAGTAATACATGAAAAACAAAATGAAATAAAGCATAGAAATCAAAAACCAAAGTGAAAAACAAAGATAAAAGTGAGCCTTCGAAGGAAAACACATCCATACAGTAAATCAAAAGAATATGCAGCTGCATATAACCCCCTCTCTCTTTCTCCTCCTGCGCGCAGGGGGCAGGGTCAGGCAGGTATAGGGATTGAGTTAGAAAAAAAAAAATTCTTTCGCGAGCCAGCGAGTAAGGCAGCGCATACACCTGGAGCTGCCTAATGTAACTGTGATGTATGTGTCCGTAAAAGTGTTTTTTTTTTTTTTAGGATCCAGTAATGTGACAGAACGTGAAGGTGCCAGCTTTACAAGGCTGGCATTATTTAATGTAATAAAACTAGGAATAAAAGAAGACATAAAACATATGTATGTCATGATTAAAAAATTTTTGTCTGAAAGACATAATTGTGAATACATATTATCGAATGACGAGCAACTAAGATTATCAAAATTGATAGCCGATATGAAAAAGAGGTGGAATAATAGTAACAGAACAGACGAAAATTTCAAAAGAAAAAATCACGATTGGCTGTTGAAATCCGTTGAACTACACGAACCGGAAAAGAAAAAATCTGATACAAAACAGCCTATCTCAGAGCACGGCCGGCCAGAAGTGAGTTTTTCAGAGTCTTCTGATCGCAGTAAGCGCAGGAAAACTGAAAATCTACGAGCATCAACATCGACTGAAGAACTTCTTTATTCTGCAAAAAGTAAATTGCGGGCCGAAGGTGAAACTGATTCTGCTAAAGTGGTAGACGACATTACAAGAGACAGTCCTACAAAAGCTAAAAAATATTGAATATCTTTGGAGTCCTCAAATACTACAAATATACATTTCACAAGTGACAAAGCGCTATCATTATTCATTGAACTGGGATTATCACAAAGCAAATATCAGCAGCTACGCAACGCTCATTTGGAAAACAAATCAAACATGATACCATCATATAAAAAGCTACGAAAGGCAAAACTGCAATGTTATCCAACTTCAGGTCTTTCTTTCACTGTAGATAAAGCGGAAGTAAAATCACAACCTCTGTTAAACCACACACTGGAACGTATTCTTTCGGTTCAAGCGGAAGTTATAAAAACTTTATCAGACGAAAAACTTGAAAATTTAACCTTGTTTTGTAAATGGGGCTGCGATGGGAGTTCGGGGCACACTCAATATAAACAGAAGCTTGACGAAAACAGCAATACTGATGAAAGTATTTTTTTCACGTCTCTCGTCCCATTACAACTTTTTAATACCAATACTTTGACAAATGAAACTACTGTAGTTTGGAAAAATCCCCGAACATCATCAACGAGATTTTGTCGGGCCATTCAAATTGAATGCGCTAAAGAATCTGTAGATTTAACAAAAAACACCACTAATGATATAGAAGAACAAATAAAAAATTTGACCCCACTTGATACTACTATTGCCAGAAAAGAAACGATTATTAAATATGATTTGAGATTGACAATGACAGATACGAGAGTGTGCAAATCAATCACTGACACATCATCTGCGATGCGTTGCTATTTGTGTAATTGTACATCTAGTCAATTTAATAAAATAGATAAAATGTTAGAACAGGAAGTTGTTACAGATAACTTATGATTTGGCCTGTCAACTTTACTTTGCTGGATTCGGTGCTTCAAATTTTTACTACATGTATCATACAAATTGAACAATAAAAAATGTCAGGCTCGTGCAGATGATGAAAAAGAATCTGTAAAAAGAAGAAAAAAAAATATACAAGTAGCTTTTAAAAAAGAATTGGGTTTGATTGTTGACAAGCCAAAAGCTGGTAGTGGTACCCTAAATGACGGAAACACCGCTCGAGGTTTTTTTGAAAACTACAAAAAAGCTGCACAAATAACAGGAGTTGATGAAGATATTATATATCGTTTTTATATTATTTTGCAAACTATTGCATGTGGTCATGCTATTGATGATAACAATTTTCGGCAGTATGCAGTAAAATTAGCTAAAGACATTGTACAACAATATCCCTGGTATTATATGCCCACATTGGTTCACAAACTTTTGATTCATGGCCCCGAAATAATAAAACATTCGGTGTTACCGATCGGTCAAATGTCCAAAGATGCACAGGAAGCCTGTAATAAATTTTTTAAGATCTACCGCATGAATCTCGCAAGAAAACATTATCTCAAAAAACGTTGGAGGATGTTTTCAAACGATTTTTGATTGCGTCTGATCCACAAATCTCCAGCTGTCGGAGATTACCCATGAAACCACTAAAATCTTTATCTGAAGACTGTATTAATTTGTTAGCTCCTCCAACTGTGAATAATCAAACGGAACTACAATATTATGACAGTTCTTCGGCTTCAGAAACCGATACAGATATAGAAGATTGCAACTGTGACGAGATTGGCAATGCAAATTTTTTCATGTAATATTATTTTCTACACCCAACTTTTAAATATTTTATCCATTACGCGTCTGAACTCTTCATATGTAATGTGAGTTACTATGGTAAATGTCAATGAAAATATAATAATTTGTTCAGAATTTTTTTTCTGTATTACATCACCATATTGCACCCCGCCATTTTTAATTTGTTCATTCTAAATTACATACCCTACAATCTCAAAACAAAGACTTTTAATCAATCGCCCAATTCATTTAATTTTCTATAAGTTTTTTCGTATGATATGACGCCATACTAGGTCGGCCATTTTGAATTTACTAATTCCGATGATGAATTCATAATCAGCGACCCCAAAAACCCCCATATACCGATTTGTGGATCATTCTCTACATTTTTTGACTTTTGGCCGCATAAAGGGGCCTTTGGCCGCACTGTGTTACGGTGCAATTTTTATCCACAAAGTTGGTGGAAAGGCCCATGTTGTATCTTATTTTAGCAAAAGAACTACAGAAATAGAGTCGCGATATCATTCGTATGAATTGGAAACACTTGCTGTTGTGAATGCTATTAGACATTTTCGGCATTATTTACATGGAAGAAAATTTACAGTAGTTACACATTGTAATTCTCTCAAGGCATCTCGTGCATAACTTGACTTATCCCCAAGAGTTTATAGACGGTAGGCATTTTTACAGTCATTCGAATTTGATATTGTTTATCGAGAAGGAAAAAATCTGTAACATGCAGATTTCTTTTCTCGAAATCCTTCACCTGAGAATGAGAAACTGAATGTTGAAACTATTGAGCAAAAACGTATAAATTTTTCAAAAATTTCTCACGGTTGGTTACAAGCGGAGCAGCATAACGATGCCGAAATTCGTGATCTTATTTCTAAATTAGAAAACGATGAGCTTGACTCAAATGTTCTTAACACATACGAACTTAAATCTGGAATTTTGTTCAGAAAAATACAGCGAAATAATGACACTCGTATTTTACCAATAATCCCTAAAGCTTTTCAGTGGTCTATAATAAATCATGTTCATGAATCGATTATTTATTTGGGATGGCATGAAACTTTAGAGAAGGCTTACCAACATTCTTGGTTTTCTAATATGTCCAAATATGTCCGAAAATTTGTTGAAAATTGCATTACTTGCCGAATTTCCAAATCTACTTCTGGTGAAATTCAAGCTGAATTACATCCAATCCCAAACAGTATTCCTCGGCATACTCTTCATATTGATGTTACTGAAAAGCTTAGTGGCAAAAGTAATATTAAAAAATATGTTTTTGTGTTTATTGATGCCTGTACTAAGTTTGTTTTTCTTTACCATACTCTTTCTCTTGATGCTGTAAGTGCTATAAAAGCTTGAAAATCAATCGTCACATTATTTGGAGCACCGGTTCGTATGATTGCTGATCAGGGGAAATGTCTTGCAAACAAAAATTTTCGTAATTTTTGTGGTTCCCATTGCGTTAATCTTCATTTGATTGCTACTGGTACTAGTCGAGACAATGGTCAAGTCGAACGTGTTATGAGTACACTTAAAAATATGCTCACTTCTGTTGTGGTTGATAATAATAGATCTTGGCAGGATTCTCTTGGAGATATTCAACTGGCACTGAATTGTTCCGTCAGTAGTGTGACTAAAGCTACTCCTCTGGAATTGATGAACGGTCGCGTAGCCAGACCGTTGAATCTGTTACCGATTACTGATTGTGAAAAAGAAATTGACTTCTCGAAAATCAGAGAGCGAGCAGCCAATATGATTGAGATTAACTCGCAAATTGAAAAATCGTGATTTGATGCCCGAAAGGCAAAATTTTTTGAATTTTCTGTTGGGGATTATGTTTTAACTGAAAATCACGAAAGAAATCAAACAAAATTGAATTCAAAATTTAAAGGCCATTTCGTGTTATTGAAGTGTTAGACGGAGATCGGTACATATTAAAATCTCTAAATTGTAATCGGACGTATGAATACACTCATGACCGTCTTCGAGCAATGCCTGACTGTTCTGTACCTTCAGAATTGGATATTGATTTTGATAAATCTTCTGAAGAGTCATTGAGTATTCAAGGTATTAAATGACAAATTTAATGTGTCATTTTTGGATTAATAACCTGTGACATCCTTGTTGGCGCACCTGTTATAAGAAATTCATTAGAATATTGGAGTAGGAAATGATTGTCATTCCCTTTGGTTTGAGCTTGATCCTAGTGCACACATTCATTACGCTTATTAGTTGCAAGTCAAAAAAATAAACCTCACTCATTTCGGTGAGCGGAGATGGCGCAATGTAATGGCTAATGGTGTGGTGCTGTCGCATGAGGCGACTGTGTGTGGAAATGTTGATGTATGGACGGCTTGGTGTTGTCATACAGTCACATATGTGAAGCCCAGTTGATAATTGGCAATGTGTGTGGAAATTACATGTCTTTGGATAAAAATATAAGTCTCATGAGAGGAATGCAAGTCTTTTGAGAGGATTGTAGTTCTTGCTCTTGTGGAAAGAAGATGATTTCTATGAAATGGGGTGTTGTCGACGGTTTGTCACCGGACTTGTTATTTAGTACGGAATTTGTTAGAACTTATGGATTTGTTTAAGCACATCGTCTCTGATTTTTGGAATGGTAATATGATCAGGTTGGCCGAACGGTCTAAATATCTTTTAATTTTTGTATTACAGCACACGGGGACGTGTGATAGTCAGGATTAGCTGTGTCAAGGATAATGAAATGAACAACGAAGAGGATTATCACCGCCTTCTTCTATTCGGTCTCTAGAGAAACGACGGCAAAATCAATAAACGAACAAATATTGAACATTTTATCTCGTTATAAAAAGTTTTGTTAGATAAGTTAAGTTCAGTTTCATCTTGTTGAATAAAACGGTGGTTCAACATTATATGTATATATATATATACATACATATATATATATATATATATACACACATCACTGTAGAAATTCAAATCATACCCTATACTCAACGATGCAGTGATTATGAAGCTGAGGCATATCTCATACCTTAAGGCCCAATCTATTCACATGGTCTATAGCCCCACGGAAGCGTGTCGGTCGTGTCGTGGAATACGATCCGCTTGTCGTCATTCCAACTCAGTGCTTAGCTTCTTCTGTCGCACAGTATAAACTTCATGCTTTTGACTCAGAATCAAATTCTGATTTTTTATTACATTTTTATGTTGTCAAGCACAATCCTTTTAATCGTTAAAAGTTATTGTTTTCAATGCTGATCCTTTTACACTCTTAGCCCATTTTTGATTTTTCTTATCTCCTAACACTCGAAATTAATATAATTTAGCTCTCAATCCAACAAAATCTTACATTATCTTCCCATTATTCTCGTCTCTCATTGAGCCCAGGACTTTTTTGTTTGCTAAAGGCATTCCATGGAGGTTATCGTGTGGGTAATCAGACGTGTCGAATTTGTACAAGTCCTCTTCCATAGACTGGTATATGTCAGGGACGGTGGATTGATAAATAAGACTATCTGTATCGGTGTACATTAATTTTGCATGGTATCCAAATTTCATTTTAACATAATTATAGTGAAAATTGTGAATATAGGTTTTCAAAAGATCTAGAATGGAGAAGCCTGCATACAATGGCTTATTCAATTTGACTTATGTTTTATTTCATTCAACTATAATCGTATCTTTCTCGGAAATCGTGCAGCTATGGAAATTTGGTTTGGCAATAGCAGCTCTAGCACCGTATCTTTCATCCCATTTCGCGATCAACCTGACATCTCTGTACTTTACAACATTTTACATCGTTTAACCGAAACCTGCGTTATTCATTAGTTCATAATATTGTTTTCGAATCCGTTGATGAATTTTTTTTCGTAGCAAAGCTCGTAGCAACACCGTACAAATTCTTGACATCAAAGTATTATCAAAGTAGTGACATGAGATACGATTCTTCTACTTCTGGACCGAATGCCTCTTCCTCATACCTATTGTTGGCCTTTGCGTGTGTGTTGGAGTATTGCGACACAACGCCACGAATACCGTTTTCGACAATCATAATCATATCTATATCAGTGAGAAGCTCGAGCTCGATGTCGGTACATTGCTAAATTACGTCAAACGACAGACCAGGCGTTGTGTAATAATGTAACGGGTCCAGTCTATACGTCGTCCAACAATTCTGTTGGAAATTTTGAAAAACGTCAGCCAGTCAAAAAACGTCTGTCTGTAAATACAAGTCCGAATATTTGTCGAAAATTTGAACGTTAAAAGTTTGCCAAATTCGCATGCGTGGGCGTAATCTTTATCTGTTACGTCCTGGTCGTTTAGTTTAGAGTGAAATTATTCTTTGGTTGGTAGTCATCTGCTCTCGAGTTTCTCCCAGTTATTGATGTATTCTTACGGGAAAATACCTTTTCTGGTCAATAATTGAAATTTATGCAAGGTACTTCAAAATTTGTAGGTAATTGTTCTTTGATCATGATCCAAATACAATGCCAATTTCTGAAGGCTACTGGGCATACAACGATACGAATCTAGGAATCTAAACTTCACATTCGTTCCCTTGACACATTTGCTAAACGAAATGCATTTCTCTTTATGAACGGGTAACAGCTGAATAGTACCCTTAAAAGATGTTGCCTATGCTTCAATGAGAAAATGCGCATTGTAACCTACTGGATTGTGAAATACGTCTGAGATAGCATGTGAATTTTGATAATTCAAATGACAGCACTGACGAGCAGCACTACAATATTTCTCTGTGAAATGACAGTGATTACGATGTTTCACGTTGTCGAGCATGTGTGGTTTTCCACAAATATGCCATATTTTAGCAGATCGAAATTCGTAAATTTGATCACGCGTCAGAGGTTTCATAGGTACAACAGTTTTCAAATATAATTCCAATGAGTGTGCCAATTCCACTAACTTATTCATAAACCATTGAATGCAAGTCTCTGCACGATTCATTTTGAATTTTGAAATTAAATCGTTAAACGTACAATGCAGATAATAAGCTATGCTGTACGGAATATGTTTTCGATTAATGGTTCGTTTTTCCCTGATACTTTAAGAATAGGTTGCAGTAAACATTCAAGATCCGCGAAAATGCGGAACCGAAAGATTTCTTCGTGCTCAAAATTAAAAAAATTTCGAATCTCTTCCTTTTCTGTTAGTAAAATAACTTTTATTTCGTTCAAACTCATGCAATCAACTCTGTGCTTCAACAAACATCTTTCAGAGTCAAAGTGCGTCAGACATCTATCACATAACCAAATATGATGTGCACGTTTTGAGATTTGAGAACTTGTTGGTCGCGATAAATTTCGAATCCATGCAAAATGATCTGTTACTTTCTTTTCGTAATTTTTTATTTCATCATCATCATCATCATCATCATCAATGATTTTAGTCTCTAACACTAAAAGATGAATTACAGGTTTATCAAACTTATTTCGGCTTGAATAGACGGGTACAATTTCACTGTGCTTTCGTTTTTTTCAGTACATTCTTATACCACGGACCTTAATTGAAAGTTCGTTAAGTTTTTCAAATTCTGAAATTTGATCTAAAGACATTGGAAAATTCAAGCCATCGTACCGTAGCACTGAGCTGAAATGTGGCCAAGAGCTGGCTTCGTTGGGATTCTTGTTGTTGGCTGGACAGTGGGCTGCGGTGACCGACCAAAGAAAGCAACATGAGTCGCTATTACGAATGTGACGGGAGCCTTGAATATCCTTCGGTAGTGGTGTGTATGTGAACACAACTCCGCATGATAGCACGTACTTATCAATATTCACAGTAAAATTGATTATTTAGGTCAACGTCCAGTCAGAGTCTGTTTTTTAGAAATACTCTACTTCGACTAACACTGCTTGCTTCACGTTCTTTTCAAACCACCCGTGTACGTCCGTTAGTTACAGCATGACTTTATTTTTGGTATTAAAAAATTCAATTTCTTCTGTTATTTCAGCGTTTTTCGTTACACTAAATTCACATGACAAGACACAGTTCGCTTTTTAACTTCCTGCCTTTTGCATCATCTTCTTCAGTCTTGCAACGACGAGGTATTTTGCATCTTCCAAGAACCTACCCAAATCCGTATGCCGCAGATTGATTACGGCTCTCGTTCTACTGCGGCTCTCGAAAGCTGTCTCCAAATTCTCCCACCGTACTCGATCGCGTTTTCGTCGCTTTGTAATCCGTCACCAATTTTTTGAAACTGTTGAAATTTAGTTGTCAACGATTTCAAGATTCCATTTGTCAAAATTTGCGTTTTCTGTCGAACCGTTGAGGCGTTGTTTTGTAAAATTGTATTCAAAAGTCTGGTAATATGGGTTTCAGATCGAATACACTTTTGAATCTATGTCGGTGAAGATTTTTCAGATAAGATCTTAAGCGCTGTCTCCACGATTTTTGTTAATTTCAAGCACTTTTCGGAATCCATGTTTGTTTTTTCTTCTTTCAATCGCACACACTTGACAAAGCTATAGTTGCAAGGCTTGTTTCAGAATGACTGCTTTACGCTGGCACGGTCCCGTCCATAGGTAAACAGCAATGTGACTCACGCATTATCGAAAATTCGCGAACAACCGTATGCAACATTCTTTAACGAAAAAAATTTCAAGATATTTCTCGAACGAACCTGTAGCGCGTGTAAGATGGTAGGGCAGTTCTTAGAACTTGGCAAAGAAGTTTCACACGCCCCACGTACGAGAGAGCTGGGGTAGTGAACTCATCACAAGAGTGATACACAAAAGTGTAGTGGTATCGCAGTAGATGGGGATGTTTTACTTTGCCTACGGGTGTCAGGTTCACATTTTCGAGGCCTGAGCACTATTGCAATAGGGCAGAGTGAGACAGAAGTAATTCGCAAACGTAACTGACAAGTATCAACCACTTCGCGATTTGATATAGGTTCAATTGTGAACCCAAACACATGAAGATGCTTTACGGAGAGTGGGTGCCCCATACGCTTGATGAAATCATTCCGGTACGAACCATTGCAGCGTTCAAGTGGGTGATGGAAATCAGTTCAGTTACAAGTTTTTACGTTTATTGTGCAACGACTTAGAATTTCACTTGAGTGAATAGAAATAATTCAACGTGTGATTTTTAAAGGGTTTTCAAATAAATAAAAATTCCAATTTCAATAAAAAAACAACGTTCATCATCACTATCTACACCGGTGAGTTGTACCAGAATTTCACAATTTATTTTCAATGTTTCTGTTATCGGCAAAGAAGATTTTAGAAGTGTGTTCAAATTTGTTGTTTCCTTTTTTTCAGACGTGAAATACGTTAATATCTTGCACAACGTATGCGTGCCGAGGAAGTGGGCGGTTTATCTGCCAAGGGACTTCGTGCTGTCCAATTGGCAATTACCGCACACGGTGACGGTTGCCGAAATGACCTCTTCATACACCAGGCTCGCGTTTCACCCTGTCTAGTACGGAAAACGAATGGTCATTGGTTGCTCCACAAAGTGTAAGTATATTATTATTTTTATCAATTATTACAGTCACAAACTGTAATTTTTTTCATTTTTCTCAATTCTTACAGTAGCAAATTTTTTTTTCGAATTTCACATGATCCATTCGTTTGTTAGTAACAATTTTTCCCAAAAGTTAAATTTTTTACCTCCAAGTATCTGGACAATAGTTTTATAACTTTCATAGCTGATTCCACATCTCGTTTGTTTCTTTCTTACAATGAAAACTTATGTGATTCTAGATACATTAAATTTCCAAAATTACAGAATTTTTTTTTTTTGTGTGTTCCAGATCAATGTCAAACTGCAGAGACACGTCCAAAAATTTGGATATATATATATGCATAATGTATTTCATTTATTCTGTACCAAAGTCATTTTTTGAAAAAAGTTCCATCTGTCGTATAATTTTCTTATATGTTAATTATTATTCCAATTGATGCTTCTTCTGTACATATACGATTGGAACAAAGAAAATGATTAGTTTTTTTATTGGGTGAAACTTATTCGAGGGTCGACGCATCCGCAAATTCCACTTGGTTGTACTGACCACCAGGTATCTCACGAGCAGTCGATCCTCCTCGGTAGCACATGTTCCATGTTCTGGAACAGAACGTCGTCCACGCAAAGGACTTTCGCCATCTATGCTGGGAGGAACACGCTGAACGTACCATCGATGTCGATAGCTACCCGTTGTCCGAACCGTGTTCGTACTCTCCTAATGCTTCTAACTCCGTAATTTTTGAACATCTCCAAGTCTGCCAGCTTCCTTGTCTGTAGAAATTCCTCTAGTATACAAATTTTGTTGAGTTTGGTGAGATCCATTTTTTGGACAGTTTTTTTCACTTCGTGCCTTTACTCTTTCTTAAAGTTCAAATACTTCAACTTTTCAATTATTTTGTTGAGTTGAGATTATTGATCAATAATATTTCACAAGTTTTTGATATTTTTCAAGAATATGTCAATTCGCTGTCATAGTTCTCTTTGTTTCGAAGTGCTTTTCACCAGCTCAGATGTAAGACTAACGTTCTGACATGGAATTTTGACTTTTAAAGCCTTATTTCTCCCATCAAGTGTGAAATCCCTTAGAAAGTACTAGAAGCTTTATCAGCTATAGAAGAAATGTCTGCGAAACTTTCCAAAATTCGTCGTTGCACCGAAATCTTTTGACCGCGGGCCGCTCAACGTGAAGTCAAATATCGCCAGACGATTTCAAGAATTGTTTGTCAGCCTAAATTCGTTCAGGGTCGTTGCATGAGCTTCCCAACGTCGTACCTTCCCCTCGAAACCTGTCGATCGTCAGAGAATGTTCTCGAACCTTCTGGAAGCTCTCAAAACTTGACTCGTGCAAACATTCTCGGTCGAACATCCGAGGATTAACGGAGGGCGCTTGGTAATTTATAAGTTACTTGATCCCGCTCGATGAGCATGATAACCGGGAACGCTATTTTTCTGGTATGGGTAAGATCTAAAGTAATTGATAGCTCATTTCAAGCACTTTTTACCGACGTAGAACGCACAAGGGATAAAATCTACGGCAGTTTCGAAGATTTTTCACCAACCATCATGATCATTTGGGGGATTTTCTACCAACGATCATGGTCATTTAGGAGATGTTTTTACCGACGATCGATCGGCAGAGCACATTTTATCTTACGACGGGTGGGGGTAACCTTCAAGGGTTTGCGTCTGGGCAAGTTTGCCAGTAAAGGTATTTCTACACAGAACCTACATGGCTATACTACTCGGACGAGATGGGTTTACGATCCGACTACTCGCATCTATTGCTCATACCTGCGACGCAATGGGTCCTTTTTCTCTACCTCTGAATGATTACAAATGTACTGCAGCAAACTTGACCGGCCTCATTGGTTGAGAACTGTTTCTTAGCATGACGTGCATGACGTTATTCATCTCCGATTTGGCAGATTTTGAGTTTATATTCGTTTCGCCGTATCCGAATAATGATATCACAACACCTGAAAATAACGGAAAATAGTGAAGCAAATTTTTCAAATGGTTACTCGACTCCGTGAAAAATAAGGTCACACTTAATCTCCGGGAACTGACGATGCTACCATTTAGCGACATTCAGCGATCAAACTGTGAGGTCATGCCAGAATATTACTATCGTCCAAATTAACGTCAGGCTCAAAAGAATCACTTTTATCGAGAATTTCTTCTTTCACCTCTACGTCGACGACGTCCTCAATCTTTTCAGTAATTGAGAACCGTGCTCGTTCGCATGGCATTCCGCCACCCTAACTATCCTTCCCAATGTATTTGCTCAGAGAGAGGACAACGAGGCGTTTTGTCAAATCTTCAAATTCAGTGAAGCTCGTTGGCTCCGTGAGCAATACTAAAGTGGAGAGATAACATTTTTTGGCTCCAGGATTCAATCCCAAACAAAATTTCAACGCAACACAAAATGTATGTAATACATATATCTAAACGTATGAGGCATTTGGAAATTTTAACCACAGGCTGATTAAAAATTGAAGAATAACACGTAACAAGTAATTCCTGAGATTCACGCATTGACAGAAGGATTTAACAATAGCATTTAGTAAAGCTTTATCAAAAACAGATAACACTCTTGGTGGTATTGGAAAATGTGGCTAACGCTTTTTACCAATTCTCAATAATTCAAATATCCAATATTAGATCGCATTTGCATTTTGAAAGGGACTCAACATTTGGAAGTCAAGCAGTTTGTAAGTCGGCGTACGCGTAACTGCCTGATAGAGATAAACATGGGAACATTCATCGCCGTTTGGTAAAAGTAATTTAGTCACCAACAAGCCAGTGGCATCGATGTATAGAATTTCGTGATAATGCATGTACACCGCTAAATAGTGTACACTGCTAAATAGGAGTAAGCACAGTAATGGACGAAAAACGGAACATGACCAACGGCGTGAATATCTCCTGCATAATCGGTATATCTTATACTCTGGAAACTGGAAATTGAACATGTGCCATCTCGAACATATCATTATGCCATACCCGCGCAAGATTGAATATTTCGCGACATCAGTGGAGCTGGGTTTTAATTTGAAGGAAAAACGCCACACAGAGTATTGTAAAATGTCTAAAAAATGTAAGACGAGTTGCGGCGTTCAAGCCCCGAGTTGCTGGTCGGTGCTTTGGACTCGGGCCCGGCGACACCTCGACAAGATTTTCTGCAGTTTCCCTTGTCCCTCGTGCGAATGCGCGTGTTTCTACTGCTACTGCCTACCCTTACTATACTCTCTTCTTTCTCCTGTACATTGCAAATACGATTGTGATAAATAAAGAATTATTATTCTTATCATTACTCGTGAAGTCGTACCTGAGTTATGGGTACTTTTACGTAAAACATAAGGAAGGAAGAATGTATAGACCTGCACGCCAACAAATATGGAGTACCCTAAGAAAGCGTCTTAGGCTCCGTACTATACCTTATATACAGTACCCCCTTACCAACAACGACGTCAATCACTGAAGCCACTTTTGCCGACAATACTGCCATCATCGCATGTAATCCAGACGCGGCTGCAGCCTCGCAATGCTTACAAGTAAACCTGAACAAGGTCCGCAAATGGCTAACCAGGTGGAGAATGAAAGCCAACGAAATCAAATCCATCCACATAACTTTCATACTCCAAAAAGAAACCTGCCCACCGGTATTTATGAACAGCAATGATATACTGCAAGCAGAGAACACGGAGTACCTCAACATGCACCTGGACCGCCAATTAATGTAGAAAATGAACATCTTGACAATACGAAAACAAATTCACCTAAAACTTCATAGTATGTACTGAGTTATGAATCGGAAATTCAAACTTTCGGTGGAAAACAAAATTCAACTATACAAGTCCATCCTCAAGCCAGTGTAGATCTACGCGATCCAACTGTGGGGGTCGCCATCGAATTCCAATATAGAGATCTTGAAAAGATTCCAAGCCAAGGTTCTGCGGAACATTATCGATGCGCTTTGGTTTGTTTCAAACAAGAGCATACGTAATGACCTAGATTTTCCACTAGTGAAGGAGGAAGTTACAAGATATGCTACTAAATAAAAAGATAGACTGATCCTACATCCCAACCTCGTAGCACACCAGCTCCGTAGAAGCACAAGGATGTCCGGACTCAATAAATTCCGGCCTACAGACCTGCTAACTCGATTTCGCAGAACCTAACCCCGCACCCCAACATCGATTACAGTGGTTGACCCCGCACCAACTTCAAGTACAGGTGTGAACCGATGAGCTATCACCTCCAAGCTACAGACACACACACCATTTACTTACTGTCGCTGAGACATATTGTAAATACTCTGAGTAATGGAAAAAAAAATCGTCACGAAACATATTTTTGAACTTTATTTGTCCCGTAGAGATCACGTCGGCTCTAGACCTGAGCACATACTTGATCGTGGAATTTCCTACTCTTTCTGATTCTGGCATCAAAAATGGGGGTTCTCATTTGTTCTCAAACCAATCTTCATCTCAAAATGACCTTGAAGATGAGGTTCGGGGTCAAATCAAAAGTCGCCATTGAATCTCTTGTTGAAAATTACCTAAGATTCAATCGCAGTAATTTTTTCTTACACTGCACCTCGCGAGATTTCTAGGGGTTTCCATACTTTTTCCTCACCATGTATGCATTATCATTACTTACGTAATATATTATACATGTCATTTTCTCTCTGTACATCATGCTCTTCTATATACATTAGGAATATGATACATAAAGAATTCTAAAAGTCTACGTTAATGTCTTACTTGCAGAAGTTAATGCTTAGGCCCGCGGCACTGCGCTGCAAGAATTTGATTTCTTGCCCCCTGCCTTCGTGAAGCGTCGTTTTTCTAAATTTTTGAGTTACTTACGTACAAAGCCTCCAATTATGCAAATTTGGCAAAATCGATAATGAGGAAAGATTAAAATTATACCATAACTGGAGTTGTTATACAAATAAAATAGGGTTCTTGAGCGAAAATGAATTTCCAAACAGGCGAAAATTAATAGGCAATTAAAAATGTTATTCATTTACAATACGTGTTTCAAGTTGGAAGTCAGAAACAAGACTATTTTTACAATAATCTGGGTTGACGGAGCGACATTATTTAACGTATTTGATGACTTTTGTACGTCCGTTATCTATGAAGGCTACTAGATCAGAAAGAAGAGCAAAAGCTTAATCTCTTCCTTTATAACAACATGATTTTTACTATAGTTAGTAATTATTTGCCCTGACCTCTTTGCCTTCATAAAACAAACCAGAGATAAATAGCTCTTCGACGAACCGGCTGAAGCAGTTCTGCATTATATTCACAATTCAATGAATCGTAAAATGATAGTACAAGCGTAACTTCTTGATTGCCCCTAAATTCTATTTTTTTCCAGTAAAACGAGGTAAAAGCGATCCTTGTGTTACGTGGGAGTGAGAGTGTACTGAGCAGTGGTAGTTAATGATTAATTGGATAATCAAGCTCCCACGTAACGACAATGAATAAATATTAAAACTAAGAAAGACCTACCTTTCGATAAGCCGGTAATTTGTAGGATCGTGTTGCTGTAGTCCTGTACAGGTCTGTGAGGTTTGTTTAAATTGTTGAGGCAATTTTATAATAATGAAAATGGGAAAAAGGTCGTTCCAAATAAATGGTTTAATATGATTTAACTGGTAAAAGATGAAGTATACTCTCTATGATTTGGTGATTGAAATGTCTGATAACAATGAATGGTGATAATGACATAAAAGCCGAAAGTGACAATTTATAAAGCGTTTGAGTTCATATAACGATCCACGCCGACGGACGAATTTATATTCGAATGCAGAGAAGCTGCAGAATCACTAAATTTGATCGTTTGCGGGTTTTGGCAAATTATGTGTTCTTCTATTTTAAAGGATATTATTGTTTGGTACCAGGAACATCTACTCTGAACGATGGTTATAACTAGCTGGTCGTGATTATTCGATATTGTATCTCTCTTTTTAGATTATCTTGAATCAATTATATATCCTGTTGTTGATTCTTGTCTGTTAAATCTTGGAAACAATAAGTATGATTTAATTGGGGGTAGTGAAGCTAACCACCAATTCTAGACTTAATTTTGAATGAAAAGTACTGAAGTAGATTTTGATTATAAAGGTGAAACAAGAATTCGTTTAATTTCGAAGATTAACACTCGGATTGACTTAGCTTTAGGTGAATCGGTCGACGAGATTGAGAGTCGTCGGATCGTGTCGGTCTGCGTCGGTAGAATGCTGGACCAGGGGCCTCACCTCAAATTTGGAAGAGTTGATCAATCGAATGATGTTGAACGTCGGTCACTTAGTCTTTTTAGATTTAGAATGATATCTTGTTAACGAAAGTTATAGTTGAAAGTGTCAATTTTCTGATTTTGATATATGTTAAAGATGATTCCAAAGATTATTTATTAAAACGCTCGTGTAATTATTATTATTAGCACTTAAAATTACCTGATTTGGTTGAATCAGGGCCAAACTCAATTTAATTACGGAAAATGGAATGGCATAAAAATGTCTATTCTCGAAATAATGAGATTTAGTAAAGCACAGAAAAGATGGAAACGTAGAAGATAGTGAGTCTTTTGCAGCTAACAGAATAACTGAATGCTCGAATTTGACGAATTAGCGCGAGACTTTAGGCCGGTCACAACTGAGATTTTCCGAACGCTACTAATGCTCAAGAAGGGCTAATACGGGTTGACGTCCACGCACCTCGCGACTTGACAGACGAAAGACATGGCTTCTTGGGCCTGAGGGTCCAAGGAGCTGCAGTTGTAATAAGTTACAACGGTAATTAGCCAATGAGGTGCGAGGGCGACCTCCTGGTGCCCAAATCCACATGGTCAGCGTTACTTCATGCTTTTCGACGATGTTCCGACGATTCTCAATCTCGTCGGTGACACATTAAAAATATGAACAAGAGATATTTACATACAATGTTTACACATTCATTCATACATCCTAATAAGTAATCTTTCTTTAATTTGGTGTTTCCAAAGGTAGTGGTTTATCCTAGTTATTGGTTATAGTTTCAACTTAAAAGAGGGATATTTCCAGACTGAGCGCTACTGATGCTAATTCAGCAGTCCCTCATCTCCGTTCTTGGTACCAGTAAAATAGAAGAAAGTCGAACATTATACTAGGGATCATTGTTGGTCTCTACGTGACTTTTGCCGGGAGGGGTGGAACTCGCCGGTTCAGGCAATACGATATTTTAATGTTGTTTATGGCCGTAACCGTTACGGTGTTGAAAGTTAATTGTGAGAATCACTTCCACATGTTGAGGGTCATATAGATTTTGAAAAGGGTACGCCGAAGCAATGTGCCGGACGTAACACTTGTTTAGTTTGATTTGCATTTTATTATACTTTGGGTAATCAACGCAAATAGTATAGCCGTTTTGGCTGTCAATTATTCATATTATGCAGTTGGAGTAAGGTTCGTGCCATCATAACTAATTCAAGCTGTAAAACAAAAAATACATTAAATAAATATCACCTGCAAGATTAGACTGGGTGAAAAAAAATTATGTTGGTTCTTTTTTCGTTGGGTCCAAATGAAAAATTTATATTCTTAATATAAAATGGAGTTCTGTAAAAGCGGGCTAGCCTCCCAAGCAGCACACTTGCTTCGTTTTGTAGCTGCTTTATCACAATGAAAAAGTTAATGATATATGTGGTTGGGTAAATAACTGATATGTTACATGTGCCCTTCAAGGTACGTTGACGTTAGTGTAACCGCTACATGAAAATTTGATGTTAAATTCACATAACAGATGTTACGTAACATTTGGGTCGCCAAGCATTCGTCTTTGTGTGGTTCAAAGAATTGATACATCTGTCACATAATGACGTGTACATAAATAAAATATCTTGTCGTTAACATCATAGATATGTATCAACGGATTCATTCTAGTGTGTTTCAAAGTATTTGCATTCTCGTTACATAATTATTTTTATGTAATGATTATAGACCATTGCTAACGTACTTCATATATTCGAGCGGTTCTTTTTTTGTGTTTTTCAAAGAATTGATATTCTCATGACATAATTATGTTTACTTGAGAAAAATCTGCAGCTTAATTTATACATATATATTAGGTTCGTCCTTGTTTGGAGTGTTTCCGAATTTTCCTGCGGGCAGGGCGGAAAAAGTTCGCACATAAATTAATGAAAAAGTACGCGAAATGGGGAGCCTGTAAGCCAACCCTAAGTACTCCCGACAAGGCCATGAATTTTCCCATGTAAGGGTCTAGCCGAATAAGAATGGTGAATCTGCTTCCACCGAATTTTGTGGCACCGATTTTTTCCCAAATTCCTAACCTGAAGAAAAAATTTTGTGCACAATTACAGTTTTCTACATCAATTTCGAGGGGTTTTTCTGACGAAAAAACGTGTTTTTTCGATTTTTGCAGTCATTAAATACTAAGAGGTGACCGAAAAATCTAAAAAAATTCTTAAAAATCAGAGACATGTTGAGATTTATGGAAAAAGTATTTGCAACTCTTTTTTATGCTGAAGCCTATTATTATTCATCGAATCTTCCTTTAAAAAATATATTTCATAGTGTATATATTTTGCTACTATTATGACAAAAATTGACGTGATTCTACTAATAATTCCCTGCAAATTAAAAAAAAAAGTTTCAAAATTCGGCCTGCAACACATTGAAAAAAAATAAAACGACAAAAATTTCACATTTTCCGATAAGAATCCATAGATAAATCATTCTTTCGGTTAAATTATCGGGTGATCATGGCTGGAGTAGTTATGAGACATAACAAACAGATGTAAACAATATGATTTTTACGCTGATTTTGGATATGTTGGAATTTTCTACGTCGGTTAACAAGGTTGAAATGGAGTTTGTTCGATTTTTTACAATGACATGGATAAAAAAATCAGCACAGCTGTTGGTAAGCTGCACAGCTCAAGTGGCGCCGCCAGTGTGAATGTATTGAACGGCATTGAACCTCGAAATCGATCTAGATACTTCGGATACCAGGTCCATTTTCCTACTTATTTCTTTATTTCACCATCGTGACAGAGTGAATCATTTGTCTCATCCTATACAACTAAATTGACACACGTCGTTATCAAATGTGTGGTGCACGCACGGCATGCGCATCGACTTTTCGGGATATAGCGCGCAACTGAGCGCACGAAACTTCTATTTCCCAAACAGCGAAAACGAGGCGCGCGTACCTTCTCGACGTAACGGGTGAGCGCGAGACGTAGCACAGTGGTCCCAAATCCCAAATCGCTGGACAAAAATCGAAAAATAAAGTTTATATTCAAGGAATTTTACCTGTAGGGTCAGGTAGAGGGGTATTTCGGGGAACCGTCTCAAGGGTCGGTAGGTTGCAGATGTTGCATTCAGCCGGTGTGATCTCATTAGTAATCGAGCGCTCGAGCAGGGAGCGTCAGTCGTGCGCTACGCTCTAAAACTTCGGCTGTGTTAAAAGTGCAATAACTTCGAGTAGAATTCAGATATTTCAATTCTACAAAATGGAATCTTCTCCTGGGAGTGAGTACATTATCTATATCGGTACAGTTTTTCATATCAACCTCACTCCAAGCAACAAAAAATGTAAACATCTACAGTGTATTTACGTGCCCGCGACGAAAAAAAATTATGTTTACATAGAGTAAAAGTTAATAATTGAACATAATTAGGTGACCGGACGGGTTTCATATCATTCTTTAGACTCTTGAGTATTACGTAACCAAAGATTAGCTGCCTAGGACTGCCTTTTTCATTGTTGTGAATTTTTTTATAAATAGACGTGGGGATTGACCTCAGGCTCAGCGGGCGGCGCGGCGCGCGGCGTACGGTATGGCACGAAGTCAAGGGATTATTTCCTCCAAATTTGTTGCTCAAAAATGTTGATTACAATATTATTATCGTATTGTTTACAGCGTTGTAGTATTATTATTAATTCTCTAAAATTATATATTGTCATCCCATTATTGAATTCTTTTTTTCTAGGTTCGCACACAGTGAAGTTCGCTACACTCGCGAGGAAATATTTCGCTCAGTTAAGAAGCATTTGAACGACAATGCGAAGGAAGCTCACGAAGTCATCGAGAATCATTCGTCTCAAAAACTATGCTGCTCGTACACGTTATCAAAGACTGAGAAACAAACGATTCGTCAATTATTGCACTCCATGCGAACGAAGTGGCAAAAAGCTAGGAGGGCCGAGGCTGTGTTTCTTCAAAATAATACGGATTGGTTGAGCAGATTCGCCGTCTTCGGGAACAATGAGGTCGGCAACTCTATAGAAAAAGAAAAATCACCTGCAGTTCGCGTTCGTGGTCGTCCTACGAAAAGCTTTGAGAACTCGGGCGAACGGACGAAACGAAGAAAAATCTTAAATATATGTAACCGGTCCAGTACCAAAGAGCTTGCCCTTGCCACTCAGATGAATCTTCGAGCTGAAGGAAAATTGAATGCCGCAAAAGTAATTCAAGATGTTACCGTGGGTAGTCCTACTAGAGCTTCGAAATGCAGGCAATATTTACGTACTGTTTCAGCAGATTATTATCCCGATGATGCTGCTCTGTCTCTAGTGATTGAGTATCATATGTCCAAACATATGTATCAGGAAATTCGTTCCGGGGCGCTAGAACTTGACTCGAAAATATATCCATCTTACAAATGTGTGCTGCAGGCCGAAAAAAAATGTTATCCGCCTAAAGATGATGTAACCATAACTGGAAGTAGGGCAGAAGTGAAGCTTCAAGCACTGTTGGATCACACAACGAGCCGCATATTGTCAGTGCAAAAAGACGATTTGACTTGCCTCTCATCCGATAAAATTTCTGAAACGAATTCGATTTGCAAATGGGGATGTGACGGGGCATCCGGGCAAAGCACTTTTAAACAAAAATTCAGCAATGACGATAGAGGTAAATCGGATGCGACCATTGTTTTTAGTTCGCTTGTGCCACTGCAGCTCATGATGTTGATGAGGTGAACAACAAAGACATAATTATTTGGCAAAATCCGCGACCCTCATCTTCTCGATTTTGTCGACCGATGAAAATCGAGTTCTTAAAAGAGACTGCGGAAGAAACGCGAGCTGAAGTAAACGGTATCCAAGAACAAATAAATCAGTTTCAATCTTTTCATATGATTGTTAATGGAAAAGAAATTAATGTGATCTACAAATTAGCGTTAACAATGCTCGATGGAAAAGTTTGTAACTCAGTCACATCTACTAAATCTTCTCAACTATGCTATCTTTGCGGCAGTACATCAAAAGAATTCGAAGACATCGACAAGATGTTGAAGAAAAAGATAAACGAAGATCATTTACAGTACGGAATATCTTCCCTGCGCGCCTGAATTCGGTTTTTTGAGTGCCTTTTACATATTTCGTACAAATTGAAAATTGAAAAGTGGTCCTCGAATAAGAAAAGCATCAAGGATCGTTAAAAAAATATACAAAAAGGTTTCCGGAAAAAATTGGGCCTTCTAATTGATCAGCCAAAACAAGGTTTCGG
The DNA here is from genome assembly GCF_021155775.2 of Neodiprion pinetum. Lineage (NCBI taxonomy): Eukaryota > Metazoa > Arthropoda > Insecta > Hymenoptera > Diprionidae > Neodiprion > Neodiprion pinetum. Next base: position 15,111,144 of record NC_060234.1, read on the forward strand.
TAGTACAAACAACGGGAATACCGCCCGTCGTTTTTTTCAAAATTCAAGCATTTCTGCATCTATGACTGGACTAGATGAGGACCTAATAAAAAGATTCCACGTAATCTTACAAGTGATATCGTGCGGTATTGAGATAAATGTACAGAAGTTTGAAGAATACGCTCTTGCTACAGCACGTAGATTCCTGCTATTATATGATTGGTACCATATGCCCACTACTATACACAAACTGTTAATTCACGGGGCGAAAATACTACAATTTCCGATGCTGCCAATGGGACAGATGTCAGAAGAAGCCCAGGAAGCTTGTAATAAATACATAAAATCATTCCGACAAGATTTTTCCAGAAAATGTAGTAGGAAGGACAATATGGAAGATGTTTTCTCGCGGCTTTTGGTTTCGTCCGACCATGTCATTTCCAGTTTACGTAAGCTGCCAGCAAAGGCAACCAAATCCTTATCACGCGAAGCAGTTGCGTTGTTGAAGTCAGCTAGTGTTCCTAATAACGAAGACGTTTCATCTAGTGACTATAGCGATAGTGATGACGATAGTAATGCTGCAACTACAGATAGCGATTAATTTTCCCAATTTAAAAAATATGTTTGTTTATTAACTGTTTGTATTTAACGTAATTTTTCATTGAATGAGTGAATATACTCGAATTTGTATTGTTTATTTCGATACTCTACCTATCTACTATATCCCACATACATATATTAGCATGTTCTTTTGTTCTTCCAAAATAGATTCGTGTTCAGCGACCTCGAAAACCCCTGATTACCAGATTTCGTGAAGATTAATTCAATTTTGAAGAAAATTTTCCGCCATTTTGGGCCGCCATCTTGTTTTTTGAAAATTTGACTTCAGATTCGGGTTCAGCAATCTCGAAAACCCCCGCGTACCAGATTTTTTGAGGATTAATTGAATTTTGAAGAAAATTTTCCGCCATTTTTGGGCCGTCATCTTGTTTTTTGAAAATTTGACTTCAGATTCGTTTTCAGCAACCTCGAAAACCCCTGAGTACCAGATTTCTTGAAGAATAATTGAATTTTGAAGAAAATTTTTCGCCATTTTGGAGCCACTATCTTGTTTTTTGAAAATTTGACTTCAGATTCGGGTTCAGCAAACTCGAAAACCTCCGGGCACCGCATTTTGTAGCTATTACACAATACCTTCTATTTTTGGCCGAAGATTTGGGATTTGGGACCACTGCGCGCAGGGGACTTGTGTTACGCCGTGTTGTGTGTCCCCCACCACTCAGCAAAACGCCGCATATGTTTCTGAACGTAAATAAAAACATATAAGCGGAGCGCTCACGTGCGTGCTTAGTCATTTCACTTCACGATTTTAAGTCGTCAACTACGATCTGCTCAGTGAAAATATTCAGTGCAAGTCCTAGTCAGTGCTTAGCTACAAAGGTTAGAATTTCTATTCACTCTATAGGATACTCGAGACAAAGAATGAAACAAAAATAGCCGTGCTGTTGGTAAGAATTTTATCAATGTTTCGTCCATCATTAAGCATGGGTCTCGCAGTGAAAACTAGATTTTCATACTAGAAGTTATGCACCCACACAACATCTTAATTTCAAGTTATTGGTTTCAGAATAACTTATGAGCGATTAAGCAACATCAGTAATATACCATGTCAACGCCTCAAGTAAGCTCAGATTCAACAACAGATCCGACGAGATGTGCATACTGTTCTCGTATGCTTAGAGCATTAAAGGGACAAAGAAAAAGAGTAAACGATAATGGCGATTGTTCGAAATACTCTGTAAGAATAGGCAGTCTTGAATCTTGGGGATATTCTCTGCAATCATTGCAGGTTGATTCCATACAGCAAAAGTAATAGAAATAGCACCGAATCATTATCGACATCTGGCTCAAGAGAATTAGGATCGCAAAAAGCAACAGAGTTTGGTGGATCTCGCCAATGTTCTACGTCAGAAGTTGATGATGAAGATTCAGACCTTTATGAGTTGCCAACGCAGACATCTTCACTTTCTTTACACTCATCTCAAAGGACTTCTTCACAACAATCTTCTACAGTGATACCTTCATAAAGTTCTACAGACGTTCTATCACAATCGTCTACTGGCGACCCATCATTTGTAGTGCAGGAGCCAGTCAATATCGAATTGGTAGAAATGCCTTTTCCACGGGTCAACTCACAAATACTGCTTTTTTTGTTACTCATAATCACCAATCGTCACTGTCCCTTCTGAAGCTCGATTGCAAGCATTCCAGAAAAGAAAGATCTTCATTTCTAAGGGAAATCGTTGTTGCCCAACTCATCTCACAAAAAATAAATCCTATTCAGATGACCTAGCTGCGTTGAAAATACATGCTGGTAATAGTATGATTGAAGTATTAGACTTGACGTTTTTCCTCAATGACTTGTCGAATGGCCAAGAATTGAATCATCAAATTAGGGATGGTACTCTATCTGATCAACGTCTGGAAGCATTGATTGGTCTTATTGTTAGTTATGCAAATCTGAATGAGCTGTCTGAGAAAATGAAATCGATGAGGAATTCCAAGACCCGTAACATTTTGCAAGCATTGTTAGTGTTTTTTTTTCAAAATGAGGACTGGGAATTCAGATAGTATGATTGCATCTGTACTAGGGCTTGATCGTGACCAGCAAGTTTCAGATTATTGTGCAGAAGTCGTGAACTCTCTTGAGAAAGATATTTTACCAGTGGGTTTTGGATATTTTAGCAAATCAAGGGATGATCTTGTGGAACATCAAACTTCAGATACAGTTAAGAAACTATATGAGTTTGAGGACCAATTAGTGCTGATATTTGATGGAACTCACATTCGGCGTCAGAAGAGTACGAACAACAACTATCAACGAAAATCGTATTCTGGACAAAAAAAGGTCCCATTATGTAAACGTTTTACTATTTGCACGATGGATGGGTACATTGTTGAGATGGAGGGGCCTCTTTACGCTACTCAAAACGATGCCGAAATAATGAAAATACTGCTAGACAATCCGAATGGTCTCCAACGAATCATGAGGCCAGGTGACATTTCTGTAGTTGATCGAGGATTCCGAAATGTGGTGCAGCAATTAGGAAAGAGAAAATATAAATTACTCATGCCAGCATTAAAAGGACAACGTAGTCAGCTCACAACTGAAGAGTCGAACAACTCTCGATGGGTTACAAAAGTTCGTTGGGTGGTCGAAGCAGTTCACGGCATTCTTGGCCAGAGATATAAGCTACTTCATCACACTTTGGATAATAAACTTCTCCGAAAGGTTCAATTACTCTTCAGGATTGCTTGCTATCTGAATAATATCTTTGGAAAGAGGTTGAATTCTGATTTTGGCATTGGAGATGATATTATTGAACAGATAAAGTCTAGGCGTAGTAGCGAGAATTCATTGGCAGAAGAGGCAAAGTTGAAGCGTTGGAATCGCCGAAAAACGCAATTTCAACAATTAGCATCAGCTGATTTGCTTGATTTCCTGAAGCTGACCGAAAAGGAATTGATGATACTCTTTACTGGTTCATACCAGCTATCTCAAGCAGTATCTTACCTTGCTGAAATGGTGAACGAGGATGGAAATATTACACTCAATTATTTGAAGAGATTAGAAGATGCAAATCACGCAATCGTTCAAGTTCTTGTGAGCTCGAGACACAGTAATAGCAAAACTTGTGAATGCTACATTTATTATACTTGTGATTCCCGAGGATCTTCTGGAATTCGCCGTTACGTTTGTGATTGTCCAAATGGCAAACGAACCGTTGATTGCTGTTCACACATTGCTGCGATCGTTTATTATCTATATGATGCTCGATATCTATCGAAAATCATAGGACCAGCCGAAATCCTCACAGGACTCTTTGATGTAGAAAAGGTCAATGCCGTAATCAACAGTGAGAGCGATGAAGATTAAATATGTAGCAATATAAATAGTAAGAGTTAATGCTTGATCAATGACATTTATGGAAACTCAAATCACACTTATTATACTAATAACATTTATTAATAAACTCAAATGAGCAATGAAATCCTACCGATTTCATCTGTTTGTTATGTCTCACAACTACTCCAACCATGTTCACCCAACAATTAAACCCAACGAATGATTTATGTACGGATTCTCCTCAAAAAATGTGAAATTTTGTCGTTTTATTTTTATTCAATGTGCTGCAGGCCGAATTTTGAGACTTTTTTTTTTAATTTGTAGGGAATTATTAGTAGATTCACGTCAATTTTTGTCATAATAGTAGCAAAATATATACATTACAAAATATATTTTTTAAAGGAAGATTCGATAATTAATAATAGGCTTTAACATAAAAAAAGTTGCAAATATTTTTTCCATAAATGTTAACATGTTTCTGATTTTTCAGAATTTTTTCAGAAATTTCGGTCGCCTCGTAGTATTTAATAACCGCAAAAATCGAAAAAACACGTTTTTTCATCAGAAAAACCTCTCGGAATCGATGTAGAAAGCTGTAATATTGCAAAATTGTTTTTTTTTTCAGGTGAGGAACTTGGAAAAAAATCGGTGCCACAAATTTGGTGGTGGCAGATTCACCTTTCTTGTCCGGCGAGACCCTTTCAGTGGAAATTCGGACTTACTGCACTATTTTTTTCGCCCCTACCTAAATAGTATTTTGAAAAATCTTAAACTTGGCATATGTCTTTCCTATATTCATTGATATTCTACAAAAAATTGGGCGATGTACAACGATGGAATTAACAAAGTGTCAGCGTATCAAAGTTGTGTCGCAAGATAAAAAATCACCGTTTAACGAAATAAATTGATTAATAACTAATATTGAACAATTAGAATCTAATTATTTATTATCATTTGATAATACATTTGTTAGGATCAATTATATAAATAGAATCTAATTGTTGATCATTATTTATTGATCCATTTATTTCGTTAAATGGTGATTTTTTACTTTAAGACACATCTTTGATGCGCTGGTACTTTGTTAATTTCATGGTTGTGAATCGCCCAATTTTTTGTGAAATATCTATAAATATAGGAAAGACATATGTCAAGTTTCAGATTTTTCAAAATACTGTTCAGGTGGGGGCGAAAAAAATAGTGCAGTAATTCCGAATTCCCATTGAAATTACATGAAAAAATTCATGGCCTTGGCGGGAGAGTTACTACTTAGAGTTGACTCACAGGCTCCCGGTTTCGCGTACTTTCTTATTGATTTATTTGCAAACTTTTACCGCCCTGTCCGCAGGAAAATTCCAAAACACCCCAACTACGGACGAATCTGATATACAGGGTGTCCCTGAATTGCCCCCCACGGACTAGCCAGCATGATACCTCGTTAAAATCCAACCGAGAATTTCTTTTCCGGAAGCTCGTCCGACGCATAGTTTTTGAATTATAAGCGATTGCACTAGGCCAATCAGAGTCCACCATTTCATCTAGATTTGCCGCCACGAAATTGCTGTTTTGTTCGTCTGGGTGAATTATTATTATTCGTTTACGAATTAAATATCGGCACCTCGCCTCTCTCGCTGCTGTACCCCTTCTCGGGCGCTGACCTCGGTATTGTTGCCGCGGCACACGCTGCCGGCCGCTCATCCATGGGCGCACACTTGTGTGTGTAAACAGAAGCGCATCCTCAGCTTCATAATGCTACGAAACACACATCTACGAATAAAAATCAAAATAAATCACAAAATGAATCGGAAAATTTAAGATTCCATGTTATAAAATACTCCGAATCATCGTACCGTGATAACGGAGGCACGTGAATATCACTGTCAACGAATTGACGCGCTCGTCACATCTTCCATAATTACTCACCCAATCAAGCTGGCTCAAAATCGTCAAAATAATGCTTCCTGTTTATTTTTAGGATACTTGCAAGAAAAATTTTTCACTAGTTTTAAATTATTCTACACATCCGATTTTTTAGTAATGCGGATCCAGAGTAGCAACACATGTTGAAATTATCGAGATCATTGTTGTACAATTTGGTCGGTTTAACCGGTTAAATTAGTGGACCTGGTTAATGAGCTCTCGGTTCAACCCGTTAACCGACTGACCCGGTTGATTTGATCAACCGATTTGGCTGGTTAATGTGGTTGAGCGATTTGGCCGGTTAATCCGGTGAAGAATTATAGCTCGCTCGATCAGTTGGTACTCGATAAATTTCACCATCCAAATCCAATGAATCAGCTGTGAATAATCATTAACCGACCACTCCGGTAATAACTTATTATCGGAAAATGATAATTTATTGATATTCTTGTATCAAAACCGGGATATTCTGGCGAAAAATACGAATAAAGGCGAATACTTCAACGTTGACCATAGACATAACTTTATTGGAACGTTTCGTAGTTATTTTCACCTCTTATACATTCAAAATTCTACATTGATTATTATTTCATTGTTCTTGGAATTATAATTTACTTCAACGAGCCTTCGGAAGCGAATTTGGAATTCGGAATTCTAAATTCTGAGCTTAGTGCAATAAAGCATGCGTTACACGTACGGTACATCCCTAACAATCAGCGTAGAAAGAAGATTCCTTTAACGGTACGATAATACAATAATGACAACAGACAAGCAAATATTCAACAACTTCAGGCCGCTTGAGCGTATTCAAAATGACTCGTTCCATCTTTGTGCAAGAATTATCCTATCTATTAGTGACTACGCGAACGACCAGACGTAGACTTATACGGAGGGAGAAGTAACTTGTCGGATTAACGTGTCAATAGTCCATGAATTAATTGATAGTTCACTTGAATTAATGAGAATTACTTGAATCCATGAGAATTACTTGAATTCATGGGAATCACCTGAACCAACAGAGAATCACCTCAATTAATGAAAATTAACGGAATTAACGGAGACTTAATAGTCGATTTCTGGAACTGATCGGGATTAACAGAGAATTAAATTCAACTAATTTCAATTTGTGCCGGAATGATCTTTTCAGCGTGCAATAATTGTGCCCGTTTATTCACGAGCTCTTTTTTCGAAATTTTCAGAGACGCGAAAAATCTCGGGGCTCCCCATGTCTCTATCATAGTAATCATAGTAATCATAGTAACCACAATGATAAGAATATTAATAGTAACTGCATATCGTAGTACGGAATGTATCGCAATAATAGTGATATTATGGGAAACTTAAAATAAACTTAAACTAGCGTGAGGGATAAGGAAAAATTAGGTTCACGAGACTAAAAATATTCCGAAATGAAGAAATTAAGTTGAATTGAATAATTTAATTTAGTTTCACAGAAAAATCGGAAAAAAATTGACGAAATTTTTAGGTATTGACGTGAATTGGGGTAAGTTATCGAGAATTCTTGCGAAAAAAACTAATTCAATCGAATTGAATGAATTAATTTGAACTAACAGAAGAAACAACAAAAGGAATTAATTGAAATTATTCAGATATTCACTAGAATCAAAGTGTATTATCGAGAATTGATGGTAAAAGTACTGAATTAATTGAATTGAAAGAATTCACTTGAATAAAGTTAAATTTAGTTGAATTATTCTAAATTAACAGAATTATGTTGAATCAAATGAATTATTCTGATTTATTTCAACCTGCGAAATTAATGTGGCAATCAAATGTTAAGTTATTTCCCCCTCGACTTATACCTTGCCTGAGCTTATTCGTGGATTGTTGACTGTCGATAAAAGATCTTATAAAATCACCGTATCGATACGAACGACAAATCAGCTAAACTTCGGGTGACGATTGATTTCTTATTAAGATGCAATGATTAAGTATGCGAGGATTCGTCGTTACGTACGTATAGCAGGTATTCCGTATACCCACCAAATTACAGACTCTACGAGCCTGACCATTTTACATTTCATCCGTTAAATTGTTGTGACAATCGTCACATGAAAGAAAGGCTGATTTTCATTCAATAATTTATCAGCCCAATTCAACTGTCCTTTGTTAATTTTTCAAGCTACTTCGTGAACGTGAACTTTCGTATCGTAAGAAAAATTCATACAAACTCAGTGATGTGAAATTATTATTTCAACGATTTTGTATAGTGTTTATCTGTTTTTCGTTTTTCGTTTTTCTCACGGTGGTTTTTTCAAATCTAAATAATTTTATCCTAATCACGATAGAATATCGTTGGTCCGACCCTTGATTAGCCGAGGCTCGGGGTATAAATAATGCCATAAAATAAGGCACCGAACTCGTTAGATCGGACCGCATCAGTCGAGTGGTCCAGTCGGAACGTACATGACTTCATTCGACAAGGGACTAAGGCTCGGAAATTTTTTGACTGGTTAATTAGATGCCAAGTAACAAGATCTGTAAGTTTGCCCTAAAAAATGATTCCAGATATGCCGACAATTTTTTCTAGATATTTCAAAATTCCGTAATTCAGCGTGGTTTATTTTTTTTTTTTGCTCATTTTAGAGAAAAACGGTTTCCACAAAAGTTGTCCATCGCATTGCCCTCAAATTAGACTGATACGAAAATCACAAATCATTGTTAGTTTACTTGTGAATTGCCGCTAGGCACAGACATCGAGCGTGTTGTTTAATTGCTGTCATAAGTTCAGTGAATTTTCAATGCCATATCCTGAAACTCATCCGACGTGTAGAACAATCTTTTCTTGATATTCTAGTTCTGATTCGATGTTTTAATGTAGGTAGCAACGAGAAAATAAGAATGGTATAATGAGCGTTTGTTCTTTACAATCTAGTTTGTTATTGCAAATTTGTTAAACGCTTTTTTTTGAATTCCAGCTTATTTTTTATTCCAGAACGTAACGCAGTACGCAAATCATTACGTGTAAGTGCACGTTCAATCCACTCATTCGACTATACCCTTATCTTGCGGTCATGCCAATAAAATACTGAAAAATGACAGTTACCAATTTTTTTTACCACTGACACACCATTGCCAAAAATCGAAAAAAATTACGGAAAATCACATCATAGCAAATATTTATACCGTAAAAAAAAGAAACTGATGCCTATCTAAAATCCACCGGAAACCGGCGATCTGAATGTTCAAAAATTTTTAGAAGGTGGAATTTCTTGAAGGTAAATCCAAATAAAATTCTCGATATGTACACATGGCTGCTGGGTCCGTGTTTTTATTCCAAATCTTCTGAGTAGCAATATCGGAGTCATCGTGAAAAAACTGAAAATCACGTTTTATGCGCTAACTTCGAGCCAAATGGAGCTAGCAGGCTAAAATTTGGTATGGGTCAGTCACTTACCACACTGAGAGAAATTTTTAGTTCCGATTACCGCTCAGTTTTCAACTGTTTTCATTTTTTACCACAATCAAAAAATATTATAGTTCTAGGTAGAAAATGAAAATTACTTTTCTAGCTGTTACCAGAAAGTCTAGTATCCGTTACTATTCTTTTTCATTACGATCACTGTTACTACATCTTCTTGTAACTGTTGTCAAAATTTAATGCTTTGTGCAACAATAAATTGACTCTAAAGCTTGACTCTAAAGCTTGACTTCAACTAAAACAGTACAGTAAACCGAACAAATTGATTTTGCGTTGCAATTACCAAAAAAAGGATCGACAATAGCGGAAAATGATTACGTGTACCTCGTTCTTCGTAATTCCAACAATATTCAAACAGTTTTTTTTTAACGATACCTGTTTTACTGATTTCTTCTAGTTACTATAACAAATTACATTTTTTTCAGTCCACCACAAATTCGCAGAATTCGTTTCGAGAGAAGGCACTTTCGCATGCTTAATCAACTATGCCCTTTACAATACATTTCCGACGCGAAAGTGTGGCCAAATAAAAAGTTTGTTAGTCTTAACAGAATATTTCAGCATTTTTTTTTTTTTTTTTTATTTGCAATCAAATTTCATAACTCTTCACTCTTCTTAACTTGGTTGGAAGAACGCAAAAGCATTTTTCGGGTTCATTAAATTACGTAGTATTGTATAAAATTCGGTAGGCATTTGTTATACTGTATTTGGAATTCACTGAACATACTGCTGAATTTACCTGACAAGTTTACAAAGGAATTCGATTACAGTCCGTTAAAATGAAAAATCTACTGTGGAAAAAGTAATCGGTATTTATCTCTATTAATTTCACTGTACAATTTAGAAGAAAATACTGTACGTGGCCCGTCCGTGAAATCTTTTTGACTCGTACGATGATTTCAATACGAACTAAAGGTGCGAGCCGTTTAACTCGTTCTGGCGCGTACGGAAATCTTCGTCCTAGCCCTAAAAACACCTACTTTACGGGCATGCCTCTAAAAGTGCTATTGAAGGTAAGATCGTCGGCTGCCTGGCTCCACTGGTCGCCGATGAATGACCATAGACCGAAACTGTAAAAACAATTGCCATCCCGAAACATCGGGATTCGTAAGAGTCATCCTCAGGTAAAAGAGAAGCTTGATTCTGTGTCAGAGTCACATAATGTTTATTTTTTAGGTGTTGAATTCTCGTCTGCCGATGACGTGATGTATAAAAAACGGGCTATTGCTTCTCTCCGAAACAGCTACTATTGTGTTATTGTAGTCCGAGAACTGAGAAAAATTTTTTAAAAAAACCCTATTACCGTTTCACAAATTCTATCTTTCAAGCGAATTAAGATATCATCAAACCCTCAGATATGCATTTTTCATGTGCGTCATGAAATCAAGAGCCCTGGGAAATAATGACCGGCCACGGTGTTTCGATTTTTCACCGAAAAGATCATTTTCGTGGTAGTACCGAGCTGTGCTTTTTCATACATAATTTCGCATGAAAAAAGGGTGCCGCAGTAAAAGCGAACAAAAAAAATTAAAAATTTCGAAATTTCTGTTGGATGACTTACAATTAATTTTTAATTTTCATTAAAAATATCGTCAAAGTAGTACCCCACAGTCGGAAAGAGAAACATCACGAAATTTTTGGCAGATTATTAATAATTCATTTACTTAACACGTATTTTTCATTGGACAACGCGTTAGGAATTTATATTAGATAACCCACCAAAACCTTCATAACATTTTTTTCAACTGCAGAGTACGTCTTTGATGATAAATTATGAATGGGAAAAGAAACGTAACTCGATGTGACAATCAAACACGATATTCGATGAACAAATCTCATTTTTTTTTCCCACTCCTAACCACGAAAAAACGCTGTACCTTAGTTCTGGAAACGTAACTTCTATTAAGTTCGATGAATCGATGATATTACAGTTACGAAATGAAAAACATCCGATGGCACTCTCGTTCGTCTTCGTTACTGATGATGACCAATCCGTCTTTGCAAAATTATTTTGTGGCTCTGAAAAGTGCCGATTTTGATGACTCCTCACCGGTGCAGATATTGTTCAAAATGTCCGCCGTTTTCTCGCAGGCAAAGCCTGCAACGTTGGACCAGCTGGCCAATTGCTGCGTGAACGATTTCCGGCGTCACCGTCGCCGTTGCCTCTACGATTTTTACCTCCAGGGCTTCCAAAGAATTCGGTGGATCCTTATAGACGAATTCTTTGATCAGACCCCAAGGGCAATAATCTAGAAGATTCAGATCGGGTGATTTCGGTGGCCAAGCGATGGGACCCCCACGGCCTATCCACCTATCCGGAAATCGTTAGTTCAGAAATTGACGAGTCCGTGCACTGAAATGTGCCGGAGCACCGTCATACTGAAACAACATTACCGCTCGGCGTTCAAGGGGACGGTCTTCGAGAAGATCTGGAATCCGATCCTCAAGAAACTGCCGATACGTTTCACCGTCTAGCCTTGCTGGTAAAACGCAGAGACCGATCTGTAGCAAGAATTACCCTCTAATAAATTGTTGCATAATAAATCCATAATGCTCGTCGAATCATTGATTAGTTTTGTCTAATATTTAATATGAATCATACATATGTCATGATTTTACTGATTTACCGAGGTTGTTTGTCTCAACATCAGTAAAACGGATCTTCACTGAATTTTCTAAAATCAAGCCAACGAGACGATAGAAATTTATAATATCTGTATTCAAGCATTATCGAGTAAGCTTACCAACTCGTCGTCGATCATGCCACTCCACACGTTGAGGCTCCAACGAATCTGGTTTCTCGACTCCCGAATATCGTGTGGGTTTTCTTCGGCCCAATGATGGATGTTATGGCGGTTGAATACTCCATCCCGATCAAAATTTGACTCGTCCGTAAACAAAATATTGAATACAAACAACGGGTCCGCTTCGGTTTGTTGCAAAACCCATGTGCAAAACATTCGTCTCGCGGCACGGTCGGGCCCGTGCAACGCTTGCACCTTCTGGGTGTGGTACGGTCGCAAATCGTTCGATCTTAATACTCGGTGGACGGTCGAGTTGTTCGTTTCGTAGTCCGCTGCCAAACCGCGTGTAGTTTTATCGGGCGTCCTTGCCACATCCTCCAGAATTCGTTCCTCGAACTGGACCGTCCGTCTTGATCTCGGACGTCCTGCGTTTGATCGGTTGGGGACAAAGGTGCCAGTTTCTAATAAACTCCGTTCCAATCGCCTGAAAGTTTTCGCATCCGGATGTCGTCTTACTGGAAAACGAACTGCGTACTCACGAGCTGCTACACCCGTAACGTTGTTGCACGCTTCCATCATCAGCACCATATCATACATTTCACGATTAGAATACTCCATCGTTTAATAAAGAAGTTATTGGCTCTGAAAAGTGCCGGTTTTCAAGAGTTTATTGTTACTTGTATACGCGAGCGAGGATAATAACAATATGACCCAATTTTGCAGTTGGAAGCGCGTTGTTTATAACAACTGATTTCCGAGATGCTGTGCAGTCGCATGAGATTTTCTACACAAAGGGTGTGGAATAAATATGAGTTCGATGAAATGTGAAATACTTTGAACTTATTTCAGCGGTATTAAATGACATATTTATTGAAATCATCAATTAATGATCTAAATAATCAGTAAATACTGATCATTTGAATCCGCGGTAAATCATGTTCCTGCTAGATTTTTGCCTGTCCAAAAAGTTACACTCGATGAATTATTCCTAAATAATCTAGGTTTGTTCAGTCAGTCTTCTCTTATCAGTTTAGCAAGCAAATGATGTACCAGCAAATCAGGAAATTGAACGGGTCTGCTAGTATTTCGTATTTCATCGAACTCGTATTTATTCCACACCCTTTGTGTAGAAAATCTCATGCGACTGCACAGCATCTCGGAAATCAGTTGTTATAAACAACGCGCTTCCAACTGCAAAATTGGGTCATATTGTTATTATCCTCGCTCGCGTATACAAGTAACAATAAACTCTTGAAAACCGGCACTTTTCAGAGCCAATAACTTCTTTATTAAACGATGGAGTATTCTAATCGTGAAATGTATGATATGGTGCTGATGATGGAAGCGTGCAACAACGTTACGGGTGTAGCAGCTCGTGAGTACGCAGTTCGTTTTCCAGTAAGACGACATCCGGATGCGAAAACTTTCAGGCGATTGGAACGGAGTTTATTAGAAACTGGCACCTTTGTCCCCAACCGATCAAACGCAGGACGTCCGAGATCAAGACGGACGGTCCAGTTCGAGGAACGAATTCTGGAGGATGTGGCAAGGACGCCCGATAAAACTACACGCGGTTTGGCAGCGGACTACGAAACGAACAACTCGACCGTCCACCGAGTATTAAGATCGAACGATTTGCGACCGTACCACACCCAGAAGGTGCAAGCGTTGCACGGGCCCGACCGTGCCGCGAGACGAATGTTTTGCACATGGGTTTTGCAACAAACCGAAGCGGACCCGTTGTTTGTATTCAATATTTTGTTTACGGACGAGTCAAATTTTGATCGGGATGGAGTATTCAACCGCCATAACATCCATCATTGGGCCGAAGAAAACCCACACGATATTCGGGAGTCGAGAAACCAGATTCGTTGGAGCCTCAACGTGTGGAGTGGCATGATCGACGACGAGTTGGTAAGCTTACTCGATAATGCTTGAATACAGATATTATAAATTTCTATCGTCTCGTTGGCTTGATTTTAGAAAATTCAGTGAAGATCCGTTTTACTGATGTTGAGACAAACAACCTCGGTAAATCAGTAAAATCATGACATATGTATGATTCATATTAAATATTAGACAAAACTAATCAATGATTCGACGAGCATTATGGATTTATTATGCAACAATTTATTAGAGGGTAATTCTTGCTACAGATCGGTCTCTGCGTTTTACCAGCAAGGCTAGACGGTGAAACGTATCGGCAGTTTCTTGAGGATCGGATTCCAGATCTTCTCGAAGACCGTCCCCTTGAACGCCGAGCGGTAATGTTGTTTCAGTATGACGGTGCTCCGGCACATTTCAGTGCACGGACTCGTCAATTTCTGAACTAACGATTTCCGGATAGGTGGATAGGCCGTGGGGGTCCCATCGCTTGGCCACCGAAATCACCCGATCTGAATCTTCTAGATTATTGCCCTTGGGGTCTGATCAAAGAATTCGTCTATAAGGATCCACCGAATTCTTTGGAAGCCCTGGAGGTAAAAATCGTAGAGGCAACGGCGACGGTGACGCCGGAAATCGTTCACGCAGCAATTGGCCAGCTGGTCCAACGTTGCAGGCTTTGCCTGCGAGAAAACGGCGGACATTTTGAACAATATCTGCACCGGTGAGGAGTCATCAAAATCGGCACTTTTCAGAGCCACAAAATAATTTTGCAAAGACGGATTGGTCATCATCAGTAACGAAGACGAACGAGAGTGCCATCGGATGTTTTTCATTTCGTAACTGTAATATCATCGATTCATCGAACTTAATAGAAGTTACGTTTCCAGAACTAAGGTACAGCGTTTTTTCGTGGTTAGGAGTGGGAAAAAAAAATGAGATTTGTTCATCGAATATCGTGTTTGATTGTCACATCGAGTTACGTTTCTTTTCCCATTCATAATTTATCATCAAAGACGTACTCTGCAGTTGAAAAAAATGTTATGAAGGTTTTGGTGGGTTATCTAATATAAATTCCTAACGCGTTGTCCAATGAAAAATACGTGTTAAGTAAATGAATTATTAATAATCTGCCAAAAATTTCGTGATGTTTCTCTTTCCGACTGTGGGGTACTACTTTGACGATATTTTTAATGAAAATTAAAAATTAATTGTAAGTCATCCAACAGAAATTTCGAAATTTTTAATTTTTTTTGTTCGCTTTTACTGCGGCACCCTTTTTTCATGCGAAATTATGTATGAAAAAGCACAGCTCGGTACTACCACGAAAATGATCTTTTCGGTGAAAAATCGAAACACCGTGGCCGGTCATTATTTCCCAGGGCTCTTGATTTCATGACGCACATGAAAAATGCATATCTGAGGGTTTGATGATATCTTAATTCGCTTGAAAGATAGAATTTGTGAAACGGTAATAGGGTTTTTTTAAAAAATTTTTCTCAGTTCTCGGACTACAATAACACAATAGTAGCTGTTTCGGAGAGAAGCAATAGCCCGTTTTTTATACATCACGTCATCGGCAGACGAGAATTCAACACCTAAAAAATAAACATTATGTGACTCTGACACAGAATCAAGCTTCTCTTTTACCTGAGGATGACTCTTACGAATCCCGATGTTTCGGGATGGCAATTGTTTTTACAGTTTCGGTCTATGGTCATTCATCGGCGACCAGTGGAGCCAGGCAGCCGACGATCTTACCTTCAATAGCACTTTTAGAGGCATGCCCGTAAAGTAGGTGTTTTTAGGGCTAGGACGAAGATTTCCGTACGCGCCAGAACGAGTTAAACGGCTCGCACCTTTAGTTCGTATTGAAATCATCGTACGAGTCAAAAAGATTTCACGGACGGGCCACGTACAGTATTTTCTTCTAAATTGTACAGTGAAATTAATAGAGATAAATACCGATTACTTTTTCCACAGTAGATTTTTCATTTTAACGGACTGTAATCGAATTCCTTTGTAAACTTGTCAGGTAAATTCAGCAGTATGTTCAGTGAATTCCAAATACAGTATAACAAATGCCTACCGAATTTTATACAATACTACGTAATTTAATGAACCCGAAAAATGCTTTTGCGTTCTTCCAACCAAGTTAAGAAGAGTGAAGAGTTATGAAATTTGATTGCAAATAAAAAAAAAAAAAAAAAATGCTGAAATATTCTGTTAAGACTAACAAACTTTTTATTTGGCCACACTTTCGCGTCGGAAATGTATTGTAAAGGGCATAGTTGATTAAGCATGCGAAAGTGCCTTCTCTCGAAACGAATTCTGCGAATTTGTGGTGGACTGAAAAAAATGTAATTTGTTATAGTAACTAGAAGAAATCAGTAAAACAGGTATCGTTAAAAAAAAACTGTTTGAATATTGTTGGAATTACGAAGAACGAGGTACACGTAATCATTTTCCGCTATTGTCGATCCTTTTTTTGGTAATTGCAACGCAAAATCAATTTGTTCGGTTTACTGTACTGTTTTAGTTGAAGTCAAGCTTTAGAGTCAAGCTTTAGAGTCAATTTATTGTTGCACAAAGCATTAAATTTTGACAACAGTTACAAGAAGATGTAGTAACAGTGATCGTAATGAAAAAGAATAGTAACGGATACTAGACTTTCTGGTAACAGCTAGAAAAGTAATTTTCATTTTCTACCTAGAACTATAATATTTTTTGATTGTGGTAAAAAATGAAAACAGTTGAAAACTGAGCGGTAATCGGAACTAAAAATTTCTCTCAGTGTGGTAAGTGACTGACCCATACCAAATTTTAGCCTGCTAGCTCCATTTGGCTCGAAGTTAGCGCATAAAACGTGATTTTCAGTTTTTTCACGATGACTCCGATATTGCTACTCAGAAGATTTGGAATAAAAACACGGACCCAGCAGCCATGTGTACATATCGAGAATTTTATTTGGATTTACCTTCAAGAAATTCCACCTTCTAAAAATTTTTGAACATTCAGATCGCCGGTTTCCGGTGGATTTTAGATAGGCATCAGTTTCTTTTTTTTACGGTATAAATATTTGCTATGATGTGATTTTCCGTAATTTTTTTCGATTTTTGGCAATGGTGTGTCAGTGGTAAAAAAAATTGGTAACTGTCATTTTTCAGTATTTTATTGGCATGACCGCAAGATAAGGGTATAGTCGAATGAGTGGATTGAACGTGCACTTACACGTAATGATTTGCGTACTGCGTTACGTTCTGGAATAAAAAATAAGCTGGAATTCAAAAAAAAGCGTTTAACAAATTTGCAATAACAAACTAGATTGTAAAGAACAAACGCTCATTATACCATTCTTATTTTCTCGTTGCTACCTACATTAAAACATCGAATCAGAACTAGAATATCAAGAAAAGATTGTTCTACACGTCGGATGAGTTTCAGGATATGGCATTGAAAATTCACTGAACTTATGACAGCAATTAAACAACACGCTCGATGTCTGTGCCTAGCGGCAATTCACAAGTAAACTAACAATGATTTGTGATTTTCGTATCAGTCTAATTTGAGGGCAATGCGATGGACAACTTTTGTGGAAACCGTTTTTCTCTAAAATGAGCAAAAAAAAAAAATAAACCACGCTGAATTACGGAATTTTGAAATATCTAGAAAAAATTGTCGGCATATCTGGAATCATTTTTTAGGGCAAACTTACAGATCTTGTTACTTGGCATCTAATTAACCAGTCAAAAAATTTCCGAGCCTTAGTCCCTTGTCGAATGAAGTCATGTACGTTCCGACTGGACCACTCGACTGATGCGGTCCGATCTAACGAGTTCGGTGCCTTATTTTATGGCATTATTTATACCCCGAGCCTCGGCTAATCAAGGGTCGGACCAACGATATTCTATCGTGATTAGGATAAAATTATTTAGATTTGAAAAAACCACCGTGAGAAAAACGAAAAACGAAAAACAGATAAACACTATACAAAATCGTTGAAATAATAATTTCACATCACTGAGTTTGTATGAATTTTTCTTACGATACGAAAGTTCACGTTCACGAAGTAGCTTGAAAAATTAACAAAGGACAGTTGAATTGGGCTGATAAATTATTGAATGAAAATCAGCCTTTCTTTCATGTGACGATTGTCACAACAATTTAACGGATGAAATGTAAAATGGTCAGGCTCGTAGAGTCTGTAATTTGGTGGGTATACGGAATACCTGCTATACGTACGTAACGACGAATCCTCGCATACTTAATCATTGCATCTTAATAAGAAATCAATCGTCACCCGAAGTTTAGCTGATTTGTCGTTCGTATCGATACGGTGATTTTATAAGATCTTTTATCGACAGTCAACAATCCACGAATAAGCTCAGGCAAGGTATAAGTCGAGGGGGAAATAACTTAACATTTGATTGCCACATTAATTTCGCAGGTTGAAATAAATCAGAATAATTCATTTGATTCAACATAATTCTGTTAATTTAGAATAATTCAACTAAATTTAACTTTATTCAAGTGAATTCTTTCAATTCAATTAATTCAGTACTTTTACCATCAATTCTCGATAATACACTTTGATTCTAGTGAATATCTGAATAATTTCAATTAATTCCTTTTGTTGTTTCTTCTGTTAGTTCAAATTAATTCATTCAATTCGATTGAATTAGTTTTTTTCGCAAGAATTCTCGATAACTTACCCCAATTCACGTCAATACCTAAAAATTTCGTCAATTTTTTTCCGATTTTTCTGTGAAACTAAATTAAATTATTCAATTCAACTTAATTTCTTCATTTCGGAATATTTTTAGTCTCGTGAACCTAATTTTTCCTTATCCCTCACGCTAGTTTAAGTTTATTTTAAGTTTCCCATAATATCACTATTATTGCGATACATTCCGTACTACGATATGCAGTTACTATTAATATTCTTATCATTGTGGTTACTATGATTACTATGATTACTATGATAGAGACATGGGGAGCCCCGAGATTTTTCGCGTCTCTGAAAATTTCGAAAAAAGAGCTCGTGAATAAACGGGCACAATTATTGCACGCTGAAAAGATCATTCCGGCACAAATTGAAATTAGTTGAATTTAATTCTCTGTTAATCCCGATCAGTTCCAGAAATCGACTATTAAGTCTCCGTTAATTCCGTTAATTTTCATTAATTGAGGTGATTCTCTGTTGGTTCAGGTGATTCCCATGAATTCAAGTAATTCTCATGGATTCAAGTAATTCTCATTAATTCAAGTGAACTATCAATTAATTCATGGACTATTGACACGTTAATCCGACAAGTTACTTCTCCCTCCGTATAAGTCTACGTCTGGTCGTTCGCGTAGTCACTAATAG
Source organism: Neodiprion pinetum (assembly GCF_021155775.2). Classification (NCBI taxonomy): domain Eukaryota; kingdom Metazoa; phylum Arthropoda; class Insecta; order Hymenoptera; family Diprionidae; genus Neodiprion; species Neodiprion pinetum. The sequence continues at coordinate 15,130,388 of NC_060234.1, forward strand.
ATAGGATAATTCTTGCACAAAGATGGAACGAGTCATTTTGAATACGCTCAAGCGGCCTGAAGTTGTTGAATATTTGCTTGTCTGTTGTCATTATTGTATTATCGTACCGTTAAAGGAATCTTCTTTCTACGCTGATTGTTAGGGATGTACCGTACGTGTAACGCATGCTTTATTGCACTAAGCTCAGAATTTAGAATTCCGAATTCCAAATTCGCTTCCGAAGGCTCGTTGAAGTAAATTATAATTCCAAGAACAATGAAATAATAATCAATGTAGAATTTTGAATGTATAAGAGGTGAAAATAACTACGAAACGTTCCAATAAAGTTATGTCTATGGTCAACGTTGAAGTATTCGCCTTTATTCGTATTTTTCGCCAGAATATCCCGGTTTTGATACAAGAATATCAATAAATTATCATTTTCCGATAATAAGTTATTACCGGAGTGGTCGGTTAATGATTATTCACAGCTGATTCATTGGATTTGGATGGTGAAATTTATCGAGTACCAACTGATCGAGCGAGCTATAATTCTTCACCGGATTAACCGGCCAAATCGCTCAACCACATTAACCAGCCAAATCGGTTGATCAAATCAACCGGGTCAGTCGGTTAACGGGTTGAACCGAGAGCTCATTAACCAGGTCCACTAATTTAACCGGTTAAACCGACCAAATTGTACAACAATGATCTCGATAATTTCAACATGTGTTGCTACTCTGGATCCGCATTACTAAAAAATCGGATGTGTAGAATAATTTAAAACTAGTGAAAAATTTTTCTTGCAAGTATCCTAAAAATAAACAGGAAGCATTATTTTGACGATTTTGAGCCAGCTTGATTGGGTGAGTAATTATGGAAGATGTGACGAGCGCGTCAATTCGTTGACAGTGATATTCACGTGCCTCCGTTATCACGGTACGATGATTCGGAGTATTTTATAACATGGAATCTTAAATTTTCCGATTCATTTTGTGATTTATTTTGATTTTTATTCGTAGATGTGTGTTTCGTAGCATTATGAAGCTGAGGATGCGCTTCTGTTTACACACACAAGTGTGCGCCCATGGATGAGCGGCCGGCAGCGTGTGCCGCGGCAACAATACCGAGGTCAGCGCCCGAGAAGGGGTACAGCAGCGAGAGAGGCGAGGTGCCGATATTTAATTCGTAAACGAATAATAATAATTCACCCAGACGAACAAAACAGCAATTTCGTGGCGGCAAATCTAGATGAAATGGTGGACTCTGATTGGCCTAGTGCAATCGCTTATAATTCAAAAACTATGCGTCGGACGAGCTTCCGGAAAAGAAATTCTCGGTTGGATTTTAACGAGGTATCATGCTGGCTAGTCCGTGGGGGGCAATTCAGGGACACCCTGTATATACATATACAATTATATATATATTGTGACGGGACGCCTCACCGGCGTACCGGCACCTGACAGCCAACACGAACTACAAGATACTATTGTCAGCAGGACATAGTGCGTGATGAGCATTAGGCTTATCGTTGACAATAGTCCGTACACAATCTTCAAAGAAAAACTCCACGTACACTTGATGACCCCACCGCGTACCGAAAGACAAATCAAATCACGCGTTTTATAGTGCTTCCTCTTCAAGGGACACGGCCAATCGCATTTTGCCAAATCTGCGAAACCATACGCCAACGCGTTTATAAAAGTCGAGCACAAGTGTGTCTCGACATCTATCGTCTATCGTCTTCGCACATTCAGTAGATCAGTTATTCTGTCTGAGTACGGACACATCCAATATCCGTTCAGCGGATCACCACCTCTCAACGAGGAACTTGCAGTCGACACGAGCCACCGGCTAAGAAGCAGGGACGCGTCATTCCAAGCAGCCTCGACTACCACTCTCAACTGAAGGAAGTAATTCAACCTACAGAACAAACTCAGTTTTTGTAATAAAGTTTTCAGGTATTAGGGAGCCGTGTCTGGGTGAAGCCCAGCATTGTGTCCGATGTTGAATCTCAGACACGGTGTTTTTCACAAAATCCGTTCACCCTTAGGTACGGCCGCAGAATCTGCAAAGAGCTGCCTGCATTGCGCTGGGCCGCCCCGATGCAAGTAATGGTATAACTGCGAGTAATTACCGTTCTTCTGACAACCACGCTTTCACGTGTATGATATCCCGCGTTGCCGTTCGCGAGACGAGATATTATCATCACGAAATAATAACTCGCCAACGACGATATTCAATCGTCACAGTTTATCAAAATATTTGCACGTGTGAAGCGATCACACGAGCAAACCGTTTCCATATAAATCATAATAAATTCACACAGACTCTCGTTTTCCGTGTCTTCCGCTTCTCGGAGACAAATCACTAAATTATTATTATTTACAGATTTTTTTTTTGAAAACAGACCTCTCGCCTCAGGAGTCCTGTGTTCATTGCTAATTCTGTGCCTTGCTTCACGAGCATAGAATAAGTTTGACCTCAAACCGTTCATACGGCCTATGATGATGGGTCTATTTCACTTGAGCTACGGCATATGAGACTGATGAAACACCAGCTGAGGTAATCTCAAAAAAACCATTAAAGGGTCAAACTATAGCAACCTCTTCTAGGAAATCATTAAATAATCAACAAATAAATTTTCCACCTTCCTTCCGGGTCCAGAGACCGAATCCTGCTTTTCTCCTCACGAGAAAGGAAATTCGTGAAATAACCAAAATAATCGAGTTTAGATACTATCGCCGGGTTATTTCGTATCACGTGTGGATAAATCGTGATATTCGGCGCTCGAGAAAACTCGAATCGTTTCAATATATATACATATAAGGGGGTATCAAAAAATTAAAAAACTCTTGGCTACCCTCAAAAATCGAAGATATCATTGAAGTAAAGGTCTCCGTGCAATGATTCGATTTTTTGACAATACTTAGGGGGCGCGCGGGACGTTTAAAAACGCCATTTTTAGCGTTAAATTCACTTTATCACTGATAAACGGAAACAGATCAATCAAAAAATTCTGCATTTTTTATATAAGGTGCCCAGATATGTACTCTTTCAAACGCATATTCACCGAATATCAACAAATGTTTCATATATTCGAAAAAAAATCTCTGACATCAATATTTTCACTATTTTTCAATTAATCATCATTAAATATTGATTTTTTTTTCTTAAACGTTTATGTATTTCTTTCATCTTTTTTTCTTGTAAACGAGTATTGGCAATAAGTATTGTCTTTAATGCGAAAATTGCTAAAAAATAAGTCTTTACTTTGAAAATTTTCGTATTTTATTGATTCACACCAACTTTCTGTGAAATGGTCGTTATATTTCTCAAAAAAATGTTATAGAAAAAAAATTCACGAAAAACGAAGTACATTTTAATAACAACATTTCAATTTTCTGTGAATGAAAATATTATAACTTCACCCTAGATGGCGCTAAAGTCAAACAAAAACGAGAACATACTTTTAGGTCATATTAAGAGCAAAACAAGTTGTTGAAGTGTCAAAACGTTATATTCAATATACAATGACTTTTTGACAAAAGTGTTTTCTCAAAAATTTTTTGATATGAAAAATGAGAAACAATGGAAAAATTCATTCTATCATTTGAATTAGGTACATTCCAGTTTGATTTCCTTTGAAAACGTGGCATCGCGGATCTTGACAGCAGTACGGTCTTGATTTTTGCATCTCGAGCTTCAGGTCCAGTGACAGTTTTCGAAGCTTCAGTCACCAGTTTTATGTGTCTCTCTACAGCTTGGGTATGGTATGGAAAAATGCGGACTTCTTTCAACGAATGAAAGTTTATCACGACAAGATCTTCAAATCAATCATCTGGAATGCACTTGATGATTGGTGGTTCCGTAACGTTATCCCAGGTTATTATATCCGTATATTCTGACGCCTGAAAATGGATTTTTGGTACCCGAAATACTCGAACATATGTTTCTAGTTTTGAACAACGGTTTCTAATAATGCGGAGTGTTCTCATTCGAAATTCTATGACTTCGTCTGACATCATCGTCAACAATATGTTTTCGCAATGTGCAAAAAACGCATTTCTTGAAATCACTTGATCTATTACATCTGTGACTTCTTTTTTTAAGCAGCGCGAAAGTTTTATCGTCAAGAAAACATGTTTGGCGCCCATGTAACAATCTGGATATTTTCTAATGGCGAACCATACTGGCACATAAACTTTCATGATGACTTCAACGAGATTTTTTAATTTTTCATTCGGATTCAAAGTTGAGACATACAACCTGAGCACTCGACAAGCCGTCGTGAGCCAGCGGGCATGATGAACTCTGCCAGGTTTTTTTTCTGTCAATTCTTCTGAGCATTGTCCACTTGCAACGGCATTACAAATTTGCAGCAAATATTTTTGATCTGTGCTGAAATCCGTGTCGATATCTTCTGGAAGATCTGTGCCTGGACTTACTGAATGATACTCAACGAGCGGCAGTTTTCACAATCAACTATTTTTTTACTTAGTGGTCCTGCGAATGAAGATGGGCCAGTCTTTCGTTCATCATAATGTTCGAACAATTTGTGCAGTATGAGTTCGTTTCCGTGAATTTGACATATATGCCATTGCAACGCCCTTCCTAGATATTCTTCGAGAAGTCGAATGACGATGTTCTTGAGTCCTGTATTGACCGGACATCCGTCACATCCGACTGCAACTACAATATAATGAAATTTGTTGTATGTAAATTTACTTATATAAAATAACAAGAATGCCCAGGCGTAGTCTACTAAAATTTACAAAACTCTTTTCTTATATTACAAAATATCAATTATATACGAAAAAGTTTAACTCGACTTAACATTGAACTTCATTAAAATTAACAAAAAATATGTAATTCACATCGCACAAATTTATTGACATGCAATAGACATATTGATGGTGGCATAAACCAGGCGTTCTTGTGTTACATAAAAGAGGAAAGATTTAAAAATATTGAATTAATAACAGTTCTAGAACTAATTGCCATACCTAATTTTGACGTATCAATATCTGACGCTTTCAAAAAATTGCACATTGCTGTTTTTATACTCAGCGCGGAACCTGATTCTGAAGTTGTGTGTCCCAAATACACTCCACCAGGTTCTTTCAACATCGTAATGTGTTCTCGAATTTCAGGCGGTTGACATTTATTTCCTTTTTTTTCTCATACACGAGTTCGTCTTTTCTTCCATCAAAATAAATCAATTTAACTGCCTTGTCATCCAGTTTTTTTTTAAGTATACTTTCATGCCAAGTTTTCTGCTCTCGTTGAATTTTAGAATGAGTTATGACCATCTCTGTATTATCCACAGATATGAGGCCCAAATCCTATAGAAGTGCATTGCTAATAATTGTAGTAGCTCTTTTCGATACGTTGGTCCTTACCATCGCTATAACCATGTTCTGTAAAGTCAATCTCATTTGTTGAGGTTGATTAGAACTCTGAAACAAAAAAAGGTTAATCTCATCTATAATATAAGTATGTGCGGATACCCAAAATAACGGTTCAGCTATGGGTCGGGTATTCGGACTCGACTCGAGTCAATTCCGATCCGATATTTCGAATTTTCTACCCGACCCGACCCGAAACGAACCCGCACATGGTTACTATGAGATAATTCATTTACGCAAATTGAATAAATAAATGAAAGTTTTACGAATAAAAAATTAATGAAATGCATAAAAGCGTCATATCTTCAGATTACCTGCGAAAAAGTCAATTCCATGGCTACTGAAGAACTTGATGCTTGGGTGAAATCTGGGCTATCGTCAATTGGATTTTCGAATACGTTTTCCGACTGTTGGCTCCGCAACCTTCTTGTGACCTGCGTCGAGTTCATTCTTCTGTCATTTCTCTGATCTCGTAAAAAGTCTTCTACTACCTGCGGAACTTCAGAATCTTTATCGCATTTGCAGGTTGCAGAATTAATACACCCACATCGAGCAAGATCGAAAAGTTTCCCAGCATCGTTTTTGAATGACTCAATCCGTTTTATCGAAGCGCTCGAGCTCTTACATTTTCTCTTATTTTCGAGCAGTTGTTTGTATTTCTCGATGGCATCATTTATTTTATTTATTGTCGATTTTGTATTGATGATACGAATCGAAGTTTTCTCCCAGATGGACTGTAATTTGTCCGCGATTAACCGTAACACATCCACGAATGTTAGCTCAGGATAATTTTTTTTTAGATGAAGACGGTAGTTCAAAACTTCTTCGCAGGTCGGGATCTGTTGCTCTGGTAAGACCAAAGGAAAGAAAACTTCACTGTTTGCAATACTGTATTGTTGCCTTTTTTCGGTTTCAAGTCTAGAATATACCATGAAAAATATAAAAAGAAAATGAAATAAAAATTTGTCGACACCATTGAAAACAAACAATCACCTCGCTATCAACATTTGAAGGTTATGTGAACCCCGACTAACAAAGATGCGAAAACCTACCTTATTTGTCGCATGTCAGAACCGGAAACATACGCGACAAGTTGAGTAGATGCCACCGAATATAAATTGATTATTTATCGTGACCAATAGTAATGAAAATATATAAGTTCATAGATAGGATGGATGAAAGTTTAGCCGCCGGCAGTGGCGCTGCTTGCTCGAACAGAAATGCGTTGAAAACGAACGGCGCGAAAATTTGAACGTCGAATATCTATACTGAATTGATTTTTGATTCATTCGGTTGATATTTATGTTAATGTCTGCAGCGCAATCTGGTATCACGCTATAATCTTTTTTAATCATAGATTTTCTATGCAATAGATGATATCTCATTAATTTAATGACAAACATAGGTTACCATAAGCATTTTGCGTAGCAAGCGTTACTTTTTCAATGTTATACAAGAAAAAAATATTAAACAGGTACATTCAAAAGTCATTGTAGATATAAAATTAATATTTACGATAAAATTACTTAAGAAGTAGTACAAATAAAGATATTTGCAACGTTTTTCCAAAATATGAATCATTCGTTGATGTACTGCGAAATTGAGAATTTAATATGAAATTTTTTGAGGAATGTTGTAAGAATTTCAAGAAAAGTTAGTGTGAAAAAATAAAATATAGAAATTTCCAAAATAAAGACTTATTTTTTTAGCAATTTTCGCATTGTTAGCTATACTGATACCGAGTTTTACAAGGAATAAAGATGGCAGAAACACAAAAGCGTTTTAAGAAAAAAAATCAATATTTAATGATGATTAGTTAAAAAGTCGTGAAAATGTTGATTTTCAGAGATTTTTTTTCGAATACATGAACCATTTGTTCACGTTCGGTGAATATGGATTTGAAAGAGTATATATCTAGGCACCTTGTATAAAAAATGCAGAATTTTTTGATAGATCTGTTTCCGTTTATCAGTGATAAAGTGAATGTAACGCTAAAAATGGGGTTTTTAAACGTCCCGCGCGCCCCCTATGTATTGTCAAAGAATCGAATCATTGCACGGAGACCTTTATTTCAATGATATCTTTGATTTTTAAGGTTAGCCAAGAGCTTTTTAATTTTTCGATACACGCTAATGTATATACAGGGTGACCACGGTAAGGTAGCCACCCCCCTCCAAAATCTAGCCGTGTGATAATTTGAGAAACTTTTTGCATGATTTTCAAAGGAATTGCGACGATCTCTCCGATAGCGAAGTCGAAATTTTTTTAGAAACAACCGTTTTTGCGCGCGAAAAAAAAATTTTCGATTTCGGGACTAAAAATAGGGTTGAATTTTTTTTTTCTGAAAATACGCAAAATCCTAAGTGCGGACATCGAAAATTTTCCGGGATTCGTCAAACCAATCACCCAGAAATAAATCTCAAAATTCGAACTTTTTGTCGAAAATTCGGTACTAACTGGCGGAACAGGTGGAATTAAAATATGTGGCAAAATCGACCAGCGCCAACTTCAACCTAGTCCAGGTAGCGGTATACGATATGTCATTGACGATTCTACGCGATGAGTTTCGTTGGACTGACTTTCTCTGTTTGCAGCTAGGCGAGCAGCAAGATTAGTAGTTTGAAAATGTCTGCATTGAGAGGAGCGTGACAAAAACGTCCGCATTTAAAATTATCAATGATAATTAACACGAAAGCAGCATAACGGGAGGATAACAAGCATTTTGTTATCATCGGTTGCCAGTGACAACCGTTGTAGCACGGAGGTTAGCGAACGCTCGCGCGTGGCCGATCCGGCCGATCAAGATCCCGCTATTACCGTTTGCCGACGCGGCGACGTCGAGATGATGTAGCGCAAAAATTGAAATTCTTTCGAAAATGATCATCGAATCAACCCGATTCTGTCAAAGTGCAGCATTATTGACAAAGGCTTATCACTCTTATTTTACACAAAAATGATTTGTAGAAACCAACAGAATCCACCCGAATTTTGACAGTGTATTGCTTGTTCATCGCAAAATTCTAGGTCAGTTTATTTACATTCTGGAGAACGATGCGCGAAAATTGGTTAATTCTGACACCGTGTATTTACTTTCGTACATCGAATATTTCCGCGGCAACAAAGCACATGAGTGGCCGACTTTTCTGTGATTCTGGTAGTAACAATGAGCGCAATATTGCCACCACCCGGCGTTATTTTCACGCAATGATCAAACCGGGGACAGTAAACCACGGTTCGAAATTATTTTCGATGAAAATATGCCGTTGCATTTTGGAATTTCGTTAATTGTCCGACAAATTGATACGTAATGCGTAAGAACGAAATGACTCGCATTTGTTTAGAACGAAACCCTTGCATTGCTCTTTACTTCGATACGAAAATCGTACTATTCTTATCCAGATGAAAGAAGTATGTACGAAGCACGACAGGCTGAGGTATCGTTAAAGTACGGCGGAAGTATGGCCGATGTTATGACAGAAGTAGAAGCATGAAGGAATGATCGTCAGGTTATGATTCATCTACCTTTTACCTGTGATTTTTCCATTTCGTGGGCGACAAACACAGTATTTTTTCGTAAATGCGACCGCCACGCTTCACTTTCCATTTCAATTCAATGACAGTTCGTCAATGACAATAATTAGCAGCATAATATTGAGTTTGTAAACCGATGCAGAGATTTGATACTTAATTCTATACAATTCCTTACAGATATGGTAATACAAATGTTTGATTGGTTTTTACATGTGCAATGAAATATTTTGTTTCAATCAAAATATTTACAATGCGTAAATTCGGGAATCCGTTATTTTTTGGGATCGCGCATAGTATTGCACAACAGAATTATGCACCTTCGATACTCCTCTTATGTTAATCCGTCCTTCTCGCTGAAAACTTTTCAACGAATGCTGAAATTTACAGGGACGCGGGCATAATATTTGCAATGTTGCCCGCTACATTTCATACATTGAATAATGCGTAATTACTTTTCACTGCGTAATAAATATTCTCCGGCATTGCTTCGTGTTTGCCTTTCCCGGTTGGACTCATCTCTGTCAAACTATCGTTGTCTAAGATAATTTTGAAGAATGCTCGGTTCGTTTCTTTCCGACTCTTGTACATAATCTCTGTGACGGCGGCCATTTGTACATTGTCAACCCACACGTTGTACCCTATGATTGACCGTACTTGATGACAATTTAAAAATGATAATTATGTTATCAAAATTAGTGACAATTTAGTGTAAAAGTATTACCAACAGATCGTTTTCCGCTACTCGGTGCTGTTACTTTCAGGACAATTTGAAGAGTGTTCGATGAATTCGTTTGATTAACGCATTTATTCGTTTCTTTGTTTCAATTGCGACTGTAGTCGCAGTTTTATAATGTAGCTACACAACATTTTGTTGGAGACATTAAATTGATGCATTATTTACTAAAAATTTAATGCATTATGAAACGGACGCAGCATTATTGTAAATGGTGTATTTTTTTACAGATCACGAGTGCACCACCTCGACATAAAAGTTTGAATTTCTGAATCGACGTGATCTGAGATACTGTATTCGTGCGTGTACATATAATTATTTTTAATTATTCAATTTATTTATTTATTTATTTATTTATTAATTTATTTATTTATTCATTTATTTATTTATTTATTTATTCATTCATTCATTCATTCATTCATTTAATTATTCATTGATTCATTCATTTATTTATTTACCCATTTACTTATTTATTTATTTATTTATTTATTTTTTTTTTCTTTGCGTATGGCCAAATCGGTGGGGAAATCCTTTACGGACCACCCTAGGTAGGGTACCGTCACTCCCAGGAGTGTGGGACTCGCCTTACGGAATACCCACTAAAACCACCACCAAAAACCGTTCTTTGCTGTCGTCCACACCCCACGGAACTGTCGTCGTACCGGTTTTTGAGAATCAAATATCACGATTCGAACAATACGGAGCACATATTTTGATAAAATTAACTCTAACAAACGGATGTAAACTAGACTTTTCACCATTTTCGTGACACCATTCTCGCATTACAGACACGCTGAAACTCAGGTTTATTTGCAATAAGATTCATTAGAGTTTAGTAGTATTCAATACGAGCCGTTAGTAGAAAGAAACTGATCTTGCGTGTCATTTCTGGTCTCGTTCTGTGTTATCGTCCGCAAAAAGCCATTCTTTGCTGTCGTGCACACCACATGGAACTGTCGTCGCATCTGTTTTTGAGAATCAAATATGAGGATTATCAAAATACGAGGCACATATTCTGATAAAATTAGATTTAACATTTTTGAAACTACAGATGCAGTTTAACGTGCATCAAAAACAAACGAATGTGCACTCGACGTTCTACGATTTTCGTGACACCATTCTCGCATTACAGAAACGCTGAAGCTCAAATTTCTTCGCAATAAGAATCAATCATTAGAGTTTTGCAGTATTTAATACGAGCGTTCAATAAAAAGAAACTTGTCTTGCATTTAATTTCTGGTCTCTTTCTGTGTTATCGTCCGCCAAAAGCCATTCCAAGCTGTCGTCCACACCACACGGAATTGTCGTCGCATCTGTTTTTGAGAATCAAATATGAGGATTAGAAAAATACGAGGCACATATTTTGATAAAATTAGATTTAACATTTTTGAAACTACAGATGCAGTTTAACGTGCATCAAAAACAAACGAATGTGCACTCGACTTTTTACGATTTTCGTGACACCATTTTCGCATTATAGAAACGCTGAAGCTCAAATTTGTTCGTAATAAGAATCAATCATTAGAGTTTTGTAGTGTTTAATACGAGCGTTTAATAAAAAGAAACTTGTCTTGCGTTTCACGTCTGATTTTGCCAGCTCTTCGTGTCCGCCGATGGCCGTATCTTGCTTATCCTCGAGACCCCACGGGACTATCGTCTTGCCTATCTTCAACATTAAACAGCACAATAAGAAAAATACGAGGTGCCTTTTTGATGATAACGATTCTTATGTTATTCAAACATCGAATGCAGTTTTGTATGCGGTAGCAAACAAAGAGAGTTTTGACGTCCCACCACTTCTGTTATATTATTTTCACACATCTAAGGATTTTTTTTTCAACCCTCTAAATAACAATGATAATAATTCATGACAGTTTCGCGTTGTCAATCATTGAAGATTTGTAATAGGAATCATATCCCGCATTTCATTCCTGGTTCCGTTGCCTGAGGAGATGCTCGATGTGCCCTCCGCTCTGCTGGACAGTAAGTGCGAGCCATTTCCGGATCGACCCTCGCACCCGTTGCATCTCCCTTACATGAATAGCGGCACAGGCTTCGGCGATGCGGTGGCGCATGTCGTGTTTCTTTGTGGGGGCCCGTTCGTAGACGATTTCCTTGACTCTACTCCAGAACCAGAAATCACAGACGGTAAGATCTGGTGAGCGCGCTAGCCACCTAACCGAACCTCTCGTACCGATCCAGCGCTCCGGGAACATGGCGTCCAGGATTGTCTTGTTCGCGTTACTGTTGTGGACAGGGGCCCCGTCCTGCTGCCACCAAACCTGGTCCATACGGATGGGGTTTCCGTCCATCAGGCGGGGGAGTTCCTCGGTGAGTACGGTCCTGTACTTGGCAGACGTCAGATTTCCGTCAAGGAAAATGGGCCCGAGGATCCTGTCCTGTAGTACTCCAACACAGACTTGGAGCTTCCAACGGTGCTGGTTTTCCTGTTCGACGATCCAGTGTGGGTTTTCCGGAGCCCACCAACGACAGTTCTGCTTGTTGACGAGTTCGAGGTTCGTGAACAGCGCTTCGTCCGAATGAATGTAAAATAACTTGATTAATGAGAATGAACTGAATCACTAAATTTAACTGAAATGTTGAGAATTAACTGAGACACAACTGAATTACGGAAAATTAAATCAAGTATATTCAAATTACTTTGGGTTCATGCCAGAATTATATGTTTACAGAGAGTAAAAATTAAATAAAAATGTGAAATCAAGTAGAGTTGAGGAAAATAATTGGAATCAATTGGAAATGCGAAAGAACGAATTCAAAACTTTTCAACCTCACTTGAATTAGCGTGAATTATCAAGAATTGAAATTTATGAATTGAAACGAATCAAGTTGAATCATATAAATCTACCTCACTTGAGAGAATTGATTTCAAATAAGAGAATTAAGTTAAACTACATTAATTTATTCAGATTAATTCAACTCAAACAATTACCGTGTTACTCAAATCTCGAATAATTTCCCCCTCGCATGAAACGAACAGTTCAGGTTGCCCGCGCACCATTGATTTCAATGTGAATAACTAAAATACGGTTAATTCTGGTCAGATGGAAATTTCTGATAACGCTGGAAGCAATATTTAAAAAATCATCTAATCACAGGGTCAATCTGAAATTGATGAAAACACGAAATTGAATTTTTTAGCGTTCTCACAGATCCTGGAAAAGGTTTGGATGTTTTTCACCCCGAAGCGGATACACGGAAAAATGTTGCACGGCAATTGGTAATTTTATAGACACTATTGCGTCAAAAAAATTCAAGACAACCAATAATAGAGAGTGTTGAAATTAGCGAATTTGGCACGGAATGCCCCATACGTACATCTCAGAATAAATTGAATTGAGTAAAAATATAACGAAGAAAAAAGAACATACGCAGTGTCCTCGCGAGGCGTCTGAGGCTCTGTCTTCCGTTTTCCTGGACGGCGTGTTCCACCGCTGCTCGGACAGGGCTATCCCGCACCGGCTTGATGCGCTGCTCTCGTGCCCACTTCAGCACGCCGTGCTCCTGCTCCGTTGCCGCCAGCCTAGAGATAAAGTTTCGCATACTTGAATCATACATTGTTGCAAAGTTTCACAAGCATCGGTTTCTTACAGGAAAAAATTGACGTAGCCGACAGTTATGTCGCATAAATGTTTAAAATATATTATTCAGGGCAATGCGCGCAAGCTGCATAGAGTTCTAATGCAAATTAACACGATTATGCAATTCTGAAAATTGTTTCACTGCGAACATCGTACCTTCGAAAGGACTGCCTCGACGGTGGCTGCCCGTCCTCCGGGAATCGCTCTCGGTACGTCCTCGCCGATCCTGTAAAGTTGTTTCCAGTCTCCGCTAGTATCCGATGCATCCTCGTCGTCCGCACGTCCCTGTCCATCTTAATCTCTAATTTCATAGCAACAACTACTCTAACAATACAGCTACAGTAACTCAACGTTGGTAAAATTAGTGGTAAAATAAAAATATTCCTCAACAGCTAACTACGCTACAGTTGAACGTGTAAAATTAACAACTCTCACAACACTTTACGGTAACTTAACGATTATAGACGTAATGCGAATATTTAAATGATTAAAAATACGGGTAATGCCACGAATAAACGTGGCAATAACATGGATTTTGGTGAAGTTTTGGTTGAAACTCTGATTTTGGATGGTGATGCTTCGAGCGCATCTTAGCGTCTGTTTGCTGTAATTAGCGCGAAATAATGCCAGATCTTCGATTGTTATTTAATACGCCTGACGCGTCGAGCTGCGTCCGTTGGTTATTCCACGAACTGTCGGACAGCAGCGTGTGAAAACAAATGAATACATTCGGGATCGTACGATATCATAATAGTTCTAACCAGCGGACGCAGCTCGACGCGTCGGGAGTATTAAATAACAATCGAAGATCTGGCATTGTTTCGCGCTAATTTCAGCAAACAGACGCTAAGATTCGCTCGAAGCATCACCAACCGAAATCAGAGTTTTACCCAAAACTTCCACAAAATCAAGATTATTGCCACGTTCATTCGTAGCATTACACGTATTTTTAATCGTTTAAATACATATTAAGATGGACAGGGACGTGCGGACGACGAGGATGCATCGGATACTAGCGGAGACTGGAAACAACTTTACAGGATCGGCGAGGACGTACCGAGAGCGATTCCCGGAGGACGGGCAGCCACCGTCGAGGCAGTCCTTTCGAAGGTACGATGTTCGCAGTGAAACAATTTTCAGAATTGCATAATCGTGTTAATTTGCATTAGAACTCTATGCAGCTTGCGCGCATTGCCCTGAATAATATATTTTAAACATTTATGCGACATAACTGTCGGCTACGTCAATTTTTTCCTGTAAGAAACCGATGCTTGTGAAACTTTGCAACAATGTATGATTCAAGTATGCGAAACTTTATCTCTAGGCTGGCGGCAACGGAGCAGGAGCACGGCGTGCTGAAGTGGGCACGAGAGCAGCGCATCAAGCCGGTGCGGGATAGCCCTGTCCGAGCAGCGGTGGAACACACCGTCCAGGAAAACGGAAGACAGAGCCTCAGACGCCTCGCGAGGACACTGCGTATGTTCTTTTTTCTTCGTTATATTTTTACTCAATTCAATTTATTCTGAGATGTACGTATGGGGCATTCCGTGCCAAATTCGCTAATTTCAACACTCTCTATTATTGGTTGTCTTGAATTTTTTTGACGCAATAGTGTCTATAAAATTACCAATTGCCGTGCAACATTTTTCCGTGTATCCGCTTCGGGGTGAAAAACATCCAAACCTTTTCCAGGATCTGTGAGAACGCTAAAAAATTCAATTTCGTGTTTTCATCAATTTCAGATTGACCCTGTGATTAGATGATTTTTTAAATATTGCTTCCGGCGTTATCAGAAATTTCCATCTGACCAGAATTAACCGTATTTTAGTTATTCACATTGAAATCAATGGTGCGCGGGCAACCTGAACTGTTCGTTTCATGCGAGGGGGAAATTATTCGAGATTTGAGTAACACGGTAATTGTTTGAGTTGAATTAATCTGAATAAATTAATGTAGTTTAACTTAATTCTCTTATTTGAAATCAATTCTCTCAAGTGAGGTAGATTTATATGATTCAACTTGATTCGTTTCAATTCATAAATTTCAATTCTTGATAATTCACGCTAATTCAAGTGAGGTTGAAAAGTTTTGAATTCGTTCTTTCGCATTTCCAATTGATTCCAATTATTTTCCTCAACTCTACTTGATTTCACATTTTTATTTAATTTTTACTCTCTGTAAACATATAATTCTGGCATGAACCCAAAGTAATTTGAATATACTTGATTTCATTTTCCGTAATTCAGTTGTGTCTCAGTTAATTCTCAACATTTCAGTTAAATTTAGTGATTCAGTTCATTCTCATTAATCAAGTTATTTTACATTCATTCAGGTGAATTGTAATTATGCCGAAAATCCATTGACTCGTCAGTTCAGCGAGATACTTCCCCGTCGGTTTGATGCGAAATTTTATTACCAAGTCGTACCTCGTTCTGTTGGGTGAGATTTATTAGAGACGAGACAATTCTGGACACAAATTCAACGTATATTTAGGGGTCAATGCGATAATTGTCTCTTCGTGCTTTCTAAAAGAAGTAATTAATTCCCTACAGAGGTTCCTCGAGAATCTGTGAGAAAAATCGCACGTGAGCTGAACCGTCCGTTCAAGTACCAGCCGGTGCAAAAGCTGTACCCAGGTGATGCCGAACGAAGGCTGACGTACTGTCGCTGGGGACTGGAGCGTCTGCAGGAGGATCCCGATTTCTTCAGGAACGTGTGCTTTACGGACGAAGCGCTGTTCACGAACCTCAAACTCGTCAACAAGCAGAACTGTCGTTGGTGGGCTCCGGAAAACCCACACTGGATCGTCGAACAGAAAAACTAGCACCGTTGGAAGCTCTAAGTCTGGGTTGGAGTACTACAGGACAGGATCCTCGGGCCCATTTCCTCGACGGAAATCTGACGTCTGCCAAGTACAGGACCGTACTCACCGAGGAACTCCCCCGCCTGATGGACGGAAACCCCATCCGTATGGACCAGGTTTGGTGGCAGCAGAACGGGGCCCCTGTCCACAACAGTAACGCGAACAAGGCAATCCTGGACGCCATGTTCCCGGAGCGCTGGATCGGTACGAGAGGTTCGGTTAGGTGGCCAGCGCGCTCAGTAGATCTTACCGTCTGTGATTTCTGGTTCTGGAGTAGAGTCAAGGAAATCGTCTACGAACGGGCCCCCACAAAGAAACACGAAATGCGCCACCGCATCGCCGAAGCCTGTGCCGCTATTCATGTTAGGGAGATGCAACGGGTGCGAGGGTCGATCCCGAAACGGCTTGCACTCACTGTCCAGCAGAGCGGAGGGCACATCGAGCATTTCCTCAGGCAACGGAACCAGGAATGAAATGTGAGATATGATTCTTTTTACAAATCTTCAATGATTGACAACGCGAAACTGTCATGAATTATTATTATTGTTATTTAGAGGGTTAAAAAAAAAATCCTCAGATGTGTGAAAATAATATAACAGAAGTGGTGGGACGTCAAAACTCTCTTTGTTTGCTACCGCATACAAAACTGTATCTGATGTTTGAATAACATAAGAATCGTTATCATCAAAAAGGCACCTCGTATTTTCCTTATTGTGCTGTTTAATGTTGAAGATA
Organism: Neodiprion pinetum; assembly: GCF_021155775.2. NCBI lineage: Eukaryota > Metazoa > Arthropoda > Insecta > Hymenoptera > Diprionidae > Neodiprion > Neodiprion pinetum. The sequence continues at coordinate 15,147,239 of NC_060234.1, forward strand.
GGTAAGACGATAGTCCCGTGGGGTCTCGAGGATAAGCAAGGTACGGCTATCGGCGGACACGAAGAGCTGGCAAAATCAGACGTGAAACGCAAAACAAGTTTCTTTTTATTAAACGCTCTTATTAAACACTACAAAACTCTAATGATTGATTCTTATCGCAAAGAAATTTGAGCTTCAGCGTTTCTGTAATGCGAGAATGGTGTCACGAAAATCGTAAAAAGTCGAGTGCACATTCGTTTGTTTTTGATGCACGTTAAACTGCATCTGTAGTTTCAAAAATGTTAAATCTAATTTTATCAAAATATCTGCCTCGTATTTTGATAATCCTCATATTTGATTCTCAAAAACAGATGCGACGACAGTTCCGTGTGGTGTGGACGACAGCGAGGAATGGCTTTTCGCGGACGATAACACAGAACGAGACCAGAAATGACACGCAAGATCAGTTTCTTTCTACTAACGGATCGTATTGAATACTACTTAACTCTAATGAATCTTATCGCAAATAAACCTGAGTTTCAGCGTGTCTGTAATGCGAGAATGGTGTCACGAAAATGGTGAAAAGTCTAGTTTACATCCGTTTGTTAGATTTAATTTTATCAAAATATGTGCTCCGTATTGTTCCAATCGTGATATTTGATTCTCAAAAACCGGTACGACGACAGTTCCGTGGGGTGTGGACGACAGCAAGGAACGGTTTTTGGTGGTGGTTTCAGTGGGTATTCCGTAAGGCGAGTCCCACACTCCTGGGAGTGACGGTACCCTACCTAGGGTGGTCCGTAAAGGATTTTCCCACCGATTTGGCCATACGCAGAGAAAAAAAAAATAAATAAATAAATAAATAAATAAGTAAATGAATAAATAAATAAATGAATGAATCAATAAATAATTAAATGAATGAATGAATGAATGAATGAATGAATAAATAAATCAATAAATAAATAAATAAATCAATAAATAAATAAATCAATAAATAAATTGAATAATTAAAAATAATTATATGTACACGCACGAATACAGTATCTCAGATCACGTCGATTTAGAAATTTGAACTTGTATGTCGAGGTGGTGCACTCGTGATCTGTGAAAACATACACCATTTACAATAATGCTGCGTCCGTTTCATAATGCATTAAATTTTCAGTAAATAATAACGTGGATCGGCCACGCGCGAGCGTTCGCTAACCTCCGTGCTACAACGGTTGTCACTGGCAACCGATGATAACAAAATGCTTGTTATCCTCCCGTTATGCTGCTTTCGTGTTAATTATCATTGATAATTTTAAATGCGGACGTTTTTGTCACGCTTTTCTCAATGCAGACATTTTCAAACTACTAATCTTGCTGCTCGCCTAGCTGCAAACAGAGAAAGTCAGTCCAACGAAACTCATCGCGTAGAATCGTCAATGACATATCGTATACCGCTACCTGGACTAGGGTGAAGTTGGCGCTGGTCGATTTTGCCACATATTTTAATTCTACCTGTTCCGCCAGTTAGTACCGAATTTTCGACAAAAAGTTCGAATTTTGAGATTTATTTCTGGGTGATTGGTTTGACGAATCCCGGAAAATTTTTGATATCCGCACTCAGGATTTTGCGTATTTTCAGAAAAAAAAATTCAACCCTATTTTTAGTCCCAAAATCGAAAATTTTTTTTTCGCGCGCAAAAACGGTTGTTTCTAAAAAAATTTCGACTTCGCAATCGGAGAGATCGTCGCAATTCCTTTGAAAATCATGCAAAAAGTTTCTCAAATTATCACACTGCTAGATTTTGGAGGGAGGTGGCCACCTTATCGTGGTCACCCCGTATATATCATAGGTCGTTTGATTCGTCTGAATATCAGCTACAACGTGTTAATAAAAAAAACATGTTCCCGTTTGAAAAACCATTGTGACAAAAACCACTACGACCTTGACAAAAATGAATTTCCCACTACTGTATCAGCCCTTCGAAATCAATTAAATTACCTTGTGACATTTTGTTCGCCTACTCTGGCCTAAAATGGCCTACTCTGGATGTGTGAGTATTTTCATTCTAGCGAATTTCTCGATCTAATCGATCTAATATTTGGTCGAATATTTTCATACAGGGTTTCACCCATCAAATGAAACACATGCATAGTATAATTAATAATACTAAAGCCTTTATCATATGTAGTCATAGTCAATAAGTGTGACTTTCGCTTCCGACAGCCATATTGCCATCATTAACTTGGCTTGCCGGTGCCTATACGCTAGTTTGTAATTCGCGTTCATCTGATGTATCTAATATAATCATTAATCAACTAGATATATATTATTCCACCCAGTGTCATACAAGTCACAATTAATATACAAGTGAAGTAGTGTTATAGGTACATGTACAAGACTTGAGCCAGTATCAGATAAGTGCACATTTTACCCAAATTTGCTCAAACTTCTGCTGCGTAGTTTTGGCATGACTTGTTGAGTCACTACCGTGCGAACTTTGATTTATTGAGATCAAAATTATATTTATTAAAATATTTGTGCTTTCTTGATCCGAATATATTGTACAAATAAGATAACACATTTTGTTTCCACATTTGTGTGAATGTAAGGTGTATTTGTGATACATGGACTATGTTTGATATACTAATTGCCTCTTATTTCCTTGAAACGTGAATAAACATGAAATTGATAGGGAATTTCATTTCCATGGCAGTTTCAGGAAATTCCCAGAAACTTATTATTTCTGGCATTTAAAATTTTTTTTCTCCAACTTACATGATTTTTTACCTTGGTTTTGTCAACACCACATAATACAAATATTTAATTTTGCTAGTGTTTTATTTAGCCGCTGCCGCGCTGCGGTAAATCTGCTCTTCTTAACTCATTCTTGAATGCAGTGCCCTTTTTGTCAGCCATGTGAGTTCAATTTATTCGTCTAGAACTGGTGTTTTTACATAGAAAGAACCTTCAGAAATCACTGAAAAATTTGGAATTTACAGAGAACTTTATATTGCCCAGTCACTGAACACCCTGTTAACTGGACCGGAGTCCTAAGTTCACAAGTATAACCTTAATAAATTGACCGAAAGTAACGCCTGAATATCACAAAGAACCCTTATCTTTTATTTACCGATTATATGTGTGTGTATATTTGAACCGTTTGAGCGCCGCTATGGAGGCTTTTGTCGATTAGTCGGAAGCTATGTCTAGATGCACCGCTCTGGTCACCATGTAGATGAAGATGACGAGGAAGGCTTTGGTGGTCTTGTGCCCTCGTCCAGGTGAAGTTTTCAGGGCGATAGATCCTGCGTAGATCACTCCTGTGAATTGGAATGGTCGCGATGGAGTTACTCGTGGCCGAGGTAGATTCGCCATGAGTTGTTGAGATGGTGCTGCCCGCCGAGGAGTACATGTGACACACTGGCGTATGTGTGATTTGATGAGGTTTCGCCCTCGGGGAATCCAATGCCGCTGGCGTAATGTTCTCAGGAGGAGGTGAACCCCGCCGTGTAGTATCTTCTTATGCAGGTGATCTATCAACAAAGATGAAAATTTTGAATCTTGTGGCAAGATTGTTGGATGTTTCTCGTCGACGGAAAGTAATGCACGTTTGAGTCTTCCTCCGACACGCATGATGCCTTTGTCGTCGAGGCAAGGAGTTAAGGACATCAGTGAACTTCCTTTCTGGATGTTGCCGGTTTCGAGGTCTCTGAGTTCCCTTTAGAAATGTTGTTGTTGCACGAGTAGTATCCACGTAGTTTCGGCTTGGATGATCTCAGCTGGGGATAGGAGATGTCCTTGATTGCGGTTTCGAAGAAGCCATCATCTGCACCAAGCAGTAACTCTGAGTAATCTGGTGTAGCTGGAGAATTGACTCACCATCTCGTGTTCAGTTGGTTCCTCTCTTCTTGTTGCTACATGAGCTGTTGATCTCCCTTCTGGAACGTTGTTGAGATCTGCCTCGAGATGACTGCGTGGAGGTTTTTCGCCACTGTAGTGGAACTCTGGTCCTTTCCACCAGAGTTTGTGTGAGAGCAGGTCCGGTGGTGAGAGCCCCCTTGACGCGCAATCAGCTGAGTTGTGCTGACCTGGGAGGTGGTTCCATTGGGCTTCTGGAAGCAGCGTTTGGATTTCAGGGACCCGGTTTGCGATGTATGTTTTTCATCTTCGTGGAGGAGCCTAGATCCATCCCAGCGTGACAGTGGAATCTGTCCACAAAAATTTAGTGACGTTGTCTAAGTTAAACGTCTTGAGAGTGTGGTGAGTTAGCTTGGCGAGATGATGTGCAACGCAAAGTTCTAGTCGAGGGAGAGACACCCGTTTTAATGGTGCGACTTTGATCTTTGCGGCAACTAGTGATATTTCGCTGCGGCCGTTTTCCTGTACGGCTCTCAGATAGAGTACGGCTGCATAGGCTTGTTCAAAAGCGTCTGAAAATCCATGAAGCTCTATTTTGCTGGTTTTGGTCAGCCAGCGAGGAATGCGGATGTTGGAGAGTGTGTTCCATTGGCTGTGAAACTCCCTCCAGTCATGCGAGATGTGCTGAGGAAGTGAATCGTCCCACTTAGCGTTTATCAACCACGTTGATTGGATTGTGAGTTTGGCTCGAGTTGTTATGGGTGTGAGCCATCCTGAAAGATCGAAGAGTTGAGCAGCTTGCGAGAGAATTGATCGCTTCGTGGTAGTTTTGAATGTGGCTGGTCGACCGTGAACGAAAAGGTGTCCGATAGTTGGCTCCATTGAAGCCCCAATGTGGAGTGAGTTTCCTCGGTTGGAGTCCATGACAGGTTGCCTTTCACTAGACGATCTAATTCTGGAACGTGTGCGAGCAAAGCGGATTTATTTGAACTCCATTTCTTTGGTGGGAATCCGCCCGCCATGCATATCTCCCGTAGTTCTCGTTGAATGTTGAGAAGTTGCGCTTGATCGTCTGCTCCAGTTAGGATGTCATCAACGTAGATGTCTCGTGGTAGTGTAGATGCTCCAAATGGAAATCTTGCCCTTTCATCATGAGCCAGCTGTCGGATGGTTTTGATGGCTAGGAAAGGAGCACAAGCAAGGCCGTATGTCACGGTGTTGAGTCGGTATTCGCTCGTGTCTTGATCTAGTTTGGTTTTCCACAGTATCCTTTGGAGGTCTCCGTCGTCTAGATGTACGAGAATCTGTCTGTACATCTTCTTGATGTCAGCAGCGATGACGAAGCGATGGGTTCTCCATCTGAGCAGGACGTCAGATAGAGCTGGCAGTAGGTTCTCTCCCTTCAGTAGAAAGTTGTTGAGAGAGATTCCTTGTCGGGTTTAGCAGGATCCGTTGAACACTACTCGAAGTGGTGTTGTGGTGCTGGATTCTCGCCATACTTCGTGATGAAGAAGGTAGCACACGTTGGTTGGTAGTTTGGGTCGTTCGGCCACTTCCATGTGATTTATGGCTTCGTAGGTTGACATGAACTCAGTATAATGTTGCTCAAGTCTTTTGTTGTGTGGAAATCGCTTGAGGGTGTGATTTAGAATTCTCTCAGCGGCTCCCCGGGTGTCCGACAAATCCATGGTTCTTCAAGATGTTGGTAGTCGCACTATGTAGCGACCTTCGGGTGTTCGTGAGTGTCCGTTGACGTACGTGTCCTCACAAATTTGTTCATTGGTTGTCATAGAAGTAGGAGCGTTGGGTAACTCTTCCTGCTCCCAGATCTGTCGGAAGATGGTTGATAACGTGTCACTCGTTGAGCAGTGGTGACTCACTGTGGTATTGGCGGATGCGTTTGACGCATTGGTGGTGCCAAAAAGGATCCATCCGAAGATTGTCTTCTGGTCGATTGGTTGGTTTTCGCCTCCCTTTCGGAGACCGACGTCCATTATTTGTGCGTAAACGTCAGCCCCGAGGAGGGATCGGAAGCTTCGAAGTCTGGGTCTGCTAGATCGAGCCCTTTGATGTGACTCCACTCAAGCTTCGATGTGTCTACGTTGTTGCCGTAAAGTGTAAGTCTGGGTAAAATGAGCGCTGTCGTTGCTACCGTGGTGTCCTTGTGACGAGCAGTAGCTTCAAACTCTACTATTCCCTTGGCAATTGCGGTTTGTACTCCACCCACTCCACAGATGGTGATTGATGTTTTCAATCGGGTAAGGTGGAGGCGCTGAGCTAGTCTATTGGTGATTATGCACGTGTCGGAACCTTAGTCGACGGGTGCTCGCGTATAGTGTAAGTTTCCGAAGCGATCTGCTACCCGGATGCGGGCTGTGGCTAGCAGGACGGAGACTCTTGTTGCGAGGCGTTGCTTGGCAATGAGGCAATTGCCTGAGATTGATGGCTTTGGTGCAGCCAATGCATCATGCAGTGTGGTGTGATGTCGTTTCGAGCACGTCAGGCACGTCTTTTTGGATAAACACTCTTGTAGATTGTGTTTGCGCAGGCAGTTTGTGCAGCGGTTGTGTTAAAGAATTGTATACAACCGTTCCTTGGCTGATTTGCCCTTGTAGGTTGGGCAGAACATGATGAAGTGGTCTTTGTTGTAAATGATGCAGCTTCCTGCAGGTGCACTGCGTGTCTGCTCTGATTTGGAATCGCTTGTTTTTTTCTTTCCATCGTTGTTCTGAGCATGATGCGTGTTCTTCCAACGTGGTGATGCTTCGGGAGATTTCGGTTCCTCCTTTGGTTTGTGGACTGCCTCAATCGCCTGGCTCCGTTGTCTCGGTGATGGAGGTCTCCCAATCGCGACGTGTTTTGCCGTCGAATACCTGGACTACCAGGAAGACGTATAAGTCCTCGTGATGCCCGATAGGTCTTCCAATGGCGTCAAGTGAACTGCTGGTTGAGATCGTGCCATGGAAGATCCTTAGGAGTTCGCTTGCTGATTCCATCTTTGCCTTCGGGATGGATGTGAATTTGGTGAGGCATGACCGAATCAATGCCCTTTGTTCTCGTACAGGCTGCTCAACGTGTCCCAGGCTCGTTTGTAGTTTTCTTAAGTGATACTGAGAGTTTTGAATAACAAGTTAGCTTCCCCCTTCAGGTTTGCCTTGAGGTAATGGAGTTTTTCTACTTCGTTGATAGAAGTATCCTGGTTGATCAATGATTCAAAGAGGTTTCTGAAGGATGGCCAGTCTTCATAGTTTCCTGAGAACATTGGTAGCTGGATGCGAGGTAATGAGGTTCGGCTGCTCTGCTGTGGTTGTATGTTTGCAGGAGGATTTATCGTTTGTCCTGTTCGTCTTGTAGCACAGTCGATAAGCATGCCGCGTTGAGACAAGTACTCTTCTCCCACTGCTGTTGAGAACATCGTGTAGTCGTGCTTCTTCAGCTCGTCTTTGAATTTGTTGAGAAGAACTCCTCGTGCTGACTCTCGAATTTCTCCCAGTATTTGTCGAGATTGAAAATGCGCGCTTGGACGGCTCCGGCGGTGATGTTTGCTTGACCGGTGTTCCTTAGATTCTCGACCATTCTTGCGATCCTTCCATGTAGCTCCGTCTGGCTTCGGATCAGCTCGTCGAATGAACGATCTATGACTGCTTTGGGTGGTTAAATACGAAGGCGAAGGTGATGCGGAGCTCTCTGATAGGTGAGATGAAGCGTTGACCCTGTCTTCTGTATCCGGCTCGAAGGACCAAAATGTATACTAGATGTCGCTCGTGTTCCGACTGAGCCGCATGGAGGGGAGTATCGCTGCTGAATCAGAGACGAGACTTGTAGTGGTTTATGTTTACTGTATATCTTATCATTTATTTGTTCATTTACATAAATACAACATCTCAATTACAATTTGGTTGCCACGTAATGGAAGGGTTTGCTCTGGTCCACTTCAATTGTGGTGGAGGCGGCTGCTGAGATGTGCAGTTGTGATGCGGTGTGGTGATCGGTGGTGGAGTGTAGCTCCTTTCTGATGAACTTGGTGGTGTAGGAGGATGTGGCTGCGATAACTCCCATTCACTGTCTGATGGCGCGGATGGCATGCCACTCGTTGCTCGTGGGAGCGTCGTCTGTGTCACGACGGTAATGAGTACACTCGGTGACGCCTTCAGAGGTGACAGCAATGATGGTATGCTGCGACTGTACCGTAGTGAGGTGAGCCTTGCTCGTCTGACGTCCGAGAGTGACAGCAACTGGCTGGGTGGCCTTGTGAGAGGCCTTGGCGAGAACTCGATCGGCTGCAGAATCCAGGGAGCTTGTGGATTAAGGGAACAGGTCCGTTGGACCACGCTGGCTGAAGCCAGGGTGGAGATGCCAGTGATGCAGTAACTCAAAACCTCTCGTTTTGCGAAGGAGTAAAGCTTCCTGATGTAACAGCGAAGTTGCAGGACTGGTATGCAAGTAGTATCACATGAGTCGGTGATACTGAAGCTGTGCTGACGATGGGTGATTTCGTTGGTTTCATATCCTAGCCGCGGCTCAAACTTGATAGTGGAAAACTCGGCGAGCTGGTTGCGGGACGCGCGCGTAGCTGCGTGGGTGGCATTAGCGGTGCGCGTGACGTAATGGGTGACGCTCGCGGCGGCGCACGGCTGGAGATTGAGCGAGTGTGGCTGGTGCCGGAATGCGGTGTGCTCAGCGAGGTAGCTAACATGAAAGCTTCTAGTCCCGTATACGGTCGCGCACCGCTGTAGTAGCGCTCACTCACTCTCTCTCTCTCACACATACCTTACAGTACATTACAAAATTGAACGATTACGCCAGAAAACTGCTACAGTATTTTGTTGACTCTTTTCCATCACTCTATGGTCACCGGCATGTGTCGTAAAATGTGCATAATTTGATACACCTTCGTAATAAAGTAAAGTTAAGAGGGCTTCTAAATAAATTTAGTGCATTCAAATTTGGAAATTATATGCAAAAAATTAAACAGTTATGAAGAACATCCAGCAAAGCCTTTACAACAACTTATAAAACGTCATCAAGAAAAATGTAAAATCAACGTTCAATCTGAAAAATTTGAATACCCAATCATAAAATATGCAAACATTAAAGAGACCAATAATGGCAAAAAATACATTTAATCTATTCAGTATCGTGATTTTTTTATAAATACAAAAATGCCCGGCAATTGCTGTTGCTTAAAAGATGCTGCAATTATCGAAGTATCGAAAATTTATCACGAATATAAAAAAATACGTCTAATAGATCAGAAATTTTAAAACCTAAAATCATTCTTTAAAATATCATGTGAATCTTCAAAAATTGGAATACAACTTGTTGACAGGCAGCATCAACTTGTAAAAGTTTGCATTTCCAACATTAAATTGAAATGTCTCAAATTCAAATCAACTGATAATGAAAATGTGGTCATTCCATTGTTGCATCATTCATAACACGTTAAGTAATCATAAATATAATAGTAAAAACACAACGTCATTCTTAAATTCACAATTTATATATTTTGAATCCGTTAATGTTCGCGCCCACTCTTTTCGTACCGATTTCCGGGCCGGCTGGTGGCCATATAGTTTTATTACGCATTTTGGTCGCGGTTCGCATTTCTTGTCAGTCTTGAAGTTTCGCATTTAATAATTTAATTATTTGAAACACATAGATCAATTGATCTCGATTAGTGTTGTTACGTCCAGTGCAGTTGGGGTTGTACGCAGTCATTACATTATTCACATGATATATTCGGACCTCAATAATCAACCGATCTCGACTGATCAGAATTGGTTCTGGCGGTAACATACACACAATCTGTAGGTAATTTTGTTTGAATATTTTCCTATATGAATCGAATATCTTTTTTTATGGAGGCGTCTATTTACACGGTTCCGTGATCATATTCAAGTCACGTAACCGGGAATAAAACCGAATTAGAGTTACGCTGAATCCAACCCTGTGAATTTTCCCCAAGCGTGTGGACAGCAGTCTCGTTTTAGGACACTCGAAATTTACGTATACAAATTTTGGCTATTCTGTACATAACCTTCCAACCACGTGCGATAGCCAGACATGGGCCGCAAAATATGAGCAGTTGGTGATCGTTTTATCGCTATTAATTATGATTAGACGAACATGCTATAATAATTCATCAACTGTCCTTTTTTTAGATTCAAGACACATGCTATTGGCCTACGCTGTTGTATCTTTTTCGAATGACGATTCTGAAGATGGACAAGTGACATTTGAGGTACCGAGTTGTTGGTTAACTCTCAATAAAAGAAAATGCTTGCAGCCTAGACAAAAAAAAATGTGCTTTAATGATTAAAAAAGTATTGCCCGATACTGAAGATCCTAAGTGGGAATTGTACGATATCACATTCAGAAACTACTTTGGTGAAGTTTATATTTATTTATTGTCTTAAGCGATGATCAAGATAGGCAAAAATCTTTCGATTTATTTTAAATTATATCACCGTAAGCTTCCTAGCTTCAACAGTATTGTTGCGAATACAAGTCAAGGTTTTTCCATGGCGGATGTGCTGGAAAAACTCCTACTTTCCTTATATGCTGACTTTCCTCAGAGGGTATCAACTTCTAAAAAGTTGGTGTGTCACGATATATCTCGCAAGCATTGTTGTCGTTTGATTCGTCCTGTGATTGGTCGCTGGGCTATGTACCGTGTTCAGAGTCCCGCTGTCAGTTTGACAGTTGCGTATGTACGTGTGTGGTCTACGCTTCCGTCGAAATGACCATATACGAGAATTCCGTTTTCGGAGTCTCGCTGTCAGTTTGACCGTGTACGGAGTCTCGCTATCAGCTTGCCAATCACCTGTACTTTAGTTGAAACAAAGTATATGTGTAATTACTTGCGACACTGAGTTGAAATCCGTGCAGTTAATTGCAGAATCCGGAATAGAAACTATTAAAAATTTCAATCGGGTACTGTTACCTTCTTACGCGAATACTTTGAAATGCGTAGAGTGTTTCGTACACAGTAATATGCAGAAACTAATGATCTAAGAGTTCGCAAATTGGCGCAGTTGTGTGGTCACCAATCTGAAAATGTATCATCAACGCTGTAGCGTTGACGAGCAGCCGCTCGCGCGCGTCAGCACGCGTCTCCGTTCCCAGTATACAGAAAATAGTTCCTGAAATGAAGCCTTGGAATATAAAATGAACATTCATTCAGCGTCAACTTGTAACCACAATAATACGGTATATTATGAGGTCATGCGTGGCTGACATGAGTAATAGAAAACTTTCCTAAATACCATATCAATAAAAAACAAAATTATTTCAATGTAGTATGTGTTTAGTATTTGCATTATCCGTACGTATTTTCGATACCATAGCTGTTTTTGTACCTCAAGTTATGAATGTTCATTTGAACGAAAATTGAAAGGATTTACCATGTTACTTTGTCAGCCAAAATGCGGGAAAAATTGTAACCTGATTTCAGCAGTCGAGTTTAATGTTTCACATCTCAAATTCCAAATTACAGAAAATTTTAGTAAAATAAAGCCTAGTATATAAACCTGTTACAATTTTCGTTTTGTTCTAAATTTGTGAATATATTTTTTGTTCACATGCAGAGACTTTGGAAAAAGCCAGAAAAAAGCTCAGAGTATTTCATCAAGTGATGAACAAAATATACCAGATAAAAAACGGATTCAAAGAAAAAAAAATCTACGTGACAAAAAAAAATTATTGAAAATTCTGACAGCGAAGAAAAAACATCATCATGCAGAAACATGCTCAAAAAAATTCCTGATCTACCATACAATCACGTCACTAACAACAACATGCAGTTTGATATTGAAAATATTCCCATTATTCATGAAGAGCCGGATGAACCAAAAGGTATATAAATCCAATGTCATGCAGACAAATAAACATCTTCGTACATACAACGATGAACGAACACGTGATCAGGACTGGTGTAATTTGTCCCATTCTAAATTTTTTTTTAATAATCCATTTGAGATTATCCATCAACACATAGTAACATGACTTTTGACTGTCATTTGACCCACATCAACGAAATCAGGTACACTTTTTTGTGTACAACAAGTATTCAAAACGACTGTGGTTTATGAATAATGTTACAAATAAGTAAAAAATGATGGAAATCTGTAGTTTTCTAAACAAAATCGCCGCTTGTGATTTATAATGATCATTATGTCGGTATAAATTATTCTCATGTGCTCTTGAGCATTTGATGATGTTCACGGGTACTCTACATTGAAATAAGTGAACCCATAATTTTGACATTGAAAGCTCTTATTGCGTAAATTAGTTTTAAGGCTAAAAAATTATATAAAGATTTATATGCTGTTATATTAAAAGCCACAGACTGAAATTAGTAAAGTAGTTTTTTGTATTCTGATAATTATATACGTAATTTATCATAACATCTTGTATTTATTCTCTCACAATGTTAGAAAAAATTAATTCACAAGAAAAAAATATGATTAGTGGTTTTCATTTTAGACTCCGTTTCAATTCGAACACTCAGTCGCAGCCCAGTAAAGACGTTTTGTGCGTTTAAAATGACATCATCGACCGATAAGCCTCACGGAACATTAACACAAAATGGTAGTTTCTGTTGTTCTACTTATAATTATAGTGTTCGTTATGGATTTTGTAGAAGCGATATGTTGCGTATCAAGCTCAGTTGTGAGCAACTGATGCATTGCATACGTTCCTCACACTTGCGCATTCTCATATTCACATACTCTTTATTGTCAGATTCACTTGATACCATACGCAAGGTTCCAGGAGTGTTATCGCAGCCAGTACTTACCAAAGCTCCAATTGAAACAGATGATTTCAACTACACAATATCATGGCATGATATATCTTGGTCTACAACACCTTAAAAAAATCCCTGTAGTCTACATTAGTTTGTCATATAATTCAAAAAAGTTCTTGGGTGTTCGCGGCATTTTGCGTTCATATAGTTAGATTGTACCTGTTGGGTAGTTTTCAGATATCCATTTCTTTACTTGGAATACGCCAAGAAGTCGTTGGCCTTGAATCACACAAACTCTTATTGTTACCCGTTTACGAGAATACTGCCTTTGTAGCATATATTTCAGAAGACTGTATTAAAATATTGACATTTTTATCTACAGACCTGAATTTACTTGTAGCACCAAGATCATGACTGCCAGTATAGGATGCATTAGCTATCTCTTCGCCATCGTACATATCTAACAGATCAGCGACGTATACACAAGGTACCTACATTTGTGACCATCTCAGTATGGCACCGAGACTAAAACTACAAAATAAGAATTACTGTGGTTGTAAACTGTATACATACCTATACGACAGTCAGTACCACCAAACTCGTGATTCGGAACTAGTTTTGGAAAATTGGCATATCTGTCAACGCCAACATTGGGTTAATTGTAGATGCAGTTAAATTTCGGTGCCATCATTCTGATTTATCTAAAGTTCTAATATTTCCTTATGTTATTTCATAGGTCTGTCCGAATCTTTGGAACGAATTATTCAAGGTTTACATTATCCTCAAAGTAATGAATCAGTATTCAGATATGACAATCGTAATCGCATTTTCCTACGGATAATTTTAATAAATTATTCAAAAAAGTTGCTGAAATAGCAGTAGAGGTGAAATCGATAACAGCAAGTTCGAATAAATTACAAACAAAATCTGATGATAACACCAACACGCCTGCAAGTGCTGAACTGCTCATGATTACAGATTCTTTACCATTTCTTACAATTGATAAGCTGAAGGATTTTGAGTACCAATTGGAAATAAATGCTACCCTAAAATCTAGTGTGGTGAGTACTTGAATAGTGTCACTCTTAGCTTGAAAATTTGACATTGGAATCACATTAGAACCTCTAAGTTTATAGTAGCTCAAATCGAGAACGATTCCTTAGGAAAGTCTTAGATTAGAAAGCTCAAGTTTTGAGAGAAAAAATGTCAAGAAGCTAACCGTTTCTTTTATATATTAAATTTGTACAAACGTTATGAATGTAGTGACGGTTATAAACTCCGCTGGATTTAAGAACTCACAGACCATTATTACCCAACAAACACAGAATAATATCAACTCATGAAGTGAAAGTTAGTACACAGCTTCAGTTGAGCGACAACGTAGTTAGGCCACAGACTGGACGTGAAATATCTGTCTGAAGTTTTGATGGTTCAAGCTTGATCCACAATTCAAATTTTCACTGACTCAAAGTACCAAAAACAAACAGCCGATTTAGATTAATTGTTAATCCCAAGTCCACGGTATCATTTCTGCAAACAATTGTCTAAGTTAAGTTCTTTGCTTTTCGACATTTTGCATTAGTGATAATTTGGGAATATTATCTAGTTTAATCAACCAAAATTTTGGAAACATGGTGAAAACATTTTTGCCTCCCGATTAGGCAACTGAAACAGCTCTTATTTCATAATCAATTGGCTTCTTCATATTTTCTTATTGTATATTTTGATCTTCAATGCCAGAAGAAATCAACTAATATGAAAAAATACGGCCATTTTAGATCATGCTGTGTATAAAATCACGTGTTATATGTATTTGTTGACCTTTTTTGCTATCGATTTTCTCAGTGCATTGAAGCGTAAAACAATTTGAGGAATTTAATGATAATTTCTTACGTCTGTTTCGATTTTGTTTTCTCAGAATAGATGCGAAAAATGAAATCTCAAAATTATAGATGTATGAAGACTGTACGGACTAATTTATTTTTGAATTTTCTTTATTGTTATGCCATGGAATTAACTTGTTGACCATTGTGAATAACCGTAGGGATTATATTTGAAACGAATTGGAGGTAACGAAGCAAAGGATACCACATTGCGTACTCTTCGAAGAGTTTTACTCAAATTCAGTGGCTCGGAATTGTCCCTGCTTGGGATTACGTGATAATTTTTAACTCTATAATTTGGCTATAATAAAGATCATCTAAGATATTATCAACAATCAAGTAATAATCAATTTACATGATAAGAATGCTAAAATTGAACCTCTGGCATTTTTTTTTTTTTTTTTACCGCGATGTACACACATGCAATTGAATTTTATGGACAGCATTCTTAGTTATTAGAACTTACGTAAAAGTGAAGTACTCATAATTATCTTCTGTCTCATATGCGATTTTACTCAACATGAAACAGCAGTGGATAGCTACCCTTGCGGAAAAAACCCCCAATTTCACCCCCAAAATAACCCTCAACCTCTAAAGGGTAAATTCGTTGCCCTTAATTTAGGGTTAACCTCGAAGTCGAAGGTTTACTCCCGAGTCGAGGGTTTACTCCCCATTTGAGAGTTTACTTTTAAGTCGAGGGTCTACTCTCAAATCGCGGGTTTACTCCCAAGTTAAGGGCTTACCTTTTAAGTGAGGGTTAATCCCGAAGTCAAGGGTTTACCTCCAAGTTGAGGGTGAACCTTCCAATCGAGGATTCACTTCGAAAGAATTCTCGAGTCAAAAGCTAATTATGTCATTTTATTGGGATTATAGATGTAACGGTATTACAAAAGTGCATTACACAACATGAGTAAATACAATAGAAATTGACTAATCTTGAAGTTGTCTGGTTATTTCTCATTTGATATCTTAAGGCAATCATATACATATGGGTCATTCCACCAATTATTGAGTGAAGTTGTGCCGGGGGGTCTGAACTCTACATAACAAAAAATTTTATTGAAAAGTACATAACAAAGAGACCTTTCATGATTTTTTTCAAATTTTTCCGTCAAACCCTTTCGAAGATACAGTAGATCGAAAATCGCAAGATTTGCAATTCTTGACTTGAGATATTAAAAATATCAACCCCTTGTAAAATTTCTGAAAATGAATTAAATTATGGTTTTTGTGTAAAAAAGTCTCAGATTTCTGAAAAAAATATTTTTAATTTCCTACAGTGTCGGGAAAACCCTGAAAAATGAGGTCAAAAACTGAAAAACACTTTTTCTACCAATGCATCATTTTTCATTTTTTTTTAAATATTTTTTTCGAAAAGTTCAGACTTTTTTACGTGGAAAATGTATTTTTTTATTTTGGGATTATCTAAAAATAAACCATAGCAAAATAAAGTTGAAAGTTCTGTGATGAATTGCCGATCTGTATTGTGCTGCTGTCACGGTCGTCGCACGAACTATCGAATGAAGTTTGAAAATGTCTGACCAAAGCATTATATTCAGCGATTTTATAGTAAATATACATGTTCAAAGTGCGAAGTGGGTAAGAAATAAAAATTATTACGCAAAAGAGTTATGACAAGGGTCAAATCTTTATTATTTGAACTCTCCTTGTCACTGTTGACATAGAAACATATGTTACAGTAGCAGAACCACGATTCTCGGCATTAGTGGTAATACAATGCATAGATTGCGTCTTTTTTACAGCTACAGCATTTGCAAATCTTGACTTTAGCTGTGCTGCACGTACTTCGTATTTCTCATTTGAAATGAAAGTGAAATCAACGTTTTTAAATGACTCACGTGCCCAGTCATACAATGTCAAGGATGATAAAATTTCCTTTCTCGTGCCCATTTGAAGAGATGCTCTTGCAGCGAGACGTTTGATCGTCCCTGCTAACCCATCACATGGTCCTTTTGCATGGGATGTAGCAAAGACATGCCATTCAGCCTTTAGCCCAAAATCATTCAGGTGGTAGCACAAATTGATGAATGCCGATGTGTTCTTGAACTGTTGTGGTGCTCCATCCGAAAAATAATATATTTTTGAAACATTCTGGAATTTTTGTTGATAGTTATCGTGCGACGACCGTGACTGCATATAATATATGAAATATCCAGATTTGATAATTTTCAGATAATTTCCAACAACTATCATGTAAGAAATCACCGAGAAAATCGAAGCGGGTCAGTGTTTTTGATTCACCGAGTTGACGTGGGAATCCCTATATATAGTGCAGTTTATGATTTCTAATTTCAACCCTGAAAAAACTAAGTAGTATTCTTTCGGAGCGTTGCATAATTGCATGCAGGCTAAGCGAAATGCAATATCAATAGTGATCCTTACACTATATGAGGCGATGGCTTAATTCCAGCGAGTTGCTCGAAAGTTGAATTCAAATCAATCATTGGTTTTGATGTAAATAATATATAGATAGATCATTTAAGATGTTATTGAGAATATAGGAACTTCAACGAATATCATAAGAATTACCTTGGAAATTTCACGGGTTATGTTAGCCTGCAATGGAATCAAGGGTTCACCGCCAACCTTTTACATATTATATTTTCGCGTTGACACCAAAGTTTTAGGGTTTACCCTCAAGAAGAGTTTGGTGTATCCCTTGGGATTGCATGGGATAATCCCGGCAATGTTGATAGTTCACCCTCACATTTACCATCAGTTAAATTTGGGGATACGAATTACCGTCATGGTTGAAGGTGTACCTTACAGTTTGAGGGTTAACCTTTATGTCTTGGGGATTGAACCCTCAATTGTTAGGAATTAACCTTTATCGTTAAGGGTTTACCTTCAACGTTGAGGCTTCACCTTCAAAGTCCAGGGTTCACCTTCATTTCTTGTGGATGAACCTTCAATTGTGGAGGGTTAACCTCCAACTGCTGGATATAAACCCTGTGATATACCTGTATAGCTAGCGCGAATAGCTAAGTAAGAGCTAGGTGAGTGAGGGCGTGAGAACAGGTAAGACGACACAGCAGTGGTTGCCCGACAGCCAAGCCAGGCGCAACTATTCCTTCACGTATCATGTATAAGTAATAAAGTTATATCCAACTTGAACACTACAAGCCCTCCATTATTGATGGTTTATCTTCAATTTTTGGGGTAAACCGCCAAATTGAGGGGTTAATCCTCAACTTTCAGGGTGAACCCCTAAATTTTGTAGCTCACCCCCAAAAATTGAGGGTTTTTTCCGTGAGGGTAGTAAGTGCTAAAAATGATGACAAAGACGAAACGATATTACAAGTGTGTTAACAGCGGCCAATTGCACTTTGCATTAGTTTTCGAATTTCTCTATCTCTATAAACTAATTTTTAGTCACATTCAGCAAGATCAGAGATTGTCTTACGTTATTTCATTTTAATTTGATCTAGGAAGTGATTTCTGCACAAAAAAAATTCGGTAGAGAATCTAGTCCGCAAGAGGCGAAAAAAAATTGTACGAGGTTGAGTCTCAATTATGTATGTAAGTACAATTTTATTGCAACAAAGTTATTGCTATTTCAATTAATCTTTGCGATACCACTGAATTCTTATTTACTTTGTAATTCCATTGCAGAAAAATTTAACTGTGAAGTGGATTCTTCCAATGTAATTCATCTGATTCAGACTCGAAAATTTCTTTATGACCTTTCTCTTACAAAAATTAGGTCCATTTTTATTTCCTAGATGCAGCAACGGTGAATTACATCATGACAGATGAAGAATATGAAGAAACTTGCTGTGGGTGGTTCCGTCAAGGAAAACAAAGATTCGTCAGAGAAGACAAGGCCTAAGGCCAAAGCACAAGAATGGGGGAGGCACGAGCAATTGCACAAGCTCATACTGTGAATTAACTACAGTTCAACCAATTGGAGTCAATCTTGTATTCAATTTCAACTTACTCTAGTTTTCTAACTTACATCTGTACTGGCTCAGATTAATTCATGATACTCACCTGCAAACTGCAATTCTTATAGATTTTTAAGTTCATTTGATAGCTTCTATACCTTCACATAATATCAATCTCAAATTCTATCATGTTTTTTATGTAGTTTGTGGTAGTAGTAGAACTCCATACTGACAGTATACGTATTGTCTTACTTTTGGTGACGTGAGCAACATATTCGAGATAGAGTTTGATTGAAAAATTAGGAACAAACTACACAGAAAAATTATATAACGGTAGTTACCTTGCGAAGCTATTATATAATAGCCTATGAATTCATTTTAGAAAGGATCTCAATTCTTGTTTTATCGCGAAATATAATACCATAAAATATCGATAAGTTACATTACAGGAACATCAGTGTTGACTTGATTTCATATCAGTTTCTTATACGTTACATAACGTAAAAGTTAGATACTGGTTGTAGAATTACTCTTTTTATAAATATGTTCATTATTATATAATATGTGAAGTAAAAAATACCCTGCTGGAAATTTCTACGAATTTCTAGAGAAACTGGAACATTTTTCATAGAAAATTATTGTTCTTTTGTGGTTTATCAAAAAATTGTGATTCATTTGAAAAATCGTAGATTTTTGTACTGATTCAGAAAACCTCGTTGGTTTTGTCGATCAAATTGAAAAGAACCATAATTTTTCATGAAATACTACATTTTAATTTTCGTAACAATATATAGAAATTCCTAGAATTATTTCCACCAGGGTATTGTATATAGAGTTGGAGACCAGACCAGCCAGTGGAGGGCAGACCAGCATTTTGACTCTCGAAATTTTTTCTGCCATGAGACTGTTATCTCAAACTTAAAATGCTAGAGTCGTAGGGCGAAATTTCAGAAAGTATCTCCCCGGAGGCACGTAAACCACTTATTTTTTTCTAGCAAAACTGCGAAAACTGCGTAATATTTTCTTTCTTTAATGATTTTTATTTTAATAAATGTGATCACACTCTCCAAACTGATCGTTCTTCTGATTTGTGAAAATTCAGAGAAACATTTTTATCTTTTTTTACTTTTTTCATCCTAGTACTGGTGAATACAAAACAATTAATGTGGTTTACGCCCTTTTGGCGGAATTATTTACAATCTGTGCCTTACAGATCGGACTGATTAAATTTTCAGTTACGTTCTTATGGCAATTTTTAATTCATTTTCTCCTATGAGCCAATCTAGTCCTGAGCACTTATTATTGTGATTGATATCTACTATAGTACCTAAATATTGTTACTAATGTGATATTATCGGTTAAATTGTAAGATTCTTATGAACTCCAAGAGCAATGTTAAGTAGCGTGTACTTACTTCTCGCTGTAACTCGTTGAATTTTGATATGCTACTACCTGTATTATATTAAGCAAAATACGTGTAATGGTAATATACACCCATTTCTCTATTGTTACTTGTATGACACTATATGTTCAATTTCTATATTCTAGTATCTTTGTTATGCTTTGTAATTTAAACCTGGTTACTTTTATGGCACATTCTATTTAGATATTCTGGGTGGTAATAAACAATCTTTTCATATATCCTGTATTTGTGTGCTTTTTTTACAAGTTTGCAAATGTGCACATGCGCATAAAATGAATCGCCGGATGTTACACGGAGTGATAGATATGTATTAATTACGTTAATTCAACGGCTCTGATGTGGATGTATTACGTAACAGATAGGAATCTGATGTATCACTGCAAAAATATAACTGCCATGTGCTGGATGCAAAAAATAAGAACATAAACGATACATAACGGACTTGCAAGGACATGAATATCATCCATAGTATATTTGTGATATTATATCGTTGATACGTATCTCTGTTCTGTGCCTGTTATATGTATAGCTGCCATAATGGTTTGTGGCGGACATAATAGAGTAAATGTACGCTACATGTAGAGCACATGTGATGTAGCTGTCATTTCGGAAGGAACAAGATTCAAGTATTTGTTACATTACTGGGATATGAATATGCTGCCTGGGAGCTGTAACTAAAGCCCAAACGATCGCTTACACGGGTTTCATATTTTTAAATCAATTAATACGTACAAAATTATTAATGAAAATATATATTTCTCTTTAATCGATTCAGGAGTGATACTACCTAGTAATTTTTTATTTTTTTTTTGCCATTTTTTTTTTATTGGCTTAAACGCTTCCTCAATTATTGAAAAATGATACCCAAAAATCTGTCCATGAGGAAAAATGTTTTGAATAGTAGAAGAGTTTATTTTTCGAATGAAATCGCGATACCGACTTGCAAGTAATTTGAGAATGAGAATTGAATGATCGCTTTTTAAATGCGTTTTCCTCAAATCCATGTTTTTCAAAGTAAATGACCAATTATCACCTTCAATTTTAAATCGATCATCTCCAAATCTTGACTGTAGCTTCATGATGACATTTTCTAGTGAACTGCGTAGGATTATTTTGATTGGTCGAAATTTAACGATTTTATGACCGTTTTGCTTCCAATTTTTTCATTAGAAAAAAACTATTTCCTTCAAGTTGATGCCATTGTTACGTGCAGTCCCTCTTCACATTTACAACTCATTCTTTGCTCTTACCATCTAGTAAAAGCTCCATTTCACCTGACTATCACCTTCTATACCCAGAACCAGGATTCGGAATTCTGTTCTTTGCATTCGCCAACGCTTTCTTCTGCTCGTCTCAAGACACACTCCTTCGTGACCTGTCGACCGACTACCTTTTCGTCTATTATCGAAACAGTTCACTTCATCTCTACCTTCCAAATTAGTCAATAAATATCAAACTTATATTTTAATATAATAACACGCATTCATACAATCCTACTGCTCGACTTCCCAGTTGCTCTTAGCTGCAAAGACGAGGTAGAACCCAGTCGGTCTTTATTCCATACCGATCGGGAACGAACGGCCCTGAAATTGTTACACCATTTTTGTGAAAATTAATATTTCCGAAAAATTCCACGCAATTCACTGGATTCTGGCATCTTCTTTTAAAATCTGTTGCGTTTTTTGTTTCAGATCAAAAATTGCAACCTGCAGGTAGTCGCCCGTGGAGGTCATTCAAAAAAAAGTTTCCTTTCATCAGCCGCTCCAACTCCATTTTGTTTTGAAATAGTAGAAGAAAAATCTGTTTGTACTTTAAGACTTAAACAATATAAATTACCTCTTAAGGGGTGATAACAGATATTGAAAGACATCAATTACCTCCTAGGGGATATTTCTAATTACTTTGTATACACCAAATTAAGGGGCATTATCTCAAATTTAGTTACAAAAAATAAATTGATATTTTTTCATTCTGTTTTTCAAACATGGTAATGAATTCGTAAAAAACACAGTATTGTTTTCTTGATTATTCCGAAATAAAATAATGGTGGAGTGTCTGATGAACAGAAACTTCTTTTTGTCTCGAATGACCGCAATTTTAATCGAGAACCAAAATTAAAAAAGATTTCCAAATGAAGATAACAAAATCTAGTGAATTACATAGGGTCTTGCAGGAATATTAATTTGTACAGAAATGGTGTCAATTAGAAGAAAAAAGTTTTTTCAAAGTGGCAAAATCGATCAAAATTCGATCATACAATCATTAAATTAAATTTGAATCAATTGAAAAAATCTTACTTTCTTCACTAGAAAATCTCATTAAAAAGCTACTATCAAAATTTGGAGTTGATAAGTTGAAAGTTGAAACCGCTAGTTCGGTGCGTGCCTTGAAAAACATATAGAAACGCATTTAAACGTGAGCATTCGAAGCTCGCCCTCAAATTACCTAAGATTTGGAATCGTGCCTTCACTCGAAGAATCGACTGTTTCGAAGATTTGAGAAATCTTCTCTTACATGCAGACTCTTGGGAATCATGTTTGTTCAGGGAGATGGCAAAAAGATATAAATCATTGGATCCGCGAACGAGTGATTGAGGACGAGTGTAAATGAAACGAAATGATGTTGAGATGGAGAGAGATAATGATTAACAATAACCGAGGTCTTTATTGATCTTAATGCGGCGATACAGACCGTATCGCAAGAGAACTTTATACAGACTTATGGTTTACAGAGCGAGAGAACACACAGATTACACACATACATGATTTTGAGACATTAGACAATACATGGGTTACAGCTGATAGGTTTTGAGTCGCGACACGGGCAAGCGGCAAGATTTGACTCAGAGACGGCAAGTCAACATTGCATGCGAGTGTGCGTCCATGTGTGAGGACGATTTTGAGCGCCGCGAGACACACATTTAACTAATTCGATACTTTGCCGAAACAATGTTCGATGAATTAAAGAAGCATTTGAGCCTTAAAAAAAAAAAATAGTCACAAAATCACACTGTAGTATTACCGCTTCACAAAATCATTAGTCCATGAAAAATGTTCCCGTGATATTCAAATGAAACGGAGATATAGAATCTATATGTAAATATTTTTTGCTGAAGATATATTACATCTGTCCGCGAATATTCAAATGTATAAATTTTCATTACGATAAATTTATATACTTTCCGCTTTCTTCGAATATCGTGTGAATATTTTTTATGCACTAAGAGTTCTTTTAACCGATTAAAATCGAATATAAATCTCGATTATCAGTTTTGTATGTGTTAATGCGTTTAAAAATATAAACTTCGTATCAGCGAGCACCCGAATTAAGAAGGCTCCGTTTATTTGTGAAAAACTAAAATTTTTCGTTTAGGTCCGATGAAAATTGGAAAAAAATTTTCTTTGATAAAGTTTACTGAACATAGTCTGTAGCCAATTGATTCAATTTTCACGCAGTTCTGTGAAATGTTATTCACTTTCATGAATAAGAATGTTACGATCATTTTCAATCAGATTCGTCAACGCTGTGGAAGTGGCCACCCCAAGGGACATGACGAGGAATCATATAGCAAGCACAGAGTACGCCGGACAGTTTCTGCCAACGGAGATTTACAGGTAATATGTTGTAATTAATCTTATGCATGGATTTTAGAGGGTCTTGACTGTGTGACATGATAAGTCAACGAACTTATTGTATGATTAATTAGATCAGCTACAGTGTTTGGTCTCAGTATACCCGGAGTAGTCTTTAACAAGGAAGGTATCCCAGCCCGAACTCTCCGATTTGATTTCTGCTGTAATATGTTATAGTAGACTAAAAACTAAACGACACGTATTTTTTTTCATCGGCCATGAAACACTTTAAAGGGGTGAAACCATCCTTCAAAGTGAGACATGTCAAGGGGCGATTTGGCAGTTTCACCCACGTAAACATGATATTTTTTAACCAATCCAACTAGAAAAATTTTCTCAGGAAGAGAAATGGAAAATGTATTTTTCTCAAAGATATAAAAAAAAATTAAGAGGGTGAGCCAGCCCTAAATATGATCACATTTATGCAAAAAAATTGTCTGATTCAAGTCTTAAAATCTGAAAAAATATAGATTGCGTAAAAATACGAAAGAAAATTTACTTATTTTCGGATTTTTCCGAAAAAAATATTGGCTGGGGTAACTACCCTCGAACGCTGTTTATCTTGCGCGTATGCCAAAGATCGTAAAATTTAAGTCTAAAAATCTGAAAAAATATATAATGCGTACGAACACGAGGAAAATATGACATATCATTGGATTTTCTCGAAAAAAATATTGGAGGGGTAACTGCCCTTGAACGCTGTTTATCTTGCTTCTACGCGAGAAATGGTCCAATTGAAATTTGAAAATTTTTCAAAAATATATATTGCGTATGTTACGTGGGGGTGAGGGTGTACTGAGCGGTGGTAGTTAATGATTGATTGACTAATCAAGCTCCCACGTAACGACAATGAATAATAATTAAAACTAAGAGAAGACCTACCTTTCGATAAGCCGGTATTTTGCAGGATCGTGCTGCTATAGTCCTGTACAGGTCTGTGAGGTTTGTTTAAATTGTTGAGGCAATTTTACAATAATAGAAAAAAATGGGAAGAAGGTCGTTCAAAATAAATGTTTAATATGATTTGACTGGTAAAAGATGAAGTATATTCTATTTCGATTTGGTTATTGAAATGCCTGGTAACAATCAATGGTAATAATGATATATGAGCCGAAAATTACAATTTATAAAGTCTTCAAGTTTATAAAAAAAATCGTGTGTTATACTATTCTAATGGATATTATTATTTGGTACCAGGAACATCTACTCTGAACGATGGTTAACTAGCTGGTCGTGATTATTGTATTGTATCTCTCTTTTTAGATTATCTTGAATCAATTATATATATTATGGTTAAGTCTTTTTCGTTAATTCTTGGAAACAATAAGTACGATTTAATTGGGGGTAGTGAAGCTAGCCACCAATTCTAGACTTAATTTTGAATGAAAAGTACTGAAGTAGATTTTGATTATAAAGGTGAAACAAGAATTCGTTTAATTTCGAAGATTAACACTCGGATTGACTTAGCTTTAGGTGAATCGGTCGACGAGATTGAGAGTCGTCGGATCGTGTCGGTCTGCGTCGGTCGAATGCTGGACCAGGGGCCTCACCTCAAATTTGGAAGAGTTGATCAATCGAATGATGTTGAACGTCGGTCACTTAGTCTTTTTAGATTTAGAATGATATCTTGTTAACGAAAGTTATAGTTGAAAGTGTCAATTTTCTGATTTTAATATATGATGAAATTGATTGCAACGATTTATTTATTGAAACTGATAGTGTAATTATTATTATTTTTACTTAAGATTACCTGATTCGCTTGAATCAGGGCCGAACTCAATTTAATTGTGGAAAATGGAATATCATAAAAATGTCTATTCGCGAAATGATGAGATTGTGTAAAGAACAGAAAAGATGGAAATGTAGAAGATAGTGAGTCTTTTGCAGCTAACAGAATAACTGAATGCTCGAATTTGACGAATTAGCGCGAGACTTTAGGCCGGTCACAACTAAGATTTTCCAAACGCTACTCTTGCTCGAGAGGGCTAATCCGGGTTTACGTCCACGCACTTCGCGACTTGACAGACGAAAGACGCGGCTTCTTGGGCCCGAGGGTCCAAGGAGCTGCAGTTGTAATAAGTTACAACGGTAATTAGCCAATGGGGAGCGAGGCGACCTCCTGGCGCCCAAATCCACATGGTCAGCGTCACTTCACGCTCTCCAACGGTGTTCCGACGATTCTCAATCTCGTCGGTGACACATTGAAAATATGAACAAAAGATATTTGCATGCAATGTTCACACATTCATTCATACATTCCAATGAGTAACCTATTTTAATTTGATGGTTCTGAAGGTAGTGGTTTATCCTAGTTATTGATTATAATTTTAATTTAAAAAGAGGGATATTTCCAGGCTGAGCGCTACTGATACTAACTCAGCAGTCTCTCATCTCAGTTCTTGGTACCAGCTAAATAAACGAAAGTTGAACCTTATACTAGGGATCGTTGTTGGTCTCTACGTGACTTTTGCCAGGAGGGGTGGAACTCGCTGTTATTAGAATATGAGATTTGATGAAATGATACATGTGCATTGAAGTAATCAAAGAAATGAAATGAAATGGAATTTTAAAAAGGTACGCCAAGGCAGTACGTCGGGGCGTAACACGTATGTACACAAAAGAAAATTACGTATTTTCGTATTTTATCGAAAAAAAATATTGGACGGGGTAACTACCCCTGAACGCTATTCACCTTGTGTGTACGTGAAAAATGGTCAAATTCAAGTCTAAGAAACTAAAAAAATATACATTCCGTATAAAAGTGAAGTATATATGACGTATCTTTGGATTTTCTCGAAAATCAAAATTGAACGGAACTACCCTTAAAATGCTTTGAATTGTTGAGGATTTTTATCTTCTCACTGTATCATCAAAGGCTCAAAAATAAATCAACTGAAACAAAGACAACGTAATGTTTCGAATGAATTTTAATACGTTTTATTGGTATAACTTGTCATTACGAAAATTATAAACACAACATTATTAACTTTCGAATCTTGAACAATAATGATAGTCGTCGGAAAAGTGTTTGAAGGACAAGGATTTTTTACACCATGAACATCCAATAACAGCAACGCCTGTGCAGCCTTCGATTCCGCAATGGGTCTTACAAGAGTCCCCGAAACTGAAATCAACTGGATTTTCGAATTTTTATGGTTTTTCATAAATGTATTCAGATTTATACCAAAAATATTTGAAAAGATTAATGTATCACGGAGAGGATAATTGATTGATAGTGGACCAAAGATTGCAGTTTTACAATGTTATTTCTTGAATGTAGACTGATTTCATGATTCATGTGCCATTCAAAATGGCACTGTCGGAAAAGTGTCGCACGAAATTCTTCCAAATTCTAAGCCCGTATAAATCTAAGGGTTGGATTTTTCCTGTCATCCCTGTTGTTTATAATTTTAGAATAATATTTTCATTCCGGGGTTTACTTTCTGCTACTACTGCAGGACAATGATCACTCCATGAATCAATTAGTAATACGCTGCTTTGTCCTATATTTGGACAACATATTTCCGTCAACCAAGGTTCAATGTGATCTGAAATGAATAAAAAGAAGTGAATGCGGCTGAAGGTATATTCTTTTGAGTAAGAATGTTAGATAAAAATTATGTTATATTTATACCTGAAGTAAGTTTTCCAGATTTTGATGCCGCTATATAAATATTAATGGGTCTGAATAAATTTGCTTCTACAGCCGGCCCAAACTTACCACTTTGAATATGAATTCGTCCATCAACGTTATCTATGTTTAAATTTAGACATTTTATGATTATGCCTTCTTTGGTTTTTCCTTTATATCATTCATTCATTTCGTAATTAATCGTTTGAAGAATATACGTTATCTTCTACCAATCAAAATCATATTTAACCGTTTATTTTGAACGATAACCCATCCTACTTCATTATACATTAGCCTCAACCATTGAAACAACTCTTACAGACCTGTATAAGACTAGGCAACAACGTGAGTGATGAAAGTTTCCGTTCAGCTGATATCAGCGGTTGTATTGTGTAACTATGGGTTGTAGATGTAACTGACTGGACAAGGCACTGTACTTGCTTTTCTCCTTCGACACTCAAAGGTCTTCCTGAATGCATCTCCAGCTGGAATCCATTTTGATCGATCGGTAATGTACACATTTTGAATTCAAAAATTTGCTATATCGTGCTCAACATGAGCCACAAATTCATCTGCCTTCAATCTTAACCGTTCAGCATCCTCCGAAGTTGGTCTGGTGATATTGATTTTCCTATATACTATTCTGTGTGCGTGTTTAAATCGATTTAACCATTTTTTTGTAGCTGTCAATCGGAAATCTTCATACCCAATTTCTTTCTGGGCTTGTGAAGTCCAATTGCGTAAATCATTATCATGAAGGATGAAACTGGCGTCGATAGCTGCTTTGAAATTATTCAAAGCAATGTCACAAATTCCAGCGATTTTTTCTCTTTAAGTGCCATCTTTATCTAATGAATGAGCCCATCGTCACAATCGATTTAAAGATTGCACTCTTTTGAAATTTTTTTTTACAGTGTCAATGCGTAAATTTCATTTTGTCCACTTCTCCAGAAATCTACGGCTCTTGATGTAATCATATGATACATTTTCTTCGTCTTTCGTACACTTATTTGTATGTGGCACAGGCTGGATTGGTGAAGTATGCATAATTGTCATCTTCTATTATTTGGGAATTAGTATATTTGTATTGTTCTTGAAAATATAAGGAATCTTCAATCGTCATTTCTGCGCCATTAAATTCATTCATCACGGCCAATAAAATATCTTCGATGTTCTCTTCAATTCAATAAAAGCAAGATAAACAGCGTTTAAGGGCAGTTATCCCTCCAATATTTTTTTCGAGAAAATCCAATGATATGTCATATTTTACTCGTGTTTGTACGCATTATATATTTTTTCAGATTTTTAGACTTAAATTTTACGATGTTTTGCATACGCACAAGATAAACAGCGTTCGAGGGTAGTTACCCCAGCCAATATTTTTTTCGGAAAAATCCGAAAATAAGTAAATTTTCTTTCGTATTTATACGAAATCTATATTTTTTCAGATTTTAAGACTTGAATGTGACAATTTTTTTGCATAAATGTGATCATATTTAGGGCTGGCTCACCCTCTTAATTTTTTTTCATTTTTGGGAAAAATACATTTTCCATTTCACTTCCTGAGAAAATTTTTCTAGTTGGATTGGTTAAAAAATATTATGTTCATATGGGTGAAACTGCCAAATCGCCCCTTGTCATGTCTCACTTTGAAGGATGGTTTCACCCCTTTAAAGTGTTTCATGGCCGATAAAAAAAAATACGTGTCGTTTAGTTTTAGTCTACTATAACATATTACAGCAGAAATGAAATCGGAGAGTTCCGGCTGGGATACCTTCCTTGTAAGTATACTTCAGCGGATTGTCTGACGTAGTGATCAATGGGCTGTGAAAAATAATGATGGCTGTCACGGGAATAATTCAATGTTGTCATTTCACTACATCTTATATGGTATTTTTTCAATGCATGGGTTCAATGCGTTTAGCATTGCTCAAATCGAAATGGTTTAGAATTGTGACCTTCAAATTCAGCTAGAACATTATTTTCAAAATATCTTTTGCAACCCTAAACTGAATCTAAAAGCATTTCTTTTACACATCTTGATTTTGTATATTTTATAACGTGAAAAGCGGATTTTAAACATATTCGTATTCACATAACTCCATAGAAGGGGACCGACAGCAGAACAGCCTATGAGTCACCTCAAACCGGTAATCACGTCAGCCAGCTCATAATACTTATTGTTAGTGTACACGAACGCAGTCATGAGTGAAGTTCAACCCGCGAATGTGAGAATGTGTGGACTTGAGAGCATTGAGAAGTCGTTCAAAACTTATTGACATTTAGAATAAGGTAATAAAATCATTCTAATATGATCATCTTTTTTCCGTGAAAATTTTTCTCCACTTGACCTCTCCTGCATCCCCTGCCTTGAGATTATCAAAATAAGTTCGGTGGTCATGCAGCAGTCTGCGAACACGTGGCCCTTGGGCCACAAGTCCAAATTATTTGGTATCTCCTAATTTGGTTTGAGTCTAGGTACGGAAAACCTTGCCCTCAATAGAGTTGTCATTTTAAGGTAAGGTAGAAAGCTACGTGCTGACCAGCTGTGGAACGCCAGCATACGAGAATTATGGTCGGAATTATGTCCCTGGATGCCCTCCAGCTTTTGCCACTGAATTGTGGACAGGGTGACTTGCTGCAATTTAGACAAACTTCTTTGTAAAACTGGTCCAAACTCCCGTTGTAAGCATTGACGTAAGTCGTTTAAATTCAAACACAAAACTGAAAAGACTTTGGTCCCAAATTATATGAATTCCTGAAAATTTGGTAGCAAAGTTTTCATTGGCATCTTTTCAAATGAAAGTGAAAATTGCTTACGGTATCTTTAAAAATTTGCAAATCGATGCGGTCAAACTGGTACGTTTTGGAAAGGACGTCGGGAAAAATCTTGTGGTGTTTAGGTTTGGGTGGAATTTTTCGTGCAGCCTATCTCGATCTGGAATTTTGGCTTGGGTCGTGCCAGCTATCACTATGCGCGATTGAAATAATTCGTTTTACACAAGACTTTAATTTAAAATACACATTTATTAACAATAAGATGGTCTTTAAATCGATGTTCGAGTTACGGTTTTTACAGTGTTGTTATTCACTTGGTGCTGTTACGCGGGAAAAGGGTGTACAGAGCGGTTGTATTCAATGATAATTGAATAATTAAGGATGCTCCCTCGTAACGACAATGAATAAAAATTAAAACCAAAAAAGACTTACCTCTCGATAAGCCAGTAATGTGGATACGTTGTTGCCTCGTCTTATACAGGTCTGTAAGAGTTGTTTAAATGGTTGAGGCTAATGTATAATGAAGTAGGATGGGTTATCGTTAAAAATAAACGGTTGAATATGATTTTTATTGGTGGAAGATAATGTATATTCTTCAAACGATTAATTAGGAAATGAATGAATGATATAAAGGAAAAACCAAAGAAAGTATAATCATAAAATGTTTGAATTTAAACATAGATAACGTCGACGGACGAATTCAAATTCAAATACAGAGAAGCTGTAGAACTAGTTTAATTCGATCGTTTACGCTTCTTTCAAAACGTAGGGTTATTTGAATGATATATAGATAATACATAACTGAACATAATGCTGTTAAAAACATCTATACTGAACGACTATTATTTCTACTTGTGGTCGGTTATTATTAAGGTGGTATCTCTCTTTTTAGATTTGATGTAACTTATGTTAACAGTCCAATTCTACGTTACCGATCAGTGGATCCGTAGAATCATATGCGTTACTTAGCTCTGATTTGAACCTGCAAAAATATGGTTTGGGGGCCGAGCTGAAGACAGGAAAGTGTCTCTATAAATAGCCAAGGTTATTATCTGCAGGTAGGCGCCAATTTTATCTTGCTCAATTTTGCTAGGGAACTCTATGAAAAAATCCAAATTAATATTCTCAGAAAACAATACTGAACGTTCGACAGTGGCTAGTGAAGCTTGCCACTCGTTTTTGTTAAATAAGACGTTATGCAAAATTTGGAATGACTAGGGGCTTCGCCCCTGCGCGCTTCGCGCGCCAACCCCACCTCGGCGCTACGCGCCTCACTATCTCCTTATGCATTGTCTATTAGACAGGTGAATTCATTTATGTTGATTTGATGACAGGTCTGCAACTGTTGATCGGTTGTTTCCGATCAACCCGACATTGCTATTGGCTCCCTATGCAGGTCTGCTCAGATTATTTTCGTAAACGAATCCACTCACATGTACAAAACTCCCGATGCCATGCAACCCCAATTGCATTCGGCGACTTATTTTGCTATAGTTATTATTTTCAGATTTTTTGACGTATATCTACGTATAGAGATATAAAGTCTACTGCGTCTGGTTTATAAGTACAAATAATTGATATCAATCCTTTTTTTTCAAATAAATTTATTTAACATTTTTCACTTTAAATTTAGTTCGAAGTTGACTTCGAATCTCATTGATTGATGAAAAATTTAGATCTTCGCCTTCGCTCGTCTGAGCTCAGAGTAGATTCAATTGTTTATTTGCGAGTTTCCTCAGAAACTCCTTTCGCCCGAGTCAGTTCCCGTTCTCGTGAGGAAGAATCGAACATTTCTTTAGAGCTTCTCAGAACTATTCATGAGGTTCATGACGATTGGTTGATAAAACAAACCTTTTCTTCTTTATCAGCTCCCATCTTGGTTATTAATGCAGAAGCTACGGCTGATCAAGTTTTTAGAGATTTTTGTACCTCCTTGACATGCGTAGGTTAACCTATACTTGCTTTATGAAGGAATAAACCTAATTAAGTGAAAGACAAAAAAAAGTAAAATAGATTTTCTATATTGGAATAACACAGATTAAATGAAATTGTGTTTCAAAATTTGCTTTCCTGCAATCATTATTTTGTGCAGCTGGTCTCCATTTTGTAGGTTTGAGACGGGGTGACGCTTTATTAGTCGAAATCGGGTTTCGGTCAGTTTGATTTTCTGCGTTGTACCTAACGCTTAGTCGGAATCGGGTTTCGGTTAACTTGATTTTCTGTGTTGTACCTAACAATCGCCCCGAGCGTTGCTCTGTAATTGAGAGAGAATGATTTTAAGATAGGCTTGATTTTTTACGGAATTAGAATTGAATTATTTCTCATTAATTAACAAACTTTTCAAAGAGCTTACATTCGTTGTCATCAAGGCGGAGCATATATTTTCGCTGCTGTTGTCGTCGTCTAATTTTTCGCTCTTCTATGTCCATCATATTGGTTGGTCGTCCTCTTGATTTATTTTCCAAATCAATAATCACAATCGATTCTTCTAATTCTTCGACACACTTCGTTGAATTGTTTTTACTACCGCTCTGCCGGTTATTCTCCAAAATCACCTTCTTTATATTATTTTTTTCTTAATATTTGCATTGCTGTTCACTCCGCAAAACACCTCTTTCTCTTGTGGTTAACATCGATCCTGGCCGTCCTCTTGCCTGGTTATACGAATATTTGTTGGATATTATTCTATGGCTTA
The DNA here is from genome assembly GCF_021155775.2 of Neodiprion pinetum. Lineage (NCBI taxonomy): Eukaryota > Metazoa > Arthropoda > Insecta > Hymenoptera > Diprionidae > Neodiprion > Neodiprion pinetum. The sequence goes on from NC_060234.1 coordinate 15,179,761, forward strand.
TTTGGTTCTTCGCACTTACAATTTTATTTTCCTCTTTCTTTTGTGATACTTCCGACCATCCACCATCTTCATCGCCTTGTCTGCTGCTTGAAACTCCTCCTTTCTCCATTGCCATCGTAAATCCTGGCTGTCCTTTTGACTGTTTGGTGATATATTTAGATTTACTATCATTTGCTTGTTACTTTGGATACTTATTACTCACTATCTGAATTTTATTTTGGTTCTGCAAGACATCAAAGTGTCCACTGTCTCCGTCGCCGGTGACGAGTAGCGAGAATTGTGTTTCATTTTGGGATCCAATTCGGTGTGGATGAATTTGTTCTTCGCGATACACGATTAAACATATCTTAAAAATGTCCGCAACTGCAGCTAATTCTGCCTCTCCCCCGTAAATTCCATTTTTATTCATATGTGATTTGTAATCACCAGGTGACTTAATCACAGCACCGTTTGACTCATTACCTGTAATGAAACCCGCAAATGTAGACCAATTGTCCACTATATTTGAAACGATACTCAGTCTCACCTATGCGTGTCGATCTTGAGTGCCGTATACACAATACGCCAGCGCGCGAAAACGACAATTCCCGTCGGGAATCATGTTGATAATTTTCGTTTGCATGTTCATTTTTTGCGTGTCAGAAATAGATACCTATAAAGATATTTGTCAAAGACTGTCATAAACAGCCGATGACAGCTGTCAAAGTAAGTTTTGTTTGCTGGATGCTTTTTGTTTTATTTTCGGCATCTCACCCCACCGCCAACTTCATGCGTATACTATTGTTATTAAAATTTTTTTTATACCATTGTTATTATAATCTTTTTGTACCTGTTCATTTGTTCGAAACTTTTTTATTAGATGGAGTGATGTTGAAGACAACTACTTGAATTAACTTATCTTTAGATGCGAAGTTCGGCGAGCTTGAGAGCCGTCAGGTCGTGTATGTCGGTGTCCGTGGAATTCTGGGGCAGAGCCTCACCTCGAGATCGGAAGGGTTGATGAATCCGAACGATGATGAACGTCAGGCACTTAGGTTTGTGAATTTCGAATGATATTCCACTATCGAAAGTTGTTGTTTGAAAAAGTCGATTTGGTTCACTAACGATGTATATAAATAATGAAAATGATTTTAACGATTATTAATTAGAAATGAAAATGTAGCTGTTTATTATTATAAACACTTAGTATTACCTGATTCTGTTTGAATCAGGGCCAAACTTGATTTAATTAAGGAAAATGGAATGGCATAAAAATGTCTATCCGCGAAATAATGAGATTTAGTAAAGAACAGTAAAGATTAGAACGTAGAAGATAGTGAGTCTTTTTCAGCTGACAGAATAAATTGAATGCTCGGTTTTGACGAATTAGCGCGAGACTTTAGGTCGGTCACAATTGAGATTTTCCAACACTACCCTTGCTCAAGAGGGCTAATCCAGGTAGACGTCCACGCACTTCGCGACTTGACTGACAAAAGACATGGCTTCTTAGGCCTGAGGGTCCAAGGAGTTGCAGTTGCAGTAAGTTACAACGGTAATTGGCCAATGAAGTGCGAGGGCGACCTTCCGGTGCCGAAATCTACACGGTCAGCGTTACGTCGCACTCATCGACGGTGTTCCGACGATTCTCAATCTCGTTGCTTACACGTATAAGATGTTGACAAGAAGTATCTTAAGATAATTCTCACGCATTCATCCATACATCTTAACAGATAAGGGGCCGTTCAAGTATTACGTAAGCAGATTTATTGCAATTATTTACCCCCTCATCCCCCTTGTCAGCAAAAGTAAGCAAAGCTCTTACCCCCTCCCCCCATGCTTACGTAAACATTTGTCAATTAATGTATTGTTTTTTTAATTTTATAATGTTATAATTATAATTTGAAAAATAAGAAAATAGATTTAGGATAGAGATTATATTTTACTGAAACGGTATTCAACATAGAGTAAAGGACAAAAATATTATATCTTACTAACATAACAAACTTATTTTAAATTTTTGGTACATATATTAAATTCAAATTAACAGTCTTCAGTCCATGAAACCCGAATCCATGATTCTAAGTTTTCGATGACATTGGATTGCTTCGATTGCTGCTCAGTGTTGTGAGTCTGCTCGCTTTCATCCGATTTTGGAATGTCTACGTCATTCTCATCGAGCCATTCAACATCATGGTGCTCTAAATTTTGAATAATGCACATCAGTTCATTAGCACGACGAGCAGCGACTCTTACAGGTCTAACTTTCCTATCAGTGTGCGTGTTTACTTTCTTATGGATCTTTTCGATGTGACGATTTAGTGACTTGACGGAAGCATGATAAAGACCACACGTTTTGCATGTTCGACTTGATAGCCTCAATTGTACCGTCGGACAAAAATAATCGTATGGCATTTGCAGGAAATCTTTGAGTGAAGCACTTAAGCGTAGAGCTAAATTGACCGGAAGATTAAGAAATTGCCCTCCTTCATCTAAAACCAAGTCATCAACTGTTTGTTTTACTTTTACAGGTGGTGGAAGAAACCTGTTGTCTAGTAATCTAAATAGTCCACTTCTTGGACGACAGCATTCTGTATTTCTACATTTTACAATTTGGAGCAAGTATTGGCTTTCACGCACATGTTCTGAATACCATTTAATGTCTGGAAAATCAGGAAGATCTTGTTCACCTGCCCCAACATATTTTGCATTAACATTATAGCCATCAATTTCCATTGAACTCCATACTTCAGCTAATACTTTTCCTGCAAATTCGAAATTAGATCTTTCTAAATGTTCATCAATTGTAACGCCACGTTCATCCAAATGAGACCCAAAATGGTCATGAGGCAATATTAAACCAGCCAGTTCCCGACTAAGAGGAGCCATTCTGCGCTCTACTCTGTTATACGCACTTCTTCCGGGAGCATTGGTAGCTAAAAACAATGCATCGAGATCATGTCGCTTAAAGTGTTGTATAGCAAACCCTATGACTTTTTGATAACGCGGATTTTCATCTGGCCCTCCATCAACCGTCATGATTACCACTGGTTTTACTAGTCCATGGTCAGTTTTAGCTAATGGTCGAAACTCTTCAAGTTCGAGAAGCGTCTCGAAATCCTGAGCATGAGTATTAGCAGTAGATGAACTATGCTTTCCACTTCGAATAGCGATGTATGTTGGTCCAGAATATCCAACGGCTTGCGGTTGTCCTAGCATATTGGAAGTGATCTTGATACCAGCATAAACAGATGGTATTAATTTATGACGCTCAGCGATTACCCAATCGTGATCAGGCAATTTGATTCTATATTCCATGTGCATTAGAAGAGGTGCTTGCTTATTTGCCGCAGTTACGCCAATAGGGACTCGAGCTTTATCATCTTGAGATATGAAAAATACTTGATCTGGTCCTAGTATGGATGCTATGTTCTCTAAATAATGGATTGATGTTTCAGCGAACTTGCTATCTAAGTGGCTCTTGTGGTGATCAGTTTGAGCCCGAATGAGCTTAACAGGGACTGTCGATACATGTCTTCGTCCCTCTGCAGAATTAGATTTTCTGGGAATCCAACGAAGATATGTCCCACTGCGACTAATGTCAAATCCCATTTTACGTAATTCTTGTGTGAGTTCATCAAGAGTTTTTACGCTGCGAATTGATTCCGTTCGTCTTCTATCATCTGCTGCACTCCCAAATGAAGCTATATCCGCGATTGTTTTCAATAGTAAAGGTTGATTGCTTTCAAGATTAGGACGTCCCACTGAATCCCTCAGAGATAGTCTTTTTTTCATTTCTGGATTTTCATGACAAATATCTTCTAACTTTCTTTTCATACCATCCCTGTGTTTCTTCTGGGCAACTGCGTTTTGAACCTTCCTGTTTAAAGACTGTTTTGCTGTTTTTATTTCCTCGCGCAACTTAATGATCTGTTTATCAACTTCAGCACGGATTGACATAGTATCTCTGGCAGAATACAAAGCATTCAAATTTTTTTCGAGTAGAGCAATCTTATTTTTCATAGCTTCCTGAGAAGGTTTCGGTCTCTGTTTATCTGTATTTTTATTAATTTCGCATTGCTGTTGTGATTCATTACCGGTTTTTATTTTATCTTCTTCCTGTTTTTTAATATTTGAAGCTGGCTGTGTAATTTGTGTTTTTTCTGCAGGTTTACAGGTTGCCTAAAAATAAAAACTTTCTATGGGTTCTGCTAAAGATTCTCTTATTAAGCTACATAAATACAAAGTATGGCAATAAATATGGTAAATACAAAACCCTATGGCTTTAAATCTAATATCTTTAAACGAGCAAATCGTTCCGGTCACAAAATACAGGGTGTTATAGTCTATTCAAGTAGGTATTTAAAAGAATATAAACAATCTTGATATGTCTTTTTATTGAAATATGCAATTATAAAATCAGATATCTGTAAAGGTGCGTACAGACATCGCGAGGCTTGCGCCGCGAATGGTTCGTCTCGCATACATCAACCTGAGGCATGCTACGGCACATGTATACGTGCGAACCATTCGCGGCGCACGCCTCACGATGTTTGTACGCACCTTTATGTACTTACAGAAAAGCAATTTTTTAATATTGGTTGAGTTTTTAAATGAATCACAACAGATTTTACACAGTTTACAATTTTAAACCACATATTTCAATAAAAAGACATATAAAGATTGTTTACATTCTGTTAAATACCTATTTGAATAGAGTATAGTTTTCTGTAGGTATATATATATATATGTATAAAACTGACATCCTGTATTTTGTGACCAATTGACGGAATCAATTATAAGAAATAAATCTATATAATGAATATTACCTCTATACTTTAAGATAGGCCATAATATTTTCTAATTAGCAAAGAGAAACTTTTTGGCGATTTCTAATATTTCTAGTAGGTACTCATAGGTACCTAAAATGATTTCGTCACTCACCTTAGAAAAAAAATGTAGTAAATTGGATTTATTCTTAGTCGCTGCTTGCAATTCTTCTTCGATTCTCTTAGATACAATGATATCTAGTTCCTTGTTGGATTTTGCTTGTAATTTATAATTTCGCCACACTTCGTTAACTAACTTTTGTACATTTTGTACTTTCGTACTTGTATGAGATTTTTTAAAACTTTCAAACAATTTTTGGTATAACTTGGATTTGTCTATTTGAAATGACATCTTATTTAAACATTAAACTTTGGATAATGGAATGAATGGTAACACAAATGTTAACTTGCTTTACTATGCTTACAATACGTCTACTCGCTATAGCAGCCAAACGAAACAATACACTGATAGAGGAAATTTAGACAAGTGAACAGCGCGCGATAATTCCCTTACTCGGTTCTAAAGCGAGTAGGGGAATTACCGCGCACTGTTCACTAAATGTATGTATTACTTGCGGGAATCCCCGAAAATGCTTTTCGTTTTCAAGCAAAGACAATGTGTGGGTTGCCATTCGTGTAAAAAAGAAAATAACTACCGATGACGTAATCATCATCTAGACTCCCCTACCCCCCATGTCATCCAAAATAAGCAAAGCAAAGACCCCCCCGCCCCCCCATAGTGCTTACGTAATAATTGAACGGCCCCTTATGTGAATTTTTGTAAAAAAATAAAAAATGGCTTTTTTTTAGGACCATAAAAGGGTTTGTAACATTTTTCAAGAAAGAATGGTTGGGACGCAAAACCTGAAAAAAATAGTGAGTGCTCTTTCTAGGTTGTGAAATCATATAAAAAATAATGAAGCAAATTGGCGGAAGTCAGGGAAAATGTCCTCTCAGTTGGCATGGAATACTTCATATGTATTTACACTAATTCTACGCATGCAATTTACAACTAGATGTACTAAAAATAAAAGAGTGAATTTATAAAGTTAAAATGAACAACGACAATCGCGAAACACTCGAAAACACTCGAATACACTACACAAGACGCAGACGCAGACGCACAACGCAGCAGAGTTCAATGAACACGTGCTCCACGAGCCGCGAACTGATGCCGCTGGAACTTTAGAGTTCCGGTGCTCCCATAGTCGTGAAACTGAACATGACAACAGTCGAACCAATTGGCTTTTCATGATGAGTAAAAAATATATTCATTTGAGGGTAAAAAAATCAAAACTTTACTGACGTGAAATGAGACGGTCGTAATAAAATATGATTAGGTATAACATTTCACATATGACCAAACATCAAAGGTGAGGTGTGGTAGCAATCGCGACAATTGTCGGGTGGATGAAAGGGTGATTTCAAATCGCCCCAGGCTAATCGCCAAAACTAAGCAAAATATGGGAAAACACCTTCAAAAAAACCTTTCGGATGTCGAGGGGGAAAGAATACGGTGCAGTTCTATTTTTTGTAGGTAAGCGAGCTGAGCTGCGGTGAAGGTCAACTTGGTTTTTATAAACGGAATAGTATTGTTTTTCTTGCAGAATTTGAAAGAATATCAGATTCTGCATTAAAAATATCCGGATATATATAGTATAAAAATAATGACGAGATAAGAGTTGTGCGTTTTGGATCATAACAGGGAGGTCAAATTATTGTAAAATACTCAAAGTATAAAAATGTATCACTAAATTGAAAATAAGAATCACACGTATGTTTGTACATACGTTTAGCATTGGCAACATTTCATGCAGATTTCGAAATTGATATCACATAATTTACGTTAATATCTGAATGATTTATAGCCTAGGGAAGAATTGATACTGACATCTTAGAGCATATACAGTATCTGGAAATGATTCTTTGCGAACAATTCAAAGTCCCCATAGTGTTCAGATTGGCACAAAATTTATCTGATCAATCAGGACTGGATAGAGTGCCGTCAGTGGTGCCCCCGTAAAGGTGTAAGAATCATAAACATACGAAGATATTGGCGTCCAGGCATAGGTAGGCTCTTCTCAAAGTGGAACCGTCCGCGGAATAGAGAAGGAAGAAAGATCAGACGGCCGTTCCTATGTCTGTTTAACGACAATAGCGCGATAGGGACAGACACGGCTGTGGGACTTGTCATCTCTTTCTATTGCCTGGACGCTTTGAGCGCTGCCTCACCACCTCTATCTTAATCTCTCTATGGTAACAATCAGCTGAAATGTAATATCGAAATGGAGGAAGAGAGAAGAACTAGTGTACCAATGTTACCCTTGTTGAGTAACGCGTGTTAAACGAAGGCAACTGGGACGTACTGAGTTCCCCTCTCTCGTTGGCCCACAAACTCCATTTCTTGTATCTTGAGTGCCCCACACCAGCTCTTACTTTCTTTATCTGCCACCCATTATCCAAATCAATTTCTTCTTCTTTTGAAAATTCAGAAGTAATGAATGAAACGAGTATTAATAACGAGCTTGACATTATTTCGATTCCGAAGAAGATTTGGTTAATCTCACGCGTATTCAAATCTGTGGTTGAGTCGAAGAGGTCAGGTTTTGCCGCCTGCGACGTGATATTTATGTTTTGCTAGCTGTCAACCATGTCAGGTTATTCGTTCTTTCTGCTAGCTATCAGTCGAAACAAGCTAAATGGACTACGATTCACCGTCGATTGTTCCAATAAATTATCGTTTTTGTAAAAGTGGAAATCATTTACTGAAAGAAGTAAACATTACACGCTTGTCGGGATTTCGATCCCAATGATAATTTCATTTATCTTAGTTAAATTCAAATCTGCCGCATTGTCAGCTCAGTCAGGTTATACGTTCCTTCGGCTAGCTGTCAGTCTAGACGGGCCGGATGGACTGGGATTCACCGTCGATTGTTCGCATAAATTATCGTTTTTGAAAAAGTTGAAATTATTTAATAAAAAGAAGTAGGAAGTACATGCTTGTCGGGATTTCGATTCCAATGACAATTTCATTCATTCTAATTATATTCAAATCTGCCGCATTGACAGCTCGGTCAGGTTACGTGTACTCTGTGCTAGCTGTCAGTCGAAGGGGGCTAGATGGACTACGATTCCTTGTCGATTGTTCGAATCAATTTCAGAAAAGTTTAAATTCACAAATGAAACGAGTAGAAATATACACTAGTCGGAATTTAAATCCGTCGCTCTTGTGAACATTTATATTTGAGGTTACGTCGGTGTGGCAAGGTTATGCCGTCTTGAGACCTGCGAGTAATTATTCGTATTATTTCTTTTCCCGTTTTTATGGAATGAACAAGAGCAACGCAAGGCAAATGACTTCTTATCATATCAATTTCGATTCTCGTTTAGTTCGACTCATTTCCAAGTTTAGAAGAACTGCAGGCAATAGGTATGAGCTATAGAACGCGACACAGTAACAATCATCGCTGGAAAACTTCTAGTCGCGGGTGAAGTTCATAGAGTTGCCACGTGATTTGTTTGTGGCAGCACGAGCCATACCCGTCAGTAGCGGAAGGTATCACCAGCGCCGTCACTCTGTATCTGCGATGGAAGATGTAAAAGCATGATCCCGGCGTGTAACGTTGGTAAAAAATATCCCCAAAATGAAATGTCAGCATTTTTCATAATCACACACCAGGTCAGCTGTCACAAACGCCGCATGTATGCACACCCAAATATATCATTATATACCCATATGTCATTAATTATTAATATTACTTTTAAAATAGACGAGGAAGCATAGCCTTAAATTCATTATTATATTCGTATAATTGATTTATTATATGAAACAGTTCGTGGCGCGACCAAAGCGGAACGGCGTAGTTGATCGTTGCAACGTCAGCGTCCCCGCACCCGCCAGATCCCGGGTGTAACCAACACCGGGATGAGGCGAGCGCGAGATCACGCGCTTCAGGAATGATCATCGCGAGGCGAGCCCTTGTTCTAAATTGTAAAATCAGCAAAAACCTTGCTCGCTGTCCGACGCTCCAAGGGGTGTCGGACGAGCAAGCGAAGTTAGTCCCGTTAGAGACAGCTAAGAATGACCTCAACGGAACCCGGCTCCTTCAAAGCTACCGTGTGTAGAGGTTATAAGTCCTTTTCCGCCACCGATGATTAGAGGGTAATACTCTAATCTATACGCGGTCGGGGAGGCTTCTTGCGTCGCGGCGTCAGTCTTTCGAAGTAAGTAACAAGTGCTTAGAGTTGTGCCACGAACTTAATCAAGTTGTGTAGAGATGAGAGTGATCATAACTGAGCAAGAGAGTGAGTGAGAATTCGGAGTAGAAACCACCAAAGAGTGAGTAGGTGTATGCAAACATTAGATAAAAACATTGTAAGCTTTCTCGTTTCAAATATTCACCTGCTGCTTCGCTTGATACTTGCAATTGATCATTAAAAGCTTGCATCCAATCGTAAACATTCTATTACAATATAATTAAATCCTCCAACCCATTTCCCAGGGATCGCCCTGTAGAGGACGATCACCTACGCATCCACGATAAAAATAAATATACATCTCTGCGGAAATCTAGAGGGTTAAGTCGTCGTGTACGAGACCGCTCCGCACGTGACACAGCTGCCGTTTTTTCAAATCACCGTTAAATCCTACGAGACTGGGCTCAAAATGTGTGTTACATGAGCGCTGAGTGGCATCATACTGGATAGTTTGATCCATTCAGTGCAACTGTGAAAATTTTCTCAATTTGTGTGAGTGGTAACCGAACTGTAATTTTTTTTCAAAATTTCGAAAAAATCAAAAATCCCTCTACCTTTGGCCTTGCTCGAGTTTCGTTGCGATCGGTTTAGCGTTGTAGGAGTTTTGGCTCTCCGCGTTTTCGAGGTGTACAGCGCTTCTTTGATAGCACCTTAAGCCAATACTCGGTTGATGGTTCAGTCTTCTCTCTCTTCTCTTCGTTTTCCAGATTTATCATATGGAAAGGCATTCCACATTTCACGAACTGCAGACAAATACCAATGCTTACACTGTTTATTATGACTAGTTATGACAGTATGACTTCAATAACACTGGCAAATATTTATCTATGAATTATAAAATCTTTCATTGCAGCAACATAACATCTCTTATAATAATGACAGGTAAGTATTGCAATTTCAGGTAAGCTACCATCCGATTCCTCGTCAAATACAACATTTCAAATCACAGTCATATTAATTATCCTACCACATTTTTGATTATTCTAAGCTTATAGAGTAAGTCTACTGACTGCTTCAAACAATTTGACGCGTTATGTGGTGACGAGTCGTAGTTCCAATTGCAGCCTTTCAGACTAAATTGGTTACAGCGTCAAGTATGAATCTTATATAAGTTTGTCAAATCCGTTTTGTTAATAAACACACGTGACTTGACAGTTATTCGACAGCTTTGTGAAAAAAATGGTCATTTAATATTAGAAATAAGGTACCAGGTGTCAGCATCAGATTTTCCATGACTTTTGAACAAACTAACGTCGTAAAATTATCTTCTCAGGTGCCATACACTTATATTTTTTTTCAGAGCATGTCATAATAACCGTCTAGAGTTCTGGCAGATTGGAACCACAGATCCACTATGAAAACTTAGGTCATCTGTAGTCGCTGATTTCACAAGTGCGTTGTCATCAAATACAGTTAAGGCTTGAGAGTTTAGAAAATTAAGATAGCGAATCAGGAAATTGACGATAGTTAATTCAAAAAAAAATTTGTTAATTTGATGATTAATGATTTGCACACCCGCATCTCATTTATTAGACGGCATTGCCGTCTTACGGGCTTCTCATCGGAAGCAAAGGATTGAAAAGGGTAAACATTAACATCTACACACTACAGTCTCCTTACATCGTGCATGCAGAGAAGAAATTCTTACTCATACAAATCGGGCACATGAAAACAAATTTGAACTCACTGGTTATGAGAGAAATTAATGACAACAGAGTCAGGGCGGCTAGGTGGTCTAGTGGAGTAAGGCTCCGGTAAAGCATCGCTAGATTCCAGGTTCGATTCCTGGCTCCGTCGTTAATTTTTCAAATTCACCAGTTGTTCAAATTTACATATTCTCAACAAAATTCTCTCGTAGATTAATGATTTGCACACCCGCATCTCATTTATTAGACGGCATTGCCGTCTTACGGGCTTCTCATCGGAAGCAAAGGATTGAAAAGGGTAAACATAAACATCTACACACTACAGTCTCCTTACATCGTGCATGCAGAGAAGAAATTCTTACTCAATTGACGATAGTATTCAAGGAACTCGTTGAGAAACTCGTTAGAATCAGCACCGTACGCCTTTATCAACTAGGTCATATTTTTATGACGACTCTGGCATTGTTCATGGTGTCATACACACTTGGATCATATCAATCTACTGTTTTATGTCACGAAGATCTGGAAAGTACAGCAAAAATTCTTGTACTATCTATGGCTTCAACATTGCCATTTGTGGTAGACACTTCAAGATGTATCAGAAATTGCTTATATGCAGTGTAACGTGACATTTCGTTTAGGCATGCCCGCTACAAGATGGCCCCTGAATCTTGGGCGGAACCCAGGGATAAGGGTCTCTGAGATCGGGTCGCGAGATAATAATAGAGAAGCGCCAGAACTGGAGTCACGCATCCGAGCTGCGACAGGGACGCAATAGCGAATTACGATTAAGATATTGCAGGATTGTGTTTTTTTTTATTTTTTTGGAGTACACAGGCTACAGGCCCGCGACCAACGCCAACGCCGAGGATATTTCGAGGCGAGGCGAAACTGCGACGATCCTGTGAGACGGATGCTGAGGCTGCGGAGGGAAAGGGGAAGCCAACGCAGATCCCTGCAGCGCGGGAATCTAAGGCGGACGCGGTTCCCGCTGGCGGCCAGCGCGCCGCAGCCTCCCCGCTCACCCCGCCTGCCCCTGACCGAGGCAACCGCGAGAGACCGGCTAGCGACGAGGGAGCAGCACTCCGCCTAACCCCGCGACACCGGAGACTGCGCGGAAGACGACATTGCGATCTAGCGTTAAATTCTGCGCCACGAAGCGATGATAGGTGCGTGTCAAGTGCGCAATCTCCGAAATCGATGACAGATCAATTGTTGCGCATTCTTAGGGTGATGACGTCACAAAGGATTAGCGTGACGAGATTGGCGTTGCGGCCGATCGGCCATCTGAGATCACTCTAGTTCTGGCGAAGAACGGAGACTGCTGCAATTTCCTTTTATTCTTTGCGCTGAATTAAGTTCGTTAGGTGTCGTAAGGAAACGTTGCGGTTGCGAAGCGTAATGGATGCTCACCGTCATGAGGGCGTAGGTGAGTTCGTTTTCTGGATGTGGAGCGGTGAGCGCTGCTAATATTCTTGCGAGAGAATTTCGAGAGACATTAACTAAAGGCTTGCCGAGGAACGGATGGCCATTGAGGGTTTGCGTTAACGAACGTACTCGAAATTCTTTAGCCGAGAAATCTGCTTGGTGACCGTAGCCTGAGTTTCGCGTACTAACGTAGAGCCACTGTTGAGTGACCGAGAAGGTCGAGTCCCGAGTTTGAGTCGCGGCAAGACTACTGTAATTTGAGTGTAACCAAATTCCGTTACACTGGGTCACGTCGAATCAGTACGATAAAGTGTAATTTCTCGTGTAGGTCGCGAGTCGTCAAAGGGGGAGCGTTCGAACTCGCGAACCGTGTTCCGACGTCGCGGCAAAAGTTGAGCTCGGGTGCGTGATGATAAGTTATTTAGTAGAAGACGGTCGCGGTTAGCGCGTTGAGTCACATTCTTCGTTTTGGGTTTTTGAATTATTGTTTATTAGTAAAGTGGCGATTAGCGCCCGTAGGCATAAGGAATTTTCGAGATTTATTAACGATCGCGGTTTGCGCGTCGATTGTGATTTCGGTTTAGTTTTTGTCAAGTGGTTTATTGTTAAGTTGGCGATTAGCGCTGTAGTTAGTGGAGGACGGTCGCGCTTAGCGCGTCCAGTCAAATTTTGTTTTTAGTTTTGAGCTATTGTGTATCGTTAAAGCAGCGGCTAGCTCACGTAGGCATTAGAAGCCGTCTAGAGTTAGTCATTTCGTTTTTCTATCTATTATGTTATTTTTTTTTTTTGGTTAGATCTAAGTATTTGAGTACGAATCGCGAATAGCACGTTAGGAATTATTATTTTTATTGTTTGGCATTTTTGATCGCGAAGAGCGACTGTAGAATTATTATTTCCCGTTTTGTATTTTAAGTCGCAAGGAGCGACGTTTGAATTATTATTTTCCTTTCATATTTTTCTTGTTGTTTGTAATATCGTTGGCTGAAAATATACACTGCTTTGATTGGATGTTCACTTGATAAAATAACGTATTGGCGTTACGTATTTCGCATCTCTCTCTCTACCCAAAAACTACCCCTCCCCTCTCCGCGGTACTGAGCTGTCGAGTATATTGTCACGACATAGCGCATCAACGATTTTGAGGCGTGTTTATCACGCCAGGCGCCCAACAAACTTCGCGATATTGTGTTTAGGTCCAGGATACATCGTGGACGCCGAATCATTGTGCACGCGGTGAGTTCTCGGTCACTTGCTCCAAGTGACCGAGGTGCGGAAAAATCCACGTCACAGCAGATACAAATTGACTTGACATTGGATCAGGGCACCTTCCTTCGCAACTTCTCATCACGCAAGAAAGTAGTTCCAAGTGATCTTGGCTTTATTTGTGAGTCAAAAGGTATTTGAATTAAGAACTCTCTCGTATGACGTAAGCATCGAAAATTCTGATAACACACATTACTCCTGTGTCAAGCCCAACATAAGCAACATTGTTTGGTGTACTCTACATTCGTTTACCAGCAACATCTGTTATGCGTTATCAGTATTCTAATTGTAATTTAATTTGAATCCACTAGAAAAATTAGTGGGACGCAATGGAGCTTTATTACCGTTAGCAAAAGGATTTCGGAAATTAGGAACGTCGAACAATCGATCAATACATCGTATAAATCGAACGGTACTCTGGGTTCCCACAAAGTTTCGCAAACATAGAGTCACGTCGCAGTATGAGATCGTATATGTCACGCTACTATTGCTTGAAAGCTTGAGCAGCTGAAGCTACTTTTGTTTCCATTTTTTCATAACGAATGTGAGCCTTCCAAAGTTCATTCCCAGCACGAGGCCCTTCTTGTGCTTGTCATGAAGCTGAAGCATCAATGAACCTCCATGCTATTACATTTCCATTGCTGCCTTTCAGAATTTTTATATTCTCTAAACAATTCTTAGAAAGCTTAAGTATATGACTAACAAAACTTGATTTTAGACCACTATCACACAAGTTTTTTTCGCAGCATTCTCGGTGTGGTTTTATAGTGGTGATGATGGTTAGCAATCCTAATACGTTTAGCAGTTTCGGGTGTTGTTGATCGCCTGTTTTGCTTCAGTGTACTCAGCAATACTGGAGATGGTATTTTGCCTTGAAACTGCTACGGAGCCCACTTGGTTTGCTGTATTTAATACAATCTCAGATTCACTCTCAATGCCAATTGCATGGTCAATCAGACATCATGTTGTTTTGCTTCATAGCTGGAATGGCAATTGAAGAACTCGTAGAAAAGTAATTGTGTGCGGTACTGAAGCACTTTTTCTGTCAACTCGGACATGCTTTATAGGCGGTCCTTGCTGGCATAAATCATGCACCCTCTGTTCTGTCACCACAGGTGCTTCTGCAATAGATATTTAAAATAAACAGGTATTCTTACCTTAATACATCACGATCAAAAATATCGTTGGGACAGCGCTGATCCTCTGACACCGAGACATGGCTACATGGCCGGACGGGCCATAACAGTTGCTCTCGAAATATTCTGAGCAAAGGTGACTCGTCTGACTGAGGTTAAAACTCTGCTTTCCGATACGTATGAGCTATTGCTTTAAGAGCTTGGGATTTTGTGAAGAAAATCTGAGAACAAAAGTGTTTTATAAACACGTGTTTGTGAGGATCAAGAGAGATGTTAGTTTTCTCATCTGTTTTTAAACAGACAGTACGTCATTCATTTATTTAAAACGTGGATTACTTGTAAAATGAATGCTGAACTTAGTTTGTTTTTACAGCTGAACAATATATATATATATACAAATATTTTGTACGATTCTAAGATGGTTGGAACGCTTCCAGGAAGTAATTTGGTTCAAGCCTTTATTTTCTGAAAGCTTTCCTCGTAAAGTGGTGCGAAAAAAACTGCATAATTCGAATAAGTTTAAAATTTGAGCCCGGATTAATGTTTTTCAGCCCCAACTCAAGCAACTCGGGTTGAGTTATAGTAGAAACCTGTACAAAGACAAACAACATTCAACTTTATAGAAAATATCTAATGCATTTCGATACAATATTCTATGCAGGTATTACTCATATGTATGTGATATTGAACTTCTTCAAGAATTTCATCCTAGCATAATTTATCGTAAATTAATGAAACGTAATCTCACCTAAGGGATAGACATAATACTTTTGACTATAATTTTATAGATATGTGTACTTACTGATGAACTACCTTCAGCAAAATTATTGGCTTTTTTGCCGCAACAATAGCAGTCGATAACCATTTTGCTATTCTTCTACTTATCTTGTTTATTTCAGATACGGCTATTACACGTGTTATTACGAAAGGTTGTTATGCAACTATATACGCGCCACCATTTTGGGTGTCAAACTGTTCAATCAGTGATTTCTGGCCTATGCCCTTTCCAGTGTATAGTAGAAATCTCCACTCACTTATCAGTGGTGGTAACCACTAACAAGTTAGACTTCATTTGATCAATACCGATGAGTGAAATATCAAAAACGTGTACAATCAGTAAACTATGAAAAATGGTGTTTCAGTCCTGTAAATTGGAAACACAACGGACCCTATCAATTAAGGGCGTGGAAGCTGTTGGTTAAACAAAATAATCCTTGATTGGCGGGGATTTCGGTTTAGCACTCACAGTCCGAAGCAAATAGCAATGCAGTTCGATTTCCAGTGGGTAGGAGGTTAATAGTCGGTCTCGCCCTCGGATAGTTGTAATCTAAAACTTGTAAAGAGGTTGTTTAACACTCCTCGTTGAAAACCAGCTGTCAGACTCTGTAACTGATGGTATGGTGAAACTTCATTGAGATTGCTTTGTGAAGTGAAAAATAAAAAACCACGATCAAACTGTGTACGTTGAAAACAAAATAAACTGTATTGAACAATGGTGTGTAATTGGTCATCTTATAAAAACAACGATATAATTCACTGAAGTTGTTGTTGAGGTATTCTACCAATATATCCATTTGAAACGTAACAGTACTCGAGATGTGCTTATCAAGTGAGCTAATCAAAATCATCATTTAGTAGCACATCGCCGATTACAGTCTGATCAGTAGTATTGTGAAAGGAATAGTATGAGGTTATTCATTCGACTCAGAAATGAGTGACGTGATCGTTAATGCTGGTTTGGCAGGAGAGAAAATTTGTAACTACGAACGAATAAATATACATTTATCCCGTCCTTCTGTTATTTTCATTCGGAAGTTAATATTTGTGGGTCTATCTGGTTGTGGCAAAAATAATTCAGAAATCATAAATACAAACAGACACGGCTGGTGATAGTTGGATATCGACATCTTAGGATAAAATTAGAAATAAAGGAAATCTTATCGATTAACAGTGTGAGATTGGTTCGTAAAATAAAACAACGAAAGCTCATTGGAGGCCTTGGCATCTCGTCTAGCGGTGAGAGTCTGGAAAAAATAATAAGGCAGTTCGACTCTCCGTCGGTAGAAACCAGCTTTTGGTAAGGGTAGGCTGGATTTTGAACACTTCTTGAAACCCTCTAGCGGTGAAAATACAAATGTAATATACCGGTAATAAACCGCCTGACGTTAAGGCCGGTTTGACCTCCGTAGGTAACATGGATTAGTGATAAGGTGGAAAACGATACAAGAAACCTTACTTGGCAGATAAGGTGAGGTTCATGGCTTAGAAGCGTCCCCTTATACCTACTATATATAGTAATTTATGTCACAATTGTAGAAAATGGGAAATTTCTTGATGAATTTAAAGTTTGTAGTGTGAGCTGCAAATGCGAGTACTGCACTTACACAAATACGAATGCTAAGTTAGCGGCACGAGTGGAGAGTGAGTGTCTACAATCACAAAAGTACTAAATAAACACAGCATGGGCCACGGTGAGCACTGTGAACACACTGGTTTGGTATCAGCTGTAAAAGAAATTTTCATTTGAGTAGCAAACAAATGTGATAAAAGCATTTGAAAACAAAAGTGAGCCACCTTCAAGAACTCCAAAGACATAGACCGAGCTTCATGAAACCTGATGATCCGGGGGCCCGTGGATATTTTTACGGCAAATCGTGGACACTTTGAAATGTGTAGAATTGAGGCTGCTGAGGTCGTCTATTGTGCCCACGTAGCACAACATTATAATCAACATGTAGGTTGAGGCAATATGTTTGTCATATTACATTCATCTTGAAACTTGTCTGGTATTCAGGTCTTTGATCAATAATTACTAATGAAACACTTCTTACGGCTAGTGTTACGTCCCAGCCGATAATTGAGGAGCTGAATTTCAAAAGGGTATCTTTTTATTTTTTAGTTCATTTCAATACAAGTGAAAATCTGTCTACTTTAAGCTATAATTTTTTTTATTAATATTTTTTGATTCACATGCATAGTGCTTGTGGTGATAGAAGCCGTGAGTTCATTTTCACTGTAAAATTTTTTTTAACTTTGAGTGTAATTGATATTTAAAATTAGAAAATGTGCCCTTTTGATCCGAATTTATAAAAAGATACCTGTTTGATCCAAAGTCATGAAAAAGCACCATTTTGATCCAAGGTGATAAAATAAAGTACCCTTTTGATTTAAAGCTATAAAAAATGTACCCTTTTGATCAAAAGTTATGGAACAATGTATCTTTTTAATTCGGATGAATGAAAAAAAAAATTTTCTTTATCTAAAATAATTAAAGATGTTTCCGGATTACTTAATTGAAGTAATCATCAAAAAATATTTTTTTATCCAAAACAAACAAAAATTTTTCAATAAATTATTCATTTCTGGAAATGATAACATATTTTATAAAACTGCTAAGAAAAATTAACTATTGAACATTAGAACAATTGACTATATGAAATATTAAATTAGAAACAATGAGTTATAATTTTTAAATCATAATTAACAAATAATTTAATTAAGAAATTATAAAACTATTTAAAATGGATAACAAAACATGAAACACCGAAGATGGATCATTAATTTTCGAAAATAATCCATTTAAATTCATTTCCTCTCTCAAAATGAGTAATTTGATAAACTCAAATGATTTATACATGAAAACATTGACGATCATCTTCTAAACAATCGCACGGTTCGTCATCATTTACCTCCAAAAGTTAATTGTTTGAACTACAATTTAACACATCAACGCACCAACTTAAGTTTGGATCCCTCGATCAGTTTTGACCGTACAATTTTGTTAGCAAATTTTTTACATCGTCTTTTTTAGCATCACTTACTGAATGCCCTAATTTTAATTGTGAAAAATTCGTTTTAATTTGTTTCTTGAGTAATGACTTTCTGTTGCTAGCAATAATCTAATGAATTTGGCAACATTTTCCCGTTTTCTCAAATTTTTAGAAGATTTTCTATCTCTACCTCTATTCTCTTTTGGTACTTTGCCACGAAAAATTGTTTTACTGACAGTTGTTATTCTTTTTGCACTTACAGAGAAAACTGCTTGAGAGTTTTTTGCAAACGCTTATCACACGTTTATTTTTTTTATATAAATAAAAATGATTGCTAAATAATCGTGGCTTGGATTTATTTGAAGTAGCTGCATATTTGATTTGAGTTGGCTGGTTTGAAACCATAAGCCTGCTTAAAAACATATCTAGAGCAACTTTAGTTTTTTGATTATGAAAAAGTGTTCTACTTTGTAGAATCTCATCAATTGTCAAACTGGAGCATTCGAATTTACTTTTCGCAGGATGATGACATGGTGATTCAAAATCATGTCCTATTGGGTTCTTGTCAGCGTATCTATTAATAAAACAAAAAATTAATTATCGATGTTGATTTTCGCCAAAATAAATTGTATTAAAAAATATCATTCAATAATCGTAAATACTTAGCATGTTGAGTCCATGCTGATTGCGGTCTAGTCCGTGTTTTTTTTTTACTCCATTTTTAACACGGGTCAACACAAAATTTTACCTAGACTTCAAAGTATTAAATTTCGATTCTTTAGTTCGTAATTAGACGAAAAAAATATGTTGCATGAAAAAGTTTGCTTTTGTATTTAGGAGACTGATTGAACGATATTTTTCAAAATCTGTGGTTTCAATTATCAATTAAAGATGCAACCATTTGAATAAACATTTTTATTATTTTTATTAAGTTTTACTATCAAAATAAGTTACAAAAAAGTAGAAAATAATTCAAAAGTGCACGCTTTTACTTTTTCTTTTATGTTCGTGAGTAATTTCTCTTGATAAACCCCAAATATAGTCTCCCATCATGTTTTCATTGTATTGGCCTCGATAACGTTGTTCGAAGCTGAAAATGTCCTGATGAAAACGTTCTCCTTGCTCTTCTGAATACGCTCCCATGTTGTTTTTAAATTTATCTAAATGAGCATGCAGCATATGTACTTTTAACGACATCCTGCAACCCATGGCCTTAAAATTTTTTAGCATATCCTCAAGTAGCTTTTTGTAGTTTTGAGCTTTGTTATTTCCCAAAAATCTAGAAACGACTACTTTGAAACTGTTCCAGCTCGCTTTTTGAGTACGATTCAGCAACGTTGGAAATTTTTCATCGGCGAAAATCTGTCTGATTTGCGGACCAACAGAAACCCCAGCTTCAACCTTCGCTTCTGATAACTTCGGAAAAAATTTTCTCAAATATTCAAAAGCTTCCGACGTTTGATCCAGCTTTTTCACAAATTGTTTCATCAACCCCAACTTAATGTGCAAAGGCGGCATTAACACTTTTTCCGCTTCAACAATCGACTCAAATTTTACATTTTGTTTTCCAACACAAAATTCTGTGTGAATAAGCATTCTTACTATTACTATTACAAAAGCAAACTTCATACCAGAAAAAGGTATTTTCTTTTTGCTTTTGTTCATAATCAACCAAAAAATCATAGAATAAACTTTAGGACGAAGAACAACATTTTTTTGTAGAGCCGTGTAATTAACGACACATTTGCGTTATTCATTTTTTGTTTTGAGTCAACTTTTATCAGCTTCAATTGAGTTATCACGATATGAATAAATTGAATTATAATAATAAGCAGAATGTTCCAAGAAGTAGACGTCACGATATAAGTTCAAACTGAAGTGGATAGAAATAGGTTATGCAGTTTGTAGACAGGTCAACCGAGACTACGTGAAAACTTGTAGTAGTAAAGACAGCCGTGAGTGGCGCTTGTAAGGCGCGCGAAAGTACAAGTTCAAATTTTTGAATTTTTACTTTGGAAAATTAATATCAATGATAAAGAGATTGACATTAACATTAATATTGACAATAATTTTCAATTTAAAATTAATACAAAAACATAAAAACATATTAATAATAAAAAATATATAAACAATGTTGATATAATTTACTAGTAATGAAAAACACTGAATTATTTATTGAATTTTTGAAAAAGATCTCCTTTTGATCCCAAGCGTAAATTTAATTATTTTCTTTATGCTGAAAAAAATTTGAATTTATATAATTTGATGGAAAATATCAATAGAGTTTAGGATTTTCTACCAGATTCTTAAAAAAAAAAAATCGAAAATTGATCAAAAGATACGCTTTTGTGATTCAGGTCCTCAATTAGGGCTGTACCCTCTCTGTACTGTAACCTACCGACGTACAATTACCATAAGAGAGCACACATGCTCATACCACAGCCTTTAAGATCCATATCGATCTAGATTCAGTTACCACTTGGCGTGCAATGGTCCCGCAGCTTACATTTATGTAATGCCATGCAATATATATCGTTTTCAGTTCTTTACTTTCTATCTTCAATTCCAACTTACACATAGACCATATGGGTCTACAATCGAAATTCACGGAACTCAGTCTCATAAACCCTCACGAGACGAGACAGCAGTTCACAAAGTATCATTCTTAAAATTCAAATACGCATTTTTGCAACTAACTATCTTGTCAGAACTGCACCGATTGGCTTCTTCAAGATCAATTGTCTTGTACTGACGTAGCCAAAAATCAATCAGGAGTCTCTTCCAAATCTCCTACTATTGAAGATCCTTTTCATATCAGACAGATGTAAAAGAGAATCACTTCAGCCATCGAAATATAACAGAACTAAATTGATTGCAGAACCAATTTAGATTCCGGAACATTCAGAACATTTCGAAATCAGGAACGTTGTAGATCATTCTGAATCATAGAACATTTACATTCAGAACCTTCGAACTTCAGTACATCGCACTGTCCGGCGTATTACTTGGGCGTACATTTTTTGAAATTACAATATAACTAGGACTCTCAATACGTAAAGTGTTTTTCGAAATTCCCTTTCAACGCCGTAACGAAAGCTACAGCCATAGATGACATTGAAATATCCTATTGACTAAACCGGCGAGTTCCACCCCTCCTGTTAGTCACGTAGAGACCAACAACGATCCCTAGTATAAGGTTCAACTTTGTTTCTTATAACTGGTACTAAGAAATGAGATAAGAGACTGCTCAATTAGTATCAGCAGCGCTCAGCCTAGATATATCTCTCTTTTTAGGTCAAAATTGTTATCAATAATTAGGATAAGCCACTAACTTTGGAACCACCAAATTAAAATAGATTAGGGGCCGTTCAATTATTACGTAAGCACTATGGGGGGGCGGGGGGGTCTTTGCTTTGCTTATTTTGGATGACATGGGGGGTAGGGGAGTCTAGATGATGATTACGTCATCGGTAGTTATTTTCTTTTTTACACGAATGGCAACCCACACATTGTCTTTGCTTGAAAACGAAAAGCATTTTCGGGGATTCCCGCAAGTAATACATACATTTAGTGAACAGTGCGCGGTAATTCCCCTACTCGCTTTAGAACCGAGTAAGGGAATTATCGCGCGCTGTTCACTTGTCTAAATTTCCTCTATCAGTGTATTGTTTCGTTTGGCTGCTATAGCGAGTAGACGTATTGTAAGCATAGTAAAGCAAGTTAACATTTGTGTTACCATTCATTCCATTATCCAAAGTTTAATGTTTAAATAAGATGTCATTTCAAATAGACAAATCCAAGTTATACCAAAAATTGTTTGAAAGTTTTAAAAAATCTCATACAAGTACGAAAGTACAAAATGTACAAAAGTTAGTTAACGAAGTGTGGCGAAATTATAAATTACAAGCAAAATCCAACAAGGAACTAGATATCATTGTATCTAAGAGAATCGAAGAAGAATTGCAAGCAGCGACTAAGAATAAATCCAATTTACTACATTTTTTTTCTAAGGTGAGTGACGAAATCATTTTAGGTACCTATGAGTACCTACTAGAAATATTAGAAATCGCCAAAAAGTTTCTCTTTGCTAATTAGAAAATATTATGGCCTATCTTAAAGTATAGAGGTAATATTCATTATATAGATTTATTTCTTATAATTGATTCCGTCAATTGGTCACAAAATACAGGATGTCAGTTTTATACATATATATATATATACCTACAGAAAACTATACTCTATTCAAATAGGTATTTAACAGAATGTAAACAATCTTTATATGTCTTTTTATTGAAATATGTGGTTTAAAATTGTAAACTGTGTAAAATCTGTTGTGATTCATTTAAAAACTCAACCAATATTAAAAAATTGCTTTTCTGTAAGTACATAAAGGTGCGTACAAACATCGTGAGGCGTGCGCCGCGAATGGTTCGCACGTATACATGTGCCGTAGCATGCCTCAGGTTGATGTATGCGAGACGAACCATTCGCGGCGCAAGCCTCGCGATGTCTGTACGCACCTTTACAGATATCTGATTTTATAATTGCATATTTCAATAAAAAGACATATCAAGATTGTTTATATTCTTTTAAATACCTACTTGAATAGACTATAACACCCTGTATTTTGTGACCGGAACGATTTGCTCGTTTAAAGATATTAGATTTAAAGCCATAGGGTTTTGTATTTACCATATTTATTGCCATACTTTGTATTTATGTAGCTTAATAAGAGAATCTTTAGCAGAACCCATAGAAAGTTTTTATTTTTAGGCAACCTGTAAACCTGCAGAAAAAACACAAATTACACAGCCAGCTTCAAATATTAAAAAACAGGAAGAAGATAAAATAAAAACCGGTAATGAATCACAACAGCAATGCGAAATTAATAAAAATACAGATAAACAGAGACCGAAACCTTCTCAGGAAGCTATGAAAAATAAGATTGCTCTACTCGAAAAAAATTTGAATGCTTTGTATTCTGCCAGAGATACTATGTCAATCCGTGCTGAAGTTGATAAACAGATCATTAAGTTGCGCGAGGAAATAAAAACAGCAAAACAGTCTTTAAACAGGAAGGTTCAAAACGCAGTTGCCCAGAAGAAACACAGGGATGGTATGAAAAGAAAGTTAGAAGATATTTGTCATGAAAATCCAGAAATGAAAAAAAGACTATCTCTGAGGGATTCAGTGGGACGTCCTAATCTTGAAAGCAATCAACCTTTACTATTGAAAACAATCGCGGATATAGCTTCATTTGGGAGTGCAGCAGATGATAGAAGACGAACGGAATCAATTCGCAGCGTAAAAACTCTTGATGAACTCACACAAGAATTACGTAAAATGGGATTTGACATTAGTCGCAGTGGGACATATCTTCGTTGGATTCCCAGAAAATCTAATTCTGCAGAGGGACGAAGACATGTATCGACAGTCCCTGTTAAGCTCATTCGGGCTCAAACTGATCACCACAAGAGCCACTTAGATAGCAAGTTCGCTGAAACATCAATCCATTATTTAGAGAACATAGCATCCATACTAGGACCAGATCAAGTATTTTTCATATCTCAAGATGATAAAGCTCGAGTCCCTATTGGCGTAACTGCGGCAAATAAGCAAGCACCTCTTCTAATGCACATGGAATATAGAATCAAATTGCCTGATCACGATTGGGTAATCGCTGAGCGTCATAAATTAATACCATCTGTTTATGCTGGTATCAAGATCACTTCCAATATGCTAGGACAACCGCAAGCCGTTGGATATTCTGGACCAACATACATCGCTATTCGAAGTGGAAAGCATAGTTCATCTACTGCTAATACTCATGCTCAGGATTTCGAGACGCTTCTCGAACTTGAAGAGTTTCGACCATTAGCTAAAACTGACCATGGACTAGTAAAACCAGTGGTAATCATGACGGTTGATGGAGGGCCAGATGAAAATCCGCGTTATCAAAAAGTCATAGGGTTTGCTATACAACACTTTAAGCGACATGATCTCGATGCATTGTTTTTAGCTACCAATGCTCCCGGAAGAAGTGCGTATAACAGAGTAGAGCGCAGAATGGCTCCTCTTAGTCGGGAACTGGCTGGTTTAATATTGCCTCATGACCATTTTGGGTCTCATTTGGATGAACGTGGCGTTACAATTGATGAACATTTAGAAAGATCTAATTTCGAATTTGCAGGAAAAGTATTAGCTGAAGTATGGAGTTCAATGGAAATTGATGGCTATAATGTTAATGCAAAATATGTTGGGGCAGGTGAACAAGATCTTCCTGATTTTCCAGACATTAAATGGTATTCAGAACATGTGCGTGAAAGCCAATACTTGCTCCAAATTGTAAAATGTAGAAATACAGAATGCTGTCGTCCAAGAAGTGGACTATTTAGATTACTAGACAACAGGTTTCTTCCACCACCTGTAAAAGTAAAACAAACAGTTGATGACTTGGTTTTAGATGAAGGAGGGCAATTTCTTAATCTTCCGGTCAATTTAGCTCTACGCTTAAGTGCTTCACTCAAAGATTTCCTGCAAATGCCATACGATTATTTTTGTCCGACGGTACAATTGAGGCTATCAAGTCGAACATGCAAAACGTGTGGTCTTTATCATGCTTCCGTCAAGTCACTAAATCGTCACATCGAAAAGATCCATAAGAAAGTAAACACGCACACTGATAGGAAAGTTAGACCTGTAAGAGTCGCTGCTCGTCGTGCTAATGAACTGATGTGCATTATTCAAAATTTAGAGCACCATGATGTTGAATGGCTCGATGAGAATGACGTAGACATTCCAAAATCGGATGAAAGCGAGCAGACTCACAACACTGAGCAGCAATCGAAGCAATCCAATGTCATCGAAAACTTAGAATCATGGATTCGGGTTTCATGGACTGAAGACTGTTAATTTGAATTTAATATATGTACCAAAAATTTAAAATAAGTTTGTTATGTTAGTAAGATATAATATTTTTGTCCTTTACTCTATGTTGAATACCGTTTCAGTAAAATATAATCTCTATCCTAAATCTATTTTCTTATTTTTCAAATTATAATTATAACATTATAAAATTAAAAAAACAATACATTAATTGACAAATGTTTACGTAAGCATGGGGGGAGGGGGTAAGAGCTTTGCTTACTTTTGCTGACAAGGGGGATGAGGGGGTAAATAATTGCAATAAATCTGCTTACGTAATACTTGAACGGCCCCTAATTTCTGGGTCCCAAAACAAACATTTTGAGCCATAGTTTAGACTGGAGAATTGATTTTTTACGGGAATAATTTTTATCATTTAATATGTACTATCTAATAATAATTCTCAACGGCTCGGCATTTGCCAAACTAATAGATTTTTTTGATCTAACAATTATTCATAATCGAAATAGTTAGAATGCTCAATTTTTCTTTTAATTTTTCAGGAATCGGCTTGGACGATAAACGTCTTAGGAAGGTTGGCTCGCCTTGTCAAAATGATAAGAATGAGTTCAAATTTTTGAGGAATATACGTCCATAGGGATCACGCATTTGTGAAAAATTTCAAGTCGATCGTTTGCATGGTTATCCTACAATTAGTTATTGAAATCGTACTCGTATACATGGGCGAACATAACAAAATCGTACGATAATTCATGAGATACTTCATAATTACGTCAAAAATGGTAAGAATGTACTGAAAATGGTTCGACGTTTATCGTCCAAGCCGATTCCGGAAAAATTGGAAGAAAAATTGAGCATTCGGATTATTTCGATTATAAATAATTGTTAAATCGAAAAAATCCATCAGTTTGGCAAATGCCGAGCCGTAAGGAATTATTATTAGATAGTACATACATACAAGATAAGAAAAATTCTTCCCCTAAAAAAATATTTGAAGAATAGAAAAAATCAATTCTCCGCTCTGAACTATGGCTCAAAATGTTTGTTGTGGGACCCAGAAATTATGTGAATTTTTGTAAAAAAATAACAAATGGCGTTTCTTTTTTAGAACCATAAAGGGTTTGTAACATTTTTTAAAAGAGAGTGGTTGGACGAAAAATCTGAAAAAAATGGTGAATGCTTTTTTGAGGTTGTGAAATCATATAAAAAATAATGATGAAGCAAATTGCCGGGGTTCAGGAAAAATGTCCTCTCAGTTGGCAGGAAATACCTCTCATATATACAATTGCAAGTCAGTGTGGGTTGAACGAATTAGAAAACAGAATGTATAATAGCGTGAGCGTAAACTTTCAATAAAGTAACTATTTGACGTTTTTTTAGTTGTTAAACCCGCATTGTTGGCATTTTTTACCCGTGGTTTTATGTAAAATTGTCTCAGCTTACGAGAAAAATAATCAAAAAAATATTTCAAAATTCTGTTATTTTTTACTTCCTAACTTAACTTATGATTCATAGTGTGAATATAAATTGAAAATTTTGGAAATAAGTCTTTTTTGAAATATTGAGAAAGTTTCCGATGAAAAATAGTATTGTCGATTTATATATTTTATTATTCAGTCAGTTGAAAACTTCAGAAAACGAAAAAATTAGAAAAACGCAAGAATGGGTGTTTCTCTGTTACTTACGTAGCAAAAACTCTGGAATTTTCGCAATGCATTCATTTTATTGTGTTTAACAAGACGTAAGTAAAAAATTGAAATCGAAATTCTTGGGCCCAGAACCTATGCCACTGTTTGTGGATTGTCTCAGGTATGGGTGGTAGCTACTGTTGACTAAGTACATGTTTAATCACAGACAAGGAAGGTCACCTTACTGTACCCCCACAACCTGGGTCAAAAAGATTATATTTTGTAGTTCACACCAAAGTATAAACCTTCACAAAATTCCACCTTCACAAAAAATTAGCGGCCCACTCGCATATTTAAGAGGTGAAATTAATTCTCAAAAATCGGTGGTTTTTTCGTTTTTCGCTGATATCTTCGAAACAAAAATAGATAAGGCAAAAGTTTGAATAGCAATGTTGTTCATTTTTCAGTGCTCTGAAATATTATGTAGTCGGAAATTATATAGAATTTTTTTGTTTTTTATTTACATAAAAAAACGGATTTTTTACACATCTTTCTCTATCATTTCAGTATAAAACGTAATTGTTCCGACTCTACATGTAATGATATCAATATACATTTGTTTTTTACGTCTCAAGAGGTCATGGAACCGGAAAGTTATTTTTTCAAACGCAAATTTTTTTATAGATTTGGACTGATTACATGTTCTTATCATAGTCAAACTGTGAGGTCGACTGTTTGAAATAAGTTTTATTTTTTCATAAGATCCTATCTGAGATGTTTCATACCGTCATATCAGTAAATAATGAGGCTCTATATAAACTGACTTTTGCCACATTTAAGTTAGTATTGACGGTTTCCGTTCATTAAAGTTCTCTGGTTATAGAAGTGCATTATTAAGAACGTATTGAATACTGTGAACTTTTTCAAAAATGTATATCAATCCCGTGAATGTCATAAATATTTTGTCGACTTATTTTATGATGATGAATTTACCCGAAACACCAGTGAATGAGAATGGAATGAAATTAGCAGATACAATAGAAGAGTTTTTAATTGAAAGCATAAACACATACACGAGAATTAAAATTGCAGAAGATGAAAGCTTCGAATTTCACTAACAATTCAAACACCATGAGCCTGAAAGTATAGAAGACAGTGAATTGGAATGGGATTCAATTTCATCTGATGAGGCAAATTACTCTCAATGTACAAAAAATGAAGATGAGATTTCATTCGATTACAAGAAGAAAGCTGTGGAGCTTTGGAGAAGTGGAAAAACAAAGAATTTAAATATTCGTACAGTTGCACACCGTTTTAAAAAAGTGATTTCTAAAACACAATTGAAGCGTTGGGCTCATCTAATCAACAAAGGTGGGACTTTAAAAGAAAAATTAAATAAGATATCTTAATATACTTCAAATCGCTTCATTGACGCAGCAACTGAATGTGGCAAGATAGTACACGATATTGATTTGCGACGATGGGCTTTGACCGCACATAAAAATTTCATGAATTCCGATGCACGATTCAAAGCGTCAAAAAAATGGGTGAATAAGTTCAAAAGAGCACATCGCATTACGTCTCGAAAAATTACAAAATTTATCACCCGGAAAACTTTAGAAGACTCAAAAAATCTTAAAAAAACCGCTGAAGAGTTTACAAATAACATTAAATCTGTTATCAACGACCTTGGTCTGGAAAACGTTTACAATTCAGATCAAAGTGAATTTCAATTTGAAATACATTCTGGTCGCACTCTTGCAAACCAAGGATCAAAAGAAATTGAATGCGTTGTTCAATCGATATCTTCAACAACTCATTCTTATACGATTCAACCAACGATATCCGCCGATGGAAAATTACTTTCACCGTTATATCTTGTATTAAAAGAAATCGGTAGTGACTTTGGCCCACGCGTAGGAAAAACGTTGTTCAAACCCACAAACGTTTTTGTTTCGGCATCGAAATCTGAAAAGTTAACATCAGGTAAGAACTATTTAAATTATACATTCTTGTGGCATATTAAATATTGCGAACCAAATCAAATTAAATATTTCTTTCGTTTTTTCGACAGATCATTTCGAACAGTGGCTAACCGAAATCTATTTTCCGAATGTTGGTGACAACAGTGCGCTTTTAATCGACTCCTGGAGTGGACACTGTTCAGAAGTAGTTGATGTACTAACGCCTCCTAACAAAAAAATTGTATTAAAAATTATTCCAAAAGGGACAACAGGACAAATACAACCATTAGATGTGTTTGGTTTTCGAATATGAAAAATTTTTGTTCGGCATTTTTCAGATATAATAATTCTTTCCGGTAGCGATATAAATCTGCATTTAAGGAATAACATCACCAAACTGAGGTCACTTGTTCACAAACAACTTTCTTCCCCACGTTATATTGATATGCTTAAATATGCATGGTACAAAAGTAGGTACATAGAAAAAACACCCCCTGACTTCATCAATCCGGTGACGTTTGGTTTTGGAGATAATTCGGAACCACGATGTCACATTTGTGGTGATTTCGCTGTTATAACATGTTCGTGGTGCAAAAAACCTTTGTGTCGCAAACACTTCTTTGAGGAGTATCATTATTGCAATGAATACATTCCATAATACGAAATGAAGAAACTGATAAGTGCATTGTCAGCTTTTTTTCCTGTCATGAGTACTAGACATTTTAATAGCTATATAATATATGAATCAAAGGTTTCTAGTAAATAAAAAGACGACATGCATGTCAAATGAAGTTTTATATAAAATGAAAAAAAATCATGTGATACTTATTCGCTTGTACTAAAATGGATGCACAAAACGAAACTAGATGTAAAAGATTTATGAGTATTTTACGATTAGGGTGGAACAGCATATGTGGATTTACTAAACCTATATATAAATATAAACATATTCCATTTCACGGATTTGTCAACCTTATTCAATTTTCAGGCGAAATAAGAACTTTTTCAGTGATCAAATGACGAAAAATGTATTAAAAAACACTTTTTTTTAAAATAGAAAAAAAATTAAAAAATTGTTCCCAATTTTTGACTACATATTTGTGCAGCGCACTAAAAAATGAACAACTTTGCTATTTAAACTTTTTCCGTATCTATTTTTGTTTCGAAGATATCAGCGAAAAACGAAAAAACCACCGATTTTTGAGAATTAATTTCACCCCTTAAATATGCGAGTGGGCCGCTAATTTTTTGTGAGGGTTTATACTTTGGCGTGAACTACAGAATATAATTTCTTTGACCCAGGTTATGGGGGTACAGTAAGGTGACCTTCCTTGTTAGACTTATACTTGCAAACTGACGTTTTTCTATTGGCAGACGTTTTTGAAAACTTCCGGCAGAATTATTGGGCAATGTTCAATCCGGACCCTTTACATTATTACACAGAGCCCGGTCTTTCATTTGACGCGATGCTGAAATGTACTGGTGTTGAACTTGAGCTTTTCATTATTATTATATTGATATGGTCATGTTTATTGAAAAAAGTATTCCAGGTGGCGTGTCTCAATGCTCTAATCGATATGCAAATGCTAATAATAGATACATGGTAGATGCCTTCAATTCAGAACTAGAAAAGTCGTATCTCATTTACTTCGATGTCAACAATTCATATGACCTTTGATCTACCTTGCAGTTCCTTTGAATGGATACCAGATTTCGAAAAATTTGATGTTTTTTACATCTTGGACGAAGCGGAGTTTGGCTATGTATTAGAGGTGGATTTGGAGTATCCTGAGAAACTGCACGAAATGCACAAGAATACGCCACTGTGTCCGCAGCACTACATACCTCTGATTTCAAATAGAAAGCAGCTGAAATTGACGACCACATTACTTACTAAGCAAAACTATGTTATTCATTACCGCGTTTAGAAACAGTGTTTAGAGCTAGGTTCCAGATTGGTTAAATTACACAGAATTCTTAAATTTAGGCAGACACCGTGACTTAAAAAGTACATAGATTTGAATAATGATTAGAGAAAAAAAATGTGCAACGAATTCCGAAAAAACTTTTCTAAATTCATGAATAAAGCAGATTTTGGTAAGACGATGGGATATGTTAAAAAGTACTGAGATGTCAGATTGATCACAAAATGGCATGGTAGATATGGTGCTCGAGCTAGCTGTGCCAAACCGAGTCTCCACAATTGCATCATTTTTGGTAGAGATATGATAATAATTGAATTGCGTGAAACTAAATTGGAACCCAACAAACCATTATATGCAATCTTCCCCATTCTAGATCTTTCGGAGACCTAAATTCACGATTTCCACTACAATTATGTTAAAACGAAATTTGGACATTCGGCGATATTAATGTATACTGACACGGATAGTTTGATACATCACTTCACCGTCCCTGTTAGGTACGACTGCATTTAACAAGTCTTGAACAAATTCGACACCTCCGATTATCCGCCTGATAATGTCTACGGAATGCCATTGGTCAACAAAAAAGTCCTCGGTTCAACGAAATACGAGTGTAACGGGAAAATAATAGCAGAATTTGTTAGATTCAGAGCGAAATTGTATTGATTTCGAGTGTTAGGAGAGGATAAAGATAAAAAAAACGGGCCAAGG
This sequence comes from Neodiprion pinetum, assembly GCF_021155775.2. Classification (NCBI taxonomy): domain Eukaryota; kingdom Metazoa; phylum Arthropoda; class Insecta; order Hymenoptera; family Diprionidae; genus Neodiprion; species Neodiprion pinetum. The sequence continues at coordinate 15,211,179 of NC_060234.1, forward strand.
GTGTCAAAGGATCGCTGTTAACAACAATAACTTTCGACGATTACTTGAAGTGCGCTTTTCAACATCAAAATTTGGACAAATATCAGAGTCTTTTACTTAGTCAGAAGCATCAGGTCTGTACCATAGAACAGAAGAAGATAGCACTGTGCTGGAACGACGATAAGCGGATCGTACTTCCAAACACGACCGATACGCTTTCGTGGTGCTACAAGACCTGCAGATAAACTAAATCTTATAGTAGTTACGGTGTGAAACAGAATTGTGCGTATATATGTGTGTACACGTAGGGTGTGGCATAAAGACAGATACTTGAAAAAAAATCTCGTTTCCTTATTCAATTTTACATATCAGATTCATGTATCCAACTGTTGTGTGTATTGTCAAAACCTAACCACTGAACGTATAATTTTTCACACGCTTCTTGAGCACCTCCTTCACAGGATGGATGTATGTATGTTCAACCTTAAGGTGCTCCTATTCGTAGAAATCACCAGCGGTGGGTTGATCTTGATGTTCTTTGAGCTTATGCGTCACAGAATGAGTATTTTCCATATGGCTTATTGTGAATATCTCCGTCGTCGAATTGGGGGTGTGGCCTTTCTTCAAGACGTTTTCGAATTTGCTGATTCGAATTTTTTGACCAGTTTTGCACTTTTCCAGTACGGTAGGTTTCGCTCGAAGCCCTCTGTACGCCTAAGGTAATACCAACCTTTCGTTCTCAACGGTGACATCAGTTGGTTTCATTCTTATGGTTCGGTGTTTGGCCTTGTTGTGAGCCGAAACCAAATGAGATAAGATATCGAGCCACTTGTAGCTTCTTTGCATACTGAACCGTTTCTACATTTGACTTTTGAGCGTGCGATTGAAGCGTTCGCAGATCGAAGCCTCAAAATTACTGAACATGGAGTAAAGTTTTATTCCGTAACGTGAAATAAGAGATTCAAATTTTGAGTTGTCAAATTCCGTTCGTCTATCCACGTGTAATTTTTTCGGTACACGTCCTTGCGTTACCACAAATTCCATCGACTTTGTAACATCATCACCGGACTTGTTCTTCATCGGTATAGCCCACGCGTACTTTGAAAAAATGTCAATGACAGTGAAAATATAGTTGTAACCTTTGTTTTGTCCAGCGTATGACATCATATCAACAAGATCTGCCTGCCAAGTCTCGTCGATGCCGCGCACGTCTACACGATGACGCGAGTAATTCCGACGCGCCGGATTACGCAGTTCCGTCACCAGCGCTAGCTTTTCCTTGTTCATATTCCGATGCTCTCAGTCTGGTATCCAATTTAGAAATGATTTCAGCGTTTCGAATTGACAGGTCTCTGCCTGTGTTAAAATCTGGGTGAAAGGTATGCAAGGCTTTCTCCGTGGTGATCTCCAAAGCTTTGATCATTTGATCGAGGTCATCGATTTGTTTTTGCAGCTCGTTGAATTTTCGTCTCAAGATTCTCAAAGTTACAGCATTGTTCGGCTCTGCGGGATCAGCGACATTGCACAGTCTCTTGTTCTGTATGTCGTAATGCCCGTTCGCTGTTATTTAAAATCCGACACCCGGAGGACTGCGAGTGCTTGCAGCCGTGTTTTTATCCGGATGCCGTACAAACACGTCGACGCTCATCACAGAAATAAATGCAAAGCGATGGGAGCTGCTCAATAAATGATTCCTGCTTCGCGTAATTCTTCGATAATGGAGATTATTTTGTCATTGCGACTCGGATTTTCCGCTGGCCACGATAACAGGAGTAAACAAAGACGCTCCATTAACTCGTTTGGGTCATCCCAGAGAACGTGTTCCGTTTGAACACCTTGTCGAGTAATCATAGCTTGCGGAAGTAGACCTTTACCCTGTCGCCGAGGTGATGGGGAATAACACGGCTTTACAAAAAAATGTTGTTCTTTGTCCTAAAGTTTATTTTATGATTTTCTGGTTAATTATAAACAAAAACAAAAAGAAAATACCGTTTTTTGGTATGAAGTTTGCTTTTGTAATAGTTATAGTAAAAATAGTCATTTACACAGAACTTTGTGTTGGAAAACAAAATATAAAATTTGAGCCGATTGTTGAAGCGGAAAAAGAGTTGATGCCGCTTCTGCACATTGAGTTGGGGTTGATGAAACAATTTGTGAAAAAGCTGGATCAAACGTCAGAAGCTTTTGAATACTTGAGACAATTTTTTCCAAAGTTATCAGAAGCGAAGGTTGAAGCTGGGGTTTCTGTTGGTCCGCAAATCAGACAGATTTTCGCCGATGAAAAATTTCCAACGTTGCTGAATCGTAAAACTACAACTCAAAACTACAAAAAGCTACTTGAGGATGTGCTAAAAAATTTTAAGGCCATGGGTTGCAGGAAGTCATTAAAAGTACATATGCTGCATGCTCATTCCGATGAATTCAAAAACAAAATGGGAGCGTATTCACAAGAGCAAGGAGAACGTTTTTATCAGGACATTTTGAGCTTCGAACAACGTTATCAAGGCCAATACAATGAAAACGTGATGGGAGACTATATTTGGGGTTTATTGAGATAAACTACTTACGAACATAAAAGAAAAAGTAAGAGCATGCACTTATAAATTATTTACTACTTTTTTGTGAATTATCTTGAAAGTAAAATTTAATAAAAATAATGAAAATGTTTATTCAAATGGTTTCATCTTCAATTGATGATTAAAACCACAGATTTTAAAAAATATCGTTCAATTGGTCTCCTAAATACAAAAGCAAACTTTTTCATGCGATATATTTTTTTTTCGTCTAATTACGAACTAAAGAATCAAAATAGGTTACTTAAAAGTCTAGGTAAAATTTTGTGTTGACCCGTGTAATCCATCAATTCGACAATGACATTTTGAGATTTGTAACTGTTATCGTTCCCACTAGCCCCATCAGATAAGTAATACTTTTGATGCGCGTTCGTTGCGAGGATTATGTTTCAAAAATTTTCCCGATCTCCGGCGCTCACATAAGACCCGTCAGGCTTCATTTTGAACAAAAGTTCCAGCAAACCTTTCGTTTTTGAGTTAAGCGTATCGTAAATTCGGATGTAGTCACTCTCAAAAGATATCAACGAACCAACAACAATCATTAGTCCGTTTGAGAGGTTGCGTACACCGTACTCGTTGTCCAATTCACTTTTCGTCTTCTCATCTCTCATCAGTGCAAATACTAATCCTTGATTTTCTCGACCGGTGTTTCGTCCATTTCCGAGACTGTTTCATTTTTCGTCTCATTTTTCATCTGCTTTATTTCTTCTTTAATTTCTTTCACCTCTTGTTTTACAGGTTCAGTATCTTTTGTGACATTCACCAGTTCTTGCCACGGAGTCAGTACTGGTTTGACAACGTCACTCAATTTCTGAGCCGTAGATTCCTCGCCCGACTCGAGCAATCTGTGTTTTCGACGGATTGCAGCACTTGCTTGAGCAATCTGATGTTGGACATCATTTCCCTTGGAAATTTCAGAGCTCTGCATATTGATGCAACTGAGTCTGTCACGCTACTGCGTCTCTCGCTTGAAAACGTGAGATTCTATTATTTTTCAGGCTAACAAAAGAATGAGATCCTTTCTTGTATCGTCCTTCATTGAGCTCACTGTCTTTGTCGATCACCAGAAACCGGCACTTCTCACCGTTCCAGCATGCAGAGCACACACTTTTAAACTCTGTGTAAGGCATATCGGTGTTTTCATGGCCGTTGTCTAAATGTCTCAGGTTCATGTCGTCTCGTTTGAATAACACGAGTAAGTTCACGTTGTCGCCATGTCGGGTACAAGATGTTTGGGAATACCCGCGTACGTCTTACAGAGACAGAAACGGTCAACGTCGTGATGTCTACCTATACAAAAGGAGGCTCTAATATTGTAATGCTACATCGTCAAATACGATTATTGAGTTGGGCTGTGCTTTTTCCGGTGTAATCACTTGCTCACGCTCGGTGAACGCAAAATACTGCATATTCTCAATACTATCTGGCGATTGCTTCAACAATTGGTGTTCCGGTTGGTTGAGAGATCTTCGTTAGATATAAATAATCTCGAATCTTAGTCTGTTGGGATAGGTTATAAGTGTGAGCGACGCATTAGTTTCACCACAACTCGACGGTCCACAGAATATTGCACGCACACTTTTCGGGAGTAATTCACCGTGCCGTTTGTGCCTTCTGACATTTTGCTCTAAAAGTTCGTCAAAATTCATTACGGGAAGCTTAGTAGGTTGTTTCTCACACCGCATCTCGGACATGACTGATCAGATTTGATATAAATATCCCGTTTTAGAGCATTTTACTTTAGTCAACGCACGAACATGATCGTGTACAAAGGTGAACCAAGCAGCAGGCGGCAACATCGTAGCAAGGGTCTGGTGAATAAAATCATCAAGTGCCTTCCGATCGAATAGCATGTACCTGGTTATCAGAACTGTGGGCCTGGTACAGAGTTAACAAAGAGACTCGCGCGGGGTGATCCGGGAATCAACCTTCTCGACGCAGCTTGCAAGGACCACGACATTGCTGACTTGCAGAATCGTGAAAATATTGAAGTTAGACACAAGGCTGATAGGGTGTTGGCTGAGAAAGCTTGGAAACGGCTTCTCGCGCCGGACGCCAATTTGGGTGGAAAAGCAGCGGCTTGGGCTAATACACTGAAAGTAAAATTGAAACTTGGCATGGGAATTCGAATTTCAAAAAATGCGACCTTCAGAAAAATTATGAATGATGCAAAACGTTCTATGCTCCCAAGCAGCGATGCAAATGTAGCTATCGAATCTGCGCTGAAGGGAGCTGAGAACGCCGTTAGAAAGCGGGTGGTAAATGTAAAGTGCGAACACTGCGTTTTACCAGTACCTTCAAAATTCGGTGGTTTTTTACCATTTCTGATTTCTCTTATCACTCGACAGTGTGCTGCAGGCGCGTGAGCCGGTGGTGTGGCAGATATGCGAAAAGCCGTTAACGATGCAAGTGCTGCTACACGAGAACTGGAAGAGAGCAAACGATACAATAATACTATTGAAGCTATCGCGTTGGGCAAAGGGCTTCATATGAAACCGTACAAAACAGGTCTTGGTCTCCATCTTTCAAAATACTAGATGCGATGCTACCGCGTCGAGCGTTGACTCATTGGGATTCGTTAAAATATGCAAAAATCTTCAAGGTTCTGCATTTCCGCGGTGTTATAATGCAAAACCAAATGCCCAAAAACGGTTTCCGAAAAAACCAGTCAGCCATAGTTAACTTTGTCGACAAAGACGGTCTCGGAACATACTGGGTTACATACAAGAAACGCGACAATAATATCGATTACTTTGACAGTTTCGGCAACCATAAAATACCTCAGCGTTGGTAGTGTTAAATACAATCATGAAAGGTACCACGATTATGATACATTCAAATGCGGACATTTGTGACTGTTCTGAATGGTGAGCTGTATAAACATGTTGCATGGTTCATCAAAGTCAGGCTATCACTCACAGTCATGGATGATTCATTAACGTTAACGATTCCGGGAACCTCTTCGATTCTCATGACACAATATTTTGCACCGATCGAACTTGCTCGTGATAAAAGTTATGCTCTTGGCTCAGTAGAATTGTTCACGTTCAATGCGATTCCCAACGTTGATGTAGATCACAATAAAATTTACTTAGACGATGAAGTGATCACTATACCTACAGGCAGCTACGATATCAATCATCGACGACATAGAGACGTATCTTCAAAACCTGCTAAGAAATACATATATTAGAATCAGCATCAATCCCAACAATAATGCATTACGAAGCGAAATCACATGCAATCACACGACCAACTTCGAGCCAAACTATTTCATCGCTCAACTTTTGGGATTCACACCACGTGTATTGGAGGTTGATAAAACTCTCGAATCTGACGTGTCTGTAACTATACTCTAGGTCAACGCGTTGTCAGATGAGCGCAGCATTACAGCGGGCGCCTACGTCAATGGACGTAAAGGACACACTATTCACAAGTTTTTCCTGACTGTCCCACGAGGATATAAGATCGTAGAAGTACCGTTGCCCGTCACTCATCTTCCGATCACCATCAGGACCATAGATCACGTTCAGCTTCGTTGGTGGATCAAGACGGAGACCTGTCCAATTTTCGTGAAGAAGTTATTCCTGTGAAACTACATACCAAATCGCAATGAACAATGGGTATTGTAAATGACAGACGGTCAAAGAGTAGATATATCAGTAAGTCGGCATGACCCGATCAAGTCTGTTATCAATCGATTCTCGAACCGTTAACTCCTCGGAACGCGAAGTTCCTGATGGCTTGGGGTCTTCAACTGACACCTTTTAGAAGAGAAAATTCCGACAGCTAAAGATGCCCTTTTGCTATTTCATCATCTGCTACATACCCATGAAGAAAGAAATCTTAAACATTCAAACACCGGTCGTCTTCAACGAATCCGTTGCGCATTACGAGATTCACGCTCACAAATCTTACGCATCGTCAACTTTCAACAACAGCGATGAAATTTGAATCACCGTTCAGCATCAGGATTTATGCATATTACCCAGCAAGAGTTCGGTACATATCCATGGACGACTCCTCAGACCTAATGGTACAGCTACTGTGAACACACAGTTCGTAAACAATGCGATCTGTCATTTCTTTGAAGAAATTTGCTATGAAATTATTGCAGTTGAGATTGATAGAAGCGAGAACGTTGGCTTGACAAGTCTCATAAAGGGTTACGCTTCTCTACACCCTGGTCAGATTTGGCTGATGCAGAACGCTGTATGGCTTGATGTGGAAGAGAATAAAAAATTAACCGATGCTGAGGGTAATTTTGACGTAATGATGCCGCTCAGCATGATATTGGGTTTCGCTGAAGACTACCGCAAGAACGTTGTCAACGCATAACATGAGTTAATGTTGATCAGATCAGAAACTGACGTAACGCAATCATGCAGACTCAAGAGGAGGAATTCAAAATCATGATCAATGTAGTGGAACGGCTAATACCGTATTTGAAACTCGGGGATCACAAGAAAGTTAACCTACTAAGTTTTATTCAGAAAGATCCGCCTATTTTGATGATCTTCCGCAGTTAGGCATTGTACGAATATCCCTCACTTCCCACAACGAAACACGTCTGGACTGTGAAAACTTCTACTCAGCTTAAAAAACCTCGATACGTCATTTCAAGTTTCCAAAGAAGTCGAAAGAACAAGACCGGCAAGAACGCAAGTCATTTCGATTTCATTGCAATATCACGGACGTCAAGCTGTTTTTGAACTCTCAATCTTATCCGTACGGTAACCTAAACCTCAATATGGGTCATAATCTGTATGCGCTCTTGTACGAGATACACGCAAACCTCCAAGCTACCCACTTCGACAAGAACCTCGAGCCGTTGTTGACGAAGAGTGAATTTTTTCGAGACGTCCCCTCATTCGTTGTCGACTGTTCAAAACACAACGAATCTTTGAAGTATGGATCTGTCGACATCCGTCTTGAATTTGAAGCTAAAGCCAACTTTCCCGCTAAATCATCGGCGTATTGCTTGATTGTTCACGACCGTATTGTCGAATACAACCCACTCAGTGGTGGGGTGAAAAAGTTGGTACAAAAGCTAACCCGTTTTCACCATCTCGCACAATTCAAAGATGGAGCTTATCGTTGACATAGAAAGCTTTTCGTAGACCTTTCAACAATACCTTCTTATTGAAAGAATTGGCTAAGATTTCATTCTCCTCGGAAGCATCTCCATCAATGTTTTTCTTCAAACCACCTTACGAATCGGATTGTCTGCACGTCATATACAAAAGCCAAAATTCTTGGTTGGAACGCAATTTTCACGGTTCACCTTAGAGCTGTGGAAACATACTGTTTGAGGAAGTTGAATCAACCATTGAAGACAGGCTGTGAAAAGCTGAAACCCTGTACGTAAAAGGAGCAGAAAAACGAGATTGGTTGCTTAAAATTGTCCCCAAAGTTCAAATCATCGATTTGCTGGACTTAGGCTGTCCGTCGCTTCAACCTTGGAAAAAACTTCAGCTGTGTCGTAGAAATGTGACGTCCATGCAATACCCAACGCAATCTGTGCAGCCCAAAACGTTTTGTTACTTCAAAATTGGCTGCAAAATCATCATACTGTGCGGATGGCGAAGGTGTACGATTTGTGTTACTGCGCAGAAGCATTTACAAGAACGGCCCCGCATTCCTGGCAAATATATTATCTCGGTCACGATTTTGTTGAATAAAATTGCTGCACTTTCGTTGTGAAGTAATTTTCAACTGTACCCTAAAAATTGGACGCAATGAAGCTGATTTTCAAAGAATATTCACGAAGTAATCTTACACTCTCACTTTCGCTCTCGAGAGAGAATTTTTTTTTCAATACGAAACTCATGTAACATTCAACCTTGCTCTCCATCCTTTACCGAGCTGTACTCAAACTCAGTTATGTTTTGCATTCCTAGAGCGATAGCACAGCTCTACAAAATGAATACTTTTTTTTGTTGCTCTGATTTTTTCTGTGAATCCTGGTGTTTGAGAACGTAAAACTTACGAATATAATTATTATTATATTAGATTGGCTCTGGTTTTTATGTTATTGTAGTATTGTATTCGAGATGACTCAATGTTTAAAAGCGAATTTCTCTTGAACGGTTAAAGTTCCATATCAGTAGTTTTTTATAAAGCGTGAAATTTCCTATAAGAATCTGTTAATACAGATAGTTTATTAGATGTACGTTTAGATGGTTTATATGTCAGACGTTTATGAGATATATTTTTTCCTAAATTTTTTTACCTGTTATTTAAATGGAAAATGGAAAAAAATCAATATTAAAAGCTCGTATTTGGCTGAGATATTCTATATAAGATGCTCTACCGAAAGTTTGATGCGTGTTTGAGAGAAATTTTTTAATTTTTTTTTTTTCGGAACACCCCAATACCCCCCCTTTCGAAGAAACTTGTTGTGCCCACTTTTTCATGACGAGAACAACAAAGTATTATATTTCTTATATTTTTCATACTTCTGCCCGAATAAAGTAAGCATAACTAAGGTTATTGATAGTATTTTTTTGATAAACTTTAGATATTAAAAAAAAGAAATCGAATTTTTCACCTAAACATTGCTTTTTTGAGTCATATATGAAAATGTCGATAAAATAAATAACTAGAGCCAATTTCGAAAAACTACGCTTACTCCTAAGGTCGTTGACATCGAATCTTTCTAAGACGACTCAAATATCAAGAGTAACAAAACCACTGTTGGCCAGTGTAGTCACCGAACACCACAGATCCATAGCTCCAAATGTATACGACCGCAGCTATCCGTCGACCTTGTACTTTGGCCGTGACTGAACCCGTTCAAAAACCTTGACTAAGCTGTACACCAACGTCATCATGTTTTGCATTTCAAGAGCAATAGTCACCCAACTCCGTAGAACCTGCGGCTTCAAACGATGCTCATTCAGATTTTGGTCGACCTTGCACTCTATCCTTGACTGAGTCCGCTCAAACTTAATCGTGTAGTTCACGTTACAGTTACGAGGTTCAAACTCAGCTTAAAAACCGTTGTCATTGCTCATTGATGTTTAGAATAGCACTTTCTTAGATTGTCAAACTTGAGTCGAATTACTATTACAAAAATTTGTTAGGTTGAAGGTGGAAAGGATGGCTTAGCGCTGAGTGACAAGTAGATATAATTTTTGATATTTTCTATTGAACATAGAACGTAGTACTATCAAATGGTGTAAATTATGTGTGATACTTAGATGACACTTAAAAAAATTCGAGTTGATTATATAGCCTACCCAGATGGCGTAGACTCAACCGAGTGTCGTCACTTTCTGTCACCATCTTCTGGAATATATCTTTATCTCTGTGGAGAGCTTTTTTGTCAGTCGATTTGATAGAAAAATCGAGAATGAGTCCTTCAAATCCAGAACGATTTCATCATCAAATTTCGTTTCAACACGATGAACACCACTGACTCTGTATTCCAAGTAGGCTCCGAGGTCCGAAACTTTTTTCAACGGCAGAATCGTCTTCAGCCACGCGATTCGTTCAGTTTTGCGACATCCATGATCGTCACCGTTGATTCGTGTTTGGACAAAACCTCTTGTGTGTTGATTTAATTGAGTTCTCATTTGCAGTAGATGTTGAGCTTCTTCAATGTTCTTGATTCCACGTTGTTGTTGTGAAGCACTTTTTATTTGCAGGAAAAACAGCTTCAGATTGGCGTTGAAGTTCTCACTTTTCACTTTTATAACGTTCTCCCACCTCATATATTTGAAATTTGGTGGGAAAAAAAATATCACGTGGTCGATATCAAGCCGGCATCCGGGTAAGTAGATGAATCTTAAAATGCCGCATGGTTGGTAACGTGGGAAAAGAATGTGATGTGGTTGATGTTATACATCAGCAGTCCTATCGATTAGATTAGATTTAGATTTATTAATGTACATTGCGTTGTACAATACATAGAAAATAGAATTAATTATTAATTTTACAGAATTATTGTAAAAGAGTATAATATATTTGTGTGAGCGTGTGGAATGAAATGAGGTGACGTGTAGGGTAATGTGTTTATGTGTGGTGTTTGTGAGTGGACGCAGAGAACTATTTCTCCTGTTCCAAGAAATATAGCTTAGCCAGTGTTTTAAAGTGAGAGATGTTTCTAGTGTTGCGAAGATGAGGCGGTAATGAATTTCATAGATAAGAGGCACTGATATGAAATGAATTTCTCAGTGTCTCTGTGGCGAAGGGGGGGATGTCTAGAGGTGTCACCTCCCCCCTCACAGGTCTGAGTGCAACGTGGAAGTCGAAGAAGGCCAGGATGTAAGCTGGTGTGGCAGTGTTGAAAATTTTTCTTAAAAAGCAGGCCATGAAATATTTCCTACGACCAGCGGTGGTAAGCCATTGCAGCTCGCGCCTGTAAGGGGAGATGTGCTCATCCCTCCTTACACCGTACATGTAACGGATGCCAGAGTTAGCCAGTCTTTGCAGTTTAGTGTCTAGTTCGTTTGTCAGGTCACAGTATACCAGTGAGCAGTAGTCAATGATTGGGAACAAGAGAGCTTGCACTAGGTGTTTGCGCAGTCCCAGGTTGGTGCTCTTCCTGAAAAAGTAGAGTCTGTACATGAGGGAGTGGGCACGCTTACACAATTGTGTAACGTGATTCTTCCAGTTTAGCTTGGCATCAAGCACCAACCCCAGGCTGCGGACAGAAGATTGGTAATTGACCCGGGCTCCTCCTATGTTGATGTAGGTGTTAGCAACAGAAGGCAAAGCATTTATGTAATAGGGGGAACCCAGGACAATTGCCCGAGTTTTGAGTACGTTTAGTTTGAGATGATTGTGTGCTGCCCAACGAGATACCCTTTCGGCATTAGCTGACATCCTTGAGGAACAGGAGTCGAGCTCCTCGAGATGGCACTGAGTATAGATTTGCAGGTCGTCCGCGTATATGAGGTGTGAGATATCAGAGTCAAGGCAGAAACTGATGTCATTGATGTACAACGAGAATAACAAAGGTCCCAGGACGGAACCCTGTGGTACTCCCGTGTTAAGTGGGCGAAAGATGGAGAGTTCACCGTTGTCACCAATGACAGCTTGTGTTCTGCCCGAGAGGTACGAGGCGAGCCAGCGGATGACCTGCTTGGAAAAGCCGAACGTGGATAGTTTTTCAAGCAGCTTGACGTGGCACACCGTGTCAAAGGCCTTGCTGAAATCGAAGAGAAGGAGAAGTGTTACCTTCTTTTTGTTGATGCCCAGCCTAACATCGTCAGTCAGCTTAAGTAAGCCCGACTGAATACTGTGGCCGGCGCGGAAACCAGTTTGTAGACAATCCAGGTGAAGCCTAGTCTCAAGATGTTCTGAGATTTGTCTGTGGACCAGCCATTCCAACGCCTTGGACAGGAAGCACAAAAGAGAGATCGGACGATAGTCAGTTAAAGCTGTTGGAGAGCTGACTTTGTTTAGAGCGTGCACTAGTGACTTTTTCCAGGCAGAGGGGAAGCGCGACTCGCACAAAGACAGGTTGAAAATACGACAGAGTATGGGTGCGAGTACGGGCATTGCTTTATGAATGACAACCTGGGGGATGCCGTCGCTGCCTCTTGCCTGAGAGTCAAAATGCGATATTGCTGCTAAAACGTCCGACTCCCTTATCTCCCTGAAATCGAAGCTTGTGTGGATGTTCAGACCCTCGAGCCTTCGCAGATAGTCCTCAACAGCGGGGGCAGATGGATCGTTGGAAATGCCACTAAAATGCGTGTTGAGGTCTTCATTGGAGAAGCGAGATGGTGGTTTTTCCCTGGATGTTGTTATTCCGAGTTTCTCAAGCTCTCTCCAGATCTCGCCGACATCAGTTATGGAGGACAGGCGTGAATGATAGTAGTTCAGCCTAGCCTCCTCAACCTGCCTGTGAGCATCATCACTGGCTAGTCTATAGAAAAAAAGATCTAGGGGGAGACGTGATATGCGAAAGCGTCTGTAGGGTCTGTCACGCTCCTTCAGAATGTCACGAAGAGCCGCGGTGAACCACAGGTGACGTTTGAGTCCGACTGTCATTGCGCGTAATGGGGCGAGATGATTTATGGCGTCAGTCAGGTTAGTGTTGAGTAATGTGATGCATTCGTCAAGTGATGAGGTGTGAAGTAGTAACCAGTCGCGCGCGTCGAGGAAGTCAGTTAGCTTTTTATTGCAGATGCCTTTGTAGTTTCTGTAAGTGTAAGATTTAGGTACGTGTCGTGGCATCCGTACGTCGAGAGTGGCCGTTATAAGATCGTGTCCATTAATGAACGGTGTGTCTGTCTTCCAGTGGGCGAGCAGGCGATCCTGTTCGTCAATTAGGCACAGATCAAGCCAGGTGTCAGTTTCCGGTTTATGATGCGTAGCACCATACGGAACTGACCGAAGGGAGTTCTCCTCAATGAAGGCCCTGATGAACTTGGCATCTTCAGAGAAGGAGAGCTGATCGGCGTTGAAATCACCCATGATGAGTTTCGTGGAGTAGGAGGGCATACAAGTTGTGAGCCTTTCTATGAAATCGTTGCCCTGGATAAAAGGGGCATGCGGCGGGCGATAAACAACTCCTACAAAGATAGGTGTTATGCCTTTAGCAGTGATCTCACAGAAAAGGTACTCCGGCTTACCTGGCTTGCCCGTCCAGGTGTTTTCAGATGAAGCGATGATCGTAGCTGTCAAGGTGCTGTATATGTAGAGGGACACACCTCCACCGTTTCGGTTTCTGTCCCGTCTGAACAGTATGTAGTCGTCGAGGAGAGGGATAGACTGTACTTTGTCATCTAACCAAGTTTCAGTCACAGCTATAATGTGGAAGAAGGGACGAGTAGACAAGAAGAGCCTAACCGCCTCAATGTGACCCGTAAGTGGGTTTGCATTGAAGTGGCAGGCCCTCAGTCCCTCGGACAGAGACACCTTGGGAGAAGAGGATGAAAATGAAGATGAGCTTGCAGAAGATGAGTGAGATGGTGGCTTTGGGCGAATGATACGTGTGTGTGTGTGTGACGTCTTCCTCAGTAGCTGCTGGAGTTGTCGTTGATGTTGTTGTTGTTGCTGTTGCTGGTTGAAGGGTTGCTGTTGCTGGGTGGCGGGGTTGTTGGCGGGTTCCTCAATAAAAAAACCGCCAGATCATCCTCGCTGCTGATGGTAGTGGCCTTTTCTGCTGCAGCCGTGGACCGGACGTAAATCCTCCCGCCCCTGATGTAAGACCGGCAACCAGGTCTCCTTCTGACCTCCCGCCAGGTCCTGACGCGGAGCTTTTGTATCTCTGGAGGGAGCAGTTCATTGACATTGATGAGCCCTTGATGGTGGGGGGCCCTTGCTTCCTCCAGGATACTCGCGTCGAGCTCAGCCGTGTGCAGCCTGCCCCTCTGGATCTTCGCCCTGATGGTCGAACGGGCAAGGGCATCGGAGGACAATGTGACAGCGATGGGAGGAAGTCTGCTGTCTGGGGCCCTGACGTTGATGGTCTCGTCCAGTCTTCCCATGACTCTTGCCCCCGCAATGTCCCTTCTGGGGACTGTAGGGTCGAGGGCGGACACCACAGCATAGGCCAGGAGATCGATGGAAATCTCCCTCGTATAACGCAGCCCCGAGACGACCACTTCTCTGCTGCTTTTGTTGTTGTTGTTGTTGATCTCCTGCTGCTGCTTTATTTTCAGCAGCTCCCTTTGGAGACTGGCAATTTCCGAGGGGACAGTGTTGCCAGCATCGTTGTCCAGGGTGTTGTTGTTGCTGGTGGACTGCTGAGGAGGTGGCCCAGACAGCAGGACCTCTATTTGTGCCCGCAGCTCTGCGATGGTCTGCTCAGCATTTGTTATGCGAGCTTGGAGCTGGGGCAGGTCGTCTAGGACGTTGAGCCAGGTCTCAAGAAGGCCAAGCCTCGTCTCCAACCCTGAGACCTTGTTGACGGTGACCCTAAGGGACTCCGCTGCCTCATTCTGCCCCTCGCGAATTTCCTTGATGGCCTCGAAAATATCCCGCAGCTTGACGTCCTTTCCGATAGTGGCCGTATTAGGTGGGCGCACAGGAGAATGGTTGCGCGAGGAGGTGGTCGATGGGGGCGCCGAGGAGAGCTTCTTCTTGGTGTTACTGCCCTTCAGGGTGGCATTGAGCGAGGCATCCAGTCTCGCCCTGCTGGTAGAGTCCACACACGTGGCACACGCAAGTATCGGAACACCTCTCAACTGCACGGAGCGAAAAGACATACAACGAGTGTGGAAGGCGTTGTGACAAACCTCACACTGCTTAGGGTCCTTGGTCTGTATGTTCTTATTACAGACCTCACAGATGGTTTGGTGCGCATCCGTAACTTTCTCTCCAGTTGCACGTGTTTTGCTCATTTTGTCGGCAACTTACTGGCAGTCGATAATGGAGAGGGTGCGAGAGGGTAAATGTAGTTGATAAGTTACCGACGGAGCAACGTGGTACCCTTCTCCTCACTAGATGACAGTCGGAAGAGAAGAGAATAAGAGAGAAAGTGGCGCACCGACCTGAACTGATGATGATGTTCGCCATCGCCTCGAGAGATGTCGCCTCGTGTGCTGTTTTGAAGAGCAGAAGAAAGCCGTGCAGGAGAAAAGCGAAGCCAGGTAAAGCGTAGCAGTTTGAGGTTAGGAGCGAGAGCCAAGACTTTGCATCAAGATGACAGTGTGTGAAGAGTGCATCCTCCAGCGAAAATTATGACAGGCTGAAGGTTGCAAAAAGGAGCGTGCAACGAAACTGCAAGATGAGCGCCCGAGGGCAAAGAGCAGCAGAAATAGCAGTTCGAAAGATTAGAGGAGGCAGAAGCGTCAAGCGTACTTACGTCACTCGCAAAGAGGGAAAGGATTGTCGGACGGTAACCGATATACAGGTCGGTAAGAAAGTTCACGTCCCCGGTGCACCCTCTGCCGTTAGCAGACGAGCACAACATAGAGACTTTCACCTTCAGTTGATTAGATTGTCGGTAGAGCAGCACGATTCTGTCCTTCGACCGATAAGACTTGTCGGTAAAGCAGTGCGATTTTAACCGTTAACCGATAAAATTAACGGTAAGGTAGCACGTTTCTGACCTCAAGTCGATACGGCAAACTGTGACGTCATCGCGGAGAACAGTTTGAGTCTGGGGAGGATGTCGATAAGTGTCAGTAACAGGAATCTGTACGTAGAACTCTTCGTGTATTGCTACTGGGCTGCCTGTGCGCCGTCATCGGTCGGTAAGATTGCGGATAACTCTCGTACCGGTTATTTTGGCGTATGCTCTAACCATCCATGTACGAAAATTGCTATTGTTCAGCAGTTGTACCACGCGATTGTGTTTACCAAGATATTTTTCGAACGATAGATTTGACGAACTGTGACAAATTTTTCCTATTGTTTGAACCACTCCGACGTATATTTTAAAGAAAACTGCCTCTCGAAACGAATCGAATCAGCACTCGTTCGTCGTAAAATGCTACAGCTGCGGTCATAAAATGGGTGAAATTCACACGAGTTCACGAACCAATGACACTTCGACAAGGTTACCCTTCAAAATAAACAGGCGAGTAGTTGATGTAATGATCGACGTTGGACTAGGGCACTTGAGTAATAAAAAATTCTGTACTGTAATGGATATGAAAGGCATGAGTGTCAGTAGCTTCAAACGTCATGTGGACCAGTTAACTGCGGAGACTGAGCAGTTAGAAGCCAGAGTTTTTGAGAATCCTGGGAAAACTGTCAGAAGAGCGCATGAAATAATAGATCCTTCAATGGAGAGTGGGGTAGTACTTGACGTCGCAGTATCTTACGACGTTACGTGGCACAAACGAGGCCTTACATCGTTATATGGAGTAGGATTAATCATCGACATCCTTCCTGGATGGCGATCAATTACCAGGTACTCTCGAAGTACTGGCAGGTGTGTGTCGTTGTCGTACCTCAGCTAGATGCTACTTCACCTGATTTTGCATTGTAGCAAGATGGTCAGAAGTCAGAGTGCAGTGAAAACTACAGTAGCAACCGCAGTTGTTGAGTTCAATATGCGAGCGCTCCATGCTCGAAATGCAAAGATGTCAGTGAGGTTTGATGAGATGGCAGATATTGTAAAAACAGATGAGCCAATTACGAAATGTCAGACAAAAGCGTAGGACTGGGTAGAAAGCACCGACGGAGAAAGCCAGACGAACAGTGAAAATTGAATAAACCGCTGCGTAGAAGGCTGAAACAGAAGCAGAAGGGACAACGTATGGTACCGGGAAACTCTAACGGTTTCTTCACAGCACTAATTTGCAAGCAGTCAGCTCCACAGTTAAATTCAAGCGCGTTATCGTATCGACTCAAGTAGGGGCTACATAAATATTAGTTGATCGTTTTCATTTACTCAATATACCATTGAAATATTTGTCTACGCTAATAATCATTTCACAATAACATAATTTGATTCTTCTTTGCCTTTATGTCCCGGAGTGAGTTCATCGGAAATTGAATGATTCTGGAGAAAGAAGCGGACTAATAAGAGCGTTGACCTCGGAACAGACACGCAGAAGCCGATTAAATACAAACTGGCACCGAGGAATGGAATTGGATATTGTTGCGGGGACCGCGGGGACTGGCAGGCGTAAACAAGTATATGTGTGTAAGAATGAAAATCAAGGTATCGTGAGAGCGTGCATTCGGGTGCGACCGACCTCTCGCTTGCGTCCACTCGTACTCCCCTCGGTAGCTCCCACTCTCAAGCCCCCCGCCTCTAAGTGGCGCCGCCTGAAGGCACGCGCACACAACATCCCTCCTTTTTTATTTTAAAGACATTTCCATACAGTGTGTTACATATGTGTATCGAATTGCAACGAAGAATTATATATATATATATATATATATATATATATACGTAAGAGTTACATCAATCAATGCCATAGCAGGTCGGCGGTCGCCTATTGCGCTCTGACCTGTGTACAGCTTCTGCGTCGTTACATCTGTTCGACGGTAGCTGAGGCTCAGCTGTTTGCTGGGGCTGGCGATTCTGACGGTCATTCACGTTACGCGCTATTGGTACGTCGCGATTATGTTGATCTATTCCGCGGGTGGGTACATTATTTTTTAGGTCAATATTCCTTTGCGACTGTACATTATTTATTCGCCCGGCAGGATAATCGGATCCTGGTTGCATGTGTTTCCATTTCCCATGTAAGGAGCTGGAATTAAATGCCATCTATTTCGCTTTACAATGTTCCCGTTGGCAGTTCTTACAATGAATGTGTTCGGGCTTCCGCTTACTTTGACGATTTGAGCGTAGCGTCGCATATCGATTATCCATACCCTATCATTCACGTTTAACTTCGATAAATTTTTAACGCGATGACGCTTGTTATAGTAATATTCCTGCTTGACTTTTCTCTCCTTTTCTTTAACCGCAATTTTTTTGTGATCTTTAAACGTACCTAATTGCTTCAGATGCATAGGAACCATAGACCTAATTTTTCGCGAAAACATTAACTCAGACGGCGAATAACCATTCTCCAATGGAGCCGTTCTATAAGCTAGCAAGCCTAAATATACATCTTCAGATTTAATTATGATATTTTTGGCAATTTTTACCGCGGACTTGACTTCGCCATTGCTCTGCGAGTATTTAGGTGAACTTGTTACATGATCTATATCGAATTGTTTGCAGAACTGAGAAAATTTATTGGAAAACTGCATGCCGCAGTCACTTCGTATTACATCAGGAATACCATATCTGCAAAACAAGTCTTTACATTTCAAGATCGTCGCTTCTTCCGTCAGAGAAGGCATCTCAGATATTTCAAAAAAACGCGAGTAATAATCGGTAGTAATCATATACCATTTTCCCTGCTTGAAAAAATCAATGCCGATTTTCTACCATGGTCTATATATTAAAGAGTCTTGGTGATCGGTCAATTAAGAAAACGTAATTTTAGTTAACGTTTCGACCCGGATATGGGCCCTCCTCAGAACGATTTATTTAAAAAACTTTTTGAGTTAAGTAAGTGTAATAAGATGTAGTCGAATTCACAATTGCAATTGGCGGAAACAGTGTTCTTTTGAGTGACGGTAGACAATGTCAATCTTCCAGTTGTTTTTGTAGGAGTTAAAAGTTGGTAGTCATTTATTTAAAAAAGATTAAAGAACTAAGTTTTTTCACAGTCAATATGTCATAGTGTTAAAAGGTTATTATAGAAAGTCAATTAGCAATGAAATTAATTCACAGGTGTCAATTAGGTGGAGGTAAGCTCTTTATAATTAAGTTCTACATGTCTAACGAATTATTGTTGGTTGAACCACTTGGGTCAACAGGTGGATAACGACACAATTTCTACCATGGTCTGTCCGAGAAATTCTCGCCTACAAACGGTTCTTTTATGTTTTTTCGCTTTTCAATACACTTTGGACAGAACTCGATCACATTTCTCAACTGTGTGCCCAACCCCAGCCACCAGACCGATTCCTTTGCTCTGTCTCTACATTTGTTCATTCCCAAATGTCCCTCATGTAGTTTTGCTATCATTTCAAGCTGCAAAGAAGGAGGAATTACTAATCTATCATTATAAAACAACAAGTTTTTTATGTAAGAAAAACTTTCTTTAAGTTGGAAATAAGGTAATAATCCGTCTGGTAACTGAGTTTTTTCTGGCCACTTGACTAAACAATAGTCGATTATTTTTGAGCAAATAAGATCGCTTTCCTGCTCGTCTCCTATTTTTTGTAAATAATTTCTCTTTACAGGTAGATTGTCGATCACGAGATTCACATAAGCTTCAGCTTCTTATTCCAGATCGTATATGTTTCCCTGCTCGATTGGATAACGCGAGAGCGTATCCGCTAGCACTAGCTGCTTTCCCGGAACATGGATCTTCTTATAATTGTAACGCATTAAGCGCATTCGTATTCGCTGCAGACCAGGAGTAATCTCGTCCATAGGCTTTGTTTTCAGTATTTGCAAGAGCGGCTTATGATCCGTCTCTAAGGTTACTTCAATTCCCGTGATATAATCTTTAAACTTATCTGTAGCAAACGCGAGTGCTAAAGCCTCCTTTTCTATCTGACTGTACTTTCGCTACGTCGGCGTGAGCGTTCTCGATACGTATGCCACAATCTCTCACGATTTCTCCGCGTTTTGCTGCATGAGGGCGGCTCCGATACCGTAACTTGATGCATCAGCCTGAACTATTATGTCTTTTTCGTGATCAAAATGAGCTAAAACGGGCAATTTCAATAGCACGGCTTTCAAATTTTCGAAGGCTTCTTTTTGGGGTTCACCCCATACAAACTCTGTACCCTCTTTCAACAAAGAATCAAGTGGTTCTAACAACATCGATTTATTCGGAATAAACTTTGCTACAAAATTGACCGTGCCTAGAAATTGCTGCAAGCTTTTCACGTCTTTCGGTTCGGGGAATTTACTTATAGCCTCCAGCCTTTCCGGTAGTATTTGTATACCGTCTTGAGATATTCGGTGTCCCAAGAAGTCAACTTCGGATACGCCGAATTCGCACTACGCTTTATTTGCCGTAACGCCCTCTTCCTCTAGTCTTTCGAGTACCGTTCTCAAGATTTTGTCGTGTTCGTCTACTGTATCCGCAAAAATCAACACGTCGTCTACGTAAATCCGAAAATAGTTCCGCGAACATCTTAGAAAAATAATCCGAGGCGCAATTTATACCAAATGGCAAACGCGTACTTTTATATCTCCCGTAAGGAGTAATAAAGGTAGTCAAATGTTGACTCTCCTCTTCTAACATAACTTGGTTAAGTTTCGAGTACATTCTCGCGCCTTTTATTCTAGCTAAAGCGACATCTACCTTTAGGATCGGATACACGCTGCGTTTGACGCTGTCATTTAACACAGCATAGTCGCCACATACACGAAGATCACCGCCCTTTGGCGCACACACGATTGGGCTACAGCAGTCCGTTGGTCCATCCACCTTGATCAAAACGCCTTTTTCTTCTGAGCTATCCAAGTTTGCTTTCAGTTTTTTTAATAAAGGAATGGGAACGACACGCGGAGTAGTTACTGCATGAGGCTTAGCATCATCTTTTAACTGTATTTTTAATTTGCGTTTAAAACGCCCTAGACCACTAAAAACTTTGGGGTATTCTTTTACCGGATCAAATCCGCAACCAGATTCCTTGTTGCTATTTTTTCTTTCCAAAGCGCTTACCACATGTACTAAATTAAACTGCCGGATGTCTGGTTTTCCTAATAGGAACCGATCCAATCCATTAATTACGTACGCTTTTACGTTTTATTCAGTGTTGCCTTTTTTCAATTTCAAATGCATAAGTCCGATTACCAACATCTTTTTGCCGTTCGCACTGTATATGACTTGGTTAGTACTTTGCACTTTTTTATGAAATTCCCCCTGTATACTTCTTAAAGGTATACAAGAAACATCCGCGCATGTGTCGATGCTAAACCTAATGTTCCTACCAAGATTCAAAACCTCAAATTCCGTCGTAAAATCCCGAGGATCGTCTTGTTTACGTTTCACCGCTCCGATGATGTGCGCGTTGTAGACATCTTCGCTTGCTTTATCCTCTTCTGAGAATCCGCCGTGTACAGCACTGACGTTCGTGGACCGGCATACTTTGCTCCAATGGCCCTTCCGCTTACATCTCCGGCAAATAGACTTGAGTGCTAGGCATTTCTTCATATCTTGATGTCTCGCCAATCCACTTCGAAAGCAGCTCTCTTGTTTCCTTGTGTCACCTTCTCTTTTGTTATTGTTCTGGACGCTGGGCTTCTTATCTGTGATACGATTCACTTCGCTCCGCTCGACGTTTCTAGATCGAAGCACTTTGTTTTCTTTACTTTGCATCTCTGCTTGGCGCACTTGAGTCACCGCACTTTCCAACGTGAGATTAGGCGTAAGTTGTAATCGTTCAGAAGCTCTAACGTCTCTTATCCCAATCACTATGCGATCGCGAATCAATTCGTCTTTTAGGTTTCCATAATCACATTTTTCAGCTATCGTATGCAGAGCTGTGATAAACGCGTTGACATTTTCAGTTTCTTCTTGGAATCTCGAATTAAACTTGAATCGCTCAAAAATAACGTCTTTTTTCGGGGAAAAATATTCTTCAAACTTTGCTTTGACTTCCGCGTAGGGAGTTGCATCTGTGAGGTTCGGAAAGATGCGACTTAAAATTTCTTCCGATTCCTCACCCATCGAATAACACAGCGAATCCACTTTTCCTTTTTCTGGCTTAGTTGCCAGGTTTGCCACTGACAGATATCTGTAGAAGCGTTTTACCCAGACAGGAAATGCTTCTGGTTGATTGAAATAAAATTCTCTGGGAGAACAAACGTTAGATATAGCGTTCGAAACTCGACTAGTCGTTTCTTGTGCCATTTTACTTTATATGATGCACTTATATTTACGATCGTGTCACGACTAAATTTTCTCGTGCATAGTTCACTTTACACTTTTTTTTGAATGCGCTTCGGGCTAAAAACCGACTTCTGACACCATGTTGCGGGGACCGCGCGGACGGGTAGGCGTAAACAAGTATATATGTGTAAGAGTGAAAATCAAGGTATCGTGAGAGCGTGCATTCGGGTGCGACCGACCTCTCGCTCGCGTCCACTCGTACTCCCCTCGGTAGCTCCCACTCTCAAGCCCCCCGCCTCCAAGTGGCGCCGCCTGAAGGCACGCTCACACAACAGATATCAATCAAAACAACGATAGACATTGACGAGCGACAGGTGATTTATCAATATTATCACTCACATTCTCATAGGAATTTTGAACTCAATTCAAATGAATGAGATTTAAAAAAAAATAATTACCGAATAATGAATTTCTTCGCTTTCGACGCAATTTTGTATAGTCCGAATCAATATTAAAGTCAACAGAGTCAAAATGTCTTATCTCTATAGAAAACAACTCATTCATGTGTATACTTCATATATACTCCTTAGAAGGTGAAGAAACTGAATTCATTCAATCGCGTTTATCTCAGAACTGTGTTTTCAGGCATTCGAAAAATTCCTTACGCATTAAGTATCATTCAACATTTTGCCCTTTGGCAGCCTCACGGAAAAAAACCCTGAACTTTTAGGGATAAGCCTTGAAATTTGAGGGTTTACCCAGAAAGTTGAGGATGAACCCCTAAATTTGGGGGTTTACCTCCAAAAATTGAAGGTAAACCATCATTAATGAAGGGTTTATTTCCAACAGTCAGAGATTAACCCTCAACAATTGAAGGTTCATCCCCAAGAGTTGAAAGTGAACCCTCGACGTTGAAGGTACACCTTCAACGATGAGGGTAATTCATATCCCCAAAATTCAACTGATGGTAAATGTGAGGGTGAACTACCAACATTGCAGGGATTGTCCCCTGCAACCCCAAGGGATACACCTTACTCTTCTTGAGGGTAAACTCTAAAACTTGGGTGTCAACGCGAAAATGTAATATGTAAAAGGTTGGTGGTGAACCCTTGATTCCATTGCAGGGTAACATAACCCGTGAAATTTCCAAGGTGATTCTTATTATATTCGTTGAAGTTCCTATATTCTCAATAACATCTGAAATGATCTATCTATATATTATTTACATTAAAACCAATGATTGATTTGAATTCAACTTTCGAGCAGCTCGCTGGAATTAAGCCATCGCCTTATACAGTATAAGGATCACTATTGATATTGCATTTCGCTTAGCCTGCATGCCATTATGCAACGCTCCGAAAGAATATTACTTAGTTTTTTCAGGGTTGAAATTAGAAATCATAAACTACACTATATATAGGGATTCCCACGTCAACTCGGTGAATCAAAAACAGTGACCCGCTTTGATTTTCTCGGTGATTTTTTATATGATAGTTTTGGAAATTGTCTGAAAATTATCGAATCTGAATATTCTATATATTTTCGTATAGTGTATCTACTCTGACGTGGATTTTTCCCGCACCTCGGCCACTTGGAGAAAATGACCGAGAACTGACCGCGTGCAAAATAGCTTAACGTCCACGATGTAACCTGGATCCAGAGAACAATACTGCGAAATGTTGTTATGCGCCTGGCGTGGTAAACACGCCTTGAAATCGTCAACGTGCTATGTCGCGAAAATATGCTCGGCAGCTCAGTACCGCAGAGAGGGGAGGGGTAATTTTTGGCAGAGAGAGAGAGAGCGCGAGATACGCAACACCAACACGTTATTTTACCAAGATTTTATGGAATCAAAATAACATATTCACAACCAACGATAATACAAAAGAAAAAAAAAAAAAAATGATAATTCATACGTCGCTTTTTGCGACTCAAAATACAAAACAAGAGAAATAATAATTCACCAGTCGCTTGTCACGATTTAAAATACAAACAAGAGAAATGATAACTCAAAGGTCGCTCTTCGCGATTCGAAGTCCCGAACACCTAGGTTGAACACAAAAAAAGAAACAAACAGAAAAGAAAACTTTAAATAAACCTAGAGGGCTTCTGGGTCTACGTGCGCTAGTCGCTGTCTTAATAATAACAATAACTCAAAAACTATAATCATAATTTGACCCGACGCACTAACCGCGACCGTCCTTCACTATTCACAACGCTAATCGCCACTTAACAATAAGCCACTAGGCCAAAAAAAAAATAGGACCAAAATCATACTTGATGTGCTATCCGCTATCGTCCTCTACGAAATGAAGCGTTCATCGCCAGGCTACAATGCTCATCCACAAGTGCAATAACTAAAGCCAATCCTTATTCGACGCGCTAGTCGTATCTCTAGCTGTTATTTTCAATTACGCCGGTACCCATGGTAATCGTATGGATATTGTCGAAACGCATCCGAACTCAATTCGTACTCGCGATTCCTGAAAAGTTCACAAACCGTCCCGCTAATCCGAGCGTCCCCGCACAATGATACGCGACCTACACGAGAGGTGACACTATTACCTAAGCTGACTCGACTGGACCCCATGCAGCAGAATTCGGCTGCACTTAATTTGAAACAAGAGCGGCCCGACCTAAAACTGCGACTCTCCGCGTTATCGCGATAACTTAGGCTACGGCCATCAACAAGGAGATCGGCAAACAAATTTCGAGCACTACTTCAACTCAACGAGGAACTGGCCAACCGTTGACCGGTGCGCCGATCTAAATTGCACTCGAAATGCGCTTGCAAAGAATGAATAACGTTTACCGCTCCGCAGCCAGACCAGGAATTCGCCTACACCGGTCTCGGTCATGGCGTACACAATCAACTTTTTCTTTTCTTTTCACAACACAACTATCGCGAACTGTCGCCAGGACTCAAGTATCGAGCTCCGCTAATCGGAGATGCATTTCGAAGATGCCTCGAACATAGGCGCTATCCGTCGTCAAAATCTTTTCCGCTATCACTGGTGTTCTCTTTTTGAAATTCTTATAGCCTAACTTATCGCTATCGTTGGCTCCCGTTGTTGCGGGGTGCTGATTGGCTGTCTAGTCTCCGGTATCCCGTAGTTTGACAGTGGCGTGGTGACGACTGCACGAGGTTGCGTCACGTCAGCGTGGTGAAGGGGAGGCTAGGGCTCGCCGGCCAACAACGGGAATCTCGTCCGCCTTAGGTTCCCTCGCAGCTGAGCTCTACGTTGACGCTCTTTTCGTAGCCTTGTGTGAGGCCCTCCTTTCGTCGCGATCCGTCACGACTGTAATCCTATAATGCTCTTCGGATTTGTCGCTGATTCCGTGGATGATGTCGCATTCGCTCAAAGAAAAACAAAATATACAAAAATCCTGAAAAATTGTGTTCGCCAGACCGAAAATTGTCCCCTCTCAGAGTATCGGATGCGTGACCTTTGTCCTGGCGCTCTTTTTCGAAATGATTAGTGGTCTGTTCCGCGGGATCCCTAATTTCAAGTCTCATCTGGGGTTCGAGGAGCCGTTTGAAACGCGTATCGAAAATGCGACGTTACAGTACATGTACGCATACATCTTCATTATAATATAATAATGAATAGAATGCATTAGGTATAGATAAGTCTTCATGGCTATATGAATTATACATACGTACATTAGATTTTATTGCCGTTTATCTTGGGCCAGAGCCTATGTGATAAACCCGTTATTAGTGTGTTCTCTGTCAAATTTAACAGTTTTATAAGGAACCCCCTCTGATGGGTAAAAGCTGGATCAGCTTATCAGACCCGAAAACCCTTGATAGTTGAACTATGCGGACTTAGGTACTACCAAAGCCGCCTTGGAACGTGAACAAGCACCTCCGCCCGTTACTCCCTTTGGAAAGACAAGGGCTTCTTCGGCCGTTGCTTCCAGTTAGAGACAAGTGAGAGAGGCGTATGTCACCTATTCGGAGATACGGGCTAACCAGTACTCCCTTCTAATTGCGAACTCGGAGTAAACAGAGTCGCCTGCCTATATTATGTTGTGGGTTATCAACCCAAAACACTCGATGATCGAACTGCACGGACTTAGGAATCACCAAAGCCGCCTTCAATTTGTGAACAAGCACCTTTGTCCGTTGCTCCTTTCAGTAAGACAAGGGCTTGTAGGCGGTTGCTTCAACTGGAGACAAGTGAAAGAAGCGTATGTCACCTAGTCGGAGATACGGGTTTCCCAGTACTCCCTTCTAATTGCGAACTCGGAG
Organism: Neodiprion pinetum; assembly: GCF_021155775.2. NCBI lineage: Eukaryota > Metazoa > Arthropoda > Insecta > Hymenoptera > Diprionidae > Neodiprion > Neodiprion pinetum. The sequence goes on from NC_060234.1 coordinate 15,237,257, forward strand.
TAAACAGAGTCGCCTGCCTATACTTTGTTATGGGTTGTTGACCCAAAACACCGCTAACCTTTTAGACCAGAGAATTCCTTGGCTGGCTGTTGGTTTTATTTCCCTCCCCTTTCCAAGGTAAAGTTATATGTTCGAGTAATGTATTGACAGCGAGACAAACGAGTGCTTGTTTACATATAACATAAGTTTAATAGCGATTAATCCAAGTACAATGGTCTTTGTCTAAAGACAAAAATAAGGTTTCACAAAATATAACCGTAGAGAACTAAAATAACATATAAAATTTAAAGAAATAATAAATCTAACAGAATTCGTCGGTTCTGCTCCTAAATCTCCCTACAGCTCAAATGTTAAATGCGCGGCTCCACTCAATATTTCCTCAAGAGGTCCCGAGCTATCGTAGACTCTAATTTTGATACTCTTTGCTATAATTTGGAATAAGCTCTATGCTTGAATTTCCTCTCTGAATCTCGAAAAGCTAAATTCCATAACGTTCTCTGTATGAGAAACGCCTCTTTACAATATGACGCAGCTCGGCGCTGTGCCGAAAAACCGGTCTTCTAACTGTGTGACGCAGTTCGGCGCTTTGCCGGACAACTGGTCTCCTAACTCTGTGACGCAGTTCGGCGCTTTGCCGGACAACTGGTGACCGCTCTTCGTGGTCCTCCAGTTTTATACTCTCCCGGAGCTGTTGTTGGATGATCCTGTCGACGTCACTTCCCTATTCGTGTGTCCTGTTGTGGGTCGTCGTCCTGGTATGCGTTGGTCAGCGTCCGTTGTCTTTGTTTACTATTTTGGATGCTAGCAGGTCACGGTCGCTGTCTATGGTCGTCTCGATCAGCTGTCTGTGTCAGTTGCTGACATGTTTTGTATATGTCACGGACACTGTTGGTGTTGATGCGAATTTGAACAACTGCCCGTCACATTATATAATTTTCATCGCAATCAATGATAAAAATGAATATCGAAATGCTATATAATATATGAATATGATTGCCTAAAGATATCAAATGAGAAATAACCAGACAACTTCTTGATTGGTCAATTTCTATTGTATTTACTTATGGTGTGTAATGCACTTTTGTAATACCGTTACATCTATAATCCGAATAAAATGACATGATAAGCTCTTGAATCGAGAATTCTTTCGAAGTTAATCCTCGATTGGGAGATTCACCCTCAACTTGGAAGTAAACCCTTCACTTGGGGATCACCCGTCACTTGAAAGGTAAGCCCTCAACTTGAGAGTAAACCCTCGACTTAAGAGTAGACCCTCGATTTAAAAGTAAACTCTCAACTTGAGAGTAAACCCTTGTTTTGGGAGTAAACCTTCGACTTCGAGGTTAACCCTGAATTAAGGGGTACAAATTTACCCCTTCAAGATTCAGGGTTATTTTGGGGATAAAATTGGCGGTTCTTTCCGTAAGGGAGGTCAAGGTACATGTACAGTAGCGCTCAAAAGTATTTTGACAATATGAAACTCGTTATTATTTTGATCCATAATTCTCATTATTTTTCTTCATTTTAATGTGATTTTTTAACGAAGAGAGTTAAATTTCTACAATTATGTAGAACATCGAATTTCTTTCAATAAAAAGTATCATTGATTCTTGTTTTTCATATCTATATCCAATCAACCCAATTACTATCTTTGTCAAAATACTTCTGACCGCTACTGTATATTTGAAAGCTGATAAGAACATTAACATACGATTCTATGATCTCTCGACTATATTAGATATTGTCATCCAAGTAGGGATCTCATCACCGAGTTAGATTTCACAACCGTGCCAATTCATAGTCGGGCAGTGAAATACATTCGCCACACGATATACGTATCTGATAACATAACCATCAATATTGTACCAGAGTGGTCATATTCTGTAGAAACAACATGTTTCTGCAAACTAATTTGAATGCGGTTGAAGGTTTCATTGAAATTACGATGCGAAGAAGCTATCGAATTTTCCATACTAACGTTTCAAAATTAGAACGTTTTCATCACCGCGCTCCAAACATATTTAAAATTAGGCATTGAGGTTAGGTCGATCTGATAAAACTACTTTTTGAATTGCATAGAAAACAACCGTTCTATAGCAAAAAGCCATGCAGATTTTATTCTATTGCGTGACTCAGCATACTCTTCGTTTCAGTCGTTCGTCTAAGAATTAATGATAATTCCTATTTTGGTACTTTCTGATCTTACCTCTTGTCATCGTCTTCTTGCATATTACTGATAGAATCAATATCACTGATTGAATCAAAATATATCCTATGAAGCATTGTTTCGGCAAGGTATCGAATAGTTAAATGTGTGTCTCGCGACACTCAAAATCGTCCTCGCACATGTACGCACACTCGCGTGCAATGTTTACTTGCCGTCTCTGCGTCAAATCTCGCCGCTTGCCCGTGTCGCGACTCAAAACCCATCAGCTGTATCTCATGTATTGTCTACTATCTCGAAATCATGTATGTGTATAATCTATGTGTTCTCTCGCTCTGTAAAATCTTCACTCTCTGTAACGTTCTCTTGCGATACGGTCTGTATCGCCGCATCAAAACCAATAAAAATTCTCGGTTACTATCAATCATCATCTCTCTCCGTCTCACCATCATTTCGTTTCATTCACACTCGTTCTCATCACTAATTCGCGGATCCCACGTCGATGATCCATATTTTTTTGCTATCTCTCTAAACATTTTTTGGTCCTTCGAGCCGGATCAGTCGCGAATCGAATCGGATCATTCGCAAATCGAGTCGAATCTTTCGAATCGTTGCGACTTACGGGAAAACGAATTAGCCAGTGAGTGAAACGGAACCATCGCGTGTGCATCAAGTTGCGAAAGTTCACGTAACCAAAGTGAACAATATCGTTATCGGTGAAAACCATCATCAAAATCAGTCGCGTCCGTTAGATTCAAACGTGCGGTGTCCTCTGTAGTGACCGTGACTAAGATCTGAGCGTCAACAACACCGATCTCTCGAAGTGTGTATCGCGACGCCCTATTATCACTGTGTGCGTATCTCGTTCGTGAAAACTCTGTTCGTCGCGTGAGTTACACTCTCTCGTTTGTCAAAATGACGATCGACGAATACATTGAACGTCAAACCGATCTCTTCAGGCGCATCTGTCGCACTCTCGAAAACTTGCGCAAGCTCGGTGAAGCAAAAACAACCCTCGGGCAAGTGCAATCGCGATTAGATGCTTTAAATTCAAATTGGCTGAAGTTCCAAGACATGCACGAGATAGTCGATCAAATTAGAATCGCAGCAAAAGGTGATCAACTCGACGCTATCAAAAGACTTTCGTATTTCGCGAAAGACTATTACGGACAGTGCGAAGAGCAATACTTAAACGCGAAGGGAGAGATGCTCGATCTACTCGGAACTCTCAAGACTCTATCGGCACCGATCGTGCCAACAGCCGTAGCCCCCCAACTCGCAACTGGAGGAGCCTCAAAACGGCTACCACGCATCGAATTGCCTACGTTCTCGGGCAATTACTCAGACTGGAAGTCTTTCCACGACCTCTTCACATCAATCGTTCGCGAAAATTCGCAACTCTCGGAAGTGGAAGAACTGCACTACCTAAAAACAAGTCTTACCGATGAACCGTCACAACTCATTAAAAACATCGCTCTTACCGCTGAAAACTTCCCTCGATCCTGGGAAACTCTCGTCTCACGGTACGAAAACAAGAGACTTTTGACGGATTCTCATCTCGCGACACTTTTCGCGATTCCTCGTGTCACGAAAAAGTCGTCATCAGAACTGAAGAGCTTGCACAGCAACACTTGCAAAGCTCTTGGCGCACTTGAACTTCTCGATAGTCCCGAGAAATTGGGGGATCACATCATCGTGCACATGACGATTCGCAAGCTGGACCCAGCATCTCTCGAAGAGTGGGAGAAAAGTGTTAGCGAGAAACTCGAGCCCCCCACGTTTGCGGAGCTCAAGGCGTTTCTCATCGGTCGCATTCACACCCTCGAAGCCGTGGAGCAAGCTCATGCTCATAATCAAATCGCGACGTCGAAACCGCACTCATCGCAAGGAAGGTCAAATCTTCAGACGACAAGGTCACATACGGCGCAATCAAAGGAACAGTCGTGTGCTTGTTGCAAAGGCAACTACTACATCGCGTTCTGTTCGACCTTTCGCGACAAATCTCTGGATCAAAGAAGGGAAGTGGTTTCTGCGAAAAAGCTTTGCTTCAATTGTCTCGGTCCACATCAGCAGAAGGACTGTCGATCTAACAAAACGTGTCGCGTGTGCAACGGTCGACATCATTCCTTGCTGCAGCGAAACTCTTCCTCAATCTCGACAGCTGCTAACAGTGGCACATCTCAAGGACAGGCTGCAGTAGCGCAACCTACAGTGCAGAACGCACCAATCTCGAATAGCGCCTCTCAGGTGAGCAACCACTCAGCTCAGCCTACAATGATCAAGCGCTCTCCAGTTCTTCTCGCCACAGTGCAATTGATCGCCTCGAATCCGGAGACTGGAGAAAGAATCATCGCTCGCGCTCTACTCGATCAAGGATCCGAAAGTTCATTCGTCACGGAGTCGCTAGCGCAACAATTGCGACTACGTCGGCATCAAGCAACGATACCGATCATTGGCGTCGGAGCTCATCAATCGGCAGTGACTCGCGGCATCGCGACATTGCAACTCCAATCTCGTGCTCACACCTCGTTCTCGTGTCAGGTGGAGGCACTCGTGCTTCCACGACTCACATCGTATCTACCCTCATTTCGACTTCTCGTCGAAGACTGGCCTCATCTACGAGGACTCAACCTCGCGGATCCAAGCTTTGCACATCCCAGTCAAATCGACGTAATTCTCGGAGCTGACATCTACAGGAACATCATTGGTCAAGGAGTTCGAAGAGGAGCACCAGGAACACCAATCGCGCAAGAAACTCAGTTCGGTTGGGTCCTCTCCGGCTGCGTTTCAGCGGAAGCAGCAAGCCCCTCGTATAGCGCAGTCCAAGGCTTCCAATGCTCCCTCGATCACGAACTGCTCGATCTCGTGCAGCAGTTTTGGAAGCAGGAAGGAGTGTCGAAACCTTTGGCACTAACTTCCGAAGAAGAGCGTTGTGAGCAACACTTTCGCGAAACGGTTTCTCGAACTGCGCCCGGTCGTTACGTAGTTCGGCTGCCGCTCAAAGACAATTCGGTAGAGCTCGGCAACTCGCGGAATCCCGCGCATCAAATGCTCCTTCGTTTGGAGAAACGGTTCGGTAGCGACGCGAAACTCAAGGAGGCTTACTCGAGCTTCCTTCGTGAATATCGTGAACTCGGGCACATGCGTCGCGCTATCAATACACCTGAAGACAATTCCCGCGTGTTTTATCTTCCCCATCACGGTGTAGTTCGCGACAGCAGTTCAACAACAAAGTTGCGTGCCGTGTTCAACGGGTCTCAAAGAACCAACCTCGGACTCTCTCTCAATGACAATCTTCTCGTCGGTCCAAAAGTGCAAACCGACCTCGCGGACGTTCTCTTACGCTGGCGACAATATCCAGTCGCGTTCTCATCAGACATCGTCAAGATGTACCGACAAATTTTGGTCCACAATGATGACCAAGATTTTCAGCGAATCCTCTGGAGGGAAGAACCAGAGCTACCGATTGAAGAATATCAACTGACTACGGTAACGTATGGTCTTGCAAGCGCTCCGTATCTCGCGATCCGTGTTCTTCATCAACTCGTTCACGACGAAGGTAAGCAGTATCCCTTTGCGAGCCACGTCATTCTCGAGAACACGTACGTCGACGACATCCTCTCAGGAGCAGAGGACGTTGATCAAGGTCGCGAGAAAATCAACGAACTCAATCAATTGCTCAAGGCGGGCGGCTTTGATCTTCAAAAGTGGACTTCAAGCCACCCAGAAACTCTCGTTGACATTTCTCAAAACCATCAAGAGATCGCGATGCATCTGAATCTCGATCAAAGTCCATTTTTCGGGCTCTCGGTCTTGCGTGGAGACCAAACATCGACGCGTTCGCGTTCTCTCCGCAAATTCATCAAACTCGGGACAATTTTACGAAACGAAAAGTTCTCTCACAAACCGCGCAGCTCTTTGATCCTCTCGGATGGCTCTCGCTGATCACGATCAGAGCCAAAATCTTTATGCAGGAATTGTGGGCACTCGGTTTCGACTGGGACGAGCCGCTCTCAGCTTCATTGTCCTCGCGATGGATCGAGTTTCTACAAGATCTTCAAGGCATCTCAGCTATCACCATCCCACGATGGATCGGGTCAAGTTCAGCATCTCTCGGGATAGAGATCCACGGTTTCGCGCACGCCTCTCAAAGTGCATTAGGCGCAGTGATCTACGCGCGAACGTATATCAACACTCACGAAGTGCGCGTTTCACTAGTGTGCGCGAAAACTAAAGTAGCGCAGCTAAAGAAAGTGACAATTCCTCGTCTCGAACTCTGTGCTGCGAATCTTCTCGTCCGGTTGATGTCTCATGTGGAAAAGACTCTTAATTTCGAAAACACCCCGGTTCATCTGTGGACGGATTCCACAGTCGCGCTCGCGTGGATCTGAAGCCACCCATCGCGGTGGAAGGAATTCGTTCGTAATCGCGTAACGGAAATCCAAGAGTTCGCGCGCGCCCGTTGGTATCACATCTCGGGTTTTGAAAACCCCGCTGATCTTGCGTCTCGTGGTGCATCTCCGGAGCAACTCCAAAAATCAGAACTTTGGACCTTCGGACCATCCTGGCTCTCGAAGCCTTCTGTCAATTGGCCATCCTTATCTCCGCGACGGGAAGAAAACATTCATCTCGAGGAAAGAAAAGGGCTGTCGACGCACATCGCAACAGCTAAGCCGCTACAAATCTGGGATCTTGTCGATCGCTACTCAAAACTATCGACTCTCCTCAAAGTCACATCATTGTGTAAACGCGCAGCAAATAGGTTCCTCGCGAAGACGACATCGAATCGCGTAAACACGTCTATCACTGTCAGACCGATCTCTACTCTCGAATTGAGCGACGCCCAACTGTTTTGGACCAAGGTGACCCAGCAAGCGTACTTTGCACAAGAAATTCGCCAAATCGAGACAAGCTCAAGTCTCACTCGAAGTCATCCACTATCGCGACTCACGCCGTTCATCGATTCGAACGGATTCCTCAGAGTCGGTGGTCGACTGAATCACTCATTGCTTTCGTATGACGAAAAGCACCCGTTAATCTTGCCTCGGGAATCATCGTTCTCCACATTGATCATCGATCATCATCATCGGTTGACGCTCCACGGAGGTCCGCAACTCACTCTCGCTACAATCCGACAGCAGTACTGGATCCTGGGAGGAAGAGTACCGATCCGCATGTTTATACATCGTTGCGTTCCTTGTGCGCGTCATCGCGCCACCCTCAGCAGCCAACAGATGGGCCAACTCCCTCAGTCTCGAGTCACGCAATCAAGGCCGTTTCTTCACTCTGGCGTTGACTACGCTGGTCCATTCTCGATTCGAGCCTCCCGCGAAAGAGGAGCTAAATCATGCAAGGGATATATCGTTATCTTCATCTGCTTCACGACCTCGGCTGTGCATCTCGAGCTAGTTTCGGACTACACGACGGAGGCATTCATCGCGGCGTACAAACGTTTCACATCTTGACGAGGAATTTGTGCCTCAATCGCAAGCGATTGTGGAACGAATCTCGTCGGCGCAGACTCAGAACTTCGCCGTCTTCTCGCTGCATCGTCAAAGGAGTTCTCAGAAATCGCAAACATCCTCGCATCACACGGAACCCAGTGGCGGTTCAATCCTCCCTCCGCGCCTCATTTCGGTGGAAAATGGGAAGCCGGAGTGAAATCAGTCAAATTTCACCTCAAACGAGTCATCGGAGAAGCTACTCAAACGTTCGAGCAATTCGCGACGTTCCTCACGCAAGTAGAAGCCACGCTTAATTCTCGACCTCTTTGCGCTATCTCGGACGATCCACGGGATCCAAGTGCCTTGACTCCAGGACACTTTCTCGTCGGCTCAGCATTGAACACAATTCCTGAGCCGTCACTCATCGAGGTGCCAGTTCAACGGCTATCGCATTGGCAACACTCGCGTCAAATGCTGGAGCATTTTTGGAAACGGTGGAGTACGGAGTATCTTCAGTCCTTCCAAAACCTCTCGAAATGGCAGACTCATCACGGGAACATCAAAATCAGATCCATCGTTCTCGTAAAAAACGAAAATCTACCTCCATCTGTGTGGCCCCTCGCGAAAGTGATCGAAGTGCATCCGGGAACCGACGGTCTCGTTCGCGTTGTGACCGTTAAAACGAAATCCTCTGTGTTAAAACGTCTAATCGTAAAATTGTGTGTGCTTCCAGTGTCCTCTTAAGACAATTATTGACTCTAAGAATAAATAACGCACGGCGGGCGGCATAATCTAATTTCGCGATCGTTACCGATAGCGAAGCGGGCGGTATGTTTCGACAAGGTATCGAATAGTTAAATGTGTGTCTCGCGACACTCAAAATCGTCCTCGCACATGTACGCACACTCGCGTGCAATGTTTACTTGCCGTCTCTGCGTCAAATCTCGCCGCTTGCCCGTGTCGCGACTCAAAACCCATCAGCTGTATCTCATGTATTGTCTACTATCTCGAAATCATGTATGTGTATAATCTATGTGTTCTCTCGCTCTGTAAAATCTTCACTCTCTGTGACGTTCTCTTGCGATACGGTCTGTATCGCCGCATCAAAACCAATAAAAATTCTCGGTTACTATCAATCATCATCTCTCTCCATCTCACCATCATTTCGTTTCATTCACACTCGTTCTCATCACTAATTCGCGGATCCCACGTCGATGATCCACATCTTTTTGCTATATCTCTAAACAAGCATTCTCTTCTGCGTCATACAAATTTTCTCACATCAAGTCAAACTAATCGTCAGGCGGTCGGACCTATTGATAGAATAATTTTTTGATGAGTATCTGACAGTCAATTTTTCACACGTTCATTTTAGAGATAAAGTGCAAGGTTTGAATAGTTGAGGTGAATTAAAAATTAACAACGAAGCCAGGAATCGAACCTGGTATCTAAAGATGCTTTGCCGGATACTTACTACAATAGACCACCTAGCCGTCCTGACTACAATATCATTAATTTCTCTGATCACCAGCATTCGAATTTTGAAAGAAATGAATTTGTTTTGATATTATTTTGATTCAAAACAAATTTAAATATTTCATTCTATAAAATAAGATGCAAAATTAGATGGTATAAAATTTTAAAAATAATGCTGGTCAATAATGATGCTTGAATTACAATGGTGCACAGAGTGATTCCTCGGTAGAATGAATTGGCAGCAACGGTTAAGTAACAAACTTATCCCTATTGGCTCGATCAAAGTAAAATGATGGAATATTCAGCCATCATGATCTGTAGTGTATCCCGCTCTTCAATTTTGCCTCAACTGATGTTAAGAAGATGGCCTGATGAAATTCACTCTGGCACCTGATGTCTGACGGAACAACTAGATTCGATTATTGTACTGATTGTACCGCTCGAGAAACGAGGATCCTTGCCACCAAAACGTTTTGACCATCAGGTAAGGCAGAATTTTCCTCGTGTTAATCAAAGTTCAAACTTCGAGCCTGCTGAAAACACAACGAATTTTATTAATGAATCCATGGTAAAATATTGTGATAGTCAAAGATCACGGAATTAGAAATTTACTTCCGTGCTTCCATGCCTGACAAGTTTAGTCCCGCTTTGACGATGAATTATTTCGTACCTGAAAATATTAGAAGCTATTATCATGAGACAAGAGCTTTTGATATTTTTGAATGTAACTACTTTCCAATAAAATGCACAAAATATAAATCGCAAATGAAACGCATTTTCAATTTTATGTAAATAAAGAATCGGTTTACAATAAACGTTGTTTTTACTTACCTACCTCTGTTCAGATTCCCACTTGGTAATGACATTCTACATTGAATTTCAGATTTCTTCTTTCAATAAATAACACACAATTTCTGTATCATTTGATATTTGCTTTTCCGTTGAATTCTTTATCGCGTCGGTTGAATATATACCGATATCGACCACGGTATTGCTGAACGATGCTATTCTTCTTAGACAATTTACGCTACGTAAAAATAAACAGCAATATAACCTCAATCCACGGCTTTAGGTGTGAGAGATTTACATCTTTTGTTTCATTTTATGTACGTTGGCGCCCTGCTCAGCAGACGAAAACATCGCCGCGGGGCGATTTCACCTACCAATGAGATTGAATTATTTGGCGCATGCACATTGACTGTATAGTTTCCAGAGATTGTCCCGGTATATAGTGCCAGCGTATGTCATATATCTGGACTTGTAGCAAAGAAAATTCTTGATCGAACTAACGATTTTGGTAATGTTGGAAATCTTACAACTGGTATAATTCGGCTCTCCGTGCATCGATCACATTGATGCATAGCTTGATTGAAAGCTCTAAAATATTCAAACCTATGAAATTTGTCGAATGTTAAATTCCATCGTGAAAGGAGATATACATTTGATACTACTTCCGCTGGGGCGGTTCGAACAATTTTCATCGCAGTAAAAGATAGTGCAGTCCGTCGCGGGCTTATGTATTTGATGAACTTTGCGCAATCGGTGACCGCCGATTTGAATTTATCAAATACCTCATACGATGCCTTGGGGCCTTTCCTCAGTCAGTACAATGCATGTGTTAATTTGTACACTCCTCTTGTTCCATCTTCACAACCTTTTGGCTAATATACTTCCAAGCTCACTTTACCATTGAAAAAGGCTGTTTTCACATCCGTTTATTCGAATTTCAAGGCATTGTGGCAACAGTATAAAAATAAGATTCTTCACGTTTGACTACTTGCTACAAGGAAGTTTCTACCACTTCTTTCTTGCTACTTCTGTTTGCTGAAATCCTCTCACAACTCATCTTTTTCCAACCTATTGTATGACTTTCTTGTACATGTGAACCCACTTTACATCTAATACTTTTTTATTTTGTATCTGATCGACCAATATTCAGGTTCCATTTTCATCCAAAGAATCTATTTCTTAATTAATTGCTTCTTCTCAATCTTTTTTTCATTTACTGTTCAACGTCTTCTCAAATGCATAGGGTGTATCTCCTCCACAATATCATACGTCAATGTTATGGCTTTTATTTTCTGGAAATCTCACAGGTACTTCTTTATTACGTGTAGGTTTCCGTGGATTTTTGAAACCTAAGTTTTCAGTGTCTCTATCCTTTTCTTCACATTTTTATTCTGCGGTTTCATCAGCGCTTTCAAAAGCATTATCAGTTACGTCCTCATCTATACTGACGTCGCTTTCATTACCGTAATCATCTTCATGCAGGCTAATATATTTTACATCTCTTTCTACTATGTCGACATATCTTGCAACCACTATTTTGTTATCGACAAGTACTCTTCAGCCTGCATCGCTATATCGTAGTAAAATTCCCATATCAGACTTTTTATCCCACTTAGATGACCTTTTGTGTTCCGGGTCTCTTACAATCACTCTAAGACTGTATAACCGTAAATTTTTACCACTTGGATACTTCGTTAAAAAAATTTCGTAAACAGTTTTTATTTTTATCGTATTTGATAATGTATGATTTCTCAAGTATGTCACCACACATACTATGTCAGGCGATTATCATTTGTAAACTTTTGCTTCTGCTACTGAATATCGCGCCATATCCATTATAGTTCTATTGAATCGTTTAACTGTACCGTTTAACTTGTGCAAACATGCCGGAAAATTGATCATAATAATATCTTTCTCTTTGGTAAATTCATAAAAACGACTATTTACGTATTCTTTCCTGTTGTCACATCTCAATATTTTTATCTTTTTTCAGTTTGATTCACACTTTCATTTATAAATTGAAATCAACACTCAAAAACTTCCTCTTCAGACTTCATGCGATAAATGTTAGCTATGTTGCTATGAACATCAATCAAAGATGCAAAATATTTTTTCCGTTTGGAGCATCCGTCATAAAGCTTCCACACATCTGACAAAAATAATAACAGCAACGAAAATGACAACAACAACAACAATGACAACGCCACGCTGCGCGACCTAATGTACTGCTGGCGACACTGGACGTGAAGAACTCCTTCATCTCGGCCAGATGGGTGAACAGTTTGGAGACGCTGACAGATGACTTCAGGGTTCCATCGTACTTGCTCCAGGTTGTGGAAGAGTATCTCCAAAACAGACGAATAACATGTCAGACAATCAGAGGACAAGTGATATGACAGATCACCGCGGGGGTCGCCCTACGATCCATACTTCAACCAGACATCTGGAACTGTACTTACCACAGCCTGTTCAGACAGAAGCTTCCGCTGGGCGTTCGCTTAGTTGCTGATGACGTGGCGGTAAAAGTCGAGCGCTCTCCAGAACTGGCGCAGTATGAACTTAACCAGACGATTAGACGAGTCGGACGATGGATAACTGACCACGAACTGCAAGTCGCAACGGAAAAGACAGACAAGTAACCCGCACCAGAAAACGCATACTGACGAGGCTAAGTATGACAGTCGGGACAGACGAGATCGACACAGGAGGGGAAGTCAAGCACCTGGGGGTGACCCTAGAAACGAAGATGACCTTCTGGTTTCATATACAAAAAACAGCCCGGAAAGCGGCCGAAAAGATAGCATCCCTCAGCGGCCTAATGAGTAACAGAATAAACGAAGGCTTTAATTGTCGACGACGCACTCGTTTCTCCCGATTCTCCTCTACGGCGCGGGGATCTGGGCAGATTTCCTGAAAAATACTGCCACGCGATGACGACGGTAAAGAGACGGAGCACGTTGACGATCGCCTGCTCCTACCGGACTTTTTCAGCACAAGCCGACTGGACACGACACGAGAGAACGCGGCAACGATGGAAAGAGGCAGGACGCTACAGATGTGGGAACCACGATGGACAGAGGAGAGAACAGGTAACTGGACGATACAGGATCTGAGACCGTGGATCTGACGGGACTTTGGGGACGTAAATTTTTACGTCACCCAACTTTTGACGGGACATGGTTACTTGAGATGATACCTGCACAACATAGGCGGAGTGCGAACACTGAACTGTACATACTGCGGACATGAACGGGACGACGTGGAACACACGTTCTTCGAGTATGGCCGCTGGACAGGACTCACAATCAGACACAGACTGGAATAGGTCGTCGGAAGCATCACCTCCGACAACGTCGTTGAGGGAACGCTTCATGGAACAAAGCAGTGGCAACTTGTTGGAAACTATCCTGAGATGACAGAACGTAGACATAACGAACCTGACATAATGAAACGGCCGTGACAGATGAAACAGAAAGGACGGATAGAGCGATGGTACGTACAAAGACAGATCCCCCAAACAGAAGTGATATTAATATAGTCCGCATGACTGGTGTAAATCCGCAACTCGGATGCTGCAACTTCTCAGGAAGAAGAAGTAATAATATTACTGCCAACACCCGCCAAGTCCGATAGGGTATGTTTCTAGGAGGCGCAAATGCCGGTGCGGAGCAAGAGGGAAAATGCATCAGAAATCATCATCAGGTGGCGGCAGCTATCTTCAGATGTTCATTAGAAACACTCGCATTCGCACAATTCTGCAGGAGAACTGCAGAAATCCTTGACCAGGTGTATCCAGACCGTGTTCAAACCTCAACCCGCCAATTCAGTGCCTGATCGACATGGTCTGTTTTACAATTTTTATAAGTTGCCGCTCAGCTCCTATGTGGTAGGCTTGGGATTTGAACTTAAGTCCTTCAGTTCGGCAGTCTCGCACGCTACGCGCTACGCTACTACGGTCAGTCAAATCAGTGAATAATTTCCAAAACATATTTTACTCTATTTCTGTTATTAATGAATAATAAATTATGCATCTTATTTTCTGAACAAGATTCACATTCCATAATCTCCGGACTCAAGCTCATTTGGAAGGCCCGTTAACAACTGTTTACATGATGTACTTCGATGACTAAACTTCACATGGCCTAAGATTCTTGGCCATCTTAACTTTTAACTATTTGGACATTCGGCACTGTTTACAAAAATCCGTTCATGTTTTAATTTACTTTTCATTTTGTAAGTTTTGTTTGCTTTGAATGCTACTGTCACGTGCGGAGCGGTCTCGCACGCGACTACTTAACCCTCTACGAGAAGCGTAGAGGTTTATATTTATTAGTAAGTGGATAAGTAGGTGATCGTCCTCTACAGGGCGATCCTGGAAATTCGGTAGGAGGATTCATTATTAATGTTGTTAGAAATATTTATGAAATGCAAACTTTAATGATATAACAAATGAAAACAGCAAGTGAAAATGCGAGACGAGGAAGCAGCGTTACAAAGTAAATTCTTATTCTAGCTATTCCCACTCATACTTTTACTCACTCTTCGGTGGTTACAAGTCCGAATGGCTCACACACACACTTTCAACACTCTCACACACGATTAACTCTACACGTCTCTAACGAGTTCGTGGCACAGATTCTAACAGTTAATGTCTAGCTTCGGAAGGCTGATATCACGATGCGAGATGCTCCTGCGACCGCGAATAGAATTAGAGGAGTTCTCTCTGATTCGTCGGTGACGCTCAAAGACTGATATACGCTATACATGATAGCTTCTGAAGGAGCCTGGTTCCGTTGACGTTGGTTTTACTCTGTCTCTAACGGGACTGACTTCGCTCGCTCGCACGACACTTTGCAAATTTGAAACAAAGGCTCGCCTTGCGATGATCATCCTCGAAGCGCGTGATCTCGCGCTCGCCTCATCCCGGTGTTGATTACACCCGGGATCCGGCGAGCGCAGGAACGCTGACGTTGCGATGGTTTACTGTACCGCTGCGCTTTTGTCGTGCCATGAACAGAAATATGTATAAGGGTGTTATATTTTATGAATTTAATAATGGCTTGACAATAATTCTCAGATTATACTTCCTCAATTTATATTATTTTAAGAGTAAAGCAATGATATATATTTATATGTATGTGTACACAGGCGGCCTACGTGACACTACCTCTATAACTCTCTTATTTTCGTCAATAATTTTGGCACATTCCTATAGAAACTATAGTATTATTTTCAGTTAATTTTCCGCAACTTATGAAATTTGCAGATATATCTTATGCGTAAAACAGACTTTTCATATTCAGTTCATTACGTTTACCGAACGCATCAAAGTAACTCACAGCATTTCCAACTTTCGTTGCTCTTATCGACCCATTATCTCCCAAGTAAATATGTTCAGATTTTTGAAGTACAATGCTATTGTCAAAATTATTTTGATCATTGACTGTATGATCGGTACAACCCTTATTAAGTAACCATTCTAATTCATAATTACTCAACCTTTTCGTTTCGGTGATGTGTACCGCATGTGCTGTTGCTACCCAGGCGCTCGGTCCCGATCTGCTCTGCTTGCTTGTGAACGCACTTTGTTGACGACGGAAGTTACCGCGTACTCTGCCGTAGTAACCTCTTCCAGCTCTGCCTTGGCTGCGACACGTGTTGACCCTCGTCATGTTCCACCATTAGGTCCTTCTTGGCCGCCATCTTATCACTCTCTTGCAAAATACCCGGTTCTTCCACACTTAAAGCAGCTTCTTTTTTGGTTCTTCGTTGCTGCAAATATATATTTTTTTCATCATGCCCACTTTGATTCTTTGGTTCAGCTAGTTTAATTTTATTTTGCACGTAGTCTCCCGTTTGATCTTCATCCCTTAACGTATCAATCTGTTCATCAATATAACTGTATGACTCCGGCAACGTGTTTAGCATGTAATCCAATTTTTATTTTTCACTTACTTTAGCACTTACGACTTTTAACAAATTTACTGTTTTTGCGAATTCACTGAAAAATTATGTCGTATCAGTATAATTATTTAATCTCATTCTTTCTAGTCTATTCCTGCACGCAATTTGAAGAATCATTGACTTCTTTAGATACATATTATCTAAGTTTCTCATAATCTCGTAAGCTGCTCTCTCTTCATTGACAAATTCTACTTGCTCGTTTGAAAGCGAACTATGTATAATATTTATAGCCTTTAAATCTTGTTCATCCCAGTAATCTTTGTCTCATGAAATCTCATCCCTAGTTATCACTGTATCATATTTCTCAAACTTTAAGAACATCTTAATTCCCATTTCCCACATAGTGTGATCTTCACCATCGAATACCAGTATCGTCATTTCATTTTTCTCCAATATGTTTTTCTTTTGTTTTCGGATGTTTCATCGTGTTCAAAATTTCTCACTGGATTTAAATTTTACATGTGTTGATAATTGCATCACCTAAACACACCGTGGACTGTTACCATGATAAAAGTTTGGTAATGCTTGGAGTAATTAAAAAGCAGAAAACATTTCAATTGCGAAATGATTTAATAAAACAAGAAACTTGAACTTGGTGATACAGATACAAGCCATTCGACGTTCTCTGCTCTCACCCGCTCTTAATCTCTGCCCGCGTTACGAATTTTCTCTGACACATCACGCGACATCACACATATATGAGGATTAGGTAGGAACAGACATACATGTGTGATGAGTCTACTCTCGTTCTCGTACAATAAACGTGTATTCTAATTTCTAACAGACTTGTAGTGTCTTCGTATCATCGATTGCGTTTCCTGAAATTGTTCATTTCCTACCAAGCTCCGAAAGTTTGAAGAAAAAGTGTGTTGAGCAACTCCAAAAACACCATACTCCCACATATTGTTCGGATTACATTAACTCACATGCAAGGTATCTCAGGTTGATCTCTGATTGCAATCTATTCCATATATGTGTGGTGCATAGACAAACAAGCAGCACGCATTTTTTCCGTCGCCCATGAAACACTTCAAGGGGCGAAACAATTCGCCCTGAACCCTAGATAGAACCAAACTTAGAGGTTTTGCGCTGTCAGTCAATATACAAGAAGGTTTCTAAGCCACTGTGTTTACTTAGTACTGACGTCAGCCCCCTACTCCGACGACAGCCTCGATTCTTGCAGTACCCACAGTCCAACCATACTATTATCTGATATTTGCTCTCCGATGAGAAGACTCTTACCGATGTAGTGATGGGTGATTTATTCATTCATTTATTACTTATTTATTTTTTTATTTCTCTCCACTCTCTGATAAGCACACTCTTATCGGTAGATAATCCTGTTTTTCCAAATCAATTTTTTGAATTTAACGGAATTCTAAGTTTAAAATGACGGTTGTTTGCTATAGATATACATATGAATGCTACGCAAATGAACGATACGCTTGAACTTCAAGTTTTGTAATTCTTCCATGGTAATACGCACAAGATGCATTGGACTGTCATTCGGCATTTTTTCGTAACCGCTCATTGGAAGAGGTATGCAGGTTCACACACGTTTTCCAATATAGCGGCCGAAGGCTTTTGAAATGCATAGTTTTTCCATTCACATAATGATTAGAATTTATTTTCAGCTTACCCTTTATCAATCAGATGAATGACCTCGTACACATTTTTCCCCAAACATTCGCTCAAAAGCATCGGCAGAGACGTGCAGGTTTACAACATGTTTTCTCCGATACGGCGGTTTTACTTTTAGAATGCATTGTTTTTTATTAACATATAATATTCTATATTTCTTTATATCCTCAGGAGTTCGGGAACTAACGCCGATAATTGAGGACAATAGTTTCTCTGTAATAATGAAGATGAAATTTATTATTTGTACAGTTTTACGACTACCATTTATGTCAATTACCAGGCTCTTATAACAAAGCAACAACATTCAGTGCTTATTATTCGCAATGTTGTTCCCGTATTTATACAAGTTTTGATAAAAGTCGTTTAAATTCCAATGAATATCTTTAATAGCTTTCTTCAAATCAATTCATGTTTCTATATATGTTCGACTCCTTTTCTTCCATCTTTTCTCGTAACACATGTCAACAGCCAGATAGCAAACAAAACGGCGAAGCAAGATAGCGGATAAGATGGTAGGCAAAATGGCAGGACAAGATGGCGTGCTAAGATAGCAGACAAAATGACGGACAAGATGGTGGAGCAATATGGCGAAACAAGATGGTGAACAAGATGGCATACAAGATGGCAGAGCAAGATAGCGGAGCAGGATGGAGGAAAAGATAGTAGAGAAAAATGGCAGACAAAATGGTGGACACGGTGGGGCAAGATAACGTAGTGACGGGGCAAGATTGCGGAGCAAGATGGCGAGGGAGTATATCGTTTCAAAATAATAGGCTAGAAATGTTGATAGCTAACAAACTTTCCCAAAATTTTTTGACTCCAGATATATTTTCATCCGGAGAAAACGCTGCAAATATAAATCAAGATGGCCATAGCTAGGGGAATATTGGTAGACTAACTGTAGTCAACATACCGTTTAGAAAGAACGGTAGGACATTTCAAATATAGAACACAGATGTACAACGATAAGAATTTATTGTGGAGAAGGACATGGTTGGTATATGTATAAATCGCGATCATTATTCGGTTCCACCTAGCCCAATATACTTAAGCAATAGTTATAAAAGTTTATATATCGCTGAACTGAGTCATGAAATTTTTCACACCATGAGGGGAAGCAATCCCAAGCCAGGTTTCACCCTACCGGTTTTTCACGTGCCACGAAAATGCATGTCAGCTGTTCCAACAAGAAACCATACTTGGAAAGGTAGCCAAAGAGACAAGGCCTGGACACGTTCGATAAATTCGGGACCTTGGACTTTCTCCGGTTATGACGATCATGTGGACGCCAGACGCCTTGCCAGGGGCTGCAGGCTGAGGGTCCCACGCCAAGGGCCTCACGAATGTGACGTAGGTGTCTCTAGGTTTTTTTTCCAACCCATGCCGGACCACTCATGGAGGTACTTGGCACTGCCTCCAACCCTCCTGGGTTCAGTCTATACATATATTAAATGTTGCTTAACCATAAACCGGTCGCTGTCGAATCGTCGCCGTCGAAACGTCAAATCGTCGAGTCGTCGTCGAGGCTTCGCACTCCAAGGTGCACTTTCACCCCTGGTATTAAAGACCCGATTCCATGAGTATACGTTGCTCTCGTACAACACTTGTAGTTTTGTCACATTGCTTCGTTATCAGTTCACACATTACAATTGTACCCTGATACGTTTCTTTATCAGTAGATCTACGTGTATCTACCAACTGGGAATGCACAACCTCGTATGTGTATCACTAGGGTGATCCTTATTTAGGGGTCGGACGCATTTTTAATCAGACGCCCCCCAAATCGGCTCCAAATAATTTTAAAAAAATATCCTCTTTTTTCAGATCTTTATCTAGCCTCTAACCCCTCCCCCCCCCCCCCCCCCCCCCACCTCGCCCGGGGGGTAAATTTCCCCATGTGAAATACACATGTTTCCGCCATATTCTCAGAATATATTTCATTCTAAGAGTAATGATTTCTTAAAAAAATCTGTAACTGCGAGATTTTAGTGTTCATTGGTCCTACTATATGAAAAAAATTTCACAATATCATACCGATCAATTTAGACAAATTGCACACCCTTCAACTTTATGAAGCATAGTGGTAACCCACGTTACCACCTCGATTTTCTTGAATTTTTTTAATTTTTTTACTTCTTAACGTATTCAGATCCGGTTTTTTGCATTTTTTAGTTACTTTAGTCATGAAAAAACATAGAAATACAATCTAATCGGCATAATTGTTTATAATATAAGTTTTATAAATAAACAAACTAAAAAAAATCCCATTTTTTTCGGAAAAATTCATTCGTGAAGGATATATCCAAGGGAATAACTTGAAATTTGGTGAGAGTGGGTTTTTGCGGTCACTGATTACGAATCCGATGTCAGATTTTTCAAATTCAATATTTAAATTTCAGTTTTCACCATCTTGAATTTTTGCGTTTTGCAGATTTGATAGCGGATTCGTAATCAGTGACCCCAAAAACCCCCCGAGTGAGAATTTTTACGATTATATGACCATTTAAAAAATGTATGTTTCAAAGGTTTAATCTGACTTTTTTTTCAATTCAACAAAATATGGTATCTAAATGTGAAAACAACGAATATTTTATAATTTTTCTCCTCCTTAGGTCACACAGGATTATAAGGTAGGATATTGCATACAAATTTTTAGTTGTGGGACCATGCCAATTTTTTTTATGCTCTTTTTTTTTATCGAGCGTGCTCGTCGTCTCCACCAACCAATCACTATTTTCATCCGAAAATTCATCCTCCAATCATGATTTTTCCATCCCTCCGTAAGCGCGTCTATATTTCATCCAACTTTTTCAATCTATCTTTGTTCGAAATTCGCGCTCAACTGGCTGTGGCAGCACCTGCCGAGTCATACTCGCGGGGTGGGGTACAGATTTGTTGCTCCCGGCCTTGATCAACCAATGACGGTGAATTCAAGAATGAGGACCCAACTTCCGCGAAACGGCCCTGGCCTTCATCGCACCATCCATTACTGTTCGCTCGTTAACACGCCGTACAACGTGCGCGAGAACGCTCAAGCATAAAATTGTAATAACTCTTCTCGAATTCGCTCAAACCAAATAAAACTTTTTGTCAAATCGGATATCTTATCGCTCAATCGTGCGTTGCACTCAACCGTGAACTCTTGGACGTAACTCATTGACAATCAGTGAATCTCGATTCACGACCACGTGGTCGGCGAAATTCTCACGCGACACGCGACACACGTGGTGACTCGTGGTGCACTCGTTTCATTCTTCTCGACTCAGTAAATTTTCTCATTCAATTCAACTATTGAAAAATCACAAACCATGAATTGGGATTATTTATTTAGATAGTGGCTGTAATTTCGATATCGTGCTTTACGAGTGCTCGATGTTTCTTTCTTAGTTCGATTGAATTTATTCGTCGCGATCATGTCTATGCGATCGAATTCGCGACAAAAAATTTATCTATTCGGTAATCTAGATACGCAGATTTACGGAAATAAATTACCATCGAAGCAGCAAATACTTAGAGTTTTGTTTTTCAACATCAGAGAAGTAAAACTAAGTGTTCGAGAGAGTGCAAAATTAGTCGTGAACGAAGTAAAAATTTTCTGGGAAAAAGCTCGCTTACCCACTCAACAAGAGTGTCGGTGCGTAGAAAATGTGGTGGCATTGCACCAGAAATGGGCTATTTTGCAAACAAAGGCAGGAAAACCATCCAACTTCGAAAGGGAAGAAGCGTTCTGTGATGATATTAAGAAATTATTTAATATTGCTCACGGTGATAATTTGAAACAGTTAATGATATAAGAAGGGAGTTTCTAGAAAACCAGAGACGAGAGAATTGGATCGGCTACATCAACAACATCGAGGGCATATTCCAAAGAGTGGAACGAGAAGAAATACGACAGAATCAAATAATGACTCAGAGACAAGAAAGGAGCCAAATTAATCAAAATATTTTACGTAAGATATCCATCATTAGATTATTGACATATCTTTGAAATTCACACAAACATTGTGTAACTGGTGACTAGATAAAGACGCTTTGCGGATAATTTTAGATTCTTGTGATTTTTAGTTAAACTTTGTAGAGATTAGATATTTAACTTAAAGAATATTGATTCCTATCGACTAAGTGATGGGTTTGAATTTGAAATGACCATTTATTATTTATTATTTATACATTATTGTTAATTATATGATAACTTTGATGGTTTGTTGTAGATGATTTAGCCGAATTAGCTTTGAGTGACGAAGACCCCTCCCAGAGTCTCAGTCAAAAAAGTATTGGTATTTATTCAAGTATTTCTCTGGAATATGATCGTGAAGATGAGGCTGGACCATCAGCACCGAAGAAATCGCGAGGCACTGTTAACATTTTTACCGATAAAATCGTTGCGGCTCTCGATAGATGCAAAATGAGCGACAGAGATGCTGTTTACTTAGTCGCTGCTATAGCAGAGGGCTTACACGCCGATTTAGAGTCTTTATCTATCAACCGATCATCGATTCGTACATATCTACGGAAAGTCAGAAAGGCTGGAGCTTCCAAAATCAAGAATGTTTTCGAAAATGTTTAGTTCAATACTCTCGTTGTACATTGGGATGGGAAGGTTTTACGCGATTTGGTCCAACATGAAATGGTTGACAGACTTCCTGTTGTGGTGACGAATGGTGAGGTTATGAAGCTCTTAGGTGTTCCTGCGTTAGAAAACAGCAAAGGTATCACTCAAGCGAAAGGAATTTATGACGTTCTTGAAGATTGGGGTCTTCTAGAATCAGTCAAAGCTCTGTGCTGCGACACAACAGCGTCCAATTTAGGACATAAGAATGGTTCTGCGATTCATTTAGAACGTTTGTTGCAAACGAATATTCTGTATCTGCCCTGCAGACATCATATATTCGAATTGATATTGCGCAGTGTATTCGAGAAAAAATTGCCCATAACAGCAGGACCAAACGTTCCACTCTTCAAGAATTTTGGAGAAGCTTGGGATTAAATTGACAAAACAAGATTCGAGAGTGGATTGGAAGATCCACAAGTCAAAAGAGTAATTACACCCGAGCATATCAGGATGATAAGTTCATTCGTATACAATTCATTGACGAAAATTCAACCACGAGATGATTACAAGGAGCCTTTGGAATTAACTCTGATTTTTCTTGGTGAAGTCCCATTGGATAAAGTTACATTTCGCTATCCTGGAGCCTTTCATTATGCAAGATGGATGTCGAAAGCAATTTACTGCTTAAAAATATTCCTGTTCAGCAGTCAATATGGAATAAGTGGAAAGGAAAAGGTAGCCGTTCGGGAAACATGCATTTTCATTGTAATGTTGTATATCGAAGCATGGTTCACCGTACCACTTGCAGCGGCAGCACCGAATCACGACTTGCAATTTTTAAAACATCTCTACGCATATAAATCTATTGATGAACAAGTTTCAAATGTCACGCTTCAGAAATTCAGAACCCATTTATCGTATTTGAGTCCTGAAACAGTTGCGATGTCGTTTTTCGATGTGAACGTGTCGTTGGATATCAAACGCAAAATGGTTGCTGCTATGAACCCGTACGATGAGATCGACGAAGTTTTCCCGAAACGAATCCAGATCAATCATGCTGATATTGGAGCTTATTGCGACAAAGAAATTGATCATTTTGTTACGCCTCAAACAAGAAACTTTTTCGCAAGGTTTGAAATTGATGAAAAGTTTTTGGAGACTGATCCAGCGCTTTGGTACGAAAATGCAGCATATCAGAATAGTTCAAATATTGTGAAGAACTTAAAAGTTGTGAACTATGTGGCAGAAGGAGGCGTTCGGTTGTTGACAGAGTACAACGAAATTCTCACTAGAGACAAAGAACAAAAACAATTCATTATGCAGCTCGTAAGTGAACATCGGAGGATGTTGGAAGATGCAAAAAAAGAAACGGTTATGAAACGTATGTAATCCAGTTCTATCCATTTTTTAATATGACCTGTTTTTCATATCTTCAATAAATCTGTTTCTACCAAAATTCACTAAACTCTTCAACTGTATTGGGTTTTATTTCCCCAACTCTTACCATTTTATCTGCAAAAATACGAAAAACCATTCAGAGAAGGCTCATGTTATGCCCTATAGGGTGAGAATCTCGATTTATATTAACTTTAGATGATCCCAAAAACCTTTTATTTTGATCAAAAGTGAATATTTTAGGTTCGTATTACGATGTTGTAGAAAA
The DNA here is from genome assembly GCF_021155775.2 of Neodiprion pinetum. NCBI lineage: Eukaryota > Metazoa > Arthropoda > Insecta > Hymenoptera > Diprionidae > Neodiprion > Neodiprion pinetum. Next base: position 15,260,950 of record NC_060234.1, read on the forward strand.
ATAGAAGCATACAAAAATTGGCAAGGTTCAATTACTGAAAATTGGTATAGAATGTCTTACCTTACAATTCTGTGTGACCTTAAGAGGAGAGAAATTACGAAACATTCATTATTTTCACATATAGATACCACATTTTGTTGAATTGAAAAAAAAGTCAGATTACACCTTTGAAACATACATTTTTTAAATGGTCATATAATCGTAAAAATTCTCACTCGGGGGGTTTTTGGGGTCACTGATTACGAATCCGCTATCAAATCTGCAAAACGCAAAAATTCAAGATGGTGAAAACTGAAATTTAAATATTAAATTTGAAAAATCTGACATCGGATTCGTAATCAGTGACCGCAAAAACCCACTCTCACCAAATTTCAAGTTATTCCCTTGGATATATCCTTCACGAATGAATTTTTCCGAAAAAAATGGGATTTTTTTTAGTTTGTTTATTTATAAAACTTATATTATAAACAATTATGCCGATTAGATTGTATTTCTATGTTTTTTCATGACTAAAGTAACTAAAAAATGCAAAAAACCGGATCTGAATACGTTAAGAAGTAAAAAATTAAAAAAATTCAAGAAAATCGAGGTGGTAACGTGGGTTACCACTATGCTTCATAAAGTTGAAGGGTGTGCAATTTGTCTAAATTGATCGGTATGATATTGTGAAATTTTTTTCATATAGTAGGACCAATGAACACTAAAATCTCGCAGTTACAGATTTTTTTAAGAAATCATTACTCTTAGAATGAAATATATTCTGAGAATATGGCGGAAACATGTGTATTTCAAATGGGGAAATTTACCCCCCGGGGGAGGTGGGGGGGGGGGTTAGAGGCTAGATAAAGATCTGAAAAAAGAGGATATTTTTTTTAAATTATTTGGAGCCGATTTGGGGGGCGTCTGATTAAAAATGCGTCCGATCCCTAAATAAAGACCACCCTAGTGTATCACCTATTTGTCATCGGGATTTATGAAATTACTCTGTTTGTGTTTAATCCTGATTTCGTACACACACATTGAGAAAGTACAAGCACAGCAGAAAAATCTGATCTTGCTAACGCATTATTCCAACAATCATATTCTACAAGTCAGACTGTTGTCCTTTCGTCGTAAACTTCTTATTCCTTGTACGTCAATTTTGTTAAATTTCAATCGAACGTGATGGATCTTGACAAAATGAACCTTGTCTGCCACCTGGAAACTCTACCAACCAAGACTATAGCAGATCTGCAAGTCAGGGAGACAGTGTGACGTGATGAGGGTAAGACACGTCAACACTAAGTTCGGTTCGCGTATTCAACTAGCGCTTAACGAGCAATTTGAAATCTTCCTTTCACCAAGAATCGTTCGTCTTATAGAACGCGATATCGATTAATTCCCGGAAATCCGTAAAACGAAAGTTGCAGATCTATGAAGAATCTATGTCTAAAATATCTTGGAGGTGAATGTAATAAAGGGTCTAGCCCAATAAGCACGTCAAAAATGCCTCGGAAATTAGCGGCCGGAAATAGGGGCGGAAGATTTGTCATTCAAAAGAACACATTTCGGCCAAATTCGAACCCTCAAATCTTTCTATTCAACGCGAACGGTCAAATATTACCTTTTGGCGTATTTCCATTTTTTCTCTGACCTCATCAAAGATGTTACGTCCGTGGATGCTGTTTATTCCTAAGCGGTAAGAAATAATCTGATTCGACTTCGCTTTTACGTCTGGGGACAACCAGAAGTTTGGATAAGGGTTGAGATAGTGCGATGTTTTTAAATTTTCAGGTGAATTGAAAAATTAACGACGGAGCCAGGAATCGAACCTGGTATCTAGAGATGCTTTACCGGAGACTTACTCCACTGGACCACCTAGCCGTACTGATGACATGTCCCTAATTTCTCTCATCACCTGAATTCGAAATTGTAGTTTTACGGCATGGGCATTCAAAAGTCCACTTTTTGTGGCAGTTTTCGTTACGTAAAGTGACGCTTTATACGGCAGCGAACAAAGTTGCGGAATGAAGTCTTTATTCCGCAGTTTTGATGCGCAGTTCGAAGTGCGCATCCTAAACTGCCGAATAAAGTAGCTTCGTCGAACAGATCGCTACATAACCTCACTCTTCGTTTTGCTTTTCAATGTCCTTACCGTAAGAAATATTGTATGTGGCATGCCCGTGAACCGTTTTTTGACTCGGATAATTTCAGTACTCGCTTCCGGCTCGCTTCCGGCTCGCCTTCAGCTCGTCCTGAAATCTTCATCCTTGCCAAAAAAACAGGCGGTTTACGGGCATGCCACATAAATAGCTATTGTTTTCGTGTGCCGTGAATTTGTACATATTAAAAATTCGTCGCGAAGAGGTACATTTGAAACTTGTACGTGGCTCGTTGACATGTGCACATTAAAGACTTTTTTTCTACATTTGTGATTCGTCACGAAGAGACACATTTTTGGATTGTGTGTGAAGCTTGTTGATATATGCACACATGTGCTGTATGTGGCTATTAATGTGATTTAAATTCACTGAGCCATTTTCGAACGGCGGGCCGTTCATTTTCGCTGATATGATACACAACATATCATATTTTCAGCGAGAAAAATTTGCTAGTGAAGAGTACCTACAATTCCGAAAATTTCATCCATTGAATATATTCACATTTCAACTCACGTGAAAATTTCGATATTGTACTCTTCTCTTGCAAATTTTTCTCGCTAAAAATATGATATGTTGTATTTCATATCAGCAAAAATGAACGGCCCCCCGTTCGAAAGTGGCTGAGTGAATTTAAATCACATCAATAGCCACATACAGCACATGTGTGCACACATCAACAAGCTTCACACACAAGTCAAAAATGTGTCTCTTCACGACGAGTCTCAAATGTGAATATATTCAATGGCACACGAAAACAAAACAATCTTTGAAATACAGGTGATGAGAGAAATTAATGACACTGTAGTCAGGGCGGCTAGGCGGTCTAGTGGAGTAAGTCTCCGGTATAGCATCTCTAGTTACCAGGTTTGATTCCTGGCTCCGTCGTTGATTTTTCAACTCACCTGAAAATTTAGAAATTGTACTCTTCTGTACTGAAAACTTTTGTATATGGTTGTAAATGTGTGTATCTCAGTACACCACATTATTTTAACCAATTAGGCTCGACCCAGCCACCCATTTGAACGATATGAAAGACTCATATCAACTGTTAGCGAGAAAACTTTGCTAGAGATAGTGCAATTTTTGAAAATTTAGCAGGTGTATTGAAAAATTAACGACGGAGCCAGGAATCAAACCTGGTATCCAGAGATACCAGAGAAATTACACTGTCTGTAGCAAATTTTTTTCGCTAATAATTGATATGAGTCATTCATATCTTTCAAATGGGCGGGTGGATCCGGCCTAATTGGTTAAGATGATGTGATGTACTAAGGTACACACATTAACAACCACATACAAAAGTCTTTAATGTGCACATGTCAACAAGGCACATATACTGTAGCGTGATGTTTTAGAGCCGCCCGTCGCAAAGGCACACAACCGAAGGGAATCTCTAGGAAACGCGTCCCTAGCGGGGTACTCCAACCGAACTCGATACAAAATAGGCAATAACTACTTTGAACTAATTCTTTCTTTGTAAATTCTGTATTTCGCGCTCTGGCGCACGCTGATAAGGTACTTGGACGACAACGATCCCGACCACCGAGGGATTAACAGCTACCGGTAACTACTGTTTCCAGCTCTCGATGACTTCGCCTACTGACGGTCCAATAAGACTATATTGGCTACCTTGGTGCATTTCTAAACACCTGGGGTAGCACCCTTCCAAACCTCTCGTGTGGCCTCGACTGCCGGCGTACAGGAATGTGAAGTCTTCCCGACAACCGAGGGCAGCACTTCTCAAGGAGAAACCATCTGCCGACTGACCGGTCTGGTGCCGGACCGACTTCAAACCACTACGTCCAGATTGATGAAGCCCTCGTTCTGAGCATCGACGCAGCCTTCCTGTCAGCAATGGCTAATCATGTGAGTCATGGTCCACGGTTTAGAGTTGCGGTAAGCCACCGTGTGACTCCATGATCTCCTCGATATTATGGGCAGCTGGCCTCTGCCTATACAACGAAGCCGGTGAAAGCGAACAATGAGGCGTCACTTTCCACTCGGTAACTTTGACCAAGAGGCACCCTACGTATGTCTTCGTCAAAGTAGTCCCTAATGATAGACAACCTGGACAGTAAACCGAAGCAGGTAATAAATCGTACGAGTTAGTGTCAACGACGAAATCACGAGCGACACATTACGCCACATCTAGTGGTGATCTTCGACAACGCATGACCGTGCCGTAACCGATATTCGCCACAGGGGGATGGCCTATTTGCGATGGGGGTTAACTAAATAATCAGAAGGAAAAATAATCACTTCACGACATCGGCGCGATTGGCGAGCCAAACTCCGACCTCCGTTTATTCTCCGCTTGACCTGCTAGGCAACAGCTATGAGTTCTAACATCCTCCCGATTTAAGCTATCGACACTTCCTTTTTTTTTGTCGCTATCGTTCCTATCGTCACTATCTTTTTTCGTCCCGCTACCGTTTCACTAATACTACCGTTTTACTGTGTCGTTGAATTCTTCTCATAAATTCAAGTTCTTTCCTTCCTTTCTTCCCGTTTCCTCTTGTTAATCCTAAGTTTGTATTGAAATAAATTCAGTGATGTGTACCTGAGGTCACCGTTAAGGTGAGGCTTCTGCCTTTGTATTGTATCTTTACAAGGCTGCTCATAAATTTTATTCTTTCTCTTATTATCATTTCTTGGTTGCATCGTGTGATGCCGATTTTGTGTAAATGATGGTCCACGGCTTAGAGTTGCGGTAAGCCTCCGTGTGACTGCATGATTTCCGTAATTATTAATTTTCGCGTCTGAGCGAACTTGTAACTGCCGAATAATTAATTATATCGTATTTTTAAATTTCTCTGATGATTTATAAATTTCTATCAGTCTGCTTCTGTAGTTTATATCGTATTTTGAGCCCTATCGGCTTCATCTTCCGTTTCATAATTTTTTGTAACAGTAGTGTGCCTTATATTTTATTCCTGGTATTGCTTATTATACTTATATTTATACCCTGCCTATTGTTTCGTATATCGAGTTCCTTGGGGTATAAGCGAGCGTAGAATTAGCCTCTAAATACTACCGCACGTTTTTCTATTGCTATTGGCAATCCTATATTATTTTTGCTTGTTATTCTTTTCTCTGTGTCTTTCTCCAGTATCGTATTTCGGTGTTAATTTGAGTTCTGCGTAATATTCTTGATTCTTTTGTACTGAGGTGTATTTAGTGTATTTCTTTATTTTGCGAACTTTCCAAATTTCTCGCTCTCTCATAATTTTGTATTCTCTCATAATTTTGTCTTCTCTCATGATTATGTATTCTCTCGTAATTTTGTATTTTCTCGAAAGTTATGCTTAAGATTTCTTTGTATAATTCTTCGGATCCGTAAATATTGTGAATTATTGATTCTATCGTATTAATGACACTCCCGAAAATTATCTCTCGTACTTGACCGTTAAATCTGTTCTTTCGTTTACGCTACCGATTTTTGTAAATTATGAATGAATGTCAATCTTTCGTACTGGTTAGAATCTATGGTAAATTCGTTAATTCGTCGTATTCTCCCGTTATTGCCTCCCGCGCTTTCGTTATTTTGTTTTCTACCGATTGCAATACAGCTCTCACTTTCGTTTTTTTATTACTAGAATAATAATTCGCGTAGCGTCATTTGCAACTTGGGTAAGATCACGTCGCCCAGTGACGTGTAGTTTTGAGGGCATTCTCGCATTATATCGCTTCTCCCGACCTACGCTCATTTTTCACTGTCAACTATCGTCTCTCGTTTCAAAGCTACCGTTTAATTCTATTCTACCGAAATTTTTGTGAATAACTATTGTTCGTGTATTTGCCGCTATCGATACCATTTCATTTCCCTGTCAACTATCACTGTCATTTTTCATTTTTCACTGTCAACTATCGTCTTTCGTTTCAAAGCTACCGTTTAATTCTATTCTACCGAAATTTCTGTGAATAACTATTGTCCGTGTTATTAATTGCCGCTATCGATACCATTTCATTTGCCTGTCTTAACCCTGTAACCTACTCGACAATATATGACTGATTGACCTGTTCATTTTTCCGGACTCAAGTTTATTCTCTATTTCATTATTTTCTCTAAATCTTCAATTAATTATCGTGAGCTGCCTTAAATACTGCCACTCTACCAGTTCATGTGAGTATCTGAGCCTAGCCAGCCATAGAACGGGTTCTCTAGTTGTTTTCCGTATTGTTTTGTATTGTTTTTCTTGATTCATATTATTGTTTGAAATTCTACGCTAACGCGTCTGGCGCCCGACGTAATTGAATTTGTTATAGTTTAGTGTTCAGAATAAATGGAGAATCGCGCTAAAGTGTCAACGGTGAGTCATCATCTGAGTGTAACAGAATTTAGTGTTACAAGACCAAGTCTCAAATGTGCCTCTTTGCCACGAATTTCTAATATGGATGAGGGTTGAATAACCGTTTGGATATTTGAGATATCAACTATATATTTGTTCAAAGAATTTGTAGTATAGTTTAAACGGAGTGCGTAGTTTAAAATATCGGTAAGAAAAATTAATCCGAGGTTGTTGGGTGTTGAAATAGAATTGGTCGTGTTGAATGTTGGAATAGATATGAATCTGAGGTAAGGAGGAGTAGACAAATGGTGGAACAAAGAGGTGGGCAAAATGGTGGGAAATAGAATTAGCAGATTCGGCAAAAAGCAAGTGGCGTGAGCCGGAATGGAAATAGGAGGACAGGAATGAGATGATAAGGTTACTGTAAGGATCGTGGGAGAGCGACGGGATGAGAGAGATGTAAGGCGATACGCCGGACGTAATAAAGATAATGTACTGAAAAAAATCACAAACGCGTAACTGGTCTGAATACTTGAAAATAAATATTCTCCCAACTCATCCTGTCACTAATTCTGAGTAGAAAGAAAAGCGAAATAGGTTTCTTTCCCTGTTTTCACTATGATAGAATAGACGAGCACCCATTATTATTTCCTAGAATGAGCAAATAATTTGTAGGAGCGTGCCTAAAAATGAAATAAATCGACCATGAAATACCCAGACATTGAACAACCCCGAAAAGTAAGTAAAAAAGCGGTTTTTATTTCACTTCTTTATATTGGCGCACCGATACCGTTTGTTTTAGAGCACGAGCTTCCTGATTCATCATCTCGACTATTTCAACAACTATGATCTTATAACCCTGGAAGTAAAGGCATCATTGTTCAAGAAAGCAATCATATTTAATCCAACTTTCACGTCACAACATTATTACGGATGAAAAATTCGATGTAAATGATGCTTACCGATTTATTTCTTACGTTTACGAACTTTACAACACTCTCTCTGATATTCTTTCCGTCCGTCCATTCACATCATGTTACGCAGCTGACGAATTGTTTACGAAATTTAATCGTGTACCGAACTATCGCGTTCAATTATGATCGATAGAGGCAAGCAATCGATACGCGCTATCTTATGCTATCAGCGTAAGCTTCTCGAAGCCGTGCTCCGTGCTATTTTTAACCTAATCTGCCATGCATGTGAAGATAGGGGTGGTGGTAGCAACCCAGGCAGCTCACACGACACGACTCGAGCTACTCCACTCAGCATGCGAAAGGATGCCAGCCACAGCAGTCGCGCCCGACGAACCGGATCTGCCTTGCTCGACGAACAAACCGAGACTGTTTGGTTTCTCCCAAGAGTCCCGGGTTGTCTTTCTTCCTGCTAGTTGTCTTTCATCCCGCTAGGCTTAAAACTGGTAGACTGTCGTTTAGCCTTAATACGGATCTAGGGTGTTGACACAACATAATTTGGCTTATGTCGAGACCGTCGTCCATCTTACACGGCCATCCTGCAGTTGAGGCGTCCTCGGCCCATGAACGGAGGAAGAAATAAAATGCAACAAATAATAAGAGGACAAATAAAAAGGACAGTGTTCTGAATTTTTTTTCCTTTCGTAGGCGACAAGTTCTCCTTGCTTTCTGATCTAAGTTCTCCCCATTTCAATCGAATGGTTCTTCCTCTTTTTTTTTTTATTCTTGCCAGGCACGCAGATGCTCGAGTGCTGCGGTGATTGTTCTCCGACCTTTTACTGATATAACGTACCTTTCGTTAGGCAAAATTTGTTTAATAGTGTAAGGACCCTTAAAACGAGGTGCTAACTTTCCACCCATTGTCAGTTGAGTGTTCTCCACACAACTTTGTCACCTATTTCAAAAGGTTTCATCTTTACGCGTTTCTTTTTGAAGATACGGGAGCGATCTTCATTGATTTTGTCGAGTCCGCTATTTAGTGCTTCCTTGTTGATTTCGGGGTCTGAATTTAGTTAAGGTAACGTATCCAAAAAGGAAACGGTTGACTCGAGTCGTGGATTCTCTCCAAACATCAAGGCCCAAGGTGTTACTTCGGTCGTTGAGTGCACAGTAGTACTAATCGTTCTTTCCACTCGGGGTAGCTGGTTGATCCAGTTTTTTTCATCTTCTTCATTCAGAGTTGAGCGTAATAAATTAAACGTGTGTCTCATTGTTCGCTCTACCTGTCCATTTTCGCGTGCCATGCCAGTTGTCATAGGGTGCAGTTCCACGTCTTCATTTCTCATAAATTCTTGGAATGGGGTGGAGGTGAAGGTGGCCGCACAATCAGTGATAATGCGCCGTGCTTTTCCAATTGCTACGAAACTTTTTGTCAGGGCTTGTGCCGTGGCTTCACTCGTCTTTTATGGTATGGCGTGTAACATGCAATACCGGGTGTAAGCGTCAATAATCGCTAAAATCTGGGTGTTTTTTTTCGAGGCTACCATTGGTCCTGCATGATCAATATGCCACGTATCTAGTTTTTCCTGAATCGGGGATTCCTACTGCCAAATACCTTTCCTTTTTCCTGTATGTGATTTGCCTACCACACAGGCACGACAGTTATTGACGTATTTTTGTAGTGCTCGTCCCATGCCAGGCCATGACAATTCTTCCTTCATCTTGTTCAATCTTTTATTCCAACCAATGTGTGATGCTTCTTCGTGATATAAACGCATTGCTTGGAAGCGGGCTGCTACTGGTATGAAGTAGCACTGGGGGTCTTTCTTGTTTACAGCATGTTCTTTTTTCACTTGGTAGTGTGACGTAGATTTTTCCTGCTCTCGGTCACTTGGAGCAAATGACCAAGAACTTACCCCGTGCACAATGATTCGGCGTCCACGACATATCCTGGACGTAAAATCGATATCGCGAAGTTTTGTTGGGCGCCTGGCGTGATAAACACGCCTTGAAATCGTTGATGCGCTATGCCGCGACAATATACTCGGTAGCACAGTACCGCGGAGAGGAGAGGGGTAATTTCTGGGTATAGAGAGAGATGCGAAATACACAACGCCAACACGTCGTTTTATCAAGTGAACATCCAATCGAGGCAGTCTATATTTTCGGCCGACAATATTACAAACAACAAGAAATACATGAAAGGAAAATAATAATTCAAACGTCGCTCCTTGCGACTTGAAATACAAAACGGAAAATAATAAGTCTACAGTCGCTCTTCATGATCCAAACTGCTAAACAATGAAAATAATAATTCATAATGCGCTATTCGCGATTCGGACTCAAATACTCAGATTTAACCCGAAAGAAAATATAACATAATAGAAAGAAAAACGAAATGACTCAATCTAGACGGCTTCTGATGCCTACGGGCGCTATCCGCGGCTGTAACGATAAACAATAGCTCAGAACTAAAAACAAAATTTGAATCGAAGTGCTAATCGCGACCGTCCTCTAATAACTACATCGTTAATCACCAACTTAGCAATAAATCACTTGACAAAAACTAAACTGAAATCCGAATCAACGCGCTACCCGCGATCGTTAATAAATCTAGAAAATTCCTTATTCCTACGGGCGCCAATCGCCTTTTTACGACTGAACAATAATTCGAAAACCCAAACCAAGAATGTGCCTCGACGCGCTAACCGCGACCGTCCTCCACTGAATAACTTATTATCACGCACCCGAGCTCAACTTTCTTTGCGACGTCGGAACACGGTTCGCGAGTTCGAACGCTCCCCCTTTGACGACTCGCGACCTACACGAGAAGTTACACTGTATCGTAATTAATTCAACGTGACCTCGTGTAACGGAATTTGATTACACTCAAATTGCAGTAGCCTTGTCGCGACTCAAAGCCGGGACTTTAGTTAGTTCAGTTAGTATGCGGAACTCAGACTACGGTCACCAAACGAAAGAATCGGCCAACGAATTTCGAAGATTTTTCGATACGCGACTTCCAAACGGCTATTCTTTCTCGGACAAGCCCTCGCTCAATTACTCTCGAAATTCGATCGCAAGAATATCATCAAAGCTTACCGCTCCACATCCAGCTCACAGAAGCACCGACCTCCTCGTGACGGTTACCGGCCATCATCCTAGGAACACAACGTTTTTCTAATCTGCCTCGAAACGAACTCGCAACTCGACTATTGCCAGGTATCACTGCCTTGCTCAATCGCCAGAACTAGAGTGATAGAGTGATCTCAGATGGCCGATCGGCCGTAATTCCGATCTCGTCACGCTGATCCTTCGTGACGACATCACCCTAAGAATGCGCAACAATTGATCTGTCATCGATTTCGGAGATTGCGCACTTGAAGCGCACCTATCATCGCTTCGCGGCGCAGAATTTAACGCTAGATCGCAATGTCGTCTTCCGCGCAGCTCTACGGTGTCCCGGGGTTGGGCAGGGTGGTGCTCCTTCGTCGCTAGCTGGTCTCTCGCGTTTGTCTTCGTCAGGTGTAGGCGGGGTGAGCGAGGAGGCTGCGGCGCGCTGGCCGCCAGCGGGAATCGCGGCCGCCTTGGATTCCCGCGCTGCAGGGATCTGCGTTATCTCCCCCTCCGCAGCCTCGGCATCCTTCATGCAAGATCTCTGCGGTTTCGCCTCGCCTCGACATATCCTTGGCGTCGGAGTTGGTTGCTGGCTCGTGGCCGGTGTACTCAAAAAAAATAGAAACAAAAGCCTGCAATATCTTAATCGTAATTCGCTATTGCGTCCCTGTCAAAGCTCGGATGCATGACTCCAGTTCTGGCGCTCGTCTACTATTCTTTCGCCACCCGATCTCCGAAACCCTTATCCCTGGATTCCGCCCAAGGTTCAGGGAGCATCTTGTAACGGGCATACCTAACCGAAATGCCACGTTACAGTACATAGGGTGTTGTTCAGTTCCGTGTCTCATTCGTACACAGAAAGGATCTGCCAGTTGCTGTTCTCGGAGAGTTAGATTCGCTGCGGCTCCTTGGGTAATCAACACTAATGCGACGGGTATATTGCGACTCAGGTAGTCAACGTGGGCAATTTTTTTACCTGTTCGATATCCAATGAAGAAATCATGGTCTTGAAGACGGATCGACCATCTAGCGACACGTGGGTGTAGATTCTTTTTAAGCGCTGTTGGTCGCACAGAGTTGCAGTCGGTGTGTATGGTAAAATGACGTCCGTATGGGTAGGCACGAAAATGATCTACTGCTTCAACGATTGCTAGGGTTTCCAGGTCGTATGAGTGATACCGTGATTAACATTCACACCGTCTTCTATTTGCATAAGGACAGCTCCTAAGGCAATCGCGCTGTCATTGGTATGAAACTCGGTGACTAGATCAGGATTGAGGATTCGTAGTATCGGTTGGCTGGTTAAACAGCTAAATATAGTCTGCCGTGTTTGCTCGCATTTATTTGTCCATTGAAATGTCACGTTTTTTTGTAGTTACCTAGGTATGGGCGCGGTGGTCACAGCAAAGTGGTCGAGGAAGTAGCGAAAATAACTGGCCAGTCCCATGAATTGCCGGACGCTTTTGATATCACGCGGTGCAGCGGTTCTTGTCAGCGCTGTTATTTTGCGTTCGCTTGATTTAATTGAGCCGCTACTAATCAATACACCTAAGTACTCTATTTCTTCCATAAAGAACGAGCACTTATCAAAATTCAGTGAGAGTCCGGCTGTAGCGAGAGCTAATAGAACCTCTTTGAGGTCGTTCATCCCTTCATCGAGCGTTTTCGATGCTACTAGTATATCGCATAAGTGAACGAAAGTTTTTCTTTCTTCTAATTTTCCGAGCTCCCTATCAATAGCTCGTTGATAACACGATAACGCGTTGGCGAAGCCAAAGGGCATTCGATTGTACTCAAAATGGCCATTTGGCGTAACGGATGCAGTGTCTTGATTCCTCGGTTACGTTTACCTGGTGAAATCCTGCTTTCATATCAAGCGTCGTAAAATATACGGCGTTGCAAAGGGCATCGATTTGATCGTGAATCAGAGGCAGGGGTTAACGGCCCTTGTCAGCTTTTTTATATACGTGACGATGATCAACGCACATCTGCCATTCATCGGTTTTCTTTTTCACAAGGACTATTGGACTCGCGCAAGACGAATAACTTTCGCGAATGATGTGTTCATCCAGAAAATCTGTGATAATTCGCTGCACTTGTATTCGTTTCGCGTGGGCAAGACGTCGCGGACGGTAAGCTACAAGTTCCTTATCTTTTAGGGAAATATTCAGTTCACAAGTAGTAACACAATTATGCGTCTGTTTTTCTAGTGTTGACATGAAGTCACGAAGTTAACTTCGTTGTTGCTCGGCTAGTTTTGCCTTTTCGAATGTAAGTGTCTGAGGTGCATTCATGATACAGATCTTTGGAAAAGTGTTAGGTTCATGGTATAGCTCGAGGCCGTAGAGTTCGGTTTTCACGCACAGGCCTCTCCTTTTAATTACATCCCATCCAATCAGTAGGTCGATTTTTCCACCAGGTATAGTGCCCGTTGGAATTATCAAAAAACGACTTCGAGCGTAACGTGTGGTAAAGTTATGATAAGTCGACAGGAGCCAATGCTTTCTAGGGGGTGGGCTCCCACTCCAGTCAACATACGTCTTTCTCGTATGATTTTAGTTTTTAATTGCCAAGCTGAGCACTCATGGATAATTGACGCCTCAGCACCGCTGTCTATTCAGTAGGTCACTTCTACTGCTTTTCCATTATTCAGGACTGTAGCGATGCGGGAGCGGGATAAACTTCTGCCTAGATTCAGCAGTAAAATTTTTTTGGGTAACCGTGTTTACTCCAGCACTGATCGTCAGTGTGGCCTTTTTTATGGCAATGTGTGCACGTAGTTGGCCCAGGTTCCTCACTTGTGCTAGTTCTGGGTATTTTCGTACGGCAGACGTCCTTGCGATGGGCCTTCTTCCCGCACCGATTAGCCAGTAACATCGTAAGTTCGATTGGTTGTTGATGGTGGTAGTCGTGTGTAATTTCGTGCGCTGTCTCGAGCGAGACTCAGTTGTTGAATACCTTCTTCCACTTTTGTGGCGTGCATCTGTAGCGCTAAGCAGTTTGAAGAGGGCAGCTTCATCCCCTGGTTGCTGCAGGCAAATTGCTGACTGGGTATGACGGTCGTCGAGTCCGTGTTTGATCAGGCTAACCACCTTTGGCCAAGGAAGCGTTCCGAAAGCGCGTTTTATGAGGCGTACCTTTGTTACTGCATATTCGCTAAGAGATTTGAAATCAGCACTCCTCATTCGAACAATGTCATGTACTAGACGACCGAACGTCTTCGTATCCGGAAAAGCGATAGACAAGTCACTCACGAGTGCGCACCATGTGCGATGCAATGGTCACCATTCGCGCGCAAAATCTCGAGCACGGCCTTGGAGGGCTTCCGTGGCACGCTGAATCATCAAGGCGTCAGTCACTTGAAGATCGTCACGTAAACGAGAGGCGTCGTCAAGCCACTCGACCATGCTGCATGAGCTTGTGTCAGGGTCAAACTAGACAATTGAAACGGAATGCCAGCGCTGGATACGTGTATTGTCTGAGCTGCCTGACGATCATTGCCAAGTTGATGTGCTTTTAGCACTTCCATCATTACGGTTTGTTGCTGTTATTGCGTCGCTATCAGCTGCATCAGAGTCACCGTTAAGTCGGGGGGCCGTATTTCCATTGTTTCAGACACACCTCCCACATCCCTCAAAAGATCGCTCCGGTTTGGCGCGTCCGACATTTTTTTTTTCTGTGTAGACAGACAGCCAGGGAAAAAGAGAGAGGGATAAAAATATCAAATTGTTCGCTGCATAAACGTGTGTCTTTTGATCCCACCTCTGATGTAAAAATTGGGGTGGTGGCGGCAGCCCAGGCAGCTCACACCACACGACTTGAGCTACTCCACTCAGCATGCGAAAGGATGCCAGCCACAGCAGCCGCGCTCATCGAACCGGATCCGCCTTGCTCGACGAACAGATCGAGACTGTTTGGTTTCTCCCAAGATTTCCAGGTTGTCTTTCTTCCTGCTAGTTGTCTTTCTTCCACATCATTACGCAATTTGGTTCCGCGTAATCTCTCAGGATTACAGGCACCACACTTTACAGAAAATTCACGGAATAGGGTGCAGGTTCATAGATACTTGTGCCTAAATTTGTCGTTCTCCGGCAACCTAAAAACGTACAGATTTTTTATGCTGATTTTTATATGATTTGAAAACGCATGAATACATTCCAACCGGCGAGCTTACGATAGACCTGGCACTGTACAGCTCTGCTTCCCTCTAATGGTGAAAGTTACATATTTCTTGGGTTTTTTCCAGTTTTCATAATGATTGGAGTAACTGTATGTTGGCATTTGCATTGATACTTTCATAAGATTTGAAATTTTCGATGAAATTTTGCTTAATTTTTTCGGAGTATCGACAATTGAATACTTATATGAGGATAAGAGTTATTACAGCTAAGGTTGTCCACGATGCCTTCCAGTATTCTTTTTCGAATTCCTAGCATGTTTCTTTGTGTTACGCCCCGACGTACCTTCTTCAAAACTCTATTTCAGTTGGAATCAAACTTCATTCTTTAGCCGCTAAAGTGACATTTATCGCATCATACATGATTTCATTCTCATGTTTACATGATAATCATTTCCGGACCTCCTCGAAAAAGTCACCTACGGCCTTCAGTATTACATGTGAACTTGTATCAAATCAGCTAGTACCAAGAACTGAGCTAAGAAATGCTGAGCTAAACATAAGGCAGGTAAACATAGAAAATATATCCCTCTCAAGCTGGATATGCCATCAACAATTCAAATTAATCGCTCACATAATACACATCAAATCAGAAACCGTTACTTATAAGGAAACTTCCTGAGCCCCCCCCCCGCGATTACGTCCATTTGAGGATATGTTATTCTTCATCGAAATATAAGCTAGACCTATCTTCTTTTATCGGCAGAGAAACGGTTTGAAGGGGTGAAATCAACCCCCTAAGTTGAGCATCCTCAGTGGTTGTTTCATAGTTTCGCATACTTTCAGTTGAGATATTTGAATGAAACCAATTGGAGAATAATTCCTATGATAAAACATAAAAATTGCGTTTTGCCCAGTTATGACGGGGTTACATAGTCAAAAATCATAGAAGTTGAAAATTCAAAAATTTTTATAACTAGAAAACGGTTGTCCAAATTTTAATAAAATTAATTGCATTTGAAACAGAAGAAAAAAGTAGGGGATACGTGTTTTTGCGTTTTTCGAAATAACGTCGCTTAGGGGAAGAACTACCCTTGTACACGTGTGGCCGAATTCCCATTAGAAACGCACTATGCTGCTTCAATTTGTCTTATTTAACATGACACAGCTCTTTCTAAGCAACAATTGAGGAGTTTCTTCGTTTCATCGAATTTCGGTTGCATTTATTACAAAAACCACTCCCACAAATTGCCGAACGGTTTCTGGCAGAGTTTCTTGTATGATCGTGAAACCTCCAGAGCCCGGTATTTCAGTAGTTTCTGAGGTTCCTGAATCGATTCCAAACTTATAATTTTGGAATCAACATGGCTAATGCTGTAAATATTTAGGACTTTGGTTATGATTTTTTTCCAAAACATAGAAAGAAGTCATACAGTTGACATGGAATGGCATGTATACCATTGAAGAAATGAAAGTTATGTTGTGACGCAGAATCACCAAGAAAATTACATTTCACTTCGGCAAAGTTCTAATTTTATGTGCCTGTTGCGATGTATCATGCGAGACATAAGATAGAAGCAAATCAGTTTTTCTGGTTGACTGGCGCGTAAAAACATTAGAGGTCATAAAATTAGAATAGCTTGTCCCCACCGCTCTTGCGGCTGTTTGAACTTGGACCTGAATTTTGAGCGGCCAGTTCAATAATTGCAGTCATTGTATGCTGCCAGCTCTCAGTTCATATTCTCGGATCGGCAGTGATTGGTTTGCATAAGTTGCTTGTGACTTATATGTAAGAATTTGAAACTGCGTTGATGCGTTTTTATAACATAGATGAAGATCAATCCTTCCAACGTTATACAGGTACTTGTGACAACATTTCAAGCGATGAATATTGCTCAAACGACCAAAAGTAATGAGGAAATACAGTTGAAAAATCATTTTGAAACCATATTGTTATATGCAATGGAAGAATACACTGGCGTTGAGATGGAAGAAGAAATTTCCCTGTACTCTGCAGAACACTATAAAAATTTAGAACTGGAAATAGTAAAGGATGACGAATGGGCATCTGCAATTTGCGAACCAAAATCGCCTCCACACACATGCACTAGTAGTGATGAAAACTTGTCATATAAATACAAGTCAAGAGCAGTTGATTACTGGAAGTCAGGAAAAAAAAATTGAACATTGAAAGTATCTGCCAGGAGTTCAAAAAAGTGAAATCAGTTCGCCCATTACGATGCTGGGCTCATTATTCAAATAAATGTGGAACATACAAGAGTAAAATAGCTAGAATTGGTGGCTACACATGGTGGAACTTCAAATTCGCTGTTGATGCTGGATTACCAGTGCACGATAATGATTTACGGAGGTAGGCGCTACAAGCCCACAATGAAATAGGCCATAAAGACGATTCAACGGAATTAGGTAATATGAATTGTTGTTTTGGAGAATAATCAACCACGTCGCTAGAAGTATAGGGGCACTTTGGAGCCTCACAATAAACCCCCCCTCGCAGCCCACTCTGGCGCCAGTCCTTCGCCAAAGAGTGACTGTGGCACGCTCCTCTTCCCCCGCCGTCCCTCACCACGAAGTGAGTTTGGAGCGCTGTCCCATTTCCCCCGCCTCCCATCGTCCAGGAGTGACTTTTGTGCGCCTTCCCCTTCACCGGCCACTCCGCGTCAAGAAGGGATCTTATTCTTAAAGCTTCTCCGGGCGACCCCCCTTCCCCACAACCCCCTGCTGAACAAGCATTTTTTTGTCCAGCAGCTCCTTGACTCGTCAGCCCTTCTCTCGCCACCCTCTCATCAAGTAGTGAATATCGGGTGCCGACCCTTTACCCCGGGTACCGCTGACCGCGAAGCAGATTCCGGGGCTCTACGGGATGGCCTTTCAGCCTATTTACCCCTGACTATAAGACGATCTCTTTTCCCTTACCCCAGTGCCCTTGGCCCTGAGACAGACTCTGGGACTACCTACACCTCTGCCCCCGCTGCCGCTGCTCTCGATGCGAACTCTGCGACTTGGACATATAAGTTTGCAGACTCCTCTACCCCGGCTCTCATTATTTCTGCATCCCTGTTCTTGGCGTCGGCTGCTCGTGTTGCTGATCTCACCCTGCCATCAGTATTTATCCTCAGGTTTACGTACACTTGGAAAATAAACACCTGTTCACTCTCTCGTAATATAAGGCTATCGGCTTGTTAGATGTACGAGGATGTGGGTGGGCGGGTAAGGAAACAGAACTCAACGACCGATTGCGTACAGAAATCAAATCTCCTCACAGGTTTGTTCACTTGACGCAAGTGCAAATACATATAGGGTTATTATAAACCGGGACAATCTCTAGAAACTATACAGTCAATGCGCGTGCGCCAGATAATACAATCTCATTGGTCGGTGAAATCGCCCCGCAGCGATCCTTTCGTCTTCTGAGCAGAGGACCAACGAACACAGAATGAAACAAGACTCAAGAGCTGTAAATCTCTCGCGCATGAAACCACGGATTGAAGATATGTTGCTGTTTATTTTTACGTAGCGTGAATTGTCTGAGGAGAATAGTATCGTTCAGCAATACCGTGGTCGATATCGGAACATATTCAACCGACGCAATGAAGAATTCAACGGAAAAGCAAATATCGAATAATACCGAAATTGAGTGTTATTTATTGAATGAAAATATCTGAAATTAAATGTGAAACGTCATTGACAAGTGGGAGTCTGGACAAACGGAGGTAGGTAAGTAAAAACAACGTTCATTGTGAATGGATTCTTCACTTACCTAAAATTAAAAATGCGTTTCATTCGCGATTTATGTTTTGTGCATTTTATTGAAAAGTAGTTGCATCCAAAACTATCAAAAGCTCCTATCTGGTAATGATAGCTTCTAATATTTTTAGGTATGAAATAATTCATCCTCAAAGCGGGATTAAAGTTGTCAGGCATGGAAGCATGTAAGTAAATTTCTAATTCCGTGATCTTTGACTATTACAATATTTTAATATGGATTCAATAATAAAATTGGTATTTTTTTCAGCATCCTCGAAGTTCAAACTTTGATCAACACTAGGAAAATTATGCCTTACCTGATAGTCAAAACGTTTAGGTAGCAAGGATCCTGGTTTCTCGAGCGGTGACATCATTACAACCATCAAACCTGGTTGTTTCGTCAGACATCAGGTGCCAGAGTGAATTTCATCAGGCCATCGCCACCTTCTCAACATCAGTTGAGGCAATAGTGAAGAGCGGGATACACTACGGATCATAGTGGCTGAATATCCCATCATTTTGCTTTGATCACGCCTATAGCGATAAGTTTATCACTTAACCGTTGCTGCCAATTCATTCTACCGAGGAATCACTCTGTGCACCATTGTTATTCAAGCATTATCATTGAACAGCATTATTTTTCGAATTTTATATCATTAAATTTGGTACCTCATTCTGAAGCTTACTTTCACTCTCTTTGGCATTAAATTCAGATAAATAGTCTTCTTAGTCCTCAATTAGATTGTGGGGTTGAATTTTGCTTGGCAAACTAAATCAATTCAAATCTAGAAATGTTAAATAACTTCAGTTAAGAATGTACTCAAAGTTCATCTTAGTTAACGGTGTCACCAGGCTAGCTAGTAGCAGTTATCACACGTGCTTTGGTCTCGTGAAACCAGAGTAAAGTGTGAAGCATACATTCACTTACTAGTACACGTTGCTGTGCAATTAATCACTTGGTCTGCTATAGGATTTACTTACTCGCTAACTTTTTCATTAAATTGCAATATATCTATAGCTTAAACCCAAATTCAATTTTACACTCTACGGGGTCCTACGCTCAGACTGAAAGCTTGTGAATCTCTATTCACCGCAATTAGTTCACCATTCCATGTTAGCATTGTCTGGAGAAAAAAAAATCTTATCCTGAGATTGGAAATTGTACCTGAAACGCAAAAGTTATTCAGTGGCACGAATTGAAAACCAAGAATTTTATAATGGTTTTCGCAACACAGGGACTCTTTCCAAATATCCTTGTTAGAAGTTGCTTTTCGGTAAACTATGAACAAGATATTGTATCGGATTACATTATTTGGAAAAAAATCTACATGAACTTCGATAAAAATGAGATATTCATTTATTTTGATAGAACAAGGGACACAATCTTGAATCCGATGAGTTAATATCCTCGTATTAATGTTCTGACATTACTCTGAAACATGATTGTCCTTGAGTCGAATTGTGACGTTAAGGCGCATTTGGAGAAAGTAGATTTTCAACTTTTGTCACAGCATATGATCTACGTTCCTCAGTTCTACGCTTCCGATTAGATTTTCTTTGTTTTGAACCGCACTAACATGAAATACAGAAATCATTTGATTAAATCTAATATTACTTAAATTCTCAGTTTGAATATTGGGTTCGCTTCATTTATTGAATCGAACATCATTGAAAATTTGCGAAATGAACTCTGATAATCATTGGAAAATTTTTAACAGTAGTAGCAATAATTTATTGATTGGAACAAATACGTTGACTATCGACTATTGGTAAATTTTGTTGAACTATTTGAAAAAAAAAAAAAAATTCACAGTTCTGTTACAGATAGTGAGATATTTGAATTTCTTCAACGATCGGTTTAATGTCGCATTTTCAAAAGTGATAATATGCAATATTACTGCCTGAAATCACAAGAGAGTGAGACAGTAACTCAGTTGCTTGAGAGTGACGATGATCTTTATACGTGTGATAAATTGAATAGGCAGATAACAGTGAACATTGGAGATGTAATTATTTTGGCCGTATCACCTGTTGATAGAAAAAAATTTTATCGTTATATATAATGTACGAAATAATGAAAGTCATCAAATAAAGTGTTCTCACCTACCTGCTGCGTTTCTTCCAAGCAACCAATATTTAAACAGATTTCTCATTCAGTCGAATAAAGCCAATTTTCAAAGAGCATTAGCGTCAAGTTTCGACCGTTCTTTGAAGAATCAACTTTTCGACTCAATAACAAATGCTTTTCGAGTCACTACCTCGACTGTTTGAGATTCTAACCCGAAAAATTCGTATGAACTACATCGCCGCCAGAAACTGAGTTTGACAGCTGAAACTCGGAGTGGCCAGCCTGCCCGAGCAGTTGATAAAACTCGTACATGTGCATTCGGTGTATAGTTTCTAGAGATTATCCCGGTATAATATAACATATATCAGTCATTGGACTCGGGCTACAGTTTGACGATCAGTTCGAACCGGTCCTCAAACTCGTCAACTCCTCCGGAGGCGTGCGTTTGACACCTTCGTCCTGGTCGAGACTCGCAGATAAGTTGTACAATGTCTTCGAATACCTTGACATAGAAGGATATACTGGTGCCCAATGGTATTTCAATCGGATTGGCTTGGTGACCGCAACGTCGAATTATCAACGGCACATGGTGAGCGGGCCGTCAGATTCGGAGTACCTGCGGAAACCGAAATCGCCGATTCAAAAAAGAAGGAATCAGATGGCACAGACACGAGAACCCAGAATGAGAACTTTCAGTTACCCGCCAAACATCAGAAAGTGTGTCAACCCACCATTGTCATGCAGAATTCCACATTCAACGGACTTCAAGCTATACCGGGACAATCTCTTGAAACTATACATATAATGCGCATGCGCGAGTTTTATCGGCTGCTCGGGCAGGTTGACCACTCCGAGTTTCAGCTGTCAAACTCTGTTTCTGGCGGCGTTGTAGTTCATACGAATTTTTGAGGTTAGAATCTTAAACAGTCGAGGTAGTGACTCGGAAAGTTGATGCTAATGCTCTTTGAAAATTGGCTTTATTCGACTAAAATGAGAAATCTGTTTAAATGTTGGGTGCTTGGAAGAAAGGCAGCAGGTAGGTGCGAACACTTTATTTAATCATTTTTATTATTTCGTACATTAGAAATAACAATGGAATTTTTATCTATCAACAGGTGATACGGCTAAAATAATTACATCTCTGATATTCACTGTTATCTGCCCATTCAATTTGTCAGACGTACAAAGATCATCGCCACTTTCAAGCAACTAAGCAACTTTCTCACTCTTTTGTGATTTCAGGCGGTAATATTGAATTTTATCATTTTCGAAAATGAGACATTAAGCCGAGCGTTCAAGAAATTTAAATATCTCACTATCTGTAACGGAACTGTGAATCTTTTTTTTCCTGAAAATAGTTCAACAAAATTTACGAATAGTCGATAGTCAATGTATTTTTTCTGATTAACAAATTATTGCTACTACTATTTAAAATTTCCGAATGATTATCAGAATTTATTTCGCAAATTTTCAATGATGTTCGATTAAATAAATGAAGGGAACCTAATACTCAAATTGAAAATTCAAGTAACATTAGATTTATTAAAATGATTTCTGTATTTCATGTTAGTGCGGTTCGAAACAAAGAAAATCTAATCGAAAGCGTAGAACTCAGGAATGTAAATCACATCCTGTGACACAAGTTGAAAATCAAGTTTCTCAAAATGCGCCTCAATGTCACAATTAGCTTCAAGGACAATCATGTTTTAGAGTAATGTCAATTTTAAAGTAATGTAAAGATTGTGTCCCTTGTTCCATCAAAATAAATGAATATCTAATTTTTAACAAAGTTGACGAAAATTTTTTTCCAAATAATTTAATCCGATACAATATCTTGTTCATAGTCCTCCGAACACCACCTTCTAACAAGGATATTTGGAAAGAGTCCCTTTGTTGCAGAAACCATTATAAAATTCTTGGTTTTCAATTCGAGCTATTGAATAACTCTGTGTTTCAGGTTCCATTTTCAATCTCAGAATGGGATTTTTTTTGCTCCAGATAATGCTAACATGAAATGCAGAAATAATTGCGGTACATGGAAATTCACAAGCTTTCAGTCTTAGCGTAGGACCCTATAAAGAGTGTAAAATTGAATTTGGTTTCAAGTTATCGTGCAACTAGCTAGCCAGATGACACCGTCAACTAAGATTAAATTTAAAGACATTTTTAACTGAACTTATTTAACAGTTCTAGATTTGGATTGATTCAGTTTGCCTAGCAAAATTCAACCCTACAATCTAATTGAGGACTTGAAAAACTATTTATCTGAATTCAATGCCAAAGAGAGTAAAAGTAAGCTTCAAAATAAGATATCAAATCAAATGGTATAAAGTTTGAAAAACAATGCTGGTCAATAATAATGCTTAAATTACAATGGTGCACAGAATGATTCCTCGGTAGAATGAATTGGCAGCAACGGTTAAGTAACAAACTTATCGCTATTGGCTCGATCAAAGTAAAATGATGGAATATTCAGCCATTATGATCTGTAGTATATCCCGCTCTTCAATTTTTCCTCAACTGATGTTAAGAAGGTGGCGATGGCCTGATAAAATTCACTCTGGCACCTGATGTCTGACGAAACAACCAGGTTCGATGGTGCTAATGATTGCACCGCTCGAGAAACCAGGATCCTTGCCACCTAAACGTTTTGACCATCAGGTTAGGCATAATTGTCCTCGTGTTAATTAAAGTTTAAACTTCGAGCCTGCTGAAAAAAAAACGAATTTTATCATTGAATCCATGTTAAAATATTGTCATTGTCAAAGATCACGTAATTGGAAATTTACTTACATGCTTCCATGCCTGACAAATTTAGTCCCGCTTTGACAATGAATTATTTCGTACCTGAAAATATTAGAAGCTATTATTATCAAACAGGATCTTTCGGTATTTTTGAAGGCAAAAAAAAAGGCAGCACTTTTTGAAAGGCAACCAATGGCCAGACGAGGGGTGATCAGAAGAGTGGAGATTGGTCTCCCAGTGTTATCGGACGATTGTCTTGTAAGTTATTGTTTTGTTTCCTAATTTTTCATTAATAGCATGATTTACACTGTAATATTAACTGTTGTTCTTTTTCTCTTTTTATTCTTGGATATCTGGTGAACCCTCTTTGTTAACGGAACCTCGATTATTGTACAATGGAGCTGCAAAAACTTTGTCAACTAATCAATGATGTCGGCGAGGGTTTTTGTGAGTATTGCGTCGGGTACGTTTTCTGTTAATTGCTACTCTTTGTCCTCCTAAGCTTCGTGTTTAAGATGAATAATTTCTTTATTCCTTGTTACTCATTTCTTTTATTTATTCCATGTTCATCGGCACTAATTACTGACTTCTCGAGCACTGCACCGTAACGAATCTACTCTGGAAATATCTACTGGGTCTCAACCATTCATTTATTTTTAATTTTATGTAAATAAAGAATCTGTTCACAATAAACATTGTTTTTACTTACCTACTTCTGTTTGTCCAGACTCCCACTTGTTAATGACATTTCACTTTGAATTTCAGATTTCTTCTTTCAATAAATAACACCCAATTTCTGTATCATTTGATATTTGCTTTTCCGTTAAATTCTTTATTGCGTCGGTTGAATATCTTCCGAAATCAACCACGGTATTGCTGAACGATACTATTCTTCTTAGACAATTCACGCTACGTAAAAATAAACAGCAGCATAACCTCAATCCACGGCTTTACGCGCGAGAGAATTACAGCTTTTGTTTCATTTTGTGTACGTTGGCGCCTTGCTCAGCAAATGAAAACATCACCGCGGCGCGATTTCCACGACCAATGAGATTAAATTATTTGGCGCATGCGCGTTATATGTATAGTTTCAAGAGATTGTCCCGGTATATGTGTGTGTCGACGAATGGTCACGAAGACTTCAACGTTTAGCCCAATCCGTGAACGAGTGCAAGAAATCATACGTCACATACATAGCCGAGAAAGTGCAACGCAAGCTCCACAAGGAACCGTGTCTTCATCGAATCAACGCTGCCTAGGTTCTAGAACACATCAGGTCAACAGCGAGTCCCATCTTTGCCAAGAATTACCTCAGCATTGTCTTCCTTGAAAATTACGTGGCTATTTTCATCGTACCTCGCTACTGAAATCACGCAGGCCATCGATATTGAGGAAAAAGCCTTAGCCAGTCTTTGAACCTCCCGGGCACTATTTTTCAATGAAGACCAAGGGCACCGTACAACTTGCAATAAATCAAAAGTTTAATCCCTTCACGTTACCCTGAGAATATTTCCGTGCGAAGAGTCTCGGATCAACACGGCTACATATCGTCACGCGAACGCCGCTATTGTAGCTGATCCATTGTACGTACCCGAAGAACAGCCTTATGTTCACTGCACGGATGGTACTGAATTCACTGGTGACTGCTATAATTGTTATAAGTACAGTGGTGATGTGAGGCAGTATAACCATGTCAAATAAAAACATCCTGCTCCAACAACAAGTCAACAATTAGTAATAACCCCAAATTTATTTGCACCTGCGTTAACTAAATTGATCTGTAAGGAGATTTAATTTTTGTACGTAATCCGTCGTTGAGTTCTGTTTCCTCACCCGTCCACCCACATCCTCCTACATCTGAGCATGTGTATAGCCTCACATCAAGCAAGAGTGAGCAGTTCTTTATTTTCCGTGCGCACGTCAACCTTAGGATAAATACTGATGGCAGGGTGAGGTTAATGACACGAGTAACCGATGCAAAGAACAGGGATGGAGAAAAAACCAGAGCCGGAGTAGAGGAGTCTGCAACCCTAAACGTCCAAGTCGCAGAGTCCGCTTCGCGAACAGCGGTAGTGGGGGCAGAGGGGTAGGTAGTCCCAGAGTCTGCCTCAGGGCCAGGGGCATGAGGGTAAGGGGAAAGAAACCGTCTTATGGTCAGGGGCATACAGGCTCAAAGGCCATCCCGTAGAACCCCGGAATCTGCTTCGTGGTCACCGGTACCTGGGGTAAGGGGACGGCACCCGATATTCACTACATAACGAGGGGGTGGCGGGAGAAGGGCTGATGAGTCAAGGAGCTTCTAGGCGAAAAAATGGCTCCTCGGCAGGGGGTTGTGGAGAAGGGGGGATCGCCCGAAGAAGCTTTTAGAATAAAACCCCCACAAGGCGCGGGGCCGCCGAGGAAGCAGATGGCGTCTCAAAAACAACTTTTAGGCGTAGGGTGGCGGGGGAATGGGAAGGCGCCGCAAACTCACTCCTGGGCGACGGGCGGCGGGGGAAGGGAAGGCACCTCAAATTCATTCCTCGGTGGGGGGCGTCGGGGGATAAGGAAGGCACCCCAAAATCACTCCTTGACGAGGGGCTGGCGCTAGAAAGCCAGGGGATTTTGTTGTGACGCCCCAAAGTGCCCCTATACTACTGTCGCTATTTTTCATTGATAATCATTTCGAACTAATAATAACAGTCATTTCATGTCGTAATTAATTTTGAGTAAACTTTATACATTTCTCTATACAATAACTTCTCGGTAACAAGCATATCCAAATTCCTAATTCACAAAGACTAAGTGGCTGAGCATATCAACGTTCCATCGAACACCAACCGACACGAACCCACGGCTCTTAATCACGCCGATATTCGCACGTAAGGATAAGTCGATTCGAACAGATGTCTTCATCTCTAAGTAAGTTGATGTTTGACATACACTTGGAAATCCAGGCTGGTGAGCCAAGGGAAAAGTATTGCAGAATGGAAGGTGGGATCGTAGAAGTAAAAGGGGAGTTAACTAGAAAAGAAGTAGGGAAAGGAATCGGGAAGGACTATTTGAATCGGTGATTTTTTTTTTTTTGACGCCAGATTAGAATGGCTCGGAGGCGCGGAGGTGGAAGGGGGTCCGTGAACGACGTGATACCGGGAGGAAGCGGAATGACAGGTTTTGCCGTGGGCGGTGAGCGACCAAGTGAGTTGGGGTCCGGAGTCGACCGAAGTAATCGGGTCTCGGGGTAGAGGACGGGTTAGCCACCCTAGTGGTATTCGGAGCATCGTTCTCTCAGTTGACTCCCGGCCAGTTGATGGTTGGTGCCAGCGAGAACAACAGATCGTTCACCGGGAGCGATTAATTTTTATATCATTCATTTGTTATCGTTCATTTTTCATAATCAATCTTTTGAAGAATATATGGTATCTTTTACCAGATGAAATCCAAAGTAATCGGGTCTCGGGGTAGAGGACGGGTAGCCACCCTGGTCGTATTCGGAGCTTCGTTCTCTCGGTGGGCTCCCGGCCGGTTAATGGTTGGTACCAGCGAGAATAAGATCGTCCACCGGGAGTGAATGATTTTTATATCATTCGTTTGTTATCGTTCATTTTTCTGAATAAATCTTTTGAAGAATATATGTTATCTTTACCAAATGAAATCACATGTAACCAGTTACTTTGAACGATTACCGATCTTATTTCATTATTATAAAATAGCTTCAATCATTCAAACAACTCTCTAAGCCCTGAATAGGACCAAGCAGCAACATACACTTGAGGACAATGAATCTGAGATGGCTAATTTCTCACACTGAATAGTTAAGGGAGCTTTCCAGTGTGACAGCCCGAAAAATCGCTGTTTTTCGCGATTTTTTTTTTTAAAGAAAAAATAATCCAATCGGTCTGGTTTTTTTTTTGTATATTAATTGGGTATTGAAAAATACAAAACAATTTTTTAAAGATCGATTTATTTATTGATTAATATCTATAAAAACGATGAAACAATTGTTGCAGAAAATGCACTTGGATGTGGTGTCCACGTTGGGAGTCACAATTTTGATCTGAAACAAAAAACACAAAAAGATTATTGATCGGTATATAATTGGCTTTCGTGCTATGGAGGCTTTTTTCTTTTTTTTTTTTTTGCAAAAATGGCGCCGGTTTGAACAAAAAGTATCGATTTTAGCATTTTTTTTTGGCAGTTTTTTTTACAAAAAAATAGGAAGATGTCAAAAAAAAAAAAAAAGCTTCCATAGCACGATAAACAATGACGTTAAGAATATTGTGTAAAAAATTCAACTCGATAGCTTTAAAACTCTGCCCTCCAAGTTGGACACCGTTTTGAAAAATGCTGTTTCGAGAAAAACGCGTTCAAAGT
Source organism: Neodiprion pinetum (assembly GCF_021155775.2). Lineage (NCBI taxonomy): Eukaryota > Metazoa > Arthropoda > Insecta > Hymenoptera > Diprionidae > Neodiprion > Neodiprion pinetum. The sequence goes on from NC_060234.1 coordinate 15,288,459, forward strand.
TTCAAGTGAGGAAATTTTAGGTAAATCGTTTACTTACGGTCAATCAGCGATGCCAGGTCCGTACAATATCCCTTCTGCTTCTTCGAAAAGATCGTGCTCAATGGATTGTTCAGTCTGACGAGCTGTCCTCGCCTCTTTGCTATCCAGGGACGCCCGGCGGTTTGCTTGGGTGATGCGCGCATTCTTGTACTTAGAGGCGAAATCTGCGGCGCTCGGCCCTATCGTGCATCCCATCGTCTCCAAAATTTTAAAAATTGGGTCGTAACCTTCATTGAAGGTGCACACAGCATACTGCATAGCGATTTCTACTATCTGCTTGCTGCAGAATACGTGCTTTGGGGCTAAGTTTTTGAAAAATTAGCACGCGATCCGCTTTTTTTTTTGAAAATTGAGTGCGACAAAAAAATAAGTCGCGTGACTAATTTACGGCTAATTAACGGCAAATTATGCAATGGTCCGAATTCACATTTTCGACAATTGGCGAGCCAAGTTCATGTACGTGCAGGTAGGAACGAGACAATAGAAATAACGGTCGCACGGGCAGACGGCCGACGCGGCAGCTGTAGCGCTCCGTTGCCTTCTTTCAAGAAATGCTGTACAGTAACCGAAATAATCTGAATTTCAGCATGAAAATTACAGGGAATATTCGGAAGAGTGTATGCTATTGGATAAAGCAAAAAAAAAAAATTGATTTTTTGAAAATTTCACACTGGAATGCTCCCTTAAGTTGGCAGCACAGGAAACGTACAGCGCCACAGTCAGCCGAGCGCAAACAAACTCCATCTCAATAAACATAACATAACTCATGACCGTCGAATCTGACCCTAGAATATCGCGGGGATAATGACTTGTTGGATTGACACGTCAATCGGTTATAACATAATTGTAATTTTCAATAAATTAATGAATAAATTTCGAATAATAAATTGAATGAATTATTGAAATGCATCACGAAAAATTGATGTTAATTCGAAAAAAGTCGAAATTAATGAGTAAACAAAATTTACCCGAAGTCTAAAAAATTATTGGATGTAAAGATAGTTAATTCGGAGTGACGGAGTCTAACTCATTTAATAGAAAAAATGACCGTAATCACTCAATTAAACTCAAGTTATTTCACCCTGGGAGAATACAAACAGGCGAAAGTTCATTGCCGCGAAACGAAAAAGTTTGCGTAGAGTGCTCAGAATAATGTGTGATTATCGAAGTTTGAAACAAATGAGGAATCAAGTCTGAAGAAATGAAAAAAGAAATTGAAACCTGAAGTTTTACGGTAAAATGATTTTATAACAATACAATTTAATTAGGTAATGCAAGTTACGCTATGTGCGAAAAACGTGATTCGTTGTGGATTTTCTACTGCTTCCGCAGGGAAGCTGCAAACTACAGACACATCGGTCACAGCCGGTCGACGTTTGTAGATGTTTCAACTCAGAAGCGATTGAATCCCATCGCAGAAAGGTTTTGAGGATACAAAAGGTAATGTAATGGCTGTTGACTCGCGATGCTCGAGATTTCTTTTTATTTGTTAAACAGAATTGTGGAGCACGTAACAGCAAGCTGGTAACAATTAACAATGACGTCGTACAGATGATTGGATTTTATTCGTACATTTATCAAACTTCAAAAATGTTTTTAATCCATCCTCACAATACATGCTCAAACTGCTCATCGTTTCTCACAACATACAACTTTCGTGTATTGTAAAATACAAGACTTTATCACTTACGTCTACGCTGACTTTGAAAAGTCTCTCCGGCGAGGGCTCGTCTTTCATAGAATTACGTTCTAAACTTTGGAAATTCTTAGACTGAGACTTACAAATATTAACTGACAAATAATAAATGATGTAAATACAGTCCATTTCATTCAAATTAGTTTATCTTCGGGACAGAAGCATCTGTTAACAGAGAAATAAATGTACAATTTCGGTTACCAATTAAGTTGTTTGAAAAAATAGAATAATTTGACTTAACAGTAAATACAAATGCCTTACTTGAAACTTTTTAAATCTCAATTGAATTATAGTAAATTATTGAGAAAAAATTGAAATAAACGAAACTTAACTGAGTAAATCTATCCGAATCGAATAAATTGAATTTACATAGAAAATTGAGTTGAATTCATAAAAACAATACATAAATTAAGTTTAATTTCTGTCGTGTTGATACAACACACCTGTTTTTTGGTTCGCTCTATGAATCCGTGGATATCAGGAAAGCTGAAAATATTAAAATTGACAGGAATTTCTGATCGCAATCTCTATAAAATCGCTTATTTCCTGATCTACGAGTGGATAGCCCCTCGATTGAAACCATAGTTTTTGCAAAATACTGTTACAACTGATAATCTATTACTTATTTTAGGATTTGAAATTTCTCTAACATTTTGCGATATAAAATAGAAACATTTTTTGATAGTCAGGGTGGGATATAATACGATACAACACTTTCATTTCAGAATCCAAAAACGAAATTAGAACTCCAGCAATCATTGAGAAGCAACGCACTTAAAATGACATGCTGAATGACTCTTCGGCTTGAGGCTTAGTCTCGCACTTATAGCGCATTCATCGAATAGCGTTGCCAAACATTTATATGAAACCTACGATGATGACAAAGACAGCTTCAAATTTTTTGTAAGAAAACTAGATTTGTGAGTAATTGCAAATACAATGATTTTATTGTTAAGTCATTGATAGATTGTTCCTTTTTACAGTCTTTGTCTCGTTTTTCCGTAATTCCTTTCTTCCATTTCCACTATTTTATTTCCTTAAGAGCCCCTCCCCCCTCTCCCAGAGTGCCATTTGCAGCTACACTTTTCTAACACACTACTGTATCGCTTTTGTACGAGGGCATAAAGAAAATGTGGAAACGTGGCTGATATAGTCAGCTATATTTTCACTGAGTTTTAGGTTTACACCCAACAAAAACTCGTAAAAAAAACTGTCTCCCATAAATGAAAAAAAGGTAAAAAAAGCTTTGAATATTTACAACGGATTGGCAGAATTCACCTACAATAGTAATAATTGTGAGAAATTGCGAAAATACATTTAGCTCTCAACACTTGAAAGTCATTATAAAATCAGTGACTTGCTATCTGAAAGATAGTGTTATACCAAGAGCAATGAATCTGTACTTGGTTTTCGGGAAGCAAAAAACGATGCAACGATCAGAAAAGAGTTGCTATTTGCGCAGACTCAAGCGTACAGATCTTTATTGCTGACGAAATTATGCCATTTTCCAAACATACTGAAATCAGTAGTATCCAAGAATTCAGTAATCTTTTAAAATCTGTGTTGAATCGCGATAAGTTACTGCATTTGACAAGTAACTTGAATCGAATATTAATAATTTTTATGCCTATTTCTAAATATTTTAAGTACATCCGCAACTCTAATAAACTGAAAGACAATAAGTGTACATTGAAATCAAAACAGTTTATACCGAGCTATAATGATACGAACGACAAATGCAAGTAACTGGAACGCTGAAGCCACGTTCATCTTGTGGTAACATTGCGGTTGTATGTGCTCTTTTCGAAGTTTGAAGTTGACTTTTACAGCGTAGGAACAGGAATCTTTGAGGTCTGATATGGCAAACCAATACTTCGAGGCCACAGGTACATCTGGTGTCCGATGATAAATCATAATCGACAAGTATTTCAGTTTCCATTATTAAAGTACATAGTACATGTTGCTGTAGCCAAATCCTATCATGTTTAGAGTGCTCTGTAAAGAAGTTTCGAGTTGCTTTGCCCAGGTACGGAAAGTCCGAAAAAAATAAAAGTCAAAGGTTCCGATCTACAAAGTGCTCGACACTATGGATTTCTTCGGTAACGCCGAACATAGTCCACATCAGCCGATTCCAGCTGTGACTATCTGTCGTGACTCAATCAATACGCATGTCAGCTTTTTCTGCCACCGCAGTAGCTTCGATTATGATTTTGTGCAATACAGTCCCTGATGTGCTGCTTTTACTCAAAAAACAAGCTAGTACTCTAACCCATTTTCCATTAAAAAGCTAAAAGATAAGTTTTAAAACATGATTGCATTTCTTCCTTTTTTGATGGCAGGAGTATGTTCGCCCAAGTCTGTGAACCCTTGAAATTGCAGATTTTGGCAGTTGAACGACATTGTCTTGGATAACATCATTACGTCAAGCAGTAGTACACCTTTAAGGTTCCAAATATGCGATTGTTTATTTTCTCTAACAACATTGTTATGATTTTGAAACACCTTCATATTATCGTATAATCACGATTTCTGAATCATATTACAATGTTACCTTGTTACATACGCACCACGAACGACTTGAGCTGACATGTGAGCAGTATTCTCTTCTGAAGCTTCGAATACATGACAATGCACCCTTGATTGTTTTTATATACCTATTTGACGTCTGCACAGCACGTAAAACGTGTACCTTGTGCAAACGTAGGTAATTGTATGCTTTCTTACTTCTTATTCGTAACAGCAAACACTGATATATCCACAGCGTCATGTATCTCATACCTTTCGTGCTTTTCAATTTTGATGCCGCCAGACATGCTTTCTTGCTTTTTTGCTCTTTCTCTGAAAATTTGGCGATAGCTTCAAGGACTGCGTCTTGTTTAACAGCTGCGCATTTCAATCGCATTTTTGTAGTCATTTTTCATGACAAATGTCAACAATGTGCGAATAGATACAATTGCCTTTCAAATAAATTGTGGTACAATTTCAAATACTTTAGACGTGATTGTTTCTCTCGGATGTAGTTCGATCTAAGCTGCATTTAAATATATAAACGAAACAATTATTTGCACATAATTGCATAACACGATACTGTGAATTCGAATATTTTATATGATACTTTCATATGAAGTCTCTTATTCTGGCGTTTCGCAGTTTTACAATGATAACGTAGCTTTTTGTTATTCGCGCGAATATTACGTGCTGAGTTCGAGCATCCATGATTCTTCGCAGCATTTGTTCTTAATCTCGTACATGGAGCACAGATTCTTGCTTGTGGACAGTTTTTGTTCTTCAATTTCAGGCGAAGATGTCTTGCACGGTTCTTATGACGGTATTATTATATGCAACAAACCCAATGTCAGAAAACCGCACGCCCTATACTCTACTTGCCTGAGTCTGTTCCAGCACACGCAATTACTGCAATACTTCTCCTAGTCATTAGACCATCTTAAGCATATTGCACACACCCTTGGTCCTCCAGTTAATTTCTTTGTCTTGAATGAATATCTATCACAAACAAATTTTCATTCTAATTACACTATTCCAAAAAAATAGATCTTTAATCTTACACAGTTTTATACAATAATTACATAACATTTTATGGCAATACGCGTACTTAAACTGTCTAGTTAGGTCGTAGTCCAACTCGTTTACGTAAGTGCAATAAGTCTTTACTCCAACGATTGCAAATAATGAATTCTGGAAAAGCATTTGCAAACCAATATGGAGAACGCAATTGAACAGCACTGATACCCTTACGGAAAAAACCCTCAAATTCACACCCAAAATAACCCTCAACCTCTGAGGGGTTTCATATTGTCAAAATACATTTGAGCGCTACTGTACATGTACCTCGACCTCCCTTATGAAAAGAACCCCCAATTCGACCCTCAAAATAACCCTCAATCTCTAAGGGGTAAATTCGTACCCCTAAATTCAGAGCTAACCTCAAAGTCGAAGGTTTACTCCCAAGTCAAGGGTTAACTCCCAAGTTGAGGGTTTGCTTTCAAGTCGAGGGTCTACTCCCAAGTCGAAGGTTTACTCCCAAGTTGAGGGCTTACCTCTTAAGTGAGGGTTAACCCCGAAGTCTAGGGATTATCTTCAAGTTGAGGGTGAACTTCCCAATCGAGGGGTCACTTTGAAAGAATTCCTGAGTCAAGAGCTTATTATGTCATTTTATTGGGATTATAGATGTAATGGTATTACAAAAGTGCATTACAAACCATTAGTAAATACAATAGAAACTGACTAATTAGGAAGTTGTCTGGTTATTTCTCATTTGATATCTTGAGGCAATCATATACATTAGACTGGGCCAAAAAAATTGACTATTTTTTTTTTTGAAAAATATATTGAGAATATCATTCAGTATGGCAAAAAAAAAATTTCATGAAATTTTAAGCTCTTAATATTAACTTTAAGAGGTCTGTCATCGCTATTTTTGATTTTTAGTAATAATTTGATGTTTTACGTCAGAACTGTCGAAATATTGAAATGAAAAAATTTATGTTCACTTATCCCTTTATAAAATTAAATTCCCTACAAAAAAGGTCTGATTATAGATTTTTGTCAGACAAGCCGTTTCCGAGTAATTAAGCTTGATAAATTGATATAATTTCTCGAGAATTAATCGAGAATTAATCAGACCTCGAGAATTAATCGAGAATTAATCGAGAAATTATATCAATTTATTAAGCTTAATTACTCGGAAACGGCTTGTCTGACAAAAATCTATAATCAGACCTTTTTTGCAGGGAATTTAATTTTATAAAGGGATAAGTGAACATAAATTTTTTCACTTCAATATTTCGACAGTTCTGACGTAAAACATCAAGTTATTACTAATATTCAAAAATAGCGGTGATAGACCTCTTAAAGTTAATATTAAGGGCTTAAAATTTCATGAAATTTTTTTATTGCCATAATGAATGATATTCTCAATATATTTTTCAAAAAAAAAAATAGTCAATTTTTTTGGCCCTGTCTAATATACATATATTATATATGCATTTGGATATTCAGTATTATCTTTCAATGCCCCGAAAATTATATATTAACATGACAACAATATAGAACGAAGGTATAATGTGTCCCCACGCAGAAAAATAATCATAAATAAAATTCAATGTACATATGTATAATTCATATAGCCATGAAGAATTTTCTATACCCAATGCATTCTATTCATTATTAAATTATAACGAAGATGTATGCGTACATGTACTGTAACGTGGCGTTTCAGAGTCGCCCGTCACAAGGGCACACAACCGTTATTATTTCTAGTTTACGCGTCCTTAACAGGGTACTCCAACCGAACTCGATACAAAATAGGCAATAACTACTTTTAACTAATTCTTTCTTTGTAAATTCTTTATTTGCACCTTGGGTAAGATCACGTCACCCAGTGACGTAAATTTAAGTAAATTCTTGCATTATATCGCATCTCCCGACCTACGTTCATTTTTCTCTGTTAACTGCCGTCTCTCGTTTCAAAGCTACCGTTTACTGCTATTCTACCGAAATTATTGTGAACAACGATTATTATTTTATTCACTACCGCTGTCGATATCATTTTATGTGCCTGTCTCAACCATGTAACCTTCTCGACAATATATGATCGATTGACCTGTTCATTTTCCTTCTGACTTGAGTTTATTCTTTATTTCATTATTTTCCTTAATTCTGTAATTATTGTTAGCTGCCTTGAATACCGCCACTCTACCAGTTCGTACGTGTACGTACCTGAGCCTAGCCAGCCATACAACGGGTTCTCCATTTATTTTTCGTACGATTTCGTGTTATTTTAATTGATTCGTATTATTGTTTGAAAATCGACGCTAACGCGTCAGGCGCCCAACATAATTGATTTTGTTATAGTTTAATATTTTGAATAAGTGGAGAATCGCGCCAAAGTGTCAACGGTAAGTCCTCATCCGAGGGTAACAGAATTTAGCGTTACAAATTGGCGCCCAACGTGGGGCCACAAAAGGCCAGCTACAGAAAAATTTCAGTTAATAATTCAGTTAAAAACTTGAGAGAGAATAAGAGAAAGAGAGAGAGAGAGAGAGAGAGAGAGAGAGAGAGAGAGAGAGAGAGAGAGAGAAATTATTATTAACAAAAGAAACCTCTTCCCGCCTTTACTCAGTCAGTTACTAACACCAAGATTCAAGTAGATCTTGAAAAACAGTTGATATTGAGTGACCAATCGACCCAAAATATTTAAATATTCAGCGGACTGAACATCCCGGATTACAGATATTATTATGACGACGGTATAATCCCTCGCGAGTATTACTTCTTCGACGCATTGTTCGCGGAGAACAGCGCGCGGCCAAAAGCAACTTTTTCTATCGCCCGCTATAGTTGTGACAACTCACGAGTGAGACCGTATTTCTTGCTCGTGACCGCTTATTGACACCCAGGATCAGCCGTGTGTATGTCGCTCGCCCATCCGTGTTCGCTACAAGCAGTGTTGTGAATCGCAAACAATAATACATGCCTTCGTTGCCGTCTGTAAAAGACTCGTGGATATATTTATCAACTGCAGCGGAATTACGATACGAGCTAAGACAACGTGCATTATCAGCAGAAGAAACTTTACCGACTCTACGAGATCGTTTAATCCGTGTGATGGAGCTGGAACATTTCTAATGAAATGTAACAGTTTATATCCTCTCGTAGGAACATGCCGGGGATCATTTAGATGAGTACAAAATTTATCATGCAGCGTAGCCCGCCTTATGCGCTTGGCTTTCTTATCGGCAGCAGTGCTCAAATTACGCGATTATGCACTTCATATGCACTGTCGCCGAGCCCGGCGAGAGGCCGTGTGAGCAGTCTCAATACTGCTTCCAGGCGTAACGCACGTCTAATTTAATATAATATAACGTTAACGCTTCCTTTTACCATTTGTTGTTATCAATTACCATTCAATTTCTCTATTTTGAATAAACATATAAATACATATATAATCGTTGCGCAATATTTGCATGACAAATTTGGCGATCCTGCCAGGATCCGGTTTAAACCAACGAACGCGGCGCGCGTATCAAACGGCCAGATCATAGTGACGAACTTTGGAAGTGAGTGCATAAGCCCAATAAATTCACGCGCGAACCTTCGGCTACGCGTTTATAAGTAATTATTACGAATTGTACCTAGCAAGGGATAGAGTGAAAGGCCGCCTTGCGTAGACAATCAAGGACTGCGTGTAGACCGCTTGATAACCAGGGACTGAGTGTAGACCGCCTGATTCTACACTGGACAATTCCCATAGTGAACTTGTGTATTTATTGGAAAGGAAGCAAGTATAAAATTCTGCACTCCTTAGATACAATAAACTTCGCGTTTAAACCGTCTAAGTGAAGTGAAGTGAGAATAAGGACACTCAGACTCGAACCGCTCTTATATTCTTGCCCCCGGTGCCTGTCAGAGACTCCAGGACATCGAAGCCTCGTACCGACGGCTACCACGATCTTCGAGTGTGACGCTTCACATCTCAATTTGGCTACTCCTAGCGTAAGTACAAGCATTTTGTTACTTACTCGAGTCACCATAAACTTATCGAAGGACAAATCGTGATCGAAACTAAGAATTTGATGGTCAAACTTGAATCATTCAAATAAATAAAGTCAAAGCTTGACTCAAGGTAAATTTAAAAATAAATTCACAACGGACGTGAACGAAAACAATGACCGGAGATCGGCAGTACCTCCCACTATTGTTGAGACTGCAGAAGATGGACAATCCGTCACTTCTGAATCCCGGTTTGAAGAGAGATTTTGGGATTTGACGAACCAAATGACTCAGCTTGTGAATAGGCTACAAGAAGCCACCGAAGGTAATGATTTAACTGCAATGGGCAGATACCGTCTTGGTCTAGAGCAATTAAACGGAGAGAGGTTAACTGCGCGTCAACTTGCTCGCCGCGAAGATTTGCCTATAGAAGAGGTTACCCGTTTTATTCAATTGAGAAATCAAGAACGACGTGAACACGACTTCATTCGTCGCAATAATGTAGAAATAAATCGAAACTCTGAAACAGTTCCGCGTCCCGAAGACACGTTTGAAAGCGTCACCAACCAAATGTTTCAGGAAATGCAACAACCGAATAACCAATTAGCCGAAGAAAACCGTCAAGAGGAAGCTCTTACAAATAGTAATACCAATCAAGAAGCAATCAATAACTATTATCGCTTAACAACTAGCGATGATCCGAATGTTTCTAATATTTTGAGACCGCCCGGAAACCATACCGGAGCGATACCGCGAATTCAACTAGATACCGCGCGTCTCGTTGAATTAGAGGTGGAAGGTCCTACTCAGATAGCTCCCTCAACCATAACAAACCCACCACGTTACTCGGCATTATACGGGCTCGCTCAAAACCGATTGCTGTCACCGACACCGCGCATCAATGAGGTGGGCTCCCCAGCCAATTCAGACTCGGACCATCAAGGTATAAATGCGATGCCAATACCGATCCTTCACCAAAATCGCTCATTAGAAAACGACCGATTCTCCACCGCGCGAGCCAATGTAAACCATGATATCTTGTCGGATACGGATTCGACACTGCAACGCGTTCTCGAGGAAAGCCGACGTTTATCACGGATGCCGAACGTACGCCTTACACCAAGGCCTAGTCCACAGTGGCCTAATGGTCCGACGGATCCCGAAATCCCACGAGGTACTGGTAGCAATACCCGTAACAACGTCCCGCGTCGTCGTCTAGAACAGCAAGAAGAGGATAAACTTCGAAGAGCCTTGGAAATGTCTGCTACTTTACCACATCGTCGTCCGGACACTGTGACGTTCAGTATGTCCCAGTTGCTGAGTGATCCCGAAGCTTTACGCCAACAGCAAGAGATAATGAGGAACATTGAGGAACTCGCGCGAAGAAACCAAACAAGAATTCAACTACCGGCAACTGCGCCACCCCGAGACATGCTTCCCCCTCGGAATCCAAGAGACCCAGGCCCGTATGCACGAACAGAAGCTTACTTGAATGATGTCAGCCTACGCCCCGATGCTGCCGGAAGATACCCCGGAGAACCAAATCGCCCAGCGGACGAGCCCTATGCAATCCAAGATTTCCTACCCGCGTTTCAAGCCATCAAGATGATTGATTGCAGACTGGAAGGAAAAGCAGGCGAAGACGTACACGCTTGGATCATGCAAGTAAAAGCCGCCGATATGGTAGTTATGCCAACCCAACGTTTCCCGTTTTTGAGCATGGTAATCAGCTTGAAGACAGGAGGAGCTCTTCAGAAGACCATCAACCAGAGGAGACCTCGTACAATCCCAACTTTACTCGAAGTCATAAGATCAGCCGTTATTGTCGAGAAAAGTGCCAGCACATTGGAAATGGAGCTTGGCAGAACAGGCCAAAAGGGCGACACTGTGGACGCATACAATCTCAAATTCAATCAGATCTACCAAGACCTCGTAGCTGCCTTCTCGAATCAACAACTACGAGCGAACATCGATCCTAATCTTCAAGACCTCGAAAATAGAGTGTGCCAGTACTATCTGTACGGACTTGATCCGAGGATATTCCATCAAGTCAAAAACCGTCAGTACTTCAAGTTACTAGAAGCCCAGAAGGCCGCGAAAGAAGCCGAAGGCGAGGAATTGAATTTCCGAATGCATCAACAACAGCTGATGAACAGTAACGACACAGCCTCGAAACCCACGTTTTGGAACAAGTCCCAAATTTACGGGCCAGGCAGCGCATCAGATACGCGAAGATTCCAGGTACAACAAAAAACCTCGACGAACTCGCCAAGGTCAACTCCTCGACCACCAGCGTCTGTCCACCACCACGATGAAGCGGAACAAGATGAAGATAAAGAACTCCAGAGATGTGAATGCCACACCTGTAACACACATCGGACCGCCCATGAACAACAAGCAGTATGTCATAATTGCGGAACCAGAGGACACTACAGCCGGAACTGCTACGCTCCGCGCCGACCACAGAACGACCAACGCCCTAATACTAACGGCAATAAGCGAGACGCAAATTTTCAAAACGCCAGCCTCAAAGACAAACCGCCCAACGACCAAGTCAATTGCACGTCAGAGGAACTCCAGTCAGAGGAAGAGGAAATAGAGGGACAGGAGGACGAACTAGAGGACGAGTGCCAACAGGAGCCCGTGTATGTTCAGTTTCACAGGGGTTACTACAGTGAGCTGTAATAAAATTTGGAGAAACAAAGCAAGGAGTAGCCCTTATGGTCGATACAGGTGCATCAATAAACCTCATAAAACGGAAGGTTATTTATCCATCGGATAAACAAATTTGTCCAATTATCAAACGCGAAATTTCCTTTAAGACTGGCAAAGCGCTAAATTCCGCGAATGAAATTGCTGTACTAACTCACATGGGGCTAAAGGACGAATTCGTCATTATACCAGACGATTATCTGCCCGACGAAGAAGATGGAATCATGGGAAACCCGTTTATGAGGAGGCGAGATTTCCAGTTGAATGCCTCGACGCTCACCCTGAAGAATAAGATACACCACCTTAGTAGTGACCGAAAAATTCGATTTAAACCAAATTCGGTGAACAAAATCGCCATCGATACCGACGAAAAGAATCTCGATCTCATGTTACGCATGGTCTATGAAGACGGAATGCCTATGGAAAATATCCCGGTGCAGATTGTACACACGAACAATCATGGTACGGCTTATGGAATCATCACCACCGCTGAAGACGAAGATATCGAGCTCGGACTCGAGAACGTCCAAGTCCACCGAGTAAAGAGTAAGTCAACCCCGGGTGTATGGCAACAACCACGTGATGAAAGAGAGCAGGCGCTCCAACATACTGTCGACTTGAAACACCTACCGGAGGAGTACCAGAAAGAAATTTGGAGTATTCTTCAGGATTTCAGCGATATCTTTGCCTTACAGGAGGAAGACATGGTCAATGGAACTTCAATGACTGAACATCGCATCGAGTTGTCAGATCCTCAACGCATTGTAAATGTGAAAAGTTTCCGTGCTCCACGGCTGCACCAGCAGGTTGTAAAAGAGGGAGTTGAGAAAATGTTGAAACAAGGAATAATAACGGAATCCGAGTCGCCATACAACTCGCCAGTTTGGGTTGTACCCCAAAAACCGGGCCCCGACGGAAAGCCCAAGTATAGAATTGTGATCGATTTCAGGAAGATTAATGAACTTACCGTTCAGGATTCTTATCCGATACCAATAATCGAGGATTTACTCGATCACATGGGAAGGGCCAAGTTCTTTACTACTGTCGACATGGCCGCAGGTTTCCACCAGATCAACATGGCTGCTGACTCCAAGAAATATACTGCCTTCTCAACCCCCGACGGGCATTTCGAATACCAACGAATGCCTTTCGGATTACAGAACGCTCCTGCGACCTTCCAACGCATGATGAACGATGCGCTGAGAGGATTGAATCAGAAGATCTGTTGCTTCTACATTGATGACGTAATAATTTTTGGTGAAACGGAGGAAGAACACCATCGAAATGTAAGAACCGTATTTCAGCGTTTAAGACAATGTAACCTGAAACTCCAGCCAGAGAAATGCGCCTTCATGAAAACTGAAGTGAGATACCTCGGATATGTCATCACTGACGAAGGGAGCAAACCAGATCCGGAAAAGACCAGAGCGATACAACAATTACCCGTTCCAGTCAACGTTAAGACGATTCGATCCTTCCTTGGTTTGACGGGGTATTACCGAAAGTTCATACAAAACTATTTAATGTTAGCGAAACCATTAACAAGGTTAACAAGAAAGGACACCCCATGGGATTGGTCAGCAGCCTGCCAAGAAGCCTTCGAAACCCTGAAAGAAAAGATGGTCACACCACCGATACTTGTGAGATCAGACCCAGCTAAACAATACGTCGTAACCACCGATGCGTCAAACGATGGAATTGGAGCGGTACTATCTCAAGACGGCCACCCCATATATTTCTTATCTCGAACCCTGAATGATGCGGAAAGGAATTACAGCACGACAGAGAAGGAGATGCTTGCTGTTGTATGGGCCGTCAAGAGACTAAGAGTATATTTGCTCAATACACCGGATAAACCCTTCATCATCCGCACCGATCATCGTGCACTCGTATGGCTGAAAAATTGCGTAGACCCCAGTCAACGCCTGCTGCGTTGGAGACTAAGATTGGAGGAATACTCATTCCTGATAGAACATGTTTCGGGAAAAAGTAACGTAGTAGCGGATGAGTTATCTAGAGTCTTTCGCACAAAGGAAGAGATCTTCGGAAAACTCACCGAATTGGAAAAGGGACTATACGGAATCACACCCATTGATAGGAATCCCAAGTGGGTCCACCATATTGCCGCACGCTACATTGACATCGAGAGATTGTCACTCACAACAGGCAGATCAAAATCTCACATCAAACTCGTTCCCAACCGAAATCGAAAAGGGGAGGACGGCAAATGGGTGAAGATTACCCTAGAAGAAAAGGATGCCTCTGACAACACCCTGATTATACCAAAGAATCAGACGGATAGACGTGAGAAACTCAGAAACTACATTCATCCGAAAAGGTACGAAAAGATATACTTCTGGATTGACCCTAAGAAAACCACCAAAGAAGAAACCAATTCGATCATCGAAGATCTCAAGAGGATACGTCAGGACTCAGGTGCGGACATATCATTTTGCTTGACAGGAAAGGATGTGCCTAACAAACAGCAACAGAAAGAAATCATGGCCAGCGCTCACAACGACATCAATGGACACTTCGGCCTAGCAAAAACAATTGACCGAGTAAAAGAAACGGCCGTATGGTCACGTATGGAGAATGATACCAATTTCTTTATCCAGGCATGCCCCACGTGTCAGATGTATAAAAAGGAAAGGATACAAATAAAATCACCCGCTATTCTTTTCGAAACCTTCGCTGAAAAACCTAACGATCAAATTTCAATAGATATCGTCGGACCTCTGGTCGAATCTTGGAATAAACACCGATATATCCTCACGATGCAGGATTCAATAACTAAATTCATTAAATGTGCCCCACTTACGAACAAAACCGCGACAGAAGTTATCAAGGCTCTATCAGAGTACTGTATAGGTAACTTCGGGTGCCCCAAAGTAATCCTGACGGACATGGGAAAGGAGTTTTGTAACGAGCTGACCGATTCCTTTCTCGAACACTATAATATCAAACATATCACCACAACTGCATATCACCCGCAGTCGAACGGCTCTATAGAACGAATGCATAGTGTCTTGAAAGACTATATTCGAACTGCCTGCAAAGAGAGAATACACACTTGGGACAAGGTTTTAATAGAAATGGCACGTGCCTATAACACTTCCGTTCATCAATCAACAGGTAAAACGCCTCACAACCTCATGTTCTGTCACGAAGCCAACAATCCTGACGGTTTCCGCGAAAACCGATTGGAAACCGTGATTAGTAAGAAAATGTTGTGGATACGAAAATGGGAGGAACGGTTCGAGAAAGCTCTGGTCTGGCTTACCAAATCCAGAGAGAAAAACCAAAAACAAGTGGACCAAGGAACACGACGACAAACTCCTTTATATCAAGTGGGAGATAAAGTAATGATCAAGAACCATACGCGACAGAACGCCTTGGAAAGGATTTGGAATGGACCATTCGTCGTCGTCGAGATCAACGAACAAAAAGGAAATATCACTTACAAGAAAACCGCGGATGATTCCACAGCATCTTATTGGAAGACCCATCTGAATGATACCAAACCGTACTACGAATACGACACCGGACCAAGGGAAAACGATCCAATCCCTAGAATTGAACTAAAACGGGTTCAGGGTAACGATTGGATCTCCACGGAATAGAGTCTTAGTTTCTTTTGTTATAGGTGTAGCAGTCTATCCCTGGCCTACTTCGATGTCTCAGTCATCAATGGGACTTTACTCCAGGAGGAAGTGGGCAAAGTATACATGTACCAGGAAAGATGGAAGATATTCCAATCCATTGACGCAAGTGGGTTCACCAAACCATTACTCGACATCCACAACAAACTCGGAGGCCTCCAGACGATACGGGATACCTATCTGGACCATTGGAATCCTGGTCAGCGATCCCTCGCCCAGTCCGCCCTGGACGCTTTAGATTTAGAATTTCCCCGTGCCTCGTCACACAAGAATATTTTGGAAGTTATTTTAGACTTGGGTGCGCCTATTCTTCAAATGACGCGCCGCCCCTCTAAATTAAGGGAATCTCAATCCCACGGAACCAAAACAAGTACTCCGAAAGCGCTCGCGTCGAGCGATGTTACTTACGAAGCCTCGCGCGAAATTGAGGCGGTATTTGGAAAACATGTCCTTCTGACGGGCCTGGCAAATGAAATGTATCCCTTAAGGAAATCTTATCTCACGTCAAACATCAGACCGAAAAGAGGAATGTTGAACATATTAGGAATAATCCAAAATCAATCTATGGAACTGCTGACGCGGATAATTTGGAAATGATTAATGGGAATCTAGCCTCACTAAAAAATGTAACGGACACTCTAAATCTTGTTATAACAAAGTCCTTGCACAGCAATCAAGTTCAAATTAATATCTTGAATACAAATCAGCTTAAACTCAAACACTTTTTGGAAACTGTATGGGGACAATTAGAATCATTAAAAATAAAAGGTAACGAAACGCTTGCTCATCAGAAATACATGGAAGCTATAACTCTAAGTTTATTTGAAATTAAGGAACTGCAGCGACTCATCGATCTGGTAATGACTGCCGTGCAATTAGGAAGGCATGGTATCATCGATAACACCCTTTTCACTCCAAAGGAGCTCATGACAGCTCTTCAAGCTTCCGACGCCAATGACAAAAAGACACCAATACCTATTAAAGAGGAAAATTACGAGAAGTTTATTAAAATAAGTGATTTAACTATAACCACAGATAAAGGCAAACTTATCTATATACTCACAGTGCCTTACTTAGAAAAGGAACCTTGGGTAATAATTCAGAATACCCCGGTACCCGTAAGAATAAATCACACTTATGTAACGCTTAACCCAACATATGCTTTGAAATTAGTACGTAAGAATTTTATAAGAGAAGTCACATTTTCTCAACTGAAACAGATAACCGATTATTTCATTGGTGATTACCGCGATGTGGGACATCGCAACGATACTATCGAACTTTGTGAGAAAATAACTGATCCCATACCACGAGGATGCACTCTGAGTCGTTTTCTCGTCACAGATATTGCTTACATAAGAACGCAGGGATCGCAAATAATCTTACCTTCGAAGCCAATTGAGGTAACCATAACATGCGCTTCAATGCAGACTTTTATTATTCAAATCACCAAGCCATCCCTGATAACCACGAATCAGAGCTGCGAACTTCAAACTCTGAAAACGCGAGTCAAATTAATCGTAGAACATATGACTTCTCAATTAACAGAAATACATGCAGATACCATTTCCCCGCTAAACAAATTTGTAACAGGCCGGGAAATTGTATTGCATCACGTGATTAACTTAGTTACCCTCAAGGATCAAGGACAAGCCATTTTAGACCTTGAGAGTGTCCTCGCGAATAACGAAGCGACCCTTCGGGTCAACAATACATGGGCTAACTTCAAAGGTATAGGGATGCCATCAATAGCTGTCGTTTCTGGAACGATATCCGTCTTGTCTATTCTACTCTTGCTGTGGAAATTTAATATACCAACCTATATTTCGGCGTTCGCCGGATATTGTTGCCAAAGGAATCCCTCTGCTTTGGAAGTAGTAGAACGAAGGAAATTAAAACGCAGGATTGAGACACAGACTAAACGTAACGAAAGAATCCTACGAGAAATCAGAAGCCGCAGAGACGCGCCTTTGTCTTCGTCGGGGGATGTGATGGAGCTGGAACATTTCTAATGAAATGTAACAGTTTATATCCTCTCGTAGGAACATGCCGGGGATCATTTAGATGAGTACAAAATTTATCATGCAGCGTAGCCCGCCTTATGCGCTTGGCTTTCTTATCGGCAGCAGTGCTCAAATTACGCGATTATGCACTTCATATGCACTGTCGCCGAGCCCGGCGAGAGGCCGTGTGAGCAGTCTCAATACTGCTTCCAGGCGTAACGCACGTCTAATTTAATATAATATAACGTTAACGCTTCCTTTTACCATTTGTTGTTATCAATTACCATTCAATTTCTCTATTTTGAATAAACATATAAATACATATATAATCGTTGCGCAATATTTGCATGACATCCGATTCTACCGAATTTCTCGGGGAGAAATGACTGATCCCGATACTCCCGATAAAACGACGCTTGATGCCGAAGCCGGCACATCGTCTTTACAAATACCGACGGACGAAAGACAAAGCCCACAATCGACGCATAAAATCGGAATAAGCGCGGAAAATAATATGTCGTTAAATAATACTTCTTCCGATAATACCCATGATTTATCGTCAAACCAAAACAACGCTCCGGCTATCGACATCAGAGTTCCTCTGGAAAACCGGATGCAAAATATAAACACTGCGCGAGAACACCTCCCGATACCGCCTAGCTTTACCCCGCGTCGCGAAGCTCCCCCGTTCCATCATAACACGCCGCACAGTGCGGCCAAGGGCCCCTTTATGCGGCCAAAAGTCGAAAAATGTAGAGAATGATCCACAAATCGGTATATGGGGGTTTTTGGGGTCGCTGATTATGAATTCATCATCGGAATTAGTTAATTCAAAATGGCCGACCTAGTATGGCGTCATAACATACGAAAAAACTTATAGAAAATTAAATGAATTGGGCGATTGATTAAAAGTCTTTGTTTTGAAATTGAGAGGGTATGTAATTTAGAATGAACAAATTCAAAATGGCGAGGTGCAATATGGCAATGTAATACAGAAAAAAAATTGTGAAAAAATTATTATATTTTTATTGACATTTACCATAGTAACTTACATTACATATGGAGAGTTCAGAAGCGTAATGGATAAAATATTTAAAAGTTAGGTGTAGAAAATAATATTACATGAAAAAATTTGCATTGCCAATCTCGTCACAGTTGCAATCTTCTATTTCTGTATCGGTTTCTGAGGCCAAAAAACTGTCATAATATTGTAGTTCCGTTTGATTATTCACAGTTGGAGGAGCTAACAAATTAATATAGTCTTTAGATAAGGATTTTAGTAGTTTCATGGGTAATCTCCGACAGCTGGAGATTTGTGGATCAGACGCAATCAAAAATCGTTTGAAAACATCCTCCAACGTTTTTTGACGATAATGTTTTCTTGCGAAATTCATGCGGTAGATCTTAAAAAATTTATTACAGGCCTCCTGCGCATCTTCGGACATTAGACCGATCGGTAACACCGAATGTTTTATTATTTCGAGGCCATGAACCAAAAGTTTGTGAACCAATGTGGGCATATAATACCAGGGATATTGTTGTACAATGTCTTTAGCTAATTTTACTGCATACTGCCGAAAATTGTTATCATCAATAGCATGACGCAGCTGCGTATAACCCTCTCTCTCTTTCTCATATTCTTTTGATTTACTGTATGGATGTGTTTTCCTCCGAAGGCTTACTTTTATCTTTGTTTTTCACTTAGGTTTTTGAATTCTATGCTTTATTTCATTTTAATTTTCATGTCTTACTGTGATCGTTGAAACAAATATTTGACTTTTTTTTGTGATACAGTGCACAAAAACTGAACGGGCAGCAACGGGCAGTTGAAATTGATTTCATTTACTTATATAGACAGATAGACTCAGAGAGCAAGATGTAGTAAGATAAAAAAGTATTCACTCAATCAAATCCATTCAATTCGAGAAAAATAACCAAAAAATAGTCCGTATATATCTCCTTCTAACAATGTACTATTCAGGAAATTATATTCAGAATTTACTTATTCTACTCATCTTCAGCTGTAGAATCCATTTTGTTTTGTTCAAATCGCTTTAAAAACAAAAATTTGACGCCTG
This sequence comes from Neodiprion pinetum, assembly GCF_021155775.2. Taxonomy (NCBI): domain Eukaryota; kingdom Metazoa; phylum Arthropoda; class Insecta; order Hymenoptera; family Diprionidae; genus Neodiprion; species Neodiprion pinetum. Next base: position 15,308,161 of record NC_060234.1, read on the forward strand.
TTTATCCGACGCGTCGCCAGTCGCACTTTCCTAACCGTCGTGTAGCGTTCGGGCGAAGGCCATATTCAGACTGAGATTATGGGGGGGATTTGAAGCAAGGGACCTTACTCTGAACGTTTTCCGTCTCCTAGGGGACTCCTTAAGCCAATCCAATGACAAAATATCCACAACTAAAAACTTTTTTTTTCGACTTTTGGCCGCATAAAGGGGCCTTTGGCCGCACCGTGCGCCGCGACAACCTTTCGACTCATTCCCGACAGCTCAACCGCCGCATTTCAATAACAACACCCCAAATACGCTCGTCTCATACGAGGTTATGCGAAAATGGAATTTAAAATTTGCAGGAACGCGTAATGAACATTCGGAAGCCTTCTTAACGCGAATAGAGGAGGGTAGAACCTCATTTAATTTACGCGATAATGACATCCTCATCAGTCTCCCGTTTTTTCTTTCTGGAATAGCTTTGTACTGGTTCCGAAGCAAACGACCCCAATGGCACAGTTTCTCCGATTTCGAACACGCTTGGCGTTATAGGTTCGGTGATCCAAATTTACAGTTTACATTGCGTGAAGAGATCCGTAAACGTACGCAGGGCAAAAACGAGCCAGTCACCGATTACCTTACATATATGCGTGCGTATTTTGATCGATTAAGTCCCGGATTCTCCCACGACGAGGAGATGGACTATGCCTATCGAAACCTGCTACCGCGTTTTCAAGTGTTATTGAGACGGAGAGATCTCGAAGATCTTGATGATTCAGAGGATACCGCCCGACAATTGGAGATGAGTATTGCGGCAAGTAATAAATACCAAGCACCACCGACTCCCGAAAACTCACTGCTACCGGATCTAGCATATCGCGGAACACGCGCTAACTCCCATCAATCGCAATCCGCGTTAGCCCACCTAAATCTAGAGGATGAACCAAAGGATAACGTTAATGCTGCGTATCAAACGTCTATTCAAGAAAACCGATCAAAATCGAACGTTAATAGAAAACCCTCGGATCCTAGACCTGACACTCGTTATAACCAACGACCACCTAGGAATAATACCAGCAACCGGAATAACTACCGTCAGAATGAAAACCCGAGTAACGTTAAATCGCCTGTAACTTCTACCGCTCCGTCTACCGACTCCAATCCATTTCTACCGACTACAGAACAACCAACTGCACGCACACGTCCTAGATTCGCATGTTAGAATTGCCAGCAACCCGGAAATCATCAGCGACAGTGCACCGCGCCGCGCACGAAATTTTGCTTCACGCGCGAGTTGACAGGATACACCCGAGCCACATGTACCCGGTGTGCGGAAAACTATCAGGGGAACCCCGCGCAAGGGCAACCTCGGAACCCAGACCCACAATAGAGCCCGAAACCTCGCTCGAACAAATTGTCAGACCTTGTTCTTTACCTACCGAAATTAATAATCCTATTTCCGAAATTAATACTACTACCGGTCCACCTACTGAACAAACTGACTTCTGCAGTCCAGTCTACCCGTTTTACGGGAAACCACTGTTATTTTTGATTCTCAAAATATGTGACTTACGGGTAATGGCTTTATTTGATTGCGGTTCAACACGAACCTTTGTCAATTCAAAAACTTCGGTATTGATCGAATCGAGAGGTTTCCTAATTCAAAAATCTCATATCGGAGCAGTCGTAACGGCCGTCGGCCGAAAGGCTGACGTCACGGTTGAAGTAATCGTGCCGATAGAATTAGAAGGGACTATCTGCGATATTCAGGTTTGCGTTATATCTTCCCTTAGCTTCGATTGTATTAAAGGTTTAGATTTTATTCACACATTTGATATGATAGTAGATTTTACAGAACCTAACTGGTCATTCAAACATAACTCTTCCGTAACTTACAAATTTCAAACGCACTCCCGATTTACTCCCGAAACACAATGTAACGGAATTGTAGCTCTGAACGACGAGCAAACCGTCGAATTACGGAACCTACTAAAAACAGAGGTAGCCCCAGCGTCCGACAAAATAGGTACGACTAATTTGGCCACCCACCACATAGACGTAGGTGACCATCCCGCGATTAGACAACGAGCGTATCGAGTATCGCCAAAAATACAAGAAGCTATCCACGAGGAAGTTGACAAAATGCTCGCTAACGGAATTATCGAACCCTCACATAGCGATTGGGCAAGTCTGATCGTAATGGTTAAAAAACAAAATGGCTCCTACCGTTTTTGTATCGACTTCCGGCAAGTAAATAAGGCATCCAAAAAGGACGCGTATCCGCTACCGCGAATGGACAGCATTCTGGACAAACTCCGATCCGCCCGATATATTTCAACTATCGACCTAAGTCAGGCGTATTTCCAGATTCCTTTAACTCAGGCGAGTCGCGAAGTAACCGCCTTCATTGTTCCCGGTAAAGGACTTTTTCATTTTACGCGGATGCCGTACGGATTAACTGGAGCACCGGCTACGTTTTAAAGGTTGTTAGATCGCCTAATTGGACCAGACATGGATCCATACGCTTTCGCCTATTTGGATGATATCATCGCCACAAAAACATTTGACGAAAACCTCGAGTGGCTACGACGCGTTTTACGAACTATCCGACACGCGAACCTCACGGTCAACCCCGATAAATGCGAATTTTGTTGCTCTGAAATTAAATATCTCGGCTTCCTAGTTAACGAATATGGGTTACAAATAGATCCAGATAAAATAGCTCCCGTTGTAAATTATCCGGTCCCACGTACAGTAAAACAACTACGTCGATTTTTAGGAATGGCTTCCTGGTACCGAAGGTTTATTCCAAATCTTGCCTCGATAACCGAACCACTGACGCGACTCTTGCGAAAAACCCAATCATGGACTTGGGCTGAATCGCAATCTCTCGCTTTCGAAAAAATTAAAAATCGGCCAACTACCGCTCCAACGTTATCGTGCCCTGATTTTAATAATCCTTTCATAGTACAAACTGACGCTAGTAATTGAGGACTAGGCGCTGTCCTAACTCAAGCTGACCAAGACGGAGAACACGTAATCGCATACGCAAGCAGAACCCTATCGGATGCCGAAAGGAAGTATTCCGCTACCGAACTAGAATGCCTCGCCGTTATCTGGGCAATCGGAAAATTCCGCCCCTACATCGAAGGGTACCATTTCACGGTCGTGACAGACCATAGCAGCCTCCAATGGCTTCACAAGCGGAAGAATCCTACCGGTCGATTAGCTAGGTGGTCACTTGAATTACTTGGCTATGATTTCACTACCGTGTATCGCAAAGGCGCCTTGAATCACGTGCCGGACGCACTCTCTCGAATCCCGGAACCTGATACCATCTCAAATTCACTTCTTACCGCCGATGAAGCTACCGCCACTATCGTACCAGATCGGCTAACCTGGTACAACCGCCGGAAACGCGACGTCGAAAACACTCCCGGGAAGTTCCCGGATTGGAAGATAGAAAACGGCCACCTGTACGTTCGACGCACGGACCCCTTAATCGGAACATTCGTCCAAGACCTAAACGCTTGGAAATTAGTAATTCCTGAAGAGTGACGCGAAACCATTTTACAGGAAGCTCACGATGACCCTCAGTCCGGTCATCCGGGAATAGAGAAAACCTACCGTCGTTTAGCTACCCGTTATTATTGGCCCGGAATGTACCATACCGCCACCGAATACGTGAGGAAGTGCGACACTTGTCAAAAATGTATAGTAGCCCAAACTGCCCCCACGGGTTTAATGGGAAGGCGCGTTATAGAACAACCTTGGATCGTCGTAGCAGCCGACATAATGGGACCATTTCCCCCGAGTGAATCTGGCTTTGCGTACGTACTGGTAATGCAAGATCTCTTCACAAAATGGGTTGAATGCGCTCCCCTTAGAAAAGCTACCGGACAAAAGATTAGCGAAACTTTCAAAGATTCAATACTATCGAGGTAGGGAACTCCCCAAATATTACTCACGGATAATGGGACTGAATTTAATAACCATACAATCAAAGAACTCAGGGAGACCCATGGCATAAAACATACCACGACACCGCCGTATCACTTCAGTTCTACCGTTCCGAGCTGTCGTGGAAATTTAACGTCCTTCCTACCGATTTAAGCTACCGTGAAAAACCTCCGATTGTGACTTATTCCATCAACGTTAACTGTCTCGTAATCACTCCAAACCACCCTCTGTATCAACTGATTTTTCGCAAAAACCGTCATATTTTTATATGAGACATGAGCTGTAGTTACTAGACCGTTGCAATCGATGCATCAGATCTCCTTTTCGGAATACCGCATTTATCTCTTCCTTTTTTTTCTGCATTATTATTTATGACTTTTCTGATTATTTGTGAATTCCTATTAGCCTGCTTCTGTACTTTCTATTGTATTTTGAGCCCTATTGACTTCACGTTTTATTCCATACTCTGTCGTAATAGTAGTGTGCCTTACATTTTATTTCTGTCATTGCTTATTATATTTTTATTTATTTTTGTGCCTATTGTATCGTATATCGAGTTCCTTGGAGTACAACCGAGCGTAGAGTCAGCCTCTAAATATTACCGCACCTTTTTTTCTATTGCTATTGGGAATTTAATACAATTTTTGCCTGTTATTCTTTTCTCTGTATCTTGGTAAGTTAAGTTCTGCGAATTATTCTTGATTCTTTTATATTGCGGTGTATTTAGTGTATTTCTTTATTTTGTATACTCTCCAAAATTCTCACTCTCTCATTTTTGTATTCCGTATTCTCTCAAAAGTTATGTTCAGGGATTCATTGTTTAATTCCTCAAGTCCGTAAACATTATAAATTATTGACTCCATCGTTTATGAATAATTCTATCGAACGTTATGTTCAGGAATTCATTGTTTAATTCCTCAGGTCCGTGATCATCATAAATTATTGATTCTACCGTTCATGAATAATTCTACCGAAAGTTACCTAGTCGATCGTTTACGCTACCGAATTCGTAATATCAATCTCTCGTACTGGTTATAGTCTATGGTAAATTTGTCGTATTATCTACCGAGCTATCGTTACCTTGTTTTCTACCGATTGCAGTAAAGTTCTCTTGTTTCTAATTGATAAAATAATAATTTCCGTAGCGTCATTTGCACCTTGGGTAAGATCACGTCGCCCAGTGGCGTGTAGTTTTAAGTGAATTCGTGCATTATATCGCATCTCCCGACCTACGTTCATTTTTCTCTGTTAACTGCCGTCTCTCGTTTTAAAGCTATCGTTTACTGCTATTCTACCGAAATTATTGTGAACAACGATTGTTATTTCATTCACTACCGCTGTCGATACCATTTTATTTGCCTGTCTCAACCATGTAACCTTCTCGACAATATATGATCGATTGACCTGTTCATTTTCTTTCTGACTTGAGATTATTCTTTATTTCATTATTTTCCTTAATTCTGTAATTATTGTTAGCTGCCTTGAATACCGCCACTCTACCAGTTTGTACGTGTACGTACCTGAGCCTAGCCAGCCATACAACGGGTTCTCTATTTATTTTTCGTACGGTTTCGTATTATTTTTATTGATTCGTATTATTGTTTGAAAATCGACGCTAACGCGTCTGGCGCCCAACATAATTGATTTTTTTATAGTTTAATATTTTGAATAAGTGGATAATCGCGCCAAAGTGTCAACGGTAAGTCCTCATCCGAGGGTAACAGAATTTAGCGTTACAGTACATACACTATATGAAAATATATCAAATATCCACTTTTGATAATTATCAGATAATTTCCAACAACTATCATATAAAAAATCACTGAGAAAATCGAAGAGGGTCAATGTTTTTGATTCACCGAGTTGACGTGGAATCCCCATATATATATAGTGTAGTTTATGATTTCTAATTTCAACCCTGAAAAAACTAAGTAGTATTCTTTCGGAGCGTTGCATAATGGCATGCAGGGTAAGTGAAATGCAATATCAATAGTGATCCTTATACTATATGGAGCAATGTTTTAATTTCAGCGAGCTGCTCGAAAGTTGAATTCAAATTGAATCATTGGTTTAGCTATAAATAATATACAGGGTGTCCCTAAATTGCCTCCCACGGACTAGCCAGCATGATACCTCGTTAAAATCCAACCGAGAATTTCTTTTCCGGAAGCTCGTCCGACGCATAGTTTTTGAATTATAAGCGATAGCGCTAGGCCAATCAGAGTGCACCATTTCATCTAGATTTGCCGCCACGGAAATTGCTGTTTTGTTCGACTGGGTGAATTATTATTATTCGTTTACGAATTGAATATCGGCACCTCCCCTCTCTCCCTGTTGTACCCCTTCTCGAGCGCTGACCTCGGTATTGTTGCCGCGGCACACGCTGCCGGCCGCACATCCATGAGCGCACACTTGTGTGTGTAAACAGAAGCGTATTCTTAAGCATAAGAGGTACAGCAGCGAGAGAGGGGAGGTGCCGATATTTAATTCGTCAACGAATAATAATAATTCACCCAGACGAACAAAACAGCAATTTCCGTGGCGGCAAATCGAGATGAAATGGTGCACTCTGATTGGCCTAGCGCTATCGCTTATAATTCAAAAACTATGCGTCACACGAGCTTCCGGAAAAGAAATTCTCGGTTGGATTTTAACGAGGTATTATGCTGGCTAGTCCGTGGGAAGCAATTTAGGGACACCCTGTATAAATAGATCATTTCAGATGTTATTGAGAATAATAGAAGTTTAACGAATATCATAAGAATTACTTTGGAAATTTCACGTCTTATGTTACACTGCTTTCGCGTTGACACCCAAATTTCAGAGTTTACCCTCAAGAAGAGTTGGGTGTATCCCTTGGAGTTGCATGGGACAAGACCCGCAATGTTGATAGTTCTCTCTCACATTTACCATCAGTTAAATTTTGGGAATATGAATTACCCTCATCGTTGAAAGTGTACCTTTAACGTCAAGGGTTCACCTTCAACTCTTGTGGATGAACCTTCAATTGTTGAGGGTTAATCTCTAACTGTTGGAGATAAACCCTCCATTAATGATGGTTTACCTTTAACCTCAACTTTCAGGGTAAACCCCTAAATTTTCCGGCTTACCTGCAAAAATTGAGAATTTTTTCCGGGAGGATATTATCGAAAACGGTATTATAATCTATTGTAGATAGCAGTTTCTCACTATCCAGAGGGTTGCAATTTTTTGTCTCTTGCTGAGGCTTTCTTCTCTTTGCAGGTGGGAAGGGCTTTCGGCACAGCTTCTTTTCTTGAATTCACCTTTTTTCTTGGCAATCTGGATATTGTGCTATCAGGCATTTTTGTGACGTACTCTTTTTTTATATTACTTCCATTAAGTGCAATTCACAGACTGCGTCTGTCTGATTTCGTATCTTCCTTTTACAACAAATCACTTCTGATCAAGCACTTCATATTTCGTCCTATGCTAACAATAAGATTTACGGAAAATATAATGCACAATAAATAACTGAGTGAAAAGTATAAGAAAATAATATATTTCGCTCACTGTTCGAGGTGTGAAGAGCGACAATTTCTGTATAGTCGAAGCTTCTTCATAGGCGAAGTTGCCTCGTAGTTTTGAATTGAACCTTTTTTATTAGTATGAAGGATAGAGGTTGAGGTTTCTTGAATAAAAAAAACTCTCGCGTTTGAGCCATCGAATTATGAATGTTTATTGGCTCTTGTGGGAAAAGCCTTGCGGCATAAAAACCCACGAAGTATGAACGTGTATTTGTAAACGTATAAAAGCATGTGTCGATTGTGTATATGAATGTGTAGATGCCGGTTACAGCCCGTTTGGCTCATGCCACCGCGACCTCGAGTGCGTTTCGTATTGCGATTTTTGTTTTATTCGATTCGATCGAATTTCGTATGATTTGCATTTTGCCTTACTCCGAGGAGCGAACGTGTATGAGAGTATGATTGGTGTTGGTAGTACACCAAGAGCGCTCGGGCTCGTTGTATGATGAAAGGGTGCAAGACCCTTGGTATGCGTGTATGGGCACTCGGTCCCGTGTAGAATGAGAGACACTCGGGCCGTACTCATCTACGTAGAATGAGAGACACTCGGGCCGTACTCATCTACCTTACTCCGAGGAGCGAACGTATACGAGAGTATATTTGGGCCTCTCGTCTTTTGGTTGTGGTACGAGAGAACGCACGGCGTCACTCACGATCGTCACTAGACGGACGACGTAACTCGACTGTTTTAAAAAATGCGTGATGCGCGCTCGCCTCCTCATCTACGCGAGATTTGGCATCCCTGCGGAGACGAATCGTTCGAGCGCGGCTCGCACGGAGATCGCAATGACACGGGCACAAAACGACGCTCAGGCACTGAACAATTTCTCTTTCTCCGCATACCGGGATTTACAACCGTATACAACAGACTGCATGCTGATGCCTTGCTGAAATCAACTTCATTAAAGCCATTTCTATTGATAACTCAGAAATCTCAATTTCTCCGAATGTTCGATATAATAAATGGTATATACTTACTAATTGTATCACGAATCTTGTTCGGTTTACTTTGTTTTTAAGATGAGTTAACTACAATCATGATGATCAATAATCACAATACTCCGTGCCAATAATACACCTCCTACCATATGCCCGCATAAATATGCAGCGCCGAAGAGAGAGCAGCAAATGGCGAGTCGTAAAATCGCAAGGGAAAGGGAGGACAGCACTTTCTCCGTGCCCACGTAAGCCGCCGCGTTAAAAAAATCATAGGAAGAAGGATGGAGAGCACTTTATAGGCTCACACCGCAACAGGCTCTTAATCGCATCTTGATAATTTCTCTACGTTGCCCCAAAAACTGGATCAACTTTTGAGCCGAGAGCTACTTGACCGCTGTCTTCTTCCCACTACTCCATGCTGTTTACTTAGCGATGACGTCAGCCCCGTTATCTGACGTGCGCCTCGATTCCTGCCTTACCCACAGTCTAACCGAACGACTATCTGATAAGCGAACTCTAACCAATGGATAATTTATTTATTTATTTATCAATTCCTCAATCTATTTATTCATTTTTCAACTTTTTCTCTCAATAGAGGACTCTCAGATAAGCAAATTCTTACCGCTGAATAATTCATTCATTCATTTTTCAATTTCCATTTTTGAAATCGAGGAAATATGATGTTCAAAATAATGGGTACATGCTTCAAATATGTGCAAACGGCTGATTCGCGTGAATCTCAGGTTTTATAATTCTTCCATAATAATACGCACAGGATGCACCGAACTGTTAGTCGACATTATCTCGCAATTGCTCATTGCTAGAGGTGTGCAGGCTCAAATACATTTTCGAATAGCAGCCGTTACTCTCCATTGTGATTCTCAGACTCGAATATCGCAGGTTCCCGTATTATTTCATGGTGCATAAAATGGAGCGAACTACGGCGAACGTGCAGGTTTAAACACCCTTATCTCGTACGCAAACACTTCATCTCGCAACCGCTCAAGCTGTTGCAGGCTCACATAGCGAACTTGGTTCTCTATCACGAATCTCAGAGTATGCGATCGAATGTCACAGGTTTGCATATTCTAATTGTGCCATGGTAATTCGCATAAGATGCAACGAACTGCATCAGGCGTGTAGGTTCAAATATCTTATCTCGCAAGCTATCTCGCAACCTTTATTGTGGTATGCAGGCTCAAATACGTCATCGAATATAGCAGCTGTAGACTTTTGGAATGTAGTTTTTCATTCTCATAGTGATTACAATTCATTTTTAGCCTACTCCTTATCAATTCAACGAATTACCCTACATATACTTTCCTTCAAACATGCATTCAAACCGTCAATGGAGATGTGCGGGTTCAATACATGTTTTTCCGACACGATGACGGCAGGGTTTCAGTTGTCACTTTTCTTGCAAGTTATCACAGAATGTATAGCCCCCACCCTCGACGGTACGATTGCACATAAGATCAATATTTCCTTGAACACTCAACAGTCTCTGGACAACGTTTTGAAAATGAGTTGTTTGAAACTTTTTTTTTTTTTTGCGGAATGAGCGGAAAACAGCGGATTCTGCATGTAATCACTCTCATACGATCCTGGGTGGTGAAATTTGAACAATGTCCAACCACTGGCGGCAGTATTGGTAAGCCTATGAATGATAATCGCATTCAATGACACGACGTCGAAACCGCGTTTGCCAGTTGTGACCGGACAGACGTTATCACATACCTGTACCACTTCAATTAAACCCATTTTTTCACGGATGCGAGGCGACTCTCCGTCGAATGACTTGGACCTAACCTGCACGCTAATACTAGTTTCAAGGGCAGCGCCAGTTCGTTGTGATAGCGACGTATGTCGGTTCAACTCCGGCCGTTACGGTGACGTGATCAGCCTAACGTTAGAGTATGAACCAGCAGCCGATAGCATAAGGAGCAGATGGCATCACACATTGTCACCATTATATAATGGCACGTGGGGCTGATAGAGAGCAGTCCAACTCTGATCTCTCGAGGGCTCACACCCAAGTGCAATTCACAACAATAACAGTGAAGACGCTCTGTGCCGACCCCTTGGTTCACAAATCGTAACCAAATATTCTGACGCCTACAGATCAGAAGTGGGGGATACGCTTATAAAGGATGCTGCTCCGCGATAAATAAAACGAAAACTGTTTCGGGATGAGAATTTTGCTAGATTTTCTTTGCGAAATTTTTTTTAATCTACTTCCGATCGGAGCTCGATTGATCTCAACACCATGATATCAATATAATTAAATTTTTTGCTTATATATTATACTTTGGTCTCGTCGAAGAAACCTCCTCTCGCTGAAAGCACGCCCTTTACTACACGCGGCATCCTCTACACAAGTTTTTCGAATGTCTCTTGGGGCGTTCCTTTCCATGATTTTTGGAGGGAATCCCATAGCAAAGCTATAGTAAAAAAAAAGTTCGCTAAAAAAATCTGAAAAAATTCTCATGAACTCAACTAGAAGTAATGCAACTTTTTACCGTGCTGAGGTTTCGTTGTAAACCTCGTCGTTTTCGTACTCCGGAGCAATTTTCAAATTGTCTTTTTTTTTATCATAAAACGAAATATTTTTGGGAAAAAGAAATCGCAAAAATTTTTCTACGAAACGAAATTGAAGCTTAGGCTTCCCGCTTTATGATTTTAGTCGGAGAAATGCATAAAAAAGATTTTTACTGCAAGCGGGGTCCACTCACAAAAGAACAAAAAACGACAAAAAATGGTCGTTTTCAATACTGGGTGCTAATTGTAACAATTTTTTTGAATAGCCAAAGTGTAGGTAAATCCTCCCTCTTTAAAATGCCGTTAGTCAAATTAGCCTAGGCCAACTACGGGCGAAATGGCATAAAAAACCGTTCCGGCACTTTTTCCAACTCTTATCCGGAAACTTACCGCCGGTAGTGTATACCTCTGAGTATACTGGAAAATTCAACTGGAAAAAGAATAGGATGGATTTTCATGATATTTTTTCGATTTTTCGGCATTTATGATGGTTTAACGCCTGAACGAATCATAGTTCATAATTTCCTTTCGAGGAAAACTTGATTGTAACTGGTTGAATTCAGGTAAAAAGTTTCAGGAAAATCGAAGGTGTCGCAATTCAAAAAATATCGATTTTTTTTTTTTGAATCGACAAAATCTTAGAATTGTGTTATTGGAGAAATCTACAAAAGTTTTTCACAAAGCTCAGACCTATTGAAACAAATTATTTGTCGATCATTTTTTGAAAAAAATCAAATCTCGTGAAGTTACAACCAGTTGAAGAAAGTCTGTTTTTGGAAAAGTTGAAAAATCGGAAAATGCGTAAAATCAGTACAGGTGGCCAAATCAAAAAACGGCCGAATAGGGGTTTTTTTCGACAAAAGGATTCAGAAAAAATTTGACATCAAGATCGGCATCGGTGACCTTCACCGATTAGTTAAAATGCCGTGGAACCCCCCATATGTTATCTCCTATGGTGTTGAGTATTTTGCAGTTCAGTTTTTCTCAAACTCTCACGTGTATTATGTTATGCTGACTATCGGATCGGTCTGCTTTTTTCATGTTACTGTTTAAACGTTGTCGGATCTATTTCAGTACTATACATTGTGTATAACGTATTTATCAATTCATCAACATTGTTTCAGATCTTGTTTTGGTGTAAAGATTTCACCTGTCTTGGATATGTCTTCACAATCATATTCAACGGATTGTTATTTTAATCACTTGAGGTATTCTTTCAGTGTTGTATTTGAATTACTATTTTTATTCACAGTTTCATTTTAACTTCTTATATGGTCTAGACGATTGCATGAGAAAGGATGTCTGCGTTTTCATTACGAGATTTTGTAGTTTCCACGTCGTTATACCTTTCCCAAGTACCGTCATGACGTCTGCAAAGGGCGATATAATGCCCGATAGGCCCGAGTGGCATAGGAGTCTCATCTTCATTTCGATGGCCAGGTAGAAACTGTATTACACCTTGCAAAAAGAATAACGTGTTTTGAAATTGTGCGTGATCCGGTATGCTAGACAATTGCAGCACGCCTTCAAAAAGTGAATGTTTTTTTTTTCTCAATCAGACGTTGAAATCTCCACAAACAAATGTTTGCCGTTGATGACAGTTTTACTTGTTCGGAAACCATCACACAGCAACTTATTTTTGATGCCCCTTGAACCGCAGCTGGTGCATCTATCAGCGATCTGTTCCGATATTAAACTCTGAAGTTCATCGATGGATCCATCCTTGGCAGAAACTGTGAGGATAGGTTATTTGAAAACTCTGATCGCGTTGGGGCATTCTCTGTTAGTGCACTGGTTTGTCTCCTTGGCGCTCGAATGACCCTTCATTACATGTGATAATAATTTTGACGCTGGCATTTCGCACTTCATTTGCATCAGTCCACTTCGTAGCCTAACGGAACGACAAAATAGAAACAGTGTTTCTGCTCGATGCTTGTGTGTAGTAGCAGATATACCTTTCTTCACGACATCAGCGGCAAGTTTTCCAATGGCGTGGTTTTATAGACTATCGACTGTAACGCTATATTCTGTTACCTTCAGATGAGGACTTATTGTTGACGCTTTGACGCGATTCCCCACTTATTCTGAACACTGAACTATAACAAAATCAATTACGTTGGGCGCCAGACGCGTTAGCGTAGAATTTCAAACAATAATATGAATCAAGAAAAACAATACAAAACAATACGGAAAACAACTAGAGAACGCGTTCTATGGCTGGCTAGGCTCAGGTACTCACATGAACTGGTAGAGTGGCGGTATTCAAGGCAGCTAACGATAATTGATTAAAGAATTAGAGAAAATAATGAAATAGGGAATAAACTCAAGTCAGGAAAAATGAACAGGTCAATCAGTCATATATTGTCGAGTAGGTTACAGGGTTAAGACAGGGCAATGAAATGGTATCGATAGCGGCAAATACACGAACAATAGTTATTCACAAAAATTTCGGTAGAATAGAATTAAACGGTAGCTTTGAAACGAGAGACGATAGTTGACAGTGAAAAATGAGCGTAGGTCGGGAGAAGCGATATAATGCAAGAATGCCCTCAAAACTACACGTCACTGGGCGACGTGATCTTAGCGAAGTTGCGAATGACGCTACGCGAATTATTATTCTGTTGATTAAAAACAAGAGTGAGAACCTTATTGCATTCGATAGAAAACAAAATAACGATAGCTAGGGAGATAATAACGGAAGAATAGGACGAATTTACCATAGATTCTAACCAGTATGAGGGATTGACATTCGTTAATAATTTATACAAAATCGGTAGCGTAGACGATGGAGTAGAGTTAACGGTACGGTACGAGAGATTATTTACGGGAGAGTTATTCATAAACGATAAAATCAATAATTTACAATATTTAGGGATTCGAAGAATTATACAAAGAAATCTTAAAACATAGCTTTCGAGAGAATACAAGATTATGAGGGAGTGAGAAATTCGGAGAGTTCGCAAAATAACGAAATACACTAAATACACCTCAGTACAAAAAGAATCAAGAATAATACGCAGAACTTAAATTAACAAGGAAATATGATACTGCGGAAAGATACAGAGAAAAGAATAACTAACAAAAATAATATAAGGTTGCCAATAACAGTAGAAAACAGAGCGGTAGTATTTAGAAGCTAATTCTACGCTCGGTTATACCCCAAAGAGCTCGACATACGGTACAATAGGCAGGACATGAATAAAAATATAATAAGCAATACCAGAAATGAGATGTAAGACACACTACTATTACAGAAAATTATGAAACGGAAGATAAAGCCAATAGGGCTCAAAATACGATAGAAACTACAGAAGCAGCCTAATGGAAATTCATAAATACAAAAGAATTAATTATTCGGCAGTTACGAGGTTGCTCAGACACGAAATTTGTTAATTACCGAAATTATGCAGTCACACGGCGGCTTACCGCAACTCTAAGCCGCGGACCATGATTCACACAAAATCGGCATCACTCGATGCAACCAAGAAACGATAAATATAATAAGAAAAAGAATAGAAATTATGAGCAACTTCGTAACCATACAATACAAAGGCAGAAGCCTTACCTTAATGGGGACTTCAGGCACACGACACTGAATTCATTCTAAATGAAACTGGAAAAAAAATAGCGAAAGAAAACGAGAAGGACGGAAGGTAATTTATCGAAAATGATGAAGTTAACGGTAGTACAACGATAAAGGGTGACGAATAGACGGTAGATGAAGTAACGATAGAACAAAAAGGAAGAGGTCGGTAGCTCGAAACGAGAGAACGAGGAATATTGCAGCTGTATCCTAGCGGGTCAAGCGTGGAATAGACGGAGGTCGGAGTTCGGCTAGCCGATTTTGCCGCTGTCGTGAGGTGATTCTTCTTCCCTTCGATTGGTTGTTTGACCTCCGCCATAATTAGGCCATTCCCCTGTGGCGAACATCGGTTACGGCGTGGTCATGCGTTTTCGAAGATTACCGCTAGATGTCGCGTAATGCGCTGCACGTGATTTCGTCGATGACACTAACTTGTACGATTTATTAGCTACTCCAGTTTACAGTCCAGATTGCCTTTCATTGGGAACTCCTTTGACAGAGGCATACGCAGAGTCTATTGTTATTTAAAGAAGAGCATTGCAAGGTGTGGGCAAACATGTGTTTTCGTCATCTCCGTCGGTAGTATGACGAGCAACGTTAATAATATCCGATAATATTCTAAACAGACTATTAACGTCTTCTGATTGTGTAACTTGGCCGAAACTTTTCAAATAAAATTATCGGGTTCGGCTAAGCTGGCCACGCAAACTTGGCCACATTGTCATCATCTTAACAACGTGAACTACATCATTTCTAAGGAAACGCGCCGGTAGATCAGTAGCCATACAATCTTGAGGGCATAGGATCTTGGCACATTTGAGTAAATAAGCATCCAACGATGAATGTTTTAAACGCTCGAATACGAGCTGACATCAAAGCTGCAGACATGTCGACTACGACCCTACGCGGTATCGGAACCCCGTCACGTTGCCACATGGACAACCAGTGCTGGATAGAATCTGTATCGTGTCACTCTGAGAACATCGAACACATAGGGTGAATTTTTCGCGATGGGCATCTAGCACGACGGCACTGTATAGAAAAATATTGCCGGACTTTGTGCCATCAGGTCTTACAAACCTTTCAACTCCCCCACCAGTCGCATTGATCGATCATTAGCCGATGAATTGGAGTGGTTTTACAATAATCGCGGTATACATGCAATAGCGCTGTACTGTGGTACCGTACGTAAAATTCATCATACGCAACATCTCGGATGATTCCCAGATATGGCGCAATGTACATTGCTTTGGCTATCGCTATTACCGAATCAGCATGCAAGCGCGATGTCTCCAAAGCATGATATTCAGCGACTCTGAGTATGCTTGTTGATGCTGAGTGACTTGGTACCGGGTCTCCGAATGTCATGAGATTATTTGCGAGTTGCTTTTGCAATGCACTTGCTACTACATTCTCGCATGCCATTTTCGTCACCGCTTTCTTCCTTACGGCACCAGCTAACTTCCTTTTCAAGTTCGCGGGATGACCTCTTGTAAATACTCTTTTATAAGTACATTTCATGAGGACTTTGTCGTTTGAGTTGAGCTTCTGATCCACGTGTGCTACGAATTTCGCTTTGCAAAAAGTACAAGTGCCGTTGATGGACTAGTATTTACTTTTCGAGGATTTATTTGCCTTGCCCCTTTTGAAACTAATCTTGCACAGCAATTTCAGTTGTTTCCAAAGTCGGTTGGTTACAATACGTGTCCACTTCTGACGTTTGAGTACACAATATTTTCGGTAACCGTTTCTACGATTGCCTCTAAAGTGACTACTTCGAGAGCAAAAGTTTTCCACTCCTTTGACGAAAATTTAGTAGTGAATCTTCTCGCTTGGTAATCTTTGGATGTGATTTGTGGGTTGTGTTGCTCCTCCAAAGTTTCACTGTAAGGTGCAACTGACGATGAGCTAGTATCTCTTGCAGAACTTATGGTAGTGTCAGGTGTGTTCGCGCTCGCATCAGCAGTATTCGCTGTATTATTCAACGACACATCTTCTTCTGTCACCGTTATAGGCAACTTATTGATTTCAAAATGTTCTCGCAAGCCGTATCGGTTTCCCTTCACGATGGTATAACAGTAAACAGGAGAGACGTTTTTTGGTCTCACTTTTTCGCTAAATCGCTGCCATACTTCAGAACTCTTTCCTGCAACACTACCGTCGCCTAAATATACTGCATCGATTTCATTCGTGAATGAAGTAGGGAAATGTCCGCGGCCTCAACATGGTTTCACAATACTTAGTGCAAATATGCGTATAAATCTATGGAATTTGTGCGGACTTTGCACCTAGTATGGAAAAGGCTCCGTTTTGTTTACCCGAATACGGATATTACAACAGAACAATACGCGAAACTTGGATATGGCAATGTGGGTGAAGGATGGTATATCGTAACACTGAATGTTATGAAGGTGGTCAATATGTACGGTACATCTAGAAAGTGAAGAAAACCTGGACCATGTATGGCAATGTCATGGGGTGAGGGAGTGACGAGGTACCATCGGAAAATATGGATAGATGAGCTTGAAAAAGAAGCGAATTGAAAATAAAGAAGATGATAGAGGGTAATTCTAATAAAAAACCGTGCGCATGTAGCTTCCGGTTCGAAATGGAAGCGAGAATAGTCTAAAATCCCGATTTCAATCTAAAAAGCCAATAGTGGCATGTAAGGAAGAAAAAATTATATGTATGACCAAAATAAAAAAAGTCTGTTATGAAAATAAACTTTGCCCTTAATATATATTCGAATTCATGATAATTACTGATGGTAAAAATACGTCAGCACGTACTATTGGAACCTAGACTCTTGTAAGTAGAATAAGAAAAAAGCTACTACAGAAATAAAAACTTTTGTTTCGTCAAGGTTTAATGATATACAGATTTGTATTCTCTTCACTTATCATTTATGTGTTCCAACGTTCACGGGTCTGCTAGTTCAACCACTGGAACCCTGCCTGGGTTCTATGATTCCCGTGGTACCGTCGTTGTGGGCGCGTCGGCCTCTGTCATTACGTGCTAGCGTCCCAGGTTAGTCGATCACGTTACAGTATATACATGTAGCTGTACATAAACACGTAGATCCGTCTCGTGGAACTCTAATCTGTTTTAGATTAACCCCTTGAGTGCCAAGTCAATTTTATGAAATGTGCCCAAAGTGTTAAAACTCAAACTTATAGCAATTCACCTGAAATTGACCACCCGGGGGTTTTTGGGGGCGCTGATTACGAATCCCATATCAGATTCACAAAATTTCAAAATGGCGACCCGCTACTGCGCATGCGTATTAGTATGACTGATCTATACTTGAGGAATAGATCTGGAATTGGTCGCACGGAGGTTCTCGAGAGCGCTGGTCGCGAATCCGATATCGGATCTACAAAATTCCAAGATGGCGACCGACTACTGCGCATGCGCATTGGTATGGTTCATGTATAATTCAGGATTCGCTCTGGAATTGTACACTCTGTATACCCGCAAACTTCCGAATCATCAATTCAGGTTTACCAGTCACATTCACATGGAATATTTTATCGCATATGTCCATTACTGGGTCAAAATATTGAAATTTTGTGAACTCGATCACATTCCCGTGATCAGCACTCCCAAAAACTTCCAAGTTCGAAGTCAGCTCAAGTCCTCGATTATAAAGATCTTTTTCTAATGCGCATGCGCAGTGGTGGATCTCCGTTTGAGAATTTTGCAAATGTGATATCGGATTCATGATCAGCGCCCCCGAAACCCCCCAGTGGCGATTTCAGTTCAATTACTCAATTACACGCCAGTCATACTAATGCGCATGCGCAGTAGTAGGTCTCCATCTTGGAATTTGTCAAATATGATTTCGGATTTATAATCAGCGTCCCTGAAAACCCCCGAGTGACCAGTTTCGGAGCAATTCCTCAATTATATACCAGTCATACTAATGCGCATGCGCAATAGTAGGTCGCTATCTTGGAATTTGTCAAATCTGAGTTCGGATTCATGATCAGCGCTCCCGAAAACCCCCGTGTGCCCAATATCTGATCATTTGGTGATCATTTCTCCTGTCTATTTGACTACTGTGTCAGGACAAACATTTCTTGGAAATGATGAAAACTATAGCTTTGTAACCGCGAAATTAGTTTCCTAGCATAGGCTATCAGGAAATAAATGATGTGATCCTTTTCAGCATGGTCCAAAATATAGAAAAATACACTTTAGTTACGCGTGACATATTATCAGGCGTTGCTAGGGCACTTATTCATTGAACAAAGATTCGTGATTTCTCGGTACTTTGGGCCAAGTCGAGAAAAACAAAGATCTTTTTCGGCGGCACTCAAGGGGTTAAATGTTCAACTATAGGTATATATTGAGGTGATTTAGAAAAAAAAAATTTTTTTAGCCGCAAAGAGGCTTAAAAGTTTCTTATTTTATTCTTCTACTTATATTCATATCAGGATGATCCGCATCGCATTTTTCTATTTTCGATAAGAATAACACGGGAAAAAACAGTTTCTGCTCCTTCTGATTTTCATGCTTTCTTTCTGATTGCATACTTGATCGGAGCCATATATCTCAATGGTGACAAGTGTACGAAACTTTATTTGGGTGGCACAAAATAGCACAAAACGAATTCCTCAAGTTCCCTAACACTTGAAATCGTTGGGTCGTTAGCATGCCTCATCGGGGCCTTATATCTTGGTAATATCGAGAGTACAAAACTTTATTTGGATAGCACAAAATAGCACAAAACGAGTATATAATGTTGAGTGTCTTCCAACCTCTGAACACCTCGTGGGTACCAACTTAACATTAAGTTGAAACCCGCATCTAATTGTCTGCATATTTCGAAAATGATAATGGTACAGAACTTCTCTTTTGCGGCACAAAACAGCACAAAACGAGCACAATATGTCTAGCATATGTCAATTCTATTTGGTCATCGTCGGGTTCCAAGTTGATAGAGCTATTATATTATAGCATCGAAAGATGTAGAGTCGGGTATTCAGGAGTTGAATTAATTGAATTTATTCAGGTAATTCAGCTTCATTTTTCTATTCCAAATAATAATTATTATTTTTCCTCAAATTCGGATAGATTTATTAAATTCAAATTGCTTCATTTGAATTCAGGTATTTGGAAATGTTGTTCTTCTTGATTTGAAATTACTTTTTTATTTGAATTTAATTATTTTTCTCTCTAAACATCAAATTTTGGCACGAATCTAAAGTTATTCAAAGTAACTTGACTCATTACAACTCTTCCTAATTCAGTTATATCTCAAATAATTCTCATGATTTCGGTTATCATTTTTAGTGATTCAGTGAATTCTCATTTATTCAGATATTTTGTGTTAACTCAGGTGAATCGTAATTGATTTACAAACCTATTGACACGTCAATTCAGCGAGTTACTTTTCCCTCGCATTATTGAGAAATCGGATGTCAATGATGAATTTAAAACTAGTGGAAAAATTATGTTGCAAAGACTCAAAAAATGTTCGGAAAGCATAATTCAGATTGATTGAATGACTAATTATGAACCCTAACGGCATATCAACCGTCTAAAATCTCTAGTTTTATGCATACATCGATGATTGGAAGTGTTTTGTAACATTAAATCTTAAATCCGTTGATTTATTTCGAGATTTATTTTTATTTTCACTCGTAGATGTGTGTTTTGTAGTATTGTGTAGCTGGGCATTCGCTTATTTTCACACACACGAGTGTGCGTCCGTGGGTGTGCGGCCGGCAGCATGTGCCACGGCAACAATACTGAGGTCAGCGCTCGAGAAGGGGTACAACAGGGAGAGAGGGAAGGTGCCGATATTTAATTCGTAAACGAATAATAATAATTCACCCAGACGAACAAAACAGCAATTTCCGTGGCGGCAAATCCAGATGAAATGGTGCACTCTGATTGGCCTAACGCTATCGCTTATAATTCAAAAACTATGCGTCGGACGAGCTTGCGGCAAAGAAATTCTCGGTTGGATTTGAGTCAGGTATCACGCTGGCTGGTCCGTGTCCCCCAATTTAGGGACATCGTGTATTTATGTCTACGCTCGTAAAGAGTTGGAGCCATCTGAGCACGGAAAAGCGGCTTGTCGCGGGAACGCGAAAAGGGTTAGGAAGGCTGACTGAAAATTACGTATGCCGGTTCTACCCCGTCGGTTGCGGTGACGTCATCAGCCTAACGTTGAAGTACGAACCAGCAGCCGATAAGATACGGGGCGGATGACGTCATACGTTGTCACTATCATATATGGCACGCGGGGGCTGACAGAAAGCAGTCCAACTCTGATCTCTCGAGGGCTCACACCCAAGTGCGATTCATAACAATAGCAATAAAGACACTCTGTACCAAGACCTCTTGATTCACATTTCATAATCAAACCTTCTAACGCGTACAATCGTAAAACTTTGAGAATCTGAAAAATGCGGAACAAGTCGAGGGAACTAAGCATATCACCATCTGCTATAAAATGATTCTTTCGACAACTGACCTTGACTAGTAGTTCGACAAGAATAAGGTCACTTGTCTCACCAACATCGTCGAAAAGTTCGACCATCGTAATTCTGGGTAGGCACTGTTTGAGATTATCGATCTTACGGTTGACATCAACTGGTATGATCTGCTGCTTGGCGGTTCGTCAACATTCACGAAGCTGTCAAAAGAAATTCAGCGGAGACATGCCGTGGTAAACATCATCAACACCGACGAACACTGCTTCTTGTGGACGTAGTTAGGGAGCTGGCTGTCATTTTGGTAAATGATTTGTTCGTCTCTCATATTGATAGGGATGAAAGTTCAGATCGATACAAATCGATTTGGTCCAGTTAATTAAGGTCCTACGTCCCAACGTTTTTGAGTTACAGCGCTTCAAGAATGTAAAAAAAAAGAGTACTAAATCATGTGTTCGTGTCTGCTTCTTGGACTGATGGTCAGAATCATCCCAAAAACGTTGAAAATCCACAAGCAGACATGCAGGGCCCTGCATTATCACGGGACGTAGTTGTAAAGATGTAAAAAAAAAGCTCTAGTAAATCATTTGTTCGTCGTTCTAGTTGCTTCCATTCGATTCAATAGGACTGTCATGCGAAAATTACGCAATGATTATATATATTCATATATTCAATGGTGAGTGCGGGCGTTAACGTTATATTAAATTTATGTATAAGCAAGATTAGGCGTGCGTTACGCCGGGAAGCAGTATTGAGACTGCTCACACGGCCTCTCGCCGGGCTCGACGACAGTGCATATAAAGTGCATATAATCGCGTAATTTGAGCACTGCTGCCGATAGGGAAGCCAAGCGCGCAAGGCGGGCTACGCTGCACTATGAATTTTGTACTCATTTGAATGATCCCCGGCATGTTCCTACGAGAGGATATAAAACTGTTAAATTTCATGACAAATGTTTAAGCTCTAACACAGGACTACCCAAATACAAAAAAAAGTTGGCAGACATTTTGGTCACTGATTTTGAGGTGTACCATTTTTTGAAACTCACGCAGAATCAAGGGAAAGTGGGTAATACGGCTATTTGTTGTTGTATTAATAATTTTAGTATTAATATATTGTTACAAAGGGTGAAATCACCCGTTTTCCCCTCTCTTTAATGATCTAGTAGTCAACATAGATAAAAGACGTTTATAAACCTCTTATGTCTTTAAAAAGAATAAGGTTGCTGCGCCAACCGATATTATTGTAAAAACAGTCTTGTTTCAGACTTTAAACAAGAAACACGTATATTGCATTAAAAGCATTTATCACGATATTTTTGTTCACGCCTTTGATTTGATAATAAGTAAACTCGCGGATCCATATTTTATTAACGTAACGCCTAAATCGTTACAATATTATTGAGTGTTTTTCATTGGATCCAATAAAAATAAGAAAAAAAAACAGTTTATTACAACGTCAGAAGACGCAAATGAATTTAAGGGTATATGTTATGAATCGTCTCAGCCAAAAATTGTATGCGATCAGACTTTTCGTACTTTGTTACTTAAAAAAAATCTGAAAAAAATTCAACAACATTCGGCATGCTATGAACAATAATCATCAATGATGATATTGCCCAAAAGTTATTAACAAATTGTTCAAACAAATAATTATTTAACAATTTATTATATATGTATACTGTATAGGTATATACCTTGTGACGTGGTATTTCGTACCCCGTCACATGGTTTAATTATCGCACTTTCTTACGTACGGAATATCGCTAAAAATACCGACAGCACGTCTGACGCCAATACTCCAAAAAGAACGACTAGTTACCTTTAGGTGAAATTCTCTTTATTAAGTTAATTCTATTATATTTTCTAATTTTGTAACGCTCTACAAGAACCGACTCCGAGACTTCCGCTTCAAGATACCAGGACACTTCCTGACAGGGGTCACTTACCAGCTCAACACTGACCACCACAGACTACAGACGAACGAATACCGCTGAAACCACTCCCGATGGATGCTTATCTAAGTTGTGAACAGGGTCGTGCGTGATGCACAAACAGTACCTCCAACTATTTAAGACTTATCGGCCACGAATCAACGCTTCGACCGCTCAGATGCATCGCCAGACGGCGTACAGGGCTGTGCGTCAAAAACACAACAAAGCCTCCCGTCGACGATACTTATCAGCCTGGAGCTGAACCGACCACGACATCTACTATGTCGTTGTCTATCAAATAGAGGACGATTTCCTCTTAATGAACCGTCCTATCGAAGGGCTGTGGCGTGGAATGGGTTAGACTATGCTGACCACGTGCATCTGGTGGATATAGTGTGGGGATCCGGGTCGAGGGCCATCCCCAACAGATCGTTCCGGCATGAGCGCTCCGATGAGCGAGGGCCGGGATGCAGCGCTGACGAAATAGCTACAACGGGGAGTACCAGTGAAGCAAGGAGTGAAGTACAATCGGTCGCAAGTCCAAGAGATCGGTGACGCAATATTATCGCACACCTCAATATCGCAACACATGAGCGGTACGGCCTCCCCTCTCACCAACGATACAGCACAGCTAAGGGATAACATCTCCGACCACCTTCCGACGTCCCGATACCTCAATACCTGTCAGCGAGGAAGAAGAAAAGCAAGCGGCGAGGGATTATCGCCCTCTACCTGTAGACCAGACCTACGCAACCTGCTGGCCCAATTAGAATAACGCAAATTTGAGGAAGAATCACGCGACAGCAGCACGACGAAATCAGGATCATCGCTCGTCTCGACACTCTACGTTCAGTTTTCACTCTAAGAAGACGTGCTATCGATATATCGTACAGCTATTACTATTTCTTGTATCTCTTGTATCGTAAATTCAGTTTCTCACTTTTGTCACCGCATCTTCGGCGCCTGTTATATCTTCTTTTCACTTGAATGAGGTTCCTTTTCTATTATGTGAAGCCAGGAAATTACTTGCAATATATCTTATCTTCATCTCTCTCTCTTTTTCTCTTGCAGTTGGTCAGCGTAAGCCACCTGGGCTCGTACCTTATTCTCTACTATTTTTCATCTTATCCCTTTCTATTTCTTATTGCAAGTAACTTGGCGACTGGTTGACTCTTACTTACGCATTTTTAGTGACTATTGCTTTATTTTATTATCTCTCTCTTCTGGAATAACTCAATATCTAATATCGCTATATAGCAGCGTGTTCTGTTGAATTATCAAATTTTACCTTAGCTATTGAGCATTACTATTTCGTTATATTTTTTTCCTATTATCGTGCGCAAAGTTCGATTTTGCGCATGCATTTGCGTTTGCAAAGTACCACTTTCCCACACGGTGACAAGAGCGTGCGGGAATGCAACTGAGCCAACGGGGATGTAGCTGAGCGTGCGGAAATGTATAAGAGTATACGAGCGATTCCAAGGTATACACGCGCGCGCCATCTCTGCGGCACTCTCTTCGCATTAACACGTTCGAGCGATACTTTGACGTTCGTTGTCCGTATTAAGAAAACGGCAGAATACAATACACAGAACGCACGTCTTAAAAATGTAAACAAAATGAGTCATTAAAAAATATACCGTTTCATTTTGTAAATTGTCACGTTACGATGAATATTAATAATAATTGAAAATAATAAATAAATCAGATTTTTCTTAATTTAATAAATTTATAATAGTCGTATAATTTGTTATTCTTTTGGGCGGGGGAGCTTCGCCCCCCCGAACCCTCACGTCCTAGCGCCCCAACGCCACCGTTCTATACGTTTCAATTATTCAAAATAATTGTAGTGGTCAAACTTTGCGCAACTTAATTGGAAAAATAGTATACGATACTCGTGCGCACGTAGGTCATCCCGCACTTACTTCGCTCGTGCGGGAACGACCTACTTTTCGCACTCGTATCGTAATGTACTGTTCTGATTAACTCAAAACTGTTTCTTTACCTATTATCTTTTAGTAATTAATTTCAGTGAGTGTACCGCGTGAGCGATCTTACATCGCCGCGCGGCCTCACTCGTTGTTCTTTTGACTTGGTAGTATTGCGCCGTATCGAATAACATCTTTTTCATTATTTTCTTCGCTAGTGCCGCTGATCGTAGTTGTCCGTAGTCTCTTTGATTTGTCGTATGTTGCGCATTAATTCTCTTGAGTATCACTTGTCGTAATCCCGAAATTATCTTTTACCGTACCAAATATTATCTCTTTCTTCTCGCACTTACCGCAAACTAGAGGCTACGTATCATCTGTTAGTTTCTATATTTTATAATAATTCTCTACTTGACCTGTTTCTTTCAATTTACCTCGTAATCAATAATTCCCTGCCTCTGTTATATCTCTGATAATTCTGGTAATGTGATAACTATTACAATTTTCGTATTTCGCATGTTTCTTATAATCGCTTCGCACATTTTATGGCTCGCTTTATTAATGCTCATTTCAAGTACCTTATCTCTTTCTCTGTTCTGCTTATTTAGGGTAAAACCGTATGAATTATTACCTGGAATCATAGTACCGCGAGCCTACGCATATCGCTCGTTTATTCTGAAAACGTTCTGTTATTGGTTAAATCTGTCGCTCAACTTTTCTCTTGCTGTAAACTAATTGTCTTACATATCTTAACTGTATCTAAATCTCTTCAGTTATTCGCTTGTTATTGAAATTTATCGCTTCTTGGTCAATATATTTGATACTATTTCTGCTTGACCTGTTTCTTATTTTATCTATTGGATTCAACCCCTCCCTTCTACCATTATCTTGTCCATACTAAGCAAGCTGTGCCAAATCATCAACCCTCAACAAATTGGTTACAACCTATACATATATCTATGTATAGGTATGCCCTAACTCTCTACGGAGTTATAACGTTCTCACTTTCTTCTCTCTAAGAAAGATAGACAAACTATACAGTTCATTTCATACCTGCTGGACGGCAGGTAACAGATTTAGAACCCGAACATTCAAAATATGTTTCCAAAATTGTTCCTATCGATTGCTTGTATGCAACATTAGTTATTTTCATTAACATTTTGTAGTCGCAGAATTTTTTACTTGTGGCTTGGCGCGAGCGTAGAGTTCAAAAAAAAATTTATATTCAAATGGTCTGCCTTTGGAAAATCAAGGGTCTGGATGTCTGCCTCTGGATTTTCAACATTTTGAGGACGATTCTGAGCATCGGTTCAAAAGGCAGACATGAACAAATGATTTAGCACACCATCTTTTCTTCATTTTTAAAGCACTGTCAACTGACAACTCAGCGCTACCATGGTGGCAGACCATTTTTCTGTGGCCCTTCACATTGTTTTTGATCGAACAATTTAGGTCTGCCGAGCGAACATTTCATACACACGTTTTTAAATCATTAAAAAAAGTTAAAAAATTCACTACTACAAAAGGCAGAGGTCCGGATGTCTGCCTCTAGATTTTAATCGGTTTCAGGATGATTGTGACCATGAGTCCAAGAGGCAGATATGAACAAATGATTTAGCACACCCTTTTTCCAATTTTTTAAGCACTGTCAATTGACAACCCAGGCCTGTCATGGTGGCAGACGCGGTCCTTAGTGTTTCTTATGGTACAAAAATTGATATTAATAATGTCTGCCAATCGAACAAATCATTTAGAAATTTACGCACCCAGCTCCCTAGCTAACGGTTAACGTGGCACTGTATACGGAGTCAAAGCTGCAAAATCCTTTCTGACCTAGCAGCTACCCGCCCTACAGCATACGACTGCGGTACAAGGGGGTAAGTTTTCCGATACCTTCAAACCGATATCCCCAAGTTCAATCTTCAAAATAATTTATCGACAAGCACGTTTGAATCAAGTCTTACAGTGTCACTATAATTGAGGAAAAATTTCTAAATCAAGAGAATGATGATTCATTTACTCGTTATAGAAAACAGAATTAACACGGACGACGACGATGAACTTGAATGACATACGATGTTTTATTACGCTTCGATTTGAAATATTTCTCGTTTATTTAGCAGCCAATTGTTACGTCATCGAACTGCAAAATTTTTACATCATTGCTGTTTAAGCTATTTCTAAGTAGAGTACTCGTAAAAAAATCCATTGTAAGATTGTTTGAGCGTAAATTAATGTAAAATAAAAAAATAGATCTGACCGACGACGCGCGTAAGATTTTGATATTTAAAAATTATTGATGCAAGGAGTCCGTGCCATTTACTGACTATGTCGATCTTGAATGCTTTCTCGAGCCTATGGTAGGTAGAGTGCAAAAGCATGTTTTGCACATCACGGCTACTACGTTCACCATACTTTTAACGATTCTTCGTCTTGATTCTGGCGGAACCGCGATCCTGACAGCATTTTGTGGTTCATAAGCGAATTGCAATCTTGAGCTATGACCATCGAAGATTATTTGAATAAAGTTTTGCCGATGGAACCGTTAAGTGCGGAACAGGAACGACAGTTTAAAGCGGCGGAGGTTTGCCACATCTCCGAGGGACCGATCATGCCCACAAATGTAAAGCATCGCAATCATTCCCATTTCACTGGTAAATATCGCGGTGCGGCGCATCAGGGCTACAATCTGAATCATACAATCTCGCACAATATACTGTTTGTGGACGGGTTATTACGCACATTTTTCCATCCGCGATTTGGCAACCATCATGGAAGGATTGGTTACTCTTGTCCCAATCAACAAGGACAAGTACATTGCTTTCGCAGAAGAGATTGAAGGCACAAAAGAGAATTTGCGCTTCATCAACTCGATCTGATTCATAGCCAGAAGCAGTAATGAGCTTTCGTTGCATTTATATGACGTGGATAACCAAGTTACTTGTGAATGTCATGATAATACTGAGGAATTCTAGATTGTCGCGTGCAAAAGTGTATTCCCCTACGAATTCATCGATAAATGGGCGAAAATAGGTGAGCAGCAGTTACCGGTGAAGATGAATTTCATTCAAATTTGAACGATTCCGACGTTTTGAATAAAGATTACGTGTACGCCAACAATTTTTGGCAAAACTTTCAAGTTAACTACGCTCGGTGAGTATTCAGATTTATAATGTATGTTTATGGGTGCCTTGTGAGGTGTGGTGGTGGTGAAATAATACTTCAATTGAGTTGCTTTGGAAAGAGTTTAATTTCATTTAATTTTAAAACCCTTCACATCGGGTTTATAACCTTAAATCTTACCTGAAAAGAGAAACATCATTCAAAGCTTTGATTACCTCATTTTTATCATGTTAAAATGAGTTTTCTCGTGCTCCTCTCGCACCTGTCGTGTATGTCCTCTGTAGCTATCCAATGGACTCGAGCAGTTCTCTCACGATCCTATCGGCTAGAGCAGTATAGCTTAGAGCTCTCATTGCGCGGTAGATTCAATTTAAATGAAGTGTATAATTGAGCTTCATTTACATATAAAACTGATGTACTGCTATTGGTTGATATTCCTAAAAACTTCCGTCGTAATTGCTTCCGAACCTACAATATTGACTCTTTGCATTATTCTACCGCACCGGGGCTTGCTTTCGATGTGATGCTCATGTACGAAAGTCGAGCTTGAATTACTGACAGACATGGACAAAATGCTGTTCATTGAAGAAGGCATCAGAGGTAGTGTCGCACAATGCTCCAACCGGTGTGTAGAGATAACAACTCGTACATGGGCGAAGATTCCGATATAAGCGTAGAAATTACCTAGTTAATGTACTTTGATGTGAATAACCTGTATGGTGCGGCTATGAGCCAACATCTGCCATCCGGTAAATTTGAATGGGCGTATGATTTGCAATTACATTTGCACTCCATCACGGATAATTTCCTGGTTGGATACGAATTGTAATTGAATTTCGCTTGATTTTACCCACAGGGAGTTGAATAACCAAATTCTGTGGTGTCATATGAGCGAACATTTTGAATTCTTGTTGTCACGTGGCAGATATTTAACCGATGGAAGTGACACCACCGGTGGCTCTTCTTTTATGTTTCCAATGTCCATTACAAGATGGTGTTATCTCTCAACCTGACTGACATTTCGTGTCACATATGGCATCCTCTTTATGGATTAGTTGTTGTTCTATCAATGTTGACCGACTCTGCTTCGTTTGCAAAGTTCACCGCAGGATGACCACTATTTTATTGGGGTGGTGGAGGAATATTTGATGTTTAAAAATAACGGTTGGATTCTGCCTGCAATCGATCATCATAGTATCAGCATCGTATCCTCCTCTTCCTCATCATCATTAAAACAATGCATCCCTCGCAACCGTTCGAATACGATGATGATGGGAGTAGGGTCTTTAAAGATCTCTTTTCAATGCGTTGCACTTTTGAACATAATTCTGAAATACTTTCTCGTATTATTATTGAAACAGCGATGATAAATATAGAAAAGTTGAAAGAATTCAGAAAACTTATTTTTCAGCGTGTTATTCAAATGCAATGATCATCGGAGATTTCAAAAATTGGTATTTGTAGCATCGCAGGAGGATTCGTGTGGCTTGATATATTGGAGAAGTAGCTTCGAAACTAGAAAAGATTAAAATAGAAACAAAATTTAGAAAAATCTTTCGTATATTATTCAAAGGTATATTCTATCCGGGAAAAGAAAATTAATACTGGAAACTTCGTAGAGAAAACGTTATTCAATGAAGTACTTACAAATTAAACTGTCTGGAGTTGTTGGGATTTCAAATGAAAACATTTTCACTAATCACTTTGCCAAACATTTTTCCTACACGGTGGATTTTTCAAGTGCGTGAAAATGCCGGCAATACATGAGTTTAATGTCGGTAAAAAATGTCGCCAAAATGAGATTTCGGTGTTCTTCGTTATCATAAACCAGATGAGCTGCCCTTTCGTCATTTTACAATTGAATCTTACGGGACTAGGCTCAAAGTGCGTGATTTATCAGCGTCGAGTGGCATCATATGATAGTTCAGTGCATTCAGTGCAACTATGTAAATTTTTTCAATTTGTGTGACTAGTAACTGATCCGTAATTTTTTTTTCAAAATTTAAAAAAAAAAAAGTGCTGCACTTTTTGCGAAAATAAGGCATCAGTTGCCCAAGTTTCATTGCAATTGTTCAACGGTGAAGGATTTTTGGCTCTCCGCGTTTTCGAGATGTACAGCGCGTCTTTGAAAGTATCATAACGGGAATCAGAATTCCTTTTCACTGGACCCCGGAACGCGCGAAGAAGCTTTCAAGAAATTAAAGGCTAAGTTTACTTCTTCCCCGATTTTAGCATATCCAGATGTGGCATTTCCTTTTATTTTGGATACAGAGGCCTCTCTTTCAAGAATAGGTGGGGTTCTGTCATAGATTCAGGGAGGTAAAGAAAGAGTGATTAGTTATCACAGTAGAATTCTTAGTAAAACCGAGAGATAATACTGTGTCAAACGTAGGGAGCTTTTAGCCGTTGTGAAAACTGTAATTCATTTTCATCACTATCTATACGGGAGGAGATTCTTGATTAGAACAGACCATGCCTCTTTAAACCGGTGACTTTCGTTTTAAGCCCCAGAAAGGCAGGTAGCTAGGTGGATTAAAAGGCTCGAACAGTACGATTTTAAGATTCGACACCAAGCAGGACATAACACAGAAACGCCGATACTCTCTCTCGAAGATCTTGCGAAAAAATGTCAGAACGTAGACAATGTGCAAGCCTAGAGAAATACCGAAACCCCCCTTCTTTATCACAGAAGGTTTCACTCGAAGAAGATCTGGAGGATTAGAGAAAATCTTGAAAAGAAGATAACACTCTAACTCAAATTGAATCCTGGAAGGAAGCGGAGACCTGCACGGACTGGCAAGTTATATCTTCAGCTCAGCCAGACTTGAAAATTCATTCCGCTCAATGGGACTCTATCCTTTTAATTGACGGAATTTTATACCGTGAATGGGGAATCTGCAGACTGAAGGGAAATCAGGCGGCAACTTTTGGTTCCTATGACTCGGGTTCCAGAGAATCTTTTCCTCCACCATGATTCTCGTACAGGCCGATACTTCGCCACGAGCAAAATTCTAGGCAGGATACGCAATTACTACTTTTGGCCGCGTTGCCGGACTGAAGTTGAATACTGGTGTTGAAGATGCCGAGTCTGCACGGCAAAGAAAGGACCTCGAGCTAAAGGACATAGTTCTCTTCAAGTTCACAACGTGGAAGCTCCGTTTAAGAGACTAGCGATGGACATCTTCAGCCCTCTCTCTACAACCTATTCTGAGAATAAATATGCTTGCGTCATTGCCGATTATTTCACCAAGTGGCCTGAAGTGGTCCCACTTGCCAATCAAGAAGCCTCTACTGTAGCTGAAGCGTCTGTTAAAGAGTTTATCTGTAGGCACGGAGTTCTTTTAGAACTTCATACGAATCAGGAGTAGCATAGCAAGGCCGGTTCTACAAGCAGATTCCTGTTACCGGCACTTACCGACATCCTCCCCAGACTCAAACCCTTTTTCGCGATGACGTCACAGTCTGCCGTATCGACTTAAGATCAAAAACGTGCAACCTTATCGACAATTGTATCGGTCAACGGCAAAAATCGCACGGCTTCACCGAGAATTCTTATCGGTCGAAGGTTGAAATCGTGCTGTTTTACCGACAATCTTACCGACCAAAGGTTGAAGTCTCTATGTAGTGGTCGCCTGCCAACGGTAAAGGGCGCAGCGGAGGGCGTGAACTTTTTTGCCGACCTGAATGTCGGTTACCGTCCCGCATTCTTTTCTCACGATAGGACTGTTGATGTGTAACATCAAGGGCGTTGCCTAGCTAGAAAGCGCGGGCTACTCCGCTTCCCGCGTTAACCGTGGCGAGAGAGAGGGTAAAGAAACAAGTGAGACGGAGCAGCCGAGCTGTCGCCGGAATGGGGCGGGTGACGCGGCTAGCCTCTTCCACCCCTCACGAGCATTCGGTTTCAAATACTTTTGAACAGCCCAGTGTATCGCGCTGGGCACGACTCAGCGCCTGATGAATAATAGAAAAAAAAGTAGACTCCTTTCAGATTCCACTTGAAAAATGTACTAGTAATACAGAATTTGATAAGGAACCCGAAACTATTTTTTTTATAATTCAAAAACTTGTAATTAATGAGGTAAAAATCGTCAAACATTTGAATTGTTTATAAAAATTGGGATTTTCGATAATGTTCAACATTGCATTTTTTTTATGAAAGCTTATTCGTTCACCTTCCGAATGCACTGTGAATGATGTCTTTACGTCGAATAGAACCGGATATATGCGAGCTCCTTTTGCATCAAAATTGAATGATTGTCTTGTAACTTTCGAAAACAAACATAATTCGGACGAACACCAAAATGCGTATCGATTCTTTTTATCTTTATTTCATGTGAAAAAAAGTATGAATAGATTGAAAAAATACGAGGTCATGTTTTGATTAACGTGACGTGGAATTCATTGTACGTATGTTGATATAGATATACATTCTTCATATTTCAACGAAAATTATATTCACCGGCGCATAGTGGTCCGAAAGCCCGAATTCTTGGCCGAAACCCCCAAAACCGAAAGTTATCATCCGAGGTAAAGCTTCACATATTTGTCAATTGATAGCATTAGAGCTTTGAAATCCAAAAGGGCAGATGTTCATATTCATTCCATGGCCTGTGGTAAGCCCTCGAAAATGACCATTGTCGAGACTCGCGCGGGACTGTGGTGTGTGCACGCTTTTGAGCGCGCGAAAAAAAAGGCTGTAGTTTTTTCAATTTTCATCAAAATCGAGTCAACCAAAATGGATATTATTCCTCAAGGTAAGTGAATTACATAAATTTTGTGAATGAACCAAGTTTCGGAATTTATGGCGATGATATTAATGATGCAATACGAGTGCTGCAAAATAACCTATTTCATTGAATTGCATTACTATCTGTAGAGAATTAGTTATGATCCCCGGAGATCCTGCGGAGATCTCAACGATTCCTAGTGTGAAAAAGTATAGAGAATGTGAAACCGTTGGCATCACCTGCTCGTTTTTGCTCCATTGGTCAAAAATACGCATTTTTTGAAGCAGTGTTTTGTCAACTCGGTCGGAGCCTCGTGGCCCGCCTCGTGGGATTGGTGTAGCGGGGCGACGCAGACAACGTCATTCATCGAAACGACGTCGATGATGAGAATTCAGATAGCGATTAGTATGTATCTTTAGAAATTATGTTATTTTGTTTTATAAGAAAAAAATCTGTATGAATTAAAGGAATTAATTTACAAAATATCACTTTTAACAAAGTTGTACCATTTTTCACGAAATATTCCAGCCATTTTCGGTCCATCATTTTGAATTTCGCATTTTTACATTCGTTTTCGGAATCGGCGACCCCAAAAACATTACCAGTATGAATTTCAGCGAATTGATATCATTTTTCGCGAAAAACATCCGCCATTTAACGTCCGCTATTTCGAATTTTGCATTTTTGTTTTTTTTTTCGGAATCAGCGACCCAAAAAACATTTGCACTATGAATTTCTAAAAATTCGTACCATTTTTTGTAAAAAATATCCGCCATTTCGGGGCCGCCATTTTGAATTTCGCATTTTTGCGTTCATTTTCGAAACCAGCAAGCCAAAAAACTATAGATATAGTAATACTAGCAATTTTCACTGAGAAATATTTGAGTTATTAGTTTTGACCAGGAATTCGGGCTTTTCAACCACTGTGCGGCGTCCGTATTTCTACGCAATGCGATCACGTGACTGGTAATAGTCTAATAGCCGGTATTCATAGTCAGGTTCGATTTGCAGGACTGTCTTGAGGCAGCTCAAAGCATAGCTTGATCGGCTGAGAGCTGTTCCTAATACAGTCTCGAAAATAATACGTAACTATTTACGAATACCGGCCAGACGTCGTCACAGGTCATTTTAAATTGAAAATGCAACGAATAGCTGTGAGCAAATTCATGATATAACAACGAAAATATCATCAATCTCCCAGGTCTCACCACGTGGAGGTCGCTATCAAACAGAGACCCGCCTAACCCGTCCCTACCTCCCAACCATGATCGGGTTTGCACCAAACCAATACAAAATGATGAAAAATAATATAAAATGGTAAAAGTAAAATTGAACTCGTTTAAACTTAATAAACATAATCACGAAATCTGTATGAGAAGGATGTCATAGAAATTAAATTGAAACAGTATAAGTGAAACATGACAGTCATCTTGATAAAGAAAATTGATATAACAAAGCATCGAGCATTGTATACATTATATGGCTAAATAAATTCTATAGACAGCGCAGATTATGGAAAGTAGTACGTCACGAGTGCAGGTCACAGATAGTAATGAAAAAATAGGCTATAGAATATTTACATAATATATAGGTATACACGCAGTCTGGTCCGACTGCAGAAAGTATTCCTGGAATGAATAATCAGATATATAATTATAACGATATGACTAGCAAATTTTTAGCACAGTAATACATATAACTAACTAAACATAAATCACAGAAATATTGTACGTAAGCTATATACAAAGCTATTATATTTATGTACATATGTACATATATTTAGATTACAGTGTTTTGTCGTCTGTCGGTCGTGAATTGACTGTTTCTTACGCGCGGCCTTATCTCGGCTTCGATGATTTGAGTGGGTTCGCGGATTGAGCGTTGTCGGGCACGTCTAGAATCTACGATTTCGGGTTACAAACAAAAGTAAAAGAAATCTGCTCATTTATTCTCCATTTTTTCGGTCCAGAATTTATCGTCACGTTTTATTTTATCAAAAATCAATC
The DNA here is from genome assembly GCF_021155775.2 of Neodiprion pinetum. NCBI lineage: Eukaryota > Metazoa > Arthropoda > Insecta > Hymenoptera > Diprionidae > Neodiprion > Neodiprion pinetum. The sequence goes on from NC_060234.1 coordinate 15,342,868, forward strand.
CCTTTGGCGTCCAAACTATAAAATAGCACCACTTCCTATTCGTAATGTGTAGAAGACCTTGGACCTGATACATGTAATTATGAGAAAGCTCTAACTTGGCTTTTCCACCTATTATTTTCGTCTCAAATATTAATTCTGTATCCCAAAAATCTATCGAGCGAGCGCAGCGAGCGAGCAAAATTTTGAAATGTTCAAGCGACATTCCACAAAAAGTACTGATATCCCCAAAAAGCACCTATGTTGCAAAAACCTTTCGCCAAGTATATTAATGTGACAGCCACCCACAAAACAGCCACCTACAAAACTGTCATCAAATCAGATACTGCTGCCAAGTATAATTTATTTAGAAGCCAATGATGATTTTGATATACTATAACTAATGACGACAAAAAAAAAAATTGAAATCAAAATTGAAATTGAAAAAAAAGAATAATTTTTATTGAAAAAAAAAAATTGGAGATAGTGGTAAAGGCGGGCTTTTTTAAAACAAGCACAAGAAAATACAAGTCGAGCTATATCAATGTTGTAATGGCAATATAAACATGGGCCCGCCAAGTACCACGTACTCCAATTTATTTTTTTTTTATCAAAATTTTTGTATTTTTTTTTTTTGAATTTCAATTTTGATTTCAATTTTTTTTTTTTGTCGTCATTAGTTATAGTATATCAGAATCATCATTAGTTTCTGAATAAATTATACTTGGCAGTAGTATCTGATTTGATGACAGTTTTGTAGGTGGCTGATTTGTAAGTGATGTGTGCATGTATGATTACCCCAGAATTACGTCAAGTTTATTTCTAAAAACAGAACGCGCGTATTTTAGTGGCCTAATACGTACGCGCCGTATTTACTTTGTATGGAAAATTCTGCCAGGTACATTGTAATTTTACCTTGGAAACTTATGTAGTCACAATAAGTGATAAGAATATTCCTTATGATCGACAAAGTGTAAACACTCATGCTAAATGCCGAATATCGATTTCGATCATTTAACCTAAACACGTAACAAATTGATGACATATTTTGGCCACTAATGCAAACCGGGCTAGTACCACACGTCACAATGCATTCTAGTTTATATTTTCGTATGTATAAAAAAACTAGAGAATGAATTTATACTGCTATTATGAACAGCAATATTGGCTCTTGAAAGTACCTTCTTAAATTAAAGCCCTGCGATTGTTCGTACTCAAGTGATTGAATCTTGAAGTCAGAGAGGGTGCACCATCAATCATATAAATAATTCGATTTACCTCCTTTTTTCCTGAAATTTAGCCAAAATCTTTATGCCGGGTCGTTTCTTCTTCTTCAAAGACACATTTCCTCTCTTCTTAGCCATCGCGGGAATAAATACTGATTCGAAATAATAAAAAACACTGTAGAAAAACACAAGCAAAAATAAAAGCGCGGAACACTATCCACGTGCCGAGCGACGAGGATTCGAAGGAGGGGAATTGTAGTGGGGGGTGTTCAGTCTACTCTCCTAGCCTGTAATTCGCATGTTCGCCGGCCAACGCAGTCGTGGCGCTAGCAGCCGCCCGCCTTTTGCGCGAAAAATTTGCTGTTTTATGCTTCGTGATTTTCCTTCTCATTTGCTCATTTTTGAAGATAATTAGGTTCTTAGGGAGTCATTTTGAAGATAAAGAATAGATCTGTGTCGCCTCTTTCGCCGAATTGCGAAAAAAAATTCACTGTCCGCTGTGTTTCACTTCAAACATAACGTACTTTCAAGTACGTTTTACGCAAATCTGAAAGCGAAATCGTAAATTCGGCAAAAGAGGCGACACAGATCTATCCTTTACCTTCAAAATGACCCCCTAAGAACCCAATTATCTTCAAAAATGTGGAAATGAAAAGGAAAATCGTGAGTCTCTGTTTGCGCGCGCTCTTCGAGGCATAGGCAACGCCCTTAACCACTCCAAATTCCTTCCCCACGGTAGGACTGCTGATATGTAACATCAACCACCCTCACATTCTTTTCACACGTTATCAACCACGCGACGTTCCAAAATTAATGGTTCCGAGAATTGTTTTTTATCTACTCGGATATCGCTGATGTGTAACATCAATCACCTCACATTCCTTTCCAACGTTATCAACCACGCGACATTCCAAAATTAATGGGTCTAAGAATTGTTTTCCACTTACTCAGATGCCGGTTTGATATCAACCACGCGAAATTCTTTTTGGCTTGTCACTGTCATGTGAACTCTACGATGAATTTTGAATGGGTTCAGTCAAGGTCAGAGTGCAAGGTCAACCGATAGATGCGGGAGTATACATTCAAAGCTAAGGATCTGCGGTGTTGGGTGACTATCGCTCTAGGAATGCTAAATAGTGCGCGCGCACACACGAACATATGTACGGCTGCCCTATAAGAAGGACGCTCATCACTGCAAACGATCATTCAGTATCAACTTGTCAAGTACACGTGAGCAAAAAGCTGAAGATGGAATTCACAAAGTGTTTGGGATTGATTCGTACTATGGAATCGGCGTACAAAATCTTGGGCAAATCATCATCAACAGCAGAAATTCAAAAATGGATGAAATTCAAAAGTCAAAAGATTCGGCTTCTCAACAAAATTTTGCGAAAGGCTTCATCGATTGGAGAAAAGATGAGAATTATCACAACAAACGGACTCTTGAAACCACTCGCGCAAAAATTCAAACGTCTTCAAAAAACGGGTGAAGGTACGCGGAAAGTAAGAAGAAGCAATCGAGTTCACTGGGAAGATTTGGAATCAGCTTTCGAGGGGAAAATTCGAACTGGATCCATCGGCAATTTAAAGCATAGAGATGCGGAAAAATTTATGGAAGACGCAAAGGTACTAGCTGTGACAAGACTAAAAGATGCTTTGAAGAAAGATAGGAGCTTGAAAGCCAACGTTATCCTGGCTTGTCAATTTGAAGTGAGAGAAAACGATCCCACGGTAGATCAGATTAAATTTTTTAATACGAGAAATAAAATCATCCTCCGGACAACGGATATTAACGAATGGTTCATCGAAAACGCGACAGACCGTTTCTTGAAATAGGTAGAAGATTTCCAGGAAAAGGATTCAGGCTGGTCGCTGACTGAAATAATCAATTTGACTGTGAATATCAACAAGTACGTGCCACTACGAGGCGGTGTGTTCACATACACCCCGTTACCTAAGCATATCAGTAAAAGGAAGGCTGTCGTCAGCATCCGCAACAGCGAATCATATTGCTTTCTTTGGTCGGTCACCGCAGCTGTGATTCCAGCCGACAATAACCATACCAACGCGACCAGCTCGTACCCGCATTTTAGCTCAGTGCTACGGTATGATGGTGTGAATTTCCCAATGTCCTTAGATCAAATTCCAAAATTTGAGAAACTTAACAAACTTTCAATCAACGTTTATGGTATAGAGTGTATTGAAGAACAAAAGCGCAGTGAAATTGTACCCATTTATTTAAACCAAAACAAGTCTGATAAACCAGTAATCCATCTTTTAGTAATGGAGACTGAAAACGACGATGCGATGATGATGATGATGATGGAGTGGAAAGCATCGGAAAGAATGTAACACATCATTTTACATGGATGCAAAATTTGTCGAGATTAACAAGTTCCTAAATTTCCTAACGCTCACATCAGACGTGGTTGTGCGATAGGTGTCTATCACACTTTCAATCTGAAAAGTGTGTACCGTGGTGCTGCTCATCGAGGTTGCAATCTAAATTACCAAAATTTGTACACTATCCCAGTGATATTCCACAACCTGTCGTGTTAAGATTCGCATTTTCTGATCAAAGCGTTGGCTACATCGTTCGAGGGCACAATTGAGCTTCTACCCGTAAACAAAGAAAAGTACATTTTTCTTACAAAATATGTCAAGGGAACAGATATCAAGTTCAGATTTATAGATTCGTACCGTTTCATGCCCTGTAGTCTTGAGAAATTAGCAACGTATCTCGGTGATGATCAAAATTCAATTACACGAAAATTTTATCGTGGCTCAGATAAATTTCAGTTATTGACCAGAAAAGAAGTGTTCCCGTACAAATACTGAGACAGTTGGGAGAAGCTCGACGACAGACGTCTACTATACAAACAACAATTTTACTCAAAACTAAATGATCGAGATATATTAGACGACGACTATGCACATGCATGTGAAGTTTGGCAAACTTTTAACGTTCATACTACGGAAGAGTATTCGGACTTGTATTTACCAGACGGACGTGCTTTTACTAGCCGACGTTTTTCAAAATTTTCGACAGAATTGTTTGACAAAATACAAACTGGACCCATTACATTACTACACAGCGCCCGGTCTGTCGTTTAATGCAATGTTAAAATGTACAGGCATTGAGCTCGAGCTTCTCACCGACATAGATATGGTTATGTTCATCGAAAGAGGTATTGGAGGTGGTGCGTCACAGTGCTCGAACAGATACGCAAAGGCTAACAACAGGTGAATGGGGGAGGCATTCGATCTTGAGGTCGAATAATCTTATCTCATGTACTTTGACGTTGATAATTTGTACGGTGCTGCTATGAGCTTTGCTCAACCGTGTAATTTCTTCGAATGGATGTCAGTTTTTAGAGAGTGCGACGTTCCTGCCATCCCAAACGATGCAGGGTTTGGTTACATACTGGAGGTAGATTTGGAATATCCTAAGGAACTGCATGAAATTCATGAGGATTTACCACTGTGACCGTAGCACTACATACCTCCGATCACGAATAGTAAGCAACCTAAATTGACGCCCACACTACTTTCCAACAAAAACTACATTGTTCACTGTCGCTTTTCAAAAAAATGCTTACAGTTAAGTCTGAAGTTGGCTGAAATTCAGAGTTCTCAAATTCAGACAAACCTCGTGGTTCAAAAAATACATTGATTTGAATACCGATTGACGCAAAAAATCGAACAATGAATTCCAGAAAAATTTTGACCAACTGATGAACAACGCAGTTTTTGGCAAAACAATGAAAAATTTTAGGAAGTATAGAGATGTCAGGATGATCATGAAAAGGAATGGAAGATCCGATGCTAGAGCTACCATATCTAAACCCAATTTCCACAGCTGCACCGTTTTCGACATAGATATATTTATTGGCGAAATGAGTAAAACGAAAGACGAGTTGAATAAACCATTGTATGCAGGTTTCTCCATCCTGGATCTGTCTAAAACATATATCCACGATTTTCATTATAATTATATTGAACGGAAATTTGGCAACCGAGCAAAATTAATGTATACCGATACCGACAGTTTGGTTTACAACTTTACCGTTTCCGACATACGAGGACATATGAAGGTGGACTTGCATAAATTCGATACATCTGATTATTTGGTTGATAATGCTTATGGAATTCCTCCAGCCAACAAAAAAGTTTCCGGTATAATGAAAGATGAGAAAAACGGGAAAATAATGATCGAATATGTGGGATTAAGAGCAAAATTGTACGTATTCCGAGTCTTGGTAAATAAGAAAGACAATAAACGTGCCGAAGATGTCAAAGGATCAGCGTTGAGAAGAATAACTTCGATCGATTATTCGAAATGTGCATTAAAACGTGAAAATTTGTCTAGAAATCAGCATTTGATATTACGTCAAAAGCACAAGGTATACACTGTAGAACAGCAGAAAGTGGCACTGAGCTGGAACGACGACAAGCGGATAGTGTTTCAAAACACAACCTACACGCTTTCGTGGAGCTACAAGCCTGCACCTTAGCTTTGTAATTACCGTACCGTAATGTATGTAGGATTTAAATTATAACGGTACCATGATGTATAAAATATTAATATGTAGGATCGTGAATAAGAACGCTCGGACATATGAATATTTTATAACGATGCATATGTCGGTCGATTGCCTGAAAAATGAAGATACATACTTGTTATGTATCGGGTATAAAATAAAGAGGCACATACGTTTTTACAAAAATTCATTTATTCAGTGTTACACGTCCGATTCGTTTATCCAACTGTTATGTGTATTATCGAGCCACTTGTAGCTTCCTTGCATGCCGAACCGTTTCCACATTTGACTTCTAAGCGTGCAATTGAAACGTTTGCAGATCCAAGCCCTCAAATTACTGTACGTGAAGTAAAGTTTGATTCCATAGCGTGACATTAGAGATTCAAATTTCGAGTTGTAAAATTCCGTTCCTCTGTCGACGTGTAATTTTTTCGGTACCCATCCTTGGACAAGCACAGATTCCATTGCCCTCCTAACATCATCTCCAGACTTGCTCTTTATCGGTATAGTCCACGTGTACTTCTGAAAGATCTCGATAACTGTAAGCATGTACTTGCAGCCTTTGTTTTTGTCCAGCGTATGACATTATATCGACGGGATCCGCCTGCCAGGTCTCGTCGATGCCGCGCACGTCTGCACATCGACGCGGGTAATTCTGGCGTGCAGGCTTACGCAGTTCCGTCACCAGTGTTTGATTTTCCTCGTTCATATTCCAACGTTCTTAGTCTTGTGTCCAATTTAGAAATGATTTCAGCGTCTCGAATCGACAGGTCTCTGCATGTTTTGAAGTCTGTGTAAAAGGTATCCAAGGCTTTTTTCGAGATGAGCTCCAAAGCTTTGATCATTTGATCGAGGTTGTCGATTTGTTTTTGCAGCACGTTGAATTTTCGTCCGAAGATTCTCAAAGTTACAGCTTTGTTCGGCTCTCTGGGATCTGCGACATTGCACAGTCTCCTGTTCTGTATATTGTAATGCACGTCCGCTGTTATTTGAAATCTGACACCCGGAGGACGACGAGTGCTCGCAGCCGTGTTTTCATCCAGATACCATCCAAACACGTCGACGCTTGTCTCGGTAATAAATGCAAAAACGACGTGAGCTGCTTAACAAAAGATTTCTACTTCGCGCAGTTTTTCGATAATGGAGATTATTTTGTTATTGTAACTCGGATTTCCCGCTGCCTGAGATGCCAGGAGTAAACGAAGACGCTCTACTAACTCGTTCGGATCATCCCAGAACACGTATTCCGTTTCAACACCTTGTCGAGTGATCACAGCTTGCGGAAGTAGACCTTCACCCTTTCGGCGAGGTGATGGGGAATAATCCATCAATTCGGCAATGACATTTTTGAATTTGTAACTGTTATCGTTCCGAACAGCTTCATCGGATGAGTGATACTTTTTCTGCGCGTTCGTTGCGGGGATTATGTTTTTAAAACTTTCCCGATCTCCGGCGCTCACATAAGAACCGTCAGGCTTCTTTTTGAACAAAAGTTCCAGCAAACCCTTCGTTTCCGTGTAAAGCGTATCCCCAATTCGGACGTAGTCACCCTCGAAAGATATCAACAAATCACCAATCATTGAGTCCGTTTGTGAGGTTTCGTACACCGTACACGTTGTCCAATTCACTTTTCGTCTTCCCATCTCTCATCAGTGCAACATACTTATCCTCGATTTTCTTGACCGGTGTTATTACGATTTCATCATCTTCTGCCAACGCCAAGAAATCGTCCATTTCCGAGATAGTTTCATTGTTCGTTTTATTTTTTATCTGATTTATTTCTTCTTCAATTTCTTTCACCTCTTGTTTTACAGGTTTACCATCTTTTAGAACATACATCAGTTCTTGCAACGTAGTCCCTAGTGGTTTGAAAACGTCACTCAACTTCTGAGCCGTAGATTCCTTGCCCGATTTGAGCAAACTGTGTTTTCGACGGATCGCAGCACTTGCTTGAGCGATCTGATGAAGGACATCTATTTGCTTAGAAATTTCAGAGCTCTGCATGTTGACGCAGCTGAGTCTGCAACGTTACTGCGTCTTTCGCTCGGAACCGTTATATTTCATTTCTTCTCCAGGCTAACAAAAGAATCGAATTCCTTTCTGTATCGTCCTTCGTTGGGCTCACTGTCTTTGTCGATCACCGGAAACCCGGACTTCTCACCGTTTCAGCATGCGGAGCACACACTCGTAAACTCTGTGTAAGACAATTCGGAGTTTACATGGTCGTTGTATACGCGTCTCAGGTTCATATCGTCTTGCTTGAATAACACGAGTAAATTTACGTTGTCGCGCACAAGATGTTTGGGAATACGCGCGTACGTCTTACAGAGATAGATACAGTCAACGCCGTGATGTCTACCCATGCAAAAGTAGGCTCTAATATTGTCCTGCTTCTCGCATGCTACATCGTCAAATACGATTGTTGAGTTGGGCTGTGCTTTTTCCGGTGTAATCACTTATTCACGCTCGGTAAACGCAAAATACTACATATTCTCAACATTATCCAACAATTGCTTCAACAATTGGTATTTCGGTTGGTTGAGAGATTTTGAGTAGATATGATTATATTCAAATCCAACTTCGTTGGAATAGGTTATAAGTGTAAGTAGCGCATTAGTCCTACCACAATTTGACGGTCCACAGAATATTGCACGTACACTTTTCGAGAGTAATGCACCGCACAGTGGTCCAAAAGCCCGAATTCCTGGTCAAAACAAATAACTCAAATATTTCTCAGTGAAAATTGCTAGTATTACGATACCTATAGTTTTTTGGCTTGCTGGTTTCGAAAATGAACGCAAAAATGCGAAATTCAAAATGGCGGCCCCGAAATGGCGGATATTTTATACAAAAAATGGTACGAATTTTTAGAAATTCATAGTACGAATGTTTTTTGGGTCGCTGATTTCGAAAAAAAAAACAAAAATGCAAAATTCAAAATGGCGGACGTTAAATGGCGGATGTTTTTCGCGAAAAATGATACCAATTCGCTGAAATTCATACTAGTAATGTTTTTGGGGTCGCCGATTCCGAAAACGAATGCAAAAATGCGAAATTCGAAATGGCGGCCCCGAAATGGCGGATATTTTTTACAAAAAATGGTACGAATTTTTAGAAATTCATAGTACGAATGTTTTCTGGGTCACTGATTCCGAAAAAAAAAAACAAAAATGCAAAATTCAAAATGGCGGACGTTAAATGGCGGATGTTCTTCGCGAAAAATGATGCCAATTCGCTGAAATTCATACTAGTAATGTTTTTGGGGTCACCGATTCCGAAAACGAATGTAAAAATGCGAAATTAAAAATGATGGACAGAAAATGGCGGGAATATTTTGTGAAAAATGGTACAACTTTGTTAAAAGTGATATTTTGTAAATTAATTTCTTCAATTCATACAGTCTTTTTTCTTATAAAACAAAATAACATAGTTTTTAAAGATACATACTAATCGCTATCTGAATTCTCATCATCGACGTCGTTTCGATGAATGACGTTGTCTGCGTCGCCCCGCTACACTAATCCCACGAGGCGGGCCACGAGGCTCCGACCGAGTCGACAAAACACTGCTTCAAAGAATGCGTATTTTTGACCAATGGAGCAAAAACGAGCAGGCGATGCCAACGGTTTCACATTCTCTATACTTTTTCACACTAGGAATCGTTGAGATCTCCGCAGGATCTCCGGGGATCATAACTAATTCTCTACAGATAGTAATGCAATTCAATGAAATAGGTTATTTTGCAGCACTCGTATTGCATTATTAATATTGTGACGTTGCACCTAGAGTGCAAGTCATAACAAACCCCAAACCCGCGGGGAAGAGCCGAACGGGTGAGTCCTGTCCCGTCGGGAAAGGCCCGAACATAACCGAAGCCCCCCGACGCTCGGCAGAGCCGAGCGCCAGGAGCATTACGACCACGACCTGCGAGGCAGTAAGACCTACCCGAAGAAAAGTCCACGAGAACCGTAGAGGGAGAGAAAGAGAGAGAGAGAGAGAGAGAGAGCACAAGAGAGACCCCGACACACACCGTCACACGCACACCCTTCTACACACACGCCGACGACGCCAGGTTAGCCTGCATTCTACAGCCGATCTGCTCCTCCCCTCGCAATACCAACCCTTTCTACCTCACACCCCCCGTCACACTACACCATCCTCCCCTCGCAATTCCAACCCTTCCGACCTCACATTCCCCGTCACCTCCCACACTCCCCCCCCCCCCCCCCCCCGTGCGCGTACCTGTAAGTTAGTAGTAAGAAACGCTAAGGGCTGAGGCGTGATCAGCCCCCGTTCCAGTCTACAACCCTCTTGTAATTTTCATAGCTTAAGTCGACTCACCTCCCCCGATCGCAACGCATGTACCACCTCCCCCCTTTTTTGTTGTTGCAAATACACACACCAAGTTTTACCTATTATATCCGCCCCGTCTCTAATTGTCTCTCCCCCCCATATTATTCGTGCGGACTCAAAACCCGTCACAATATCATCGCCATAAATTCCGAAACTTGGTTCATTCACAAAATTTATGTAATTCACTTACCTTGAGGAATAATATCCATTTTGGTTGACTCGATTTTGATGAAAATTGAAAAAACTACAGCCTTTTTTTTCGCGAGCTCGAAAGCGTGCACACACCACAGTCCCGCGCGAGTCTCGACAATGGTCACTTTCGAGGGCTTACCACAGGCCATGGAATGAATATGAACATCTGCCCTTTTGGATTTCAAAGCTCTAATGCTATCAATTGACAAATATGTGAAGCTTTACCTCGGATGGTAACTTTCGGTTTTGGGGGTTTTGGCCAAGAATTCGGGCTTTCGGACCACTGTGCACCGTGCCGTTTGTGCCTTTTGACATTTTGCTCTGAAAGTTTGTCAAAATTCGTTACAGGTAGCTTAGTAGGTTGTTTCTCGAACCGCAAATCGGGCATGACTGATCGGATTTGCTATGAATATTTCGTTTGGAAACATTTTTCATCAGTCAACGGACGAACATGATCGTGTACAGGGATAAACGAAGCAGCAGGCAGCAACATCGCGGCAAGGGTCCGGTGAATGAAATCATCAACAGCCTTCCAGTCGAATTGCATGTACCTGGTTATCAGTACTGTGGGCCTGGTACAGAATAAATGAAGAGACTCGCGCGTGGTGATCCAGGAATTAATCTTCTCCACGCAGCTTGCAAGGACCACGACATTGCTTACTTGCAGAATCGTGAAAATCTTGAGGTCAGAAACAAAGCTGATAGGGTGTTGGCTGAGAAAGCTTGAAAATAGGTTTTCGCGCCAAACGCCAATTTGGGTAAAATGGCAGCGGCTTCTGCGATAGCTGATACAATGTAAGTAAAATCAAAACTAGAAATGGGAATTCAAAAATCTAAAAATGTGATCTTGAGAAAGATTATAAGTGCTGCAATACGTTCTATGGTCCCAAGCAACGATGCAAAAGTAGCTATCGAATCTGCGCTGAAGGAAGCTGAAAACGCTGTTAAGAAGCGGGTGATAAATGTGAAGTGCGAACACCTCGTGTACTACCAGTACCTTCGAAATTTAGTGTTTTTTTTTACCGTTTCTGATTCCTAGTTTCACTGGACTTAGTGCTACAGGCGCGTTAGCCGGTGGAGCGGCAGGTATAGCAAAAGCTGTAAACGATGCAAGTGCTGCTAAACGAGAACTGGAAGAGAGCGAACGACACAACAAAACTATGGAAGCTATCGCGATGGGCAAAGGGCTTTATATGAAATCGTACAAAAAAGGTCTTGGTCTCCATCTTCCAAAATATTAAATGCGATGCTAACACGTCGAGCGTTGACTGATTGGGACTTGTTAAAATATGCAAAACCTTCAGGGTTCCGCATTTCCACGGTGTTTTCATGCGAAACAAAACGCCCAAAAACGGTCGACAAAAAAACCAATCAGCTATAATCAACCTTGACGACAAAGACGGTCCGGGAACACAGTGGGTTGCATACAAGAAACGCGCCAATATTATCGATTATTTTGACAGTTTCGGCAACCTTCAACCACCCTTAGACCTCATGAAATACCTCGACGTTGGTAATGTTAAATACAATCATGAAAGGTACCAGGATTATGATACATTCGAATGCGGACACTTGTGTCTGATATTTCTGAGTGGTGAGCTACATAAATATTGTACATGATTCATCAAAGTCAATCTATCACTGGCAGTCATGGATAATTCGTTAACGTCAACGATTTCGGGAACCTCTTCGATTATCAACGCACAATATTTTCCACTGATCGAACTTGCTCGTGATAAAAGTAATGCTCTTGGCTTGATAGAATTGTTAACCTTCATTTCGATATCCAACGTTGATGTTGATCACAACAAAATTTACGTAGCTGATAAAGTCATCACCATACCTACCGGCAGCTACGAGATCGAGGACATAAAGAGGTATCTTCAAAACGTGCTAAGAGGTACAGATATCAGGCTTACTATCAAACCCAACAATAATACATTAAGCAGCGAATTCGCATGCAACTACACGATTAACTTTGAGCCGAATAATTCCATTGTTCAACTTTTGGGATTCACACCACGTGTATTGGAGGTTGATAAAACTCACGAATCAGACGTGCCAGTAACTTTACTCCAGGTCAACGCGTTGGGAGTTGAGTGCAGCATTACAACGGGCGCCCACGTCAATGGACATAAAGTACACACTATCCACGAGTGTTTCCCGACTGTCCCACCAGGATATGAAATCGTATAAGTACCGTCGCAAGTCATTTATCTTCCGATTATACAGGGTGTCCCTAAATTGCCTCCCACGGACTAGCCAGCATGATACCTCGTTAAAATCCAACCGAGAATTTCTTTTTCTGAAGCTCGTCCGACGCATAGTTTTTGAATTATAAGCGATAGCGCTAGGCCAATCAGAGTGCACCATTTCATCTAGATTTGCCGCCACGGAAATTGCTGTTTTGTTCGACTGGGTAAATTATTATTATTCGTTTACGAATTAAATATTCGCACCTCCCCTCTCTCGCTGCTGTACCCCTTATGCTTGAGGATGCGCTTCTGTTTACTCACACAAGTGTGCGCCCATGAATGTGCGGCCGGCAGCGTGTCCGCGGCAACAATACCGAGGTCAGCGCCCGAGAAGGGGTACAACAGGGAGAGAGGGGAGGTGCCGATATTTAATTCGTAAACGAATAATAATAATTCACCCAGCCGAACAAAACAGCAATTTCCGTGGCGGCAAATCTAGATGAAATGGTGCACTCTGATTGGCCTAGCGCTATCGCTTATAATTCAAAAACTATGCGTCGGACGAGCTTCCGGAAAAGAAATTCTCGGTTGGATTTTAACGAGGTATCATGCTGGCTAGTCCGTGGGAGGCAATTTAGGGACACCCTGTATTTAGAACCACAGATCACGTTCAGCTCCGGTTAGTGGATCAAGACGGAGACCTGATTAATTCTCGTGACGAAGTTATTACTGTGAGACTACATATCACATCGCAATAAACAATGCGACTCGTATATAACAGACTGTCAAAGAGTAGGTATATCAGTGAGTCAGCATGCCCCGATCGAGTCAGTCATCGATCGTTGCTCGAACCGTTAACACCTCGAAACGTGGAGTTCCCTATAGCTCCGGGTCTGAAACGGACCACTTTTGGAAGAGGAATTTCCGACAGCTAAAAATCCGATTCTGCTGTTTTATCATCTGCTACGTACCATGGAGGAAGAAATCTCAAACATTCAAACACCAGTCGTCTTTGACGAATCCGCTGCGCATTACGAGATTCAAGCTGACAAACTTCACGCCTCGTCAACTTTCAACAACAGCGATGAAATTCGAATCACCGTTCAGCATTAAGTTCAATGCATATTACCCAGCAAAAGTTCGGTACATATCCATGGACGCCTCCTTAAACCTAGTGGTACAGCTACTGTAAACACACAGTTCGCAAAACAACGCGATCTGTCATTTCTTTGAAGAAATTCGCTATGAAATTATTGCAGTTGAAATTGATAGAAGCGAGAACGTTGGCTTGACAAGTCTCATGATGGGTTACGCTTCCCTGCACCCTGGTCAGACTTGGCTGATGGAGAACGCTGGATGGCTTGATGTAGAAGAGAAGAAAGAATTAACCGATTCCGAGGGTAATTTCGACGTGATCATACCGCTCAGCATGATATTGGGTTTCGCCGAAGACTACCGCAAGATCGTTGTTAACGCTAAACATGAGTTAATTCCAACGAAATCAGAAACCGACGTCAACGCTATCATGTTGACTCAAGAGGAGGAATTCAAAATCATGATCAATGCAGTGGAATGGCTGATACCGTGTTTGAAACTTGCGGATCATGAGAAAGTTAACCTACTAAATTCTATTCAGTAAGATTTGTCTATTCCGATGAGCTTCCGCAGTTGGGAATTGTACGAATATCCCTCACTTCCCACAACATCAAAACACGTTTGGACTGTGAAAACTTTCACTCAGCTTGAAAAATCTCGGTACGCAATTTCGGGTTTCCAAACAAGTCGAAAAAACAAGACCGGCAAGAACACAAGTCATTTCTATCATTACAATATCACGGACGTCTAGCTATTTCTATATTCTGAATCTCATCCGTACGGTAACCTGAACCTCAACATGAGTCATAATGTGTACGCGCTCCTGTAAGAGACGTACGCAAACTTCCAAGCTACCTACAACGACAAGAACCCGAAGCCGTTTTTGACAAAGAGTGAATTCCTTCGAGACGTCCCCTTATTTGTCATCGACTGTTCAAAACAAAACGAATCTTTGAAGTACGGACCTCTCGACATCTATAATTTCAATCTACTCGGAAGCATCTCCATCAATGTTTTTCTTCAAGCCACCTCACGAATGGGATTGTCTGGACGTCAAATACAAAAGCCAAAATTCTTGGTTGGAACGCCATTTTCACGGTTCACCTTGGAGCTGTGGAAACATGCCGTTTGAGGAAGTTGAGTGAACCATTGAAGACAGGCTGTGCAAAGCTGAAACCGTGTACGTAAAAGGAGAAGAAAAACGAGATTGGTTGCTTAAAATTGTCCGCGAAGTTCAAATCATTGGTTTGCTGGACTTTGGCTGTCCGTTGCTTCAAACCTTGCAAAAAACTTCAAATGTGTCACTAAGATGTGACGTGCATACAATACCCAACGCAATCTGTGCAGCACAAAACGTTCTGTTACTCCAAAATTGGTTACAAAATCATCATACTGTTCGGATGGCGAAGGTGTACGATTTGTGTTACTGCGCAGAAGCATCTACGAGAACGGTCCCGCATTCCTGGCGAATATATCATCCTGGTTACGATACTGTTGAATAAAATTATTGTCTCATAGTTGTGAAGTAATTGCCAATTGAACCCCAAAAAGTTTATTCAATGAAACTGTTTTTCAAAGAATATTTATAAATTAATTTTACACCTTTACCTTAGCTCTTGAGAGAGAATTTTTTTCAATACAAAGCTTATGTAAGATTTAACCTTAATCTCCATCCTTGAACGAACTGTACTCAAACCGAGTTATATTTTGCATTCCACGGGCGATAGTAACACAACACTACAGAACCTTGGCTCTGAATGTATACTACCGCAGCTACTGATCGACCTTGCACTCTAACCTTGACTGAACCCGTTCAAACTTCATCGTAGAGTTCACATTACAGTTACCAGGCGCAAACGCAGCTTGCCACCCTTTATTGTTGCTCATTGGTGTTCTGAGTAATATTTTCTTAGATTTTAAGACTTAATTCTAGCTACAATTACAAGGTACAAAACGTATGTAGGGTCAAACGTATACAGGATGGCTTAACGTTAACCGAAAAATACTTATAATTTCAATCTTTTTTTTATTGAACGTAAGACTACTACAAAATACTGGATATGTGCATATGATACTCAGATTATACGTTAATGAATTTAAGTTGACAATATGGCCCACCCAGATACTGTAGACTCAACCGAGTGTCGTTAATTGCTGTCATTACCTTCTGGAAAATATCTTTATCTTCTTGGAGGGTCTTGGTCAATCGGTTCGGTAGAAAAATCGTGAAAGAGTCCTCCAAGTCCAGAACGATTTTATCACCAAATTTTGTTTCAACCCGACGATGACCGCTGACTCTTTATTCGAAGTAGGCTTCAAGTTTCGAAACTTTTTTCAACCGCAGAAGCGTCTCCAACCACGCGATTTCGTTCAGTTTTGAGAAGTCCATGATCGTAATTGTTAATTCGTGTTTGCTCAAAATCTTTTGCGAGTTGATCTAGTTGAGTTCTAATTTGCAGTAGATGTTGAGCTTCTTTAATGTGATTTCACGTTGTTGGAGATCTCTTTTCATTTGCAGGAAGAACAGCTTCAGACTGGCGATAAAGTTTTCACTTTTGACCTTTATAACTTCCCCCACAACATAATATGAAATTTGGCGGTGGTAAGGAATGTCACGTGGTTGTTATCAAACCGGCATCTGAGTGAATGAAAAACAATTCTTAGAACCATTAATTCAGGAATGTTGCGTGGTTGATAACGTGGAAAAAGAATGTGAGATGGTTGATGTTACACATCGGCGATATCCAAGTGGATAAAAACAATTCTCAGATTCATTAATTTTGGAATGTCACGTCGTTGATAACGTGGGAAAAGAATGTGAGGTGGTTGATGTTACACATCAGCAGTCCTACCGTGGAAAAAGAATTTCAGGTGGTTGATGTTACACATCAACAGTCCTATCGTGGGAAAAGAATGGGGGACGGTAACCGACATCCAGTTCGGTAAAATGTTTATGCCCTCCGCCGCGCCCTCGACCGTTGGCAGGCGAGCACTACATAGAGACTTTGACCTTAGGTCGGTAAGATTGTCGGTAGAACTGCACGATTTCGACCTTCGACCGATAAGAATTGTCAGTGAAGCAGTGCGATTTTTGCCGTCGACCGATACAACTGTCGGTAAGGTTGCACGTTTCTGATCTCAAGTCGGTACGGCAGACTGTGACGTCATCACGAAAAAGGGTTTGAGTTGGGGGAGGATGTCGGTAAGTGTCGGTAACAGGAATCTGCGGATAGAACTGGCCATGCTATGCTACTGTCAGCACCGAAATTTTCAGTCGAGTTTATTAAAAGAAGTTACTCAAATTTTAGTGATTAGAAAAACTTGTACAAACTCCTAACATCCTCAATCCGCCGGCATGATAGAGCGTTTGAATCGGACTTCACTCCAATATTTGTCGTCCTTCGTAAAACAGAATCAAAAATACCGGGACTGCTGGATTCTCTTTTTCCTCTTATGCTATAGGTTTGCGATTTCCAAGACGACAAAACAGACGACATCCTCCATGCTTACGGGAAAAAATCTTCGACTTTCGTTAGATTCAGAAAAACGCCCTGCTCCTATGAAAAAACAGCACCAAAAAGATTTTGCCTCTCTTTTAGAAGAAATTCATAGCTTCGCTAGAAGTAGAATTTCTGTATGGTTTTGGATAAACTAAAAGCTCGTAACGATATGCGAGCCAGGGATTTGAAGTTCAATCCCGGAGATTCTGTCCGGCTCTTTCAACCTTGAAGACAGAAAGGAGGATGTCCGAAGCTACACAAGAAATTGGGAAGGCCCTCACTTGGTGGTTAACCGAATCAATGATGTTGTTCATAAGATTCAGAAAACCCCTTATTCCAAATCGAGAGTGGTTCATTCAGGTCGTACAGCACCTTTTGAAAGAAACAACCAACCCGAGGTGGACTCCCCAAGGCCTGGGATATTCTTCGAGGTTAGATCTGTAGAGGTTTCTTTTGACACATTTGATCAGAACCTGAACTTCGCTAAGGGTTGGAAAATTCTCGCGACTTTGAATCTCATTTGTTGATGAGAAAGTTCTTTATTCTCATTCGCTCGTCTGAGTTCAGAGTAGATTAAATTGGTTATCTG
Source organism: Neodiprion pinetum (assembly GCF_021155775.2). NCBI lineage: Eukaryota > Metazoa > Arthropoda > Insecta > Hymenoptera > Diprionidae > Neodiprion > Neodiprion pinetum. The sequence continues at coordinate 15,360,535 of NC_060234.1, forward strand.
CGAGTTTCCCCAGAAACCTCTTTTGCCCGGGTCTGTTCTCGTTCTCGCGAAGAAGAATCGAGGATTTCCTTGGAGTTATTCAGGGCTATTCATGAGGTTCATGTAGATTGCTTGATAAAACAAACGTTTTCTTCTTCATCGGCTCCCATCTTGGTTATCGATGCTGAATCTACAGTCGACTCAGTCTACTCTGATTTCTGTTTCGCAATGTCACTCGGACCAAGTTAACTTTTGTACCTTTTAACTCAACACTAAAAAACTTATCTTTAAAAGATTTCACAATTTATTGGGTAAAAACCTTTATTGATTCAATTATCAAATTAGTGGTGAAAAAAAGCGGATTAAATTATTTTTTCTAGTTCCTCTTTGACAGAGTCATATTTATCACATCCGATGGTCTGTTTCACGATGCAAAAAAGACTGTCTTCACATTCTCGACAGAATGGTCTTTCTTCGTAGAAAATCAGATGCAAGGTCACTTTCTGCGAAAGATATTCAAGTCTTGAACTGTCAAGGACAGAAAGAATAGTTTTTATGAAATAGATATCATCTACTGATATCTAGTTTCTTATACTTACTTGGAAATAAAGCAAGTTGGGCAGAGAAAACCAGGTTTTCCTTCTCCGTATTTCCGTTTAAGAGCTCACTAGATAATTCTCTCCATTTAGTCACGAACAGATTCTCGACTTCCTGTTCTGATACAGAGTGAAGTCTTTTTAGATCAAAACTGTGGGATCAAACCCCAGCATTTATAGTATTATGTTCTTCAGAGGACATGTTGCTGGTAATGGGAATTATTTGAGAATGATTTGTTTCAATACTGGAAGTTGTTTGTTTTGTTTTAGTCCTACGTTTTTCCATGGATTTGTTCCTTTTCAGACACTTCTCTTAAATCGACTTTTGAGACGGATAGGCTTCGCTTTCTTTGGCAGCTTGAATGAAACCATAATAATTTTTCAGGGTCAATGAGCGATGAATTTATTTTCACATTTTACTATCCCCCAGTGTTTTGTGAGCACTTTTTCAGGTTTCTTGACACAGCATTTTCCTGTCATCTCTTCTCTGTTCCTGAGGACATCTGGTGGTCGACGATCTTGTACTTCTTCCAGACACAATCAAATAAGATCATTTCTTTTCTTTTACTGATACAAACTTCTGAAATTTCAACAATCTTTTATTTCCCCAAATTCGATCAGCGAATTTTTTTATCCGGTCCCGTTTAGACCAATCTATCCTGGTTCCTGATTCCCTGGAAAATTTTCTCCAGAAAGTACCGTTTGATACCGACCGCCCTACGGATTTACACGAAGATGCTTACTTACACACTTTTAACACTTACCTTTATAAAACACAGCACACCAATTGTTGGATTTGGAATTTGTTGCTTAGCTATTTATTCAAGGTTTTCTATGGTTTACCTTAGGATTATGGGCAAATGGTAGGTAGTAAAAAAGGGAGTCTTCAGATTTTTAGAGCCATAGCTTTGACTCACCTACGAGCACCGACTGCTGGATCACTTTTATGATTGTAATAACTCATTCGGATCGGGACGACTCTTTTCTCAGGGAGGGGGGGAGCTGTATTATAAAGGATAAAATCACACGTCTTACCCCCCTTTCTTAACAGATGATGAGACCTAGTAGTCGTCATGTGAACATGTCACTCACATGTTATCAGATGAATAAGGTTGCTACGTCAACCAACATTATTGAACAGAAGAATTGAAGTTAACTTGAGCACACATACTTTTCTTCACAAGCATTTCCAAGCATTTATTTCCGTCTTTGGTTGATATCCAGTTAAGCTTGAGACCCTATATTTTTCTGTAACGTCTTAAAAGTTACAATTTATTAAACTGCAGAAACTCAAAGCAATGTTTAGGATTAGGATTAAAATTAATGAAAGTGCATAGAGTTTCAAAGTTCACGCAATATCTGTGGCTCCAGCGTTACATCACTCTCAACACCGACATGCGCAAGCAGTCCAGAAATGATATTGAGAAAAACTCCTATAAACTCATGAATAACACGGTGATGAGAAAGACTATGGAGAATGTGCAAAATCACCAAGATTTCAAATTGATTACAAAATGGGAGGGAAAAGGTGGTCCGAGAAGTCTCATTACTACGGCAAATCTTCGTAACTGCACCATATTTGACACAGATATGCTTATTATAGAGAAGGATTGTGTCAGAGTTCGCTTGACTAGGTCAATATACATTAGCGCAACAATTCTAGACGTATCGAAAATTTTTCTGAACGATTTTCATGACAATTATATAAAGCTTAACTTTTTCGACAAGAAGGTCAAATCGATGTACACCCATAATGACAACTTTATTTATCAATTGAATGTACCTGACATATATGACATCATTAAATGTGATGTTGACACAATGTTTGACACTTCCGACTACTCTCCCGACAATGTATTTGTTATTTCGCTCAAAATAAGGAAATGTATAGGCCTGATGAAGGACGAAAACAATGGCAAAATTACGACAGAGTTCACAGGGCTACGAGGGAAACTGTACACATTCAACACGATGGGCAAGGATTAAAAAAAAAACACGTCATCAATGGCATCAAAGTCAGTAAACGTGCGAAGGGGATCAAAAGTTGAACGTTGAACACCATCACGGCTGACGATTATAAGCGCTGTCCGTTAGCCTATAATGAGTCGGCCCAACTACAATGTCTCTCGCGTAGCAAAAAAAACAAATTAGCACTTTCGTATAAAAAAAAGACAACGAACTTTGGGGGTTTATCGCTGTCCGCATAAACTAGTCGTAGGATTATCTGCATATGTGGAACCGTTGTAAATATTCATGATTGTAACCTCGGATAATCCTTCATCAGGCTCAGACGTTTCTTCATCAACTAGATATTCAACGGATCAGAGTTTCAAATGTGAATAACATATTTCGGAAATATGATATATTCTTTAATTATTTATTTATCTATTATTGTAAATATTTTTGCGCCCCTTCAGGTTACAAGAACTCCCGTTTCCACATACATCTTACATTATTCCTGATCTACATTTGAAATTCGTCGCGAAGAGACACATTTTTGACATGTGTGTGAAGCTTGTTGATATGTGCACACATGTGCTTTATGTGGCTATTGATGTGAATTATATTCACTTGGCCATTTTTGAACGGCGGGCCCTTCATTTTTGCTGATACGAAATATAACATATCATATTTATAACGAGAAAAATTTGCTAGAGAAGAGTACAATTTCGAAATTTTATTCCTTATCCTTGTCTTATATTATACCTTATCTCCACTTATTTTAAGACCTCTCCTCTCTCTCGCTGCCTTTGCCCTGTGCCACGCCGTTTTTTTATTCTACCTCTTCTATTTTCTTCTTCCTCTCAGTACCTTGCCTCCCGTAGTTCATTTTCCAATCTAAACATCGCAACCCTTGTCCACCCAATCTCCCCCCATTTCTTTCTCAGGTACCCTGGTATCCCCTTACCTTTCACCAGCCTATACCATTTATGTAACCTTGCATCCACTACTTGCTCCCATCTCTTCCTCTTCTACCTTTCGCCATATTTCTCCTCTATCTTCTAGAATCCAGCTTCCCTCTCGCTCTACTTTTTACAGCCCGCCTACTTTCTATTTCTCCTTTCGCAAAGAAACTTTCCCTTTACCTTTTCCATATTAATCCCTGTCCCTCTTTCTTTATTCTCACCTAACCTCTTCCGAGCAGATCCTAGCTACCCCACTTGACTCCCCCCTCTCTAACTTCTATTCAAAATTCCATGCCATTCTTCCGGCTCTGCTCCTCAACTTATTCCTCTGCATCTCTTGCATATCTGCCATCAGTAGTTTAAACAGGTGCGGGCTTAGTGCGCAGTTCTGCCTCACCCCCCTTACCATCCAGAAGGCCTCTCTTACGTGACCTCCACTCCTCACCCTACTCCACGTTTCCATGTATATATCTCCTCTATTTCTGCCCTCAGTACTGCTCTAGTGTCAATTTTAGGAAACTGGTGTACTTATACTTTTTACTTGTAATTGAATACTTATTTTATTTCAAAAATAAAAAATACAACAATCCTATTTAAAAAATCAATGCTGACCTTCGATTTCCTTGGCGCATCCACTTAATAAAAATTCGAACGCGCTATGTTCCGTCCCCTTTAAAACCCTACAGCTCTTTTACCCTGCAACTTTTTTTCAGATTTCACTGCGTTTTTGAAAAAATTGCCCTGTCACTTTAAATGCCCCACCCCGTATATATTGTCTACCATTCCCATTCCCTTCCTGAAGCCAGTCTGATTGTGCGGTAACCGTCCTCTTCTTCTCCACTTCCCTTACCAGCCTATCCGCCAGCACACTTGCGTACACCTTATACAGTGTCGGCATAAAGGGGGAGGTCCGTTTTTTCCGATCAAAAAATGGATTTTCGATTTTTTGCATTTTCATTCAGCTTATAGTCTTGAGAATATTCCCTTCAAATATTATTAAGAATTTCGCAAAATTGGCGGAATTATAGTGATTTGAATGGACGGGTGCGCCGCAGGTATAAACCGAACTGCCAGGCGATGTCTCGGAACGCGCCAGGGGTCTAGGCCTGCTTGGACCTGCAGGTGCTATTTCGAGAATTTTCATACCAAGAAACCCTTCACCACCCCTCATCCTTTGTTTTTTCTGCAACAAGCAATCGACGTGTCGTACGTTAGTATTGCTCAGACTTTTGAAGTGAGAGTACCTATTTGATTTACGAGTGAGAGTGAAGTAGTTGTTGAGTTGAAAAATGGATGAAAAAAGCAGCCAAGTTGATCGTGTACGAGCAGATCGTCAGAGGAAGAGGTCGTTTCGAGGGAATCAGACAACAGCAGAGACTGATTCGATTTTCAAATCGACTTGGGCGAAAAAATTACAGAATGTCCAGGATGATCAGGTTCCGCGAGACAGAGATAGCAGCTACGTGATTTTCAATTTCTTCGCGGTGTTCACGGCACTGAGTGCATATGTGGAGTACAAAGAATGTCACAAGGAGGTGAAATTTGACCAAAAATCTGACTGGGCTCAGTTTCAAAATTCAAGTGAAATGTGCCTGTGGAGTCGAATTCGTGGATTCGTCTCCAAAGATCGGAGGAGCGTCTGAAATAAATCGTTGGTTTGCTTTTGTTTCTCGGCTTCTACCACTGACAATAGCTGGTTGGATTTGTTTTGTGGCCTTATGGACATCAATAAAGGTTTTACAAAGAGACTGTATACCACCTGTCTCGAGGACATACATATCGCCAGCAAAAGAGTTTTTGAGTCTGTACTGGAAAAAGCTGTTCAAGAAGAAAATCACGAAAATATCGCTCGCGGACAAGTGGATACAGTGCTGACAGTATCAGAAGACGGCACCTGGAAGAAAAGAGGGTTTTCTTTAAAGTACGGTGTCACAACTGTAATCGGCTGTTACTCTTAAAAAATCATCGACGTAGTAGTCAAATTGAGTTTTTGTCTGTGATGCAAAACATGGGAAAATCGGCGAGATACTCCAGAATTCGGAGATTGGATCGAAACGTATGCTGAAAAATGCAAGAACAATCACTCTGGAAGCGCAGGAAAGATGGATACTGACTCCGTAGTGAAGATGTTGGAACGGTCCGAGGAGAAGTATCGCGAGAGGTACGGCACTTACATAGGTGATGGTGATTCCAAAACATATACCGCCATCAAAAACGCAAAACCATATGGTGATGGATTGTTGGTGCAAAAGAAAAGAATGCGTTGGCCACATGGAGAATAGAATGGGAACGAGACTCTGCAACGCGAAGTCTACCAATAAAGGTATTGGACGAAATGGAGCCGGAAAACTCACCAACAAAGCCATAATTGCTCTTACGAAATATTATGGCTTGGCAATCCGGAGGTATCCCAATTCCATGGAAGATATGCGCAAGGCCGTGTGGGCTACATTTTACCACCGGAGTTCAACCGACGCCAAACCCCAGCATCATTATTGTCCTGAAGGGCCTTCGAGCTGGTGCAAATATTAAAAAGCTGAGGCTCAAGGCGAACTGGCAAGCTTCAAACATGGTCAACCGTCCAACGCACAAGTTTTAACAGTCATCCGACCAATAAACGAAGATCTGGCCAAAGAAGAATTGCTGGAGAGATGTCTGGGGGCCCACACACAGAACAGCAATGAGTCTTTCAATTCTACGCTCTGGAACGGGGCCCCTAAACATATACATTGTGGTCTTTCTTCGCTTGAAATTGCTACCCCAATCCTGCAAATCATGTGTGCTATGGATCTGCGAATTGGCGACGACGCACATGATTTTGCAGCTACGCGTGACAACGAGCGCATCGACCGTGCTGACAGAAGATCGAACTTCAAGGTCCTGGCATCACGAAATAATGGAAGAGAGGCTAGTGGTCTTCAGTACAATTTTCACTTGACGAAAGAAGGACCCCAATATGGTGCCGGAACAGCTGATCGAGCGTAAGTGACTGAAATCAACGATTATTTCTAACGATTCATACCAAAACTTTAGACACGTTTTTCTCGAAACTACCTTTTTCAACCGTGTGCCCACGATATCTCAGAAACAACTGAATCGATTCACCTAAATTTTTCGCCAACTTGTTCAGAATACATCTACCTACAGCCCCTACCGCGGATAATAGTGTACGTAAAAAATTATGACATATACAACCTGAAGAAGACTGAAAAAAGCTGCCAAATTGAAAAAAAATCGTGATCGTCGCGCCATTTTGTGATTTTTAATTTCATCATTGTGATCGAGCTACGGACTATAGAGGGTCATCTGGCAAACCAATATATATTTGAATTTTTTGTTTCATATCAGTCAAACGGGCGCAATCGTGGGTACCGATGAAATACAGCCTCTTGCGGTCCAGCACGCCAAGCGAGTACGACTCAACGAAATGTCTCATGAAAATTTGTATACGCATAAAAAATATCAATGAATGTTCACGCAAAAAGGCTTCTCAATAGGTCTCACTGTTTCGATACAAAAAATTCATCAGAAACAATTTTTAAAAATCCGGTAAAACGGACTTCTCCCCTTTTAATACCACCCCTCTATAACTCTTCTACTTTTTTCCCCTTCGCTTTTTTCTACTATTAGTGCTCTTCATCCCTATTTTCATTCTTCCGGCCACGTTTCTCCTTTACATATTGTGATACATCTTTTCCGAACCCACTCCTGTATCTCTTCCCCCACATATTTCCATACCTCGTTCCTCATTCCATCCCCGCCCGGTGCCCTTCCGTCCCTCGTCTGACCTATCGCCTTCTCCATCTCTTCCCCTTGTATCTGATTTTTCCCATACCTGCCTGCTGTCTCCCCTCCCCCTATCGTCCCCATCTCCAACCATCTCCTTGCACTCTTTGGCCCCTATTCCTTCACTTACCATCTTCCACTTCTTTCTTTCTCTATTTATCATCTTCCATACTTTGCTTTCCGTATTTGCTTCAGCTGCTTCTGTGAAAAATTTCTCTTTCCCTCCTCTTTTTTTTACCTCACACAGCCTATTATATTCTCTTTATTTATTTCTATATTTTTTTCCCTCTTCCTTACTTTTTTTCCAACTTCCTGTGCTGTTTCTAGCATCTGCTTTTTTTTATTCACATTTCTCATCTCACCAACCTTTTCTCTCTATCCCCCCTCCCTCCTGCCTCGACCGCTCACTCGAACTCCGTGAGCGTTTCCTGTATCTCGTTTCCTATGTCCTCTTCCCCTACTCACTGCCATTTTCCCGCTTTTTTAAATCTCTGCCTGCCCTCATGTGTCTAGACTCCTCTGCCCTTACGGAAAAACCCCCATTTTTACCCGCAAAAGAACCCCCAAGATAACCCTCAACCTCCAAGGGGTAAATTCTTACCCCTTGATTCAGAGTTAACCTCAAAGTAGGAGGTTTACTCCCAAGTTGAGGGCTTACCTCTTAAGTAAGGGTTAATGCCCAAGTCAAGGGTTTACCTCCAAGTTGAGGGTGGACCTCCCAATCGAGGATTCACTTCAAAAGAATTGTCGAGTCAAGAGCTTATGATGTCATTTTACTAGGATTATAGATGTAACGGTATTACAAAATCAATTACACACCATTAGTAGATATGAAAGAAACTGACTAATCCAGAATTTGTCTGATTATTTCTCATTTGATATATCGAGGCAATCATATACATATATTATATATGCATTTGGATATTCATGTTTATTATTGAATGCCACGAAAATTATAGATTAACAGTATTAAATTCTTATATATGTTCACGAATTCGCGTTCAATATAGAAGGAGGGTACAATGTATCTCCACGCAGAAAAATGATCGTTAATAAAATTTTATGTACGTATGTATGATACATACCGGGAAAATCTCTAGAAACTATACGGTCAATGCGCATGCGCGAGTTTCATCGGCTGCTCGGGCAGGCTGGCCACTCCGAGTTTCAGCTGTCAAACTCAGTTTCTGGCTGCGATATAGTTCATACGAATTTTTAAGGTAAGAATCTCAAACAGTCGAGGTAACGACTTGGAAAATTATTTCTTCAAAGAACGGTCGAAACTTGATGATAATGCTCCTTGAAAATTGGCTTTATTCGACGGAAATGAGAAATCTGTTTATATGTTGGGTGCTTGGAAAAAATGCAGCAGGTAGGTGCGAACACTTTGTTTGATCACTTTTATTATTTCGTACATACAGAAATAACAATGAAATTTTTTTCTATTAACAGGTGATACGGCCGAAATAATTACATCTCTAATATTCACTGTTGTCTGCCTATTCAATATATCACACGTACAAAGATCATCGCCACTTTCAAGCAAATAAGCAACTTTCTCACTCTCTTGTGATTTCTGACGGTAATATAGAATTTTACCACTTTTAAAGATGAGACATTAAACCGAGCGTTCAAGAAATTTATGCGGTAACTTGGGATTAGGAGAGGAACGCAATCAACAACACAGTATACGCCTTGTATCGTAGTCTTTTATTATAATTCTCTTTAAACCACCTCGAGCTTACACGTCTCACGTCCGAGCACGACTGCCTGTATTGCCCCCCGCTCTCTACCTTAGTATCGGTTCCTTATCTTACTAATGTGCGTAACAGCACCGTACGGGGACGGGATACCGCACTCCAAGGAGCCGCTGACCTGGCATGTCCGGTATATATTTCGTGACGTCAGAAGCGGAGAAATCGCCCGCACAAATCCTGATAAAACGGGGGTACGAATCTAACTGGGAAAATTTTGAAAACATAGCTTGAATAAAATTGTACGTCTGTATCTCAGTCACTACTATCGCAGATCACTGATAACGTCTAATAAAAATAATGATGAACTCAATAAAATCACGTCGTGTCAAACGTGGCCGATCTGGCTAGCGACTTGTTGAATATTCACCCCTTGTACGATATCAGAATTTCTTTCACTATTGCCAGGGAGATACGGACGTATAAAAACACACACGTAATCCGGGAAAACCTATAGCACCAGTCAGTTTTCCGTAAATATGGCACGATTTGTGCGGGCGATTTTCAGGTGACAGGAGCCCGTTCTGATGCGCGAGAAGTCTGTAATTTAGTTCAACGTTGAACCTCCAGAAGCGCTGTAGTCGACCGAAGCGGTACCAGATGGTAACACAACATGGTATCACGCACACGTCCTATGTTTTACAAACCTTCTGCTAAAGCACCAATCTGCAGTGCCGACGAGAGCATAGGCTTTTAGGTGGATACGAAAAAATGTACAACTCAGTCAGAATAACCACTAGATTTTCAAATTCGTGCATATTATAAGGCATCGTTTGGAAATGGTAACATCAGTTTACAATCGCGGTAACTATTCGGAATCGCACATAGCTCGACTGTATGTTAACGGGGCATTCCATGCGAAACCGACCAACCCGTGACCCCGACCAATTTTGATTCTATTCAATAATTTTACACTTTCTTGTACCTGCCAAAAGCAGTCTTTCTAAAATATTCTAGATGTTTGTCTCAACCCATCCAAACACCATAAATGTATCAAAATTGTGCACAATTTTTTTTTAAATGCTCATGGCTTTTCCAAAACCCGATATTAAAATAAATTACTGTTTCTTTTCTCGTTTTAAGTCATAGTTCCGCAAAGAAAATTATTCTTTTTTATTTTATTGAAGGGTTTTGAGGCATTCTACATCGAGTTTGTACCACTTAGATCTGCCTTTTTTCATCGATTTGATAGAAAATCAATAACAAAAACGAAAATACCTATTTATTAATTCCTGTTCGTCGACAAGGCAGATATAAATGACGAATAATTAACATAGAATGCCCCATATACGTTCTGGGTATCCTCATCTAATAGTAGCATCAATGTCCGCAAAATTGTCATACTTATAGATTATTAACCGAAAGATTAGATGCGGCAGTAAAATAAATACCGAAATTGCAGGAAACACGCATGTATAGGCGTGACGATTTAGGGTTGAGATAAAAAATTGTGCTCTTAAACAGACCATTATTTGTTTATTTATAGCAAATTCGGGGGAGGGGGGGGGGATGGGCCGGTTGACAATCGTCCGAGCCTGTTTTAAAGATTACCCTAACACATACGCGAAATTGTTTCTGAACCGAATGTGTTCAACAATACTAGAAATACATCCCGCAAAAAATCTATGCCATTGTACATAAATACAATTACTGCATACAACGGTTCAAGATTTGTGGCAAATATTTTACAGGGCCGATACTTGTTAAAATTCTGATGAAGATTTGCTTGCCAATTTTTTCTGTTTGTAATTCTCAACAAATAAGGATTTCATACTTTATTTGCTTCGTTTCATTTGTCACTTACGCTTAGTTCTGAATGATGCTACCAAATTTTTTTTTTAAATCGGACGAATTACCTAGAAGTTACTCATTAGGTGGAAATCGTTATAAAACTACATACCGTGACTTCTCGTAGATGGCATACGCTACGGATACGCTAGCCAGTTTTGGGTTGGTTTCTGCATCGTATCCGACCTACGAATGTTATGTTATTGCTGTACATCAAAGTCCAGCTCAATCCTATAATATTTCACAGAAATTTAGAACTCTCGAAGGAATCAACTTCTTCGGATTCCAAGTACTATCCCTCACACGCCATTGTCCCCACTATCCGCGCGGCCGTCACTTCTGCGTTTCCTCGCGTACCGTCCACATCCACTTTTCGCGGCGAAAGAAGCAAACGCGAGTGTTTTGGTAATTTGTCGTCTCACAAGTTCTAATCACGTGCAAATTTTCACGCGGCCAGTGTGTATACATATATTTGTTACAAACAACCATAATCTTGCGAGTGCAACAATGGATAAGTTACGTCGCACGGCTGAGCCGAAAAAAGGTTGAATTTGACGCGCCGACGAGCGAATAATTCGTTGCAATGGTAAGTGTTATTATACTGCAAATCTCTCTGAAAAAATTGCTATGCAGGGTGATTCGTAATTCATAGCAAATACTTGACAGGGCGAATCCTTGTCAAAATTGGAGTCGAAAGTTCCCAAGAAATTTTTCGGCAAAACGCCTTTTTCCATTCAAAGAAATGGAAATTGAATTTTTTCGGATTTCTTTTTCGATCAACCTTTTAATTTCTTGGGTCATCGTCAGAATTGATATCGAAGTTCCCTGGTTGATTTGTAAATAATTTGTACAAAATTTTTTTTTACACAGCTGTCTCGGGGGGGTCACTGGAAGTGTAAATTCAAAATGGCAACCAAATCATGCTTATGCGTTTATTCGAAAAATGGTTTTTTTAGGTTGAAATGGTTTTTCTTGAATAACTCGGCTGGTTTTTATTTTACAAAAAAACCGTAGAAACAAAAGTTGTATAAATTTTGATTCTCCACAAGTTTAGTTTCTACAGTTTTTCATCTAGGATCAAGATTTTTGAAATGAAACCTGAAAAAAGCGACGAATTCGGAATATTTCCATTATCTCGTTTATTTTCAACTTAATGGCATAAATGAATAGCAACAGTTGTTGAGAATTAAATTCTGAACAACTTTGGGTTTCACCTTTTTTTCCAAAAATCGATATTTTCGGAATTTAACCCGAGAAGGAAGGATTCTCCGTCAACTCGGCCACTTTTTTTTCGACTTTCTCAGATCTGCCCCATAATTGGTTACATCAAAGTAATATTAAAAGGTACTCTATGTGAATTTTTTCAGATTTTTTAATTCATTATTTGAGAAATTCTCTTTTTTTTCAAATGAATATACATACCGTTCATAAGTATGGAAACACTCGCCCCAGAGTGTTCTCTTGTACTCATGACGCTCATTGTATTTCTACGAAAATGTATACCGATGAGGAGTGGGGAGGGACTTCCAGCATTTTCATAGTATAAAAAAAAATCTAGAAAACAAATCGTCTTGTTGACGTTTGCTTCGAAAGAGTGGCGTTCGAAAGATCGTCGTTTTGTTATACATTTTTCAAAATATTGAGTAACCAAATTGTATACGTGTTTCAAATGTTTTTTTCTCTGCTCTCTTCATATATAATCATTTTGATTTTTCGTTAGGAGTGTGCAGAACATAAGAATTGCTGAATGCTTCGTTGCGAATACCACAATTTTATCGGAGCCTAGATTCGAATGCTCGGAGAGTTCAATTATTATAATCGTACGGTGATTTTTTTTCCGATATTTGGAGAAATTCACACATGTTGACGTATACCCCAAGTACGATGCAAATATGTGAGAAGTTTCAAATCTTGAGGAAAATAAATATTACGACTGTTATTATTTCATCATATAAACCATAAAATGTCAGTTGGGACGAAATTTAGGTTCTTGAGTGACAAATATCATCCTGACAAAAAATGACAGCATATTGTTCAAAACAATAAAAGCTTTTTCGAAGTGATATGTGAGCATAAAAAGTCAAAACCTATTTCCACGATTTTTTTTCCGGAAACGCCGAGTCATTCAATTTTGTTGCGAAATGAGCCCGCAGTAAAGTTAAAGAATTAATTTCTCATCTCCGGTTCTATTTATCGTAGAAAAATGATTCACAGCACATCCGCGAGCAGAGAGGATAAGTTTTCGTAAAAACTTTGGTTTATCCGGAGACATTGAACATTGTAATTGTTATTAACGAACGAATTGTTTAATGGTACTATTTTTTGGCGAGGCTTCTACCATTTCATACAACCTGTAAAAGATCTTTCCGATTACAAATAATCCGTCGGGTTTGAGGAGAAATTTCCCATTCATATTCATTCCGAATGACCTACATTAGATATCTGCTATCGGTAGCAAAATATTGAACACGGTGAAATTTAGAGTGATTCGTAAAAAATGAATATCTTAATTTCGAAAGAATTATCTCAACTTTTTGGATTATTCAAGATGATCAAAATTTTTAATCACACTATTCCATTTCATCAGATTCGACCATTCACTTTGAACATTTTTGGGTATAGTGAGATGGCGCCAACACATGGTTATAAGAGAACAGAAAAGGACCCATGTATTTGTATAAGTCCTTATATGATAGGGCGGGGAGGGCACGAATTGTGTGCCAAAGTATATTTGTATCGACAAGCACTAATCATGTTATGGATTCTGCGTTGAAAAGGCGAAACAACCAAATGAACACGCTAATATTTTACAGGATAATCCATCGTAACTTTCGGACGGTCGCAATGTCACATGCAGATCGACATGCCGCGAGGATATCTTCATGGAGTGGTGAACTATGTTCAAATTACATTACTTAGCAAAGGATGTTAGAAACTCCCGTCAACTGGGAGAAGGAACTGTTTCGCACAACCCGCAGCTTCATAGTTACCTCTAATCTCGGATACCATTTCCTTGCATTTAATATTTCAGAGGGTATAAAAATAATCCTCAACGCCGATGTCAACAATTGTTTCATATATCCATAGTTACATGAATAAAGTGTTCCAATATAATATATGATCATTTTTTGAAACCCTTTTTACTAGTAAAATAGTTTCGAACATAAAATTATTTCATTATTGTCAGTAGAGTTGTATGTAACAAGCGATGTACAATTTCAGAATGATTCCGATATGTCGAGGAATAGTCATGCAAGGTCGTAGCGATGCTTCATAAAACGAGACCACAACGATTCGTACCCGTTTTGTTTAAATCGTATTTTTCGAAGATATTTCCAAATATCTACAAATGGTGAATGGTGATATTTATGAAATCATTTTGGAAATACTTCGTGCTGTGTAAAACTAATATTGCGCGATATGTTTTAAGGTAGTTCTGTAGTTTTGTCCAAATCTTAGGAACGGCCTGAAAGTTTAGTATGGTGTAAAAACAACCTCCATGGACCGACTCACAAAATTTCAAACCGATTTACCGTCCCGTTTGGAAGATATTTGCAATTAAAAATCGATCTTTTTGCACGCGCGGCCTATACCTAACACGCAAATTGACGGACTTTGTCTACATTTTTTATGATAGCTCCCGAACGGATCTTACGACTTCATTGAAAAATCACTCGCGTGTTGAGCACTACTGTAGGATTAATTTAAAAAAAATATATATATTTTTCACCGTTTAGTTTCGAAGATATCGATTAATGAAAATGAATAATCTTACGGGACGGGGAATGGAGATACGATCGGCTGTGACAAAACGGCAACAGTGTACGGCGGCAGGGAACAGATGCGCGCGTCATAAAAGCCGCGATAGTAAAATTTTTCGTAGGTTTCAATAATTACGACAAGGATGGAAAATAAATTTGTTTTTTTAATCAATTCAATTTCGTTTATTTATTCGTATATATTGTGTACCATTCATGAATATTGTGTCATATATACTATGGTCGTGTGTGTGAATATACAAATGAATAGAATATACACTTCTCGCAAAAATTAAGGGAACAACAAAATTTTTGCAATTTTTTGGTGATTTTCAACAGGCTGTATTCCAGTGAAAAATGGTCGTGCAAGAAATAAAAAAACAAACCTTTTGAAGCTTGCAGACTCTAGTTTTTGAATTTTTTGGTTAAAAATTTTTCGAAGCACTATTAGCCATGCAATCCTTGGATAAAGCACGAAGAAAAAATTTTCAAAATTTTTCACATTTTTTTTTTCGCTCTACGGACATGGAAAAATTTTTCCGAGCTGAACCAATGCATAGGTCGCATAGCCTGTTTATTCAGCTTCAAGATGCTTTTTTTTAAACCTCAATACGACCATTTGTCTTCGAGATATAGAATTTTGAATGCCAAAGGATCCTTTTTCACTCAACTGCCGATATCTCTGGAACTACTGGTCGCACAGCGAGCCGAAGGGCAGTTTCTTTTTCTGCAGAAAATTTCCCACAAAAATCTGTCAAGGTTGATGTCAAAAAAAATTTTTTTCCACCTGTAGCGTCAACGTGAAAAAAGAGCAAAAAAATGCCATTTTGCCTTTTTTTCGATAATCGACTGTATCTTCGTCAATATTGGGGGGAAAGCTTAGGTTAGAAGAAAATTTTACAGCCTAATGTACCCCAAAGTTCCCCCTAAATCGGTAGATCGATCGGTTCAGTGGTTTTCCTGGACCGATTGATTGAAATTTTAAAAAAATCAAGGGAACAAGGTTTTTGTTTCTTAAGGGACCTTGTCCTCTTAATTTTTCCAAAATTTCAATCAATCGGTCCAGGAAAACCGCTGAATCGATCGATCTACCGATTTAGAGGGACCTTTGGGGTACATAAGGCTGTAAAATTTTCTTCTAACCTAAGCTTTCCCCCCAATATTGACGAAGATACAGTCAATTATCCAAAAAAAGGCAAAATGGCATTTTTTTGCTCTTTTTTCACGTTGACGCTACAGGTGGAAAAAAAATTTTTTTGACATCAACCTTGACAGATTTTTGTAGGAAATTTTCTGCAGAAAAAGAAACTGCCCTTTGGCTCGCTGTGCGACCAGTAGTTCCAGAGATATCGGCAGTTGAGTGAAAAAGGATCCCTTGGCATTCAAAATTCGATATCTCGAAGACAAATGGTCGTATTGAGGTTTAAAAAAAAGCATCTTGAAGCTGAATAAACAGGCTATGCGACCTATGCATTGGTTCAGCTCGGAAAAATTTTTCCATGCCCGTAGAGCGAAAAAAAAAATGTGAAAAATTTTGAAAATTTTTTCTTCGTGCTTTATCCAAGGATTGCATGGCTAATAGTGCTTCGAAAAATTTTTAACCAAAAAATTCAAAAACTAGAGTCTGCAAGCTTCAAAAGGTTTGTTTTTTTATTTCTTGCACGACCATTTTTCACTGAAATACAGCCTGTTGAAAATCACCAAAAAATTGCGAAAATTTTGTTGTTCCCTTAATTTTTGCGAAAAGTATATATATATATATATATAAAAACAAAAATTGCGGACAAAGTAAAAATAAATTCAATGAATAACTTTTTTTTTCAAATACTGATAACGATAATAAAATTTTTGTCAAATAAAAACTTTCAAATAGAAATATCAATTATTGATGAACAAAAATTAACGCTTGTTTCTCAGGTGTTCAACAACGGTCTTGACTATTTTTTTTCACTTTTGTAAAGCGTTAGTTTCATGTATATTGTGTCATATATATTATGATCGTGCGTGTCGAATATACGTATATAAAAACAAATATTGCGGACAAAGTAAAAAATAAATTCAATGCATACATTTTTTTTTAACATTGATAACAATAATAACATTTTTTTTCAGATGAAAACCTTTAAATATAAATGTGAATTACTGATGAACAAAAATTAACCCTTGTTTCTCAGGTGTTCAACTACCGTCTCGATTATTTTTTTCGCTTTTGTAACCCGTGGTTTATTTGAGATCGTTTTCTCCGATAATAAAGATTTTATTCCGATGTCGCCATCTTTCGCGTACACCTCTTTTAAAATTTCATAATGAATTCCGGCTCCTGCTATTTTCAGAATCATTTGATTTGATATCACGCCTTTCAAATATTTTAGACTTAGTGACAGGAGTTTCACCATTACCACTTCTTTATAAAGCTTACAGACTTCAAGAAACATTTCCTTTTTGGCAAAAGTATCACATAGTTTCTCGGGAGTTTCAACATCGAATGGGGCTTCATGAAATTTATCGGATGTTCCGAAATTCAATAAGTCGCGGGCTAAAATTGGTAAATTGAAACTTTTTTTTCGGCTTTTCGTTCAGGCAAAACTTTTTTTATCACAGTCAAACTATTTGAAAACCCTGCGATATTTTTAAAACTCTCGATCAAACCATAATCTATTATATATCGCAGTGAATGAGAGGAGTCGAACAATGCATTATGAGCAACCAAAACGCATGGCTTCGATGAAAATTCGAGAAACTGTTGAAATGAAATTAGAGCTTCACGAGGCGCAATTGTGGCTACTTCTTTGCTGTGGAAATACAGTTTTCCTCCAACGTATTTCAACCCCGTAACCCGGGAAGCATCAGCATCAATCGACTTGGACGGATGGAGATAGACGCTGAATGTTGAATTCTCAAATTTTGCTGCGATTTGTAAAATTTCTGAGTCCTTCGAGAACCCAGACGTCTCCAAATCGAAATATATTATATTGCAACTGTCTACCGATACTGCGATGGTTGGCAAAATATCTAAGAGAAGTAGAAAATCAACAGTTCCCTTGCTCTCTGAACAAGAGTTGATGCCGCAGTTAGTTTCATATTGAATCCCTTCAGATTGCTCCATCGACTTCCTGGAGGCTTCTTTTTTTCGTGCCAATAAATTTCTTCGAGCTTTAGTTGTTGGTAATTTTGCCTTCATCGCTCGTTTTTTTCTTTTTATTTCCAACACCTTCGTGAAAGATGCAGTGTGCTTCCCCGGCGATACATTCAATTTCGAGTTGACGTCCATGATGTGCTTTTCGCCTTCGTTTTTTGTGCATACAGTGCTAGCTAATCGGTAGTCCCCTGATTCGCTCAGGCTGTAGCAGCAATTTTTAGGTGCTTTGTGAGCCATTATATTGTTAATACTTTCATTCGCTTGACTGGAGGCAGCAACAGAAAATTTTGCAGCATTGTCAGCATATTTGCCAAATAGCTCTGAAAGCTTGGTGTATAATTGCTGATTTTTCAGTTCAATTTTATGTGTACCTTTACACCAAACTCCACAGTTTTCATGCTGGCGAAAAACATGCTCAGGGATATTGCGAATAGTTTTCCCTAACTCGGCACTATGTCCTTTATTTTGCACGAGTGCGTAAGAAAAACATTTTTTCAAATGAGGAATAACTTCCTTGTTTCTCATTTCACTGTAACCTTTTCGTAGTTCATACAAAGCATTGGCAAAATTTTTCTTCAAATGATTGCTGTCTGCGAGTTTGAAGACTGTTTGAAGATTTCCCTGTCGTACTGCTGCGATCGTTGAACTATCCTCGTCCCCTATTAGAACTCTCACGTTCAGCCCGATATCTTTGAGAATCGAACTCTCGTTGACTAGAGCGGCGCCTACGTCAGACTCCATCGCCTTCGCACTGCCGCAAAAATTTTGCCTACACTCGTGATCGGATTTGCTGTGGCCGTTGGTACACATTCTACATTTCCGATTTCGCACTGCAAAGTCCAGCACTTTTCCACTCAGAAAACCGACAATCGTACCATAGCCATTTAAACTATTGTAGCTTCGGCTATTGCCCCGCTTGCTCCAGCTCATATCATAGGAAACGATGGTATTCACGATGTTCCCTATTGCTGTGTCAAATTCCTCTCTTCTCCTTACATCATCGTCGATTGTTTGAGGATGAAGGTTAGGGTTAGTGAGAGAGCCGAGGGTCCGCGCGAATGGATAAACTTCGTCGACTTTATCTAGTGGCCTGATAACGAAAAGAACGATAAGCATTTTATTTCAATTAATTGTTTTTTATCATCACCATATATATATCTATTACATATGCCATTATGTCACTGTTGCAATAGTTTCAACAGCGAAAAGTTATATAAAATTTTTCACCTTGTAGCCGAACTCTAAGTTACAAATTCTTTAAAATATCAAGTATAACCATGTTTGCTATTTAAAAAAATATCAATTTACAGATGGATTTGATTCTCACCGCTATATACAAATTTAATATGATTACAATAAGGGATTCATAAAAAGGGAGATGGAGTGCCACGCTGATAAAATGTTATGCTCAACGCAGTGAGAATTTATCATTTCACTGCAATGAATATTTACTGCGATGACACTAAATCTATATCATTTCACCTGACGCAGCAGTAAAATTGATTTTACAAAATTTCTTACAGTGTTGTATACCATAACTATTTCCTCTACAATATCTGTCACCGCAGTGAGAATTCATCATTTCGCTGCATTGAATGTTGACTGCGATGACGCAAAATCTAGATTCCTGACGCAGCAGTAAAATTTATTTTACAAAATTTCTTATAGTGTTGTATACCATAACTATTTCCTCTACAATATCTCTCACCGCAGTGAGAATTTATCATTTCGCTGCATTGAATGTTGACTGCGATGACACAAAATCTAGATTCCTGACGCGGCAGTAAAATTTATTTCACAAAATTTCTTACGGTGTTGTATGCCATGATAACTATTTTCACATGAAAACAAATTTGAACTCACTGGTTATAAGAGAAATTAATGACAACAGAGTCAGGGCGGCTAGGTGGTCTAGTGGAGTAAGTCTCCGGTAAAGCATCGCTAGATACCAGGTTCGATTCCTGGCTCCGTCGTTAATTTTTCAAATTCACCAGTTGTTCAAATTTACATATTTTCAACAAAATTCTCTCGTAGATTAATGATTTGCGCACCCGCATCTCATTTATTAGACGGCATTGCCGTCTTACGGGCTTCTCATCGGAAGCAAAGGATTGAAAGGGTAAACATAACATCTACACACTACAGTCTCCTTACATCGTGCATGCAGAGAAGAAATTCTTACTCATACAAATCGGGCACATGAAAACAAATTTGAACTCACTGGTTATGAGAGAAATTACTGACAACAGAGTCAGGGCGGCTAGGTGGTCTAGTGGAGTAAGTCTCTGGTAAAGCATCGCTAGATACCAGGTTCGATTCCTGGCTCCGTCGTTAATTTTTCAAATTCACCAGTTGTTCAAATTTACATATTTTCAACAAAATTCTCTCGTAGATTAATGATTTGCACACCCGCATCTCATTTATTAGACGGCATTGCCGTCTTACGGGCTTCTCATCGGAAGCAAAGGATTGAAAGGGTAAACATAACATCTACACACTACAGTCTCCTTACATCGTGCATGCAGAGAAGAAATTCTTACTCATACAAATCGGGCACATGAAAACAAATTTGAACTCACTGGTTATGAGAGAAATTAATGACAACAGAGTCAGGACGGCTAGGTGGTCTAGTGGAGTAAGTCTCTGGTAAAGCATCGCTGGATACCAGGTTCGATTCCTGGCTCCGTCATTAATTTTTCAAATTCACCAGTTGTTCAAATTTACATATTTTCGATAACTATTTTCATTACGATAACAGACACCGTGGAGTTAATTATTGAGATAAGTCACATTTGCAAAAATTACACGTACGTTTTTTTTTCTCAACAATAAACACTGAAGTCACAATAGCAGCTTGACCGCAAGTTAATACTTGGTGTCGAGGCGCTGGAAAAAATCTATAGCAATCCTGCATTCCAGTATGCAAAGGTGACACTGCGAATGAACTCAGATGCTAGTGAGAGCTCTTGCGCCGTCTCAGTCTTATCCACTGGGATGTAGGATTGTTATAGAAATATTAGATTGTTGTGAAAACTTACAATTCCAGGCACAATCTTTCCATATTCTCTATAACTAATTTCTTTTCCTCTTCAGCAGCTCCACGGCAGGAATCTTTCGCAGCAGCTTCCAATGCTGGTCCAATTTCTCTTTCATATTTTTCAAAAACATGGGACCCGATGGTTGGGATGTTTAAACAATTCAATAATTTGTTCAACGCCGTTTCTCCAATGCCAGAATGAACTGCACCTGTAAAATGCATTTTGATATTAGGCATATCCTTGGCAGGTTAATCTGTTCTTCGAATTAATTTCTATATTTTGCACAATTGAAAAAATAACTCACCCAATACAGCTTTCGTATTCACATCAGCGTGCGTCTTATTTTCCAACGTTACGTGTGTTTTGCCTGTGCGTACTTGGGTTATAGAACAACACTCGTCGCAGGCAATGTGCAAAATTGAGTTCAATCCCATTCGCGTTTCTTTCACCGCTTTCCTCAATAAAATATCTTTTTTGCAGCGAATACACTTCAATTGTTGGGCCAGATATTCTAAATCGACGATTCGGCGCCCTTCGACAGCAAATTCTTGTTGCCGATCATGGAGGTTATGTCCACTGTCCTCTGGTTTAGCGGCATTCGCTCGACACATGGCGGAAACTGCTTTTTTATCGAGCACTTTTTTCTTCACAAACTGACCCTTGAATCGCGTTTGGGTTGCCATTATCAAGATTTTTTTTCACAAAACAAATATAACTTTACAGAACTCTGACACTTTCACGTTGGACGCTACTATATACTGAAAAATTGCGATGTTGCTCAGTTTACAGTGGCGCTCTCTATATGTGTAGGGGCCCTATCCATGCATAAGGTGTAATTGTGTAGGACATGAACAGTGTACAGCATCGCCAAAAGTTCGAGACAGGCAGCGCCACATACGTATGAGATCTTACTGTACACTGCGGTCGAAACTTTTGGCTGATACGTGTACATACAGAACTACCTTAATGTATATGGGACATTCTTTTACAACCGAACACCTTTGTGACCGACACATTTTTGATTTAGCTGAAATTTTTTTTGACGGGTTCTATATCGAAAAAATAGGGATACGTATTCGAGGATGTTTTATTTCACATATTTCGTAGAATAGAGGGGATCGAAAATTTGATAATTTGGTGTTTTTTGGCTTGGAAGACTCACTTTCAAAAATTCATAACGCCGGTTCTATTTGAGCTGAAAAGTTCTTTTTTTCAACCCAAAGCTAATAAAATGAATTTTAATACAACAATTTTTTCATTTACGATTATTCCAAAATTTATATTGTTATAAATAATCAATATGTTTAAATCGATTTTTAACAATTGCCTTCACCTCTTAGCGAGTTCTCAGCACGACTATCGTATTCTACGTCAAATTATCTATCAATAATACATTTTTATTTGATGGAGAAATTATTATTACTGTAGAAAAAAATTAATTCATCCAGCGCGGCACGTCACATCGGCGCGCGGGTTCCATTGCACGCCTCATTATTTTGCCTCGTATCGTTTTCCTCTGTAATAGGAATGATTACTCTATATTTTCAATTGAATAATATTATTTATTAGCATATGAGACTTTATAAAAAATTTGACAAAAAAATTATAAAATAAAAAATATTATTGTGGCAAATAAAAAATTAATTTAATAAGATTTTAATACATTATTATTAGTTAATAAACACCTCGTTCTGCATTACGTCTCACAATATTTACATTCACTTTTAATATGTATAGTATTTTTCGTTCAAAAATTTGTACAACCGTTTTTTTTTCAATGCTTTCAATTCTTCAGGAGAGGTTGGAATCATACAAATTTTCAAGAATAAATGTAAATATTGTACGAGGTACTGCAGGACGAGGTACTTATCAACTAAAAATAATGTATCGAAATCTTAATAAATTGATTTTTTATTTGAGACAATAATATTTTGTATTTGATTATTTTTTTTTTACATTTTTTATAAAGTCTTATTTGCTATTAGTAGTAGTGATATTTATTGCTCCCCTTAGGGTTACAACGACTCCCGTTTTCCTCTCCCTTTACAAACCTTTTACATATTTTCTTAACCTATTCTTATCCCATTCTTACATCCTACCTTATCCTTACTTATTTTCTGCCAGCCTGCGCCCTGTGCCATTGCCTCGCCGTTCCCTTACTTTGCCTCTTATCCTTTCCTTATTCATTATCCTTATCTTTACTCAACCTTATCCTATTTGACCTTATTCTTTTCCCTATCTGTCCTTATCTTACTCGACTTCCGTTTCCCATTCGTCTCTCACCCTTTCATTTTCTCGTACACCCCTGATCCTTTCCAGTTCTTTTATCCAGACTTCTCCCGCCCCCTCCTCCCCTGACATCTCCCTCACTACCTCCTGCAAGCTTTCTCCCCTTCTATCCCAGCCCATGCACCTTTCCCAGACGTGCTCCTATGTCTCCTCCTCCCCCTCGCACACCTTTCACCTTCTCTTTTCCTCTTCCTCCCAGTACCTTGCCTCCTTCATCTCGCTTCCTAACCTAAATCTTGCCACCCTTTTCCACCCAGTTTCCCCCCAGCTCTTTCCCAGATAACCTGCTATCCCTTCTTCTTTCACGAACCTGTACTATCTGTTGTACCTCGATTCCCCTATTTTCTCCCACCTCTCTTTCCTCTGTTCTTCCTTCTCTCTCTCCTCTATTTCCCTGAAATCTACCTTCCCCCTCTCCCTTCTGGCGACTACCTCTCCACTCACTACTCCCCTCTCCGCAAAGAAGCTTTCCCTTTCTCTTTCCCATCTCAAATCCTGCCTCCCAACTTCTACCTTTTCCCTTATCTCCTCCCAGCATCTCCTAGCTAACTCGCTACCCTCCCCTCTCTCCAGCTTCCTTTCAAAATTCCATGCCCTTCTCCCTGCCCTAATCCTTAGTTTCTCCCCCTGTAGTTCCTCCCTTACCAAATATCCCGGTGTTCTCCCATCCACTCCTAATGTCCATCTCAAAAATCTATCCTGCACCGCCTCGACTGCCATCCTTTTTTTCCAATCCTTCCCAAACCTTCTTTTTCCTATCCCCCATACCTGTCTGATTACTACCCCTGCCTTCCGTACTCTCTCTTTCACATGTGCTTCCTGTCCCCTATTGCACTTTACTGTATACCCTAGGTAGCAAAACTCTTTAACCTCCTCTATCTTTTTCCCTTTCCATCTCTAATCCATTTTTTTCTTTCTGCCACCTCCTTTCCCAAATCTCATAATCGTTGATTTCCCTACATTTACCGTCAGCCTTTTCCTATCCGTATACCTTTCTAACTTCCTAATCATGACCTCCATCTCCTCTTCACGCTCCGCTAGTAGCACTACATGATCAGCATACGCTAACGTCCATACCCTACCGCCAGCCAGCTCCACCCCCCCAACCCTTCTCCCTCTTACCATTTCCTCTTCTAAATCCGCCAGCAGCAGGTTGAATACGTGGGCACTGAGTGGACACCCCTGCCTTACCCCCCTCGCCGTCGAGAACGCCTTCCCACCTTTCCCCCACGCCTCACCCGCCTCTTCGTTTCCTTGTAAATCTCCTCTACCCTTGCCCTTAGCCCTTCCCTCACCCCTCTCCTTTCCATAGCCTCCCACGTTATCTTTCTGTCCACAAAGAACGCCACCACATTTTCCTTATCCATTCCCGCCTGTCTGACAATTAAATAGTTGAGCACGTACACATTATCAATTGTACTCATTCCTTTCCTGAAGCCAGTTTGATTACGCGGTATCAGCCCCTTCTCCTCTACCTCTCTTTCTGACCTGTCCGCTAGTGCCATCGCATACACCTCATATAATGTTGGCATCAACGTTACCCCCCTATACTCTTCTACCCTTTTCCCCTCCCCCTTCTTTGCTATCGGCGCTATCAGTCCTTCTTTCCATTCCGCTGGCCAGCCCTCCCCCACCCAATTCTTATTACACGTTTTCCATACTCACTGCTTCATCTCTTCACCCCCATATCTCCATCTTATTTGCCATTGAATATTATCATTCAATTGAGAATATACAGTAATCATTTATATTACAGAGGAAAACGATACGAGGCAAGATAATGAGGCGTGCAATGGAACTCGCGCGCCGATGTGACGTGCCGCGCTGGATGAATTAATTTTTTCCTACGGTAATAATAATATCTCCATCAAATAAAAATGCGTTATTGATGGATAATTTGACGTAGAATACGATAGTCGTGCTCAAAACTCGCTAAGAAGTAAAGGCAATTGTTAAAAATCGATTGAAACATATTAATTATTTATAACAATATAAATTTTTGAATAATCGTAAATGAAAGAATTGTTGTATTGAAATTCATTTTATTAGCTTTGGGTTGAAAAAACGAACTTTTCAGCTCAAATAGAACCGTCATTATGAATTTTTGAAAATGAGTCTTCCATGCCAAAATCACCAAATTATCAAATTTTCGATCCCCTCTATGTTACAAAATATGTGAAATAAAAAAATCTTCGAATACGTATCCCTATTTTTTCGATATAGAACCCGTGAAAAAATTTTAAGCTGAATCAAAATTGTGTCCGTCGATTTTTATCTAAATCTGTCTGTTCGCTATTTGTTGTTACCTATTCGACCGAGCCGCGTGGAAGGGGTAGATCGCTGTAGTTTCAAAGATGAGTCATTTGATTTATTGTTGTATATACATCTTATTTATTCACAGTTTTTTTTATATACGTATATACAAGGTAGTTATTTCAATGGTTGCCACGCGAGGGAAGGGGTGGTCGTAGTCCTATTGCACCGCGGTGGAGACTGCAGCGATGAAGTGCAGCGATGAATTGGTGCGGTCCTTGGTGGCGGCGTATATCGGCTTTCCGGAGAGCTAGGCGGTGTTGGAGGGCGGCGATTCTCCGGTTCAGTCGCTCGTTGTGGAGACTCCCACTCGCTGTCAGGCGGTGTCGTCTGAGTGGCCGTTGATACGTAGGTGGGTTGAGGCTCTGGAAACGGAGAGACTGCTGCCGGAATGCTGCGGTAGTAACTTGGTGACGTTACTCTCGTTCTTCTTACATCCCACAGCGATAGCAGGATCGCTGGTGGCCTAGTCAGAGGCCTTGATGGGAGGTCCACACGGTGAAGCACCCACGGAGCTGGTGGGTTGTGTGAACTTGTCTTTTTGGTTGGGCTAGCTGTTGCCAGTTCAACAGAGTCCGTCATGCAGTTGTCAAAGTCTGCGTGCTGGTCTGTGGTCGTAGTGTAGCGTAGCGTTGCGTGGCGTAGCGTGGTGTAGCGTAGTGTAGCGTAGCGTAGCAGTGCAGTTAGTTCGTCTGGTCAGTTTCGGCGAGACCGAAGTGTCCTGCCGATCGGTGAGATCGGTGGTCTCTTATCGCAGCCTCGGTTGGGCTTCAGTAGCAGGAAACCACGTTGGCTGATTGCGCGACGCGCTCGGCTGCGTGGGTGGCGTGAGCGGCGCGCGTGACGTAATACTTTCTTCTGTATCGCGCGACTAGAAAGCGTGAAACGCTTGTTGCGGTGCGTGAGTTGTAAGGCGCGCGACCAACTAGTTGACTTCACAAGGTTGTTGTGAACACTGTCCGATTCGTCAAAGAATGCCCCATATTCAAAGATGTTCCACGGAACAAGAAATTGAATTTGCTATATTCACCGTAAAACTATCAAAATAATCAGTTTGGTCGTGATGCAGTCGCTACACGGATGACGTCATCATTTGCATGCAAAATTCGACTCAGTCCTGGTGGTATGGTTACCGACTCAGATTCAGGCCTTATACCGACCGCGTTTTGTCTGATATTGTGTTGTGCTACTCCCCGGTGGAGAGTATCACCTTCGAATGGTTTGGAACCGAGGAAACTTACGCAGAGGGCGCTTCGATCGATTACAACTATTAGATCCAGGTCAGCGGCACCTTAAATATCTTACTATCTGTAATAAAACTGTGAATATTTTTTTTCTCGGAAATAGCTCAACAAAATTTACCAATAGTCGATAGTCAATGTATTTTTTCCGATCAATAAATGATTGCTACTACTATGAAAAATTCTCCAATGATTATCATAGTTTATTTCGCAAATTTTCAATGATGCTTGATTCAATGAATGAAGGGAACCCAATACTCACACTGAGAATTCGAGTAATATTTGATTTATTGAAATGTATGTATGTATGTAATCTTTATTGTTCCCCTTGGGGTTACAAGGACTTCCCTTTTCCTCTTCCTTTACAATATTTTTTTTTTTTTTTTTACATGTTTTCTTAACCTATTCTTACCCTAATTCTTACTTCCTACCTTATCCTTACTTAATTTCTAATTGCCTGTGTCCTGTGCCATTGCCTTGCCATTCCCTTACTTTCCCTCTTATCCTTTTCTTACTTTTTATCCTTATCTTTACTTAACCTTATCCTATTTTACCTTATTCTATTCCCTAATTCGTCCTTATCCTAATCGACTTCCATTTCCCATTCATACCTCACTCTTTCATTCTCTTGTACATCCCTGATCCTTTCCAATTCTCTCATCCAGACTTCTCCCCCCCCCTCCTCACCTAGCATCTCCCTCACCACCTCCTGCCAGCTTTCCTCCCTTCTATCCCAGCCTACGCACCTTTCCCATACGTGCTCCCATGTTTCCTCCTCCCCCCCGCACACCCTACACCTTCTCTTTTCCTCTTCTTCCCAGTACCTTGCCTCCTTCATCTCGCTTCCTAACCTAAATCTTGCCACCCTTATCCACCTGCTTTCTCCCCATCCCTTTCCCAGATATCCTGGTATCCCTTCTCCTTTCACTAGCCTGTACCATCTGTTGTACCTCGATTCCCTTATATTCTCCCACCTCTCTTTTCTCTGTTCTTCCCTCTCTCTCTCCTCTATTTCCCTAAACTCCATCTCGCCCCTCTCCCTTCTCGCGACTACCTCTCTACTCTCTGCTCCCCTTTCCGCAAAGAAACTTTCCCTTTCTCTTTCCCACCTCGATCCCTGCCTCCCAGCTTCTGCCTTGTCCCTTATCTCTTCCCAGCATCTCCTAGCTAACTCGCTACCCTCCCCTCTCTCCAGCTTCCTTTCAAAATTCCATGCCCTTCTCCCTGCCCTAATCCTTAGTTTCTCCCTCTGTAGTTCCTCCCTTACTAAATATCCCGGTGTTCTCCCATCCACTCCTAATGTCCATCTCAAAAATCTATCCTGTACCGCCTCGACCGCCCTCCACTCTCTCCACCCCCATATCTCCGATGCATACTCTATTACCGTCCATACTAGCCTGTCAAATAACCAAATCCTTTTTTCCCAATCCCTCCCAAACCTTCTTTTTCCTATTCCCCATACCTGCCTCATTACTACCCCTGCCTTCCGTACTCTCTCTTTCACCTGTGCTTCCTGTCCCCCATTGCACTTTACTCTATACCCTAAATAGCTGAACTCTTTCACCTCCTCTATCCTTTTCCCTTTCCATCTCCAATCTATGTTTTTCCTTCTACCGCCTCCTTTCCTAAATCTCATAATCTTTGATTTCCCTACATTTACCGTCAGCCTTTTCCTATCCATATACCTTTCTAACTTCCTAATCATTACCTCCATTTCCTCTTCACTTTCCGCTAGTAACACCATATCATCCGCATAAGCTAACGTGCATACCCTGCCGCCGGCTAGCTCCACCCCCCCAACCCTTCTCCCTCTCCCCATTTCCTCTTCTAAGTCCGCCAGCAGCAGGTTGAACACATGCGGACTGAGCGGACATCCCTGCCTTACCCCCCTCGCTGTCCAAAACGCCTCTCCTAGCTTACCCCCGCTCCTTACTCGACTCTTTGTTTCCTTGTAAATTTCCTCTATCCTTACCCTTAGCCCTTCCCTCACCCCTCTCCTTTCCATAGTCTCCCACAGCACCTTCCTGTTCACTGAATCAAAAGCAGCTTTCAGGTCCACAAAAAACGCCACCATCTTTCCCTTATCCTTTCCCACCTGCCTATTGATTAAATAGTTAAGAACATATATATTGTCAATGGTGCCCATGCCTTTTCTGAAACCCGTTTGGTTTTGCGGTATCAAGCCCTTTTCTTCTACCTCTCTTTCTAACCTATCCGCTAATGCCATCGCATACACCTTATATAGAGTTGGCATCAAAGTCACCCCCCTATACTCTTCTACCCTTTTCCCCTCCCCCTTCTTAACTATCGGCGCTATCAATCCCTCCCTCCAATCCTCTGGCCAGCCCTCCCCCACCCAAACTCTGTTACATGTTTTCCATATCCACTGCTCCATTTCTTCCCCCCCATACCTCCATACCTCGCTAACTATTCCATCCCCCCCTGGTGCCTTTCCATCCCTCAGCTTTCCTATCACCTTTTTAATCTCTTCCCTCTGCAGCTCCCCTTCCCCGTCCCCCTTCCTATTTACCGACTCCCCGCCTTCTGTTACCTTGCTTTCTACCCCGCCTAATACTCCCATGAAATACTCCCTCCACTCCTGATCTCCTGTTTCTTCATTCACCCTCTTCCACTTCTTTCTTTCCCTATTAACTATCTCCCATACCTTGCTTTCTGTCCTTGCTTCCGCTGCTTCTTTTATGAATCCCTCATTTTCTTTCTTTTTCCTCTCCTCGCATAGCCTATTATATTCCCTTCTTTCCTTTCTATACGCGTCCCCTTCCCCCTCCCCCTTTCTCCATTTCCTTAGACTCTGCCTAACTTCCGCTTTTTTTCGCCTACATTCCTCGTCCCACCATCCCTTTTTCGCTTCCCTCCCCCTCCCTCCTACATCTAAGGCTCGTCTAAACTCCCTTATTCTTTTCTCTATCTCTTTCCCTACATCCACTTCTCCTATCCCCTCCCATTTGACTTCTGTTCTAAACCTCATCCTACCCTCCTCCGTCCAGTCTCCTCTATTAGTTCCCCCTACTCTTTTTCCCTTCCTTGTCCTAGCCACTGCCCCCCTCAACCACACTATTACCGGGTGATGATCCGAGTCAACCCTATCCCCAATCTCTATCCTTTTGACCCTATCCCTCACCTCGATGTCTCCTATAGCGTAGTCTATCACTGTCACCCCTGCCCCTCCTACATACGTAAATTCCCCCTCCTCATCCCCCTCTATGTTCCCGTTCATTATTGTCCATCCTGTCTCCTCTAAAAATTGCACCAGCTGCCTACCTTCCGAGTTTATTTTCCTGTCCTTTGATTTCCTACTCCTACTCTCCTCCTCTCCTTCTCCCTAGCATCCTCCCCCCTCCTGCCCTGTCCTGGCATTAAAATCACCCCCCACTAACACTTTTACCCCTCCCTCTATCTCTTCTGCCCGCTCCTTCAATTCCCCTATCTTTTCTTTTAGGTCCCCATTTACGTATATTCCTACTACTACCCATTTTTCCCCCCCTACACTTATTTTCCTTTCTATCATGCCCTCTTTTACCTCTTCCCTCCCTCCCTCCCTACTTACTATCTCCCTTCTTACCCCTGATAGCATTCCGCCTATTGCTCTTCCCTTCCTATTTTTTCGAACCGCATACTGCACTTCCCATTTATACCCTACTGGCAACTTATTTCTAATCCTTTCCCACCCCTTCTTTTCTATCCATGTCTCCATTAGAAATATTACATCCCACTCCCCTAGCCCCCTCCAGAAATCTTCATCCTTTCTCGCGAGCCCCGCCACATTCCAAAAAGCTACTTTCCACCCCTCCCTTTCTGTCTCGCCTACTCCCCTCTCTCTCCTCCTTATTTCCCTCCCCACCTGCCTCTGTCCCCCCCCACTACCCATTCCCCCGACTGCCTTTCCCTACGTACCCTTCCCTGTGCTTCTATACTTCCCTCTTGTCTTTCCTCGCTTGCTGACCTTTCCCTATCGCTTTCCCCCACTTTTCCCCTCCCCTTCCTTTGCCCCCCTTCCCTCGCTCTCCCTGTACCATCCCTAAGCACTTCTCCTATCTCATCCCACTTCCACATTTTCCCTTCTATCCAGATCTTTGCATACCCTATTCTTACTCTGTTTCCCCTTCTCTCCTCAATAGCTGCTATCTCCCTCAACTTCCATTTCATTCTTCTCTCTGCCCAGGTGAGATCCTCGTCTATTCTCTCCTCCCTCCCTTTGAGTAGGCTTTTTCTTCCCATTACCTGCCTCTTTTGCTCCCTATTTCCTAGTCTTGCTATCCATATCCCCTTTTCTCCCCCCTTTTTCGCGCCTACCTCCCACATATCCTTTACCTCAACCTCTACCCCTATCAGCTGCAAAATCTTTTTCAACTCTTCCTTTTCTCTTCCCTTCTCAAGTCTCGCTCCTCTCAATACTATATTTCCCCTTCTTTCTTCCCTTTCTTTCCTCTCTATGGCCCACTCCATCTCTTTTAATCTATCTATTGTTACCTGCGCCACTTCCGCATTTCCCTGTACCTGCCTTTCTCCCCCTCCTTCTGCACTCTTCTTTTCTAATTCTATCAGCCTCTCCTTTACCCTTTCCATCTCACCCCCTCTCCGCTCTTCTACCCCTTCTAGTCTTTTACCTAGATCCCTTATCATTTCCTTCATCTCCCCCCTCTCTACTTCCCACTGCTCTTCCCTTCTAGCCATTTCGCCTTTAATCTTTTCCACTTCTTCCCTGATCCCCCTTCCCTGCCCTTTGACCTCCTCTAGACCTATCTTTAGCTCTTCCCTAATCAACCTTAACATATCTTGTATACCCCCTCCCTCTACCTTCCCTTCCTCCCCTGTCTTACCCTCCGGCGATCGGTGCACTTTCCTGCTTTTCCCAAATACTCTTTCTCTTTCCTGCAACTCGTCTGCCTCTTCCTCCCCTTTTTCCCCTTCCTCCTCCCGCTTTCTCTTCCATAAGTCTAGCACCGTCGCCGACGATCCCAGGCTATGCCTCCTATCCCTCCCTAACGCTGCAACTGCCCCCGGCCTACCTTTCTTTTTCTCCTCCTCTTCCCTGTTCGCCCCTTCTTTTTGGCCACCCGCGTTACTCATACTCTTTCTTTCCTTCACCGCTCCCTACCTTATCTATCCGCCGCCTACCTGTCTACTCTATCCCCCTTCTTACTCCCTAGGTGTCACTGCCTATTCCTATCTTATCCGAAACGTTGCCGTCCGCCTGCTCTTTCTGCCTAACCTCAAAACTCTCCCCCTTCTTTCTTTTTCCCCCGCCCTTCCCTTCTATCCCTGCCTCCCTATTCCCTTCACCCGACCGCCCGTCTATGTCTTCCCCGCTCCTTCTCTGCCCTATTTCCTTTTCTCCTCACCTTTGCTATCCTGCTAAATTCTCTCCTTTTCTCTCGGACTCTTTCGCACACCTGTCACTCACATTCAAAACGGAAACGGAAGTCCTGATTTATTGAAATGATTTCTGTATTTCATGTTAGTGCGGTTCAAAACAAAGAAAATCTGACGGAAGCGTAGAACTCAGGAACGTAGATCATATCCTGTGAGACAAGTTGAAAAACAACTTTCTCAAAATGCGCTTTAACGTCACAATAAGCTTCGAAGACAATCATGTTTTAAAGTAATATCAGAACATTGATACGAGGATATTGACTTTTTGGATTCAAGATTGTGTCCCTTGTTCCATAATAATAAATGAATATTTAATTTTCAACGAAGTTCATAAAGATTTTTTTCCGAATAATGTAATCCGATACAATATCTTGTTCATAGTCCTCCGAACCTCACCTTGTAACAAGGATATTTGGAAAGAGTCCCTGTGTTGCAGAAACTATTATAAAATTCTTGGATTTCCATTCGTGCCACTGAATAACTTCTACGTTTCAGGTTCCATTTCCAATCTTAGGATGAGATGTTTTTTGTTCTAGACAATGCAAACACGAAATGCAGAAATAATTGCGGTGAATGGAGATTTACAAGATTTCAGTCTTAACGTAGGGTCCCGTAAGAAGTGTAAAATTTAATTTAGTTTTAAGCTATCGATAAATTGCAGGATATCTCTGTGATCCAGATTTGTAATAAAAAAGTTAGCGAGTGAGTAAGTCCTGTAGCAGACCAAGTGATTATTTGTAAGGCAACCTGTACTAGTAAGTGAATGCATACTTGACACTTCACTGGGGTTCCACGAAACCGAAGCACGGGTGATAAGTGCAACTAGCTAACCGGATGACACCGTCAACAAATATTAACTTTGAATACATTTACAACTGAAGTTATTTAACATTTCTAGATTTGGATTGGTTCAGTTTGCCTAGCAAAATTCAACCCTTCAATCTGATTAAGGACTTGAAAGACTATTTATCTGAATTTAATGCTAAAGAGAGTGAAAATAAGCTTCAAAATAAGGTATCAAATTAAATTGTATAAAATTTGAAAAATAATGCTGGTCAAGGATAATGCTTGAATAAGGTGCACAGAGTGATTCCACGGTAGAATGAATTAGCAGCAACCGTTGAGTAACAAATTTATCACTATTGGCTCGATCAAAGCAAAATGATGGGATATTCAGCCACTATGATCTGAAGTGTATCCCGCTCTTCAATTTTGCGTCAACTCATGTTAAGAAGGTGGCGATGGCCTGATGAAATTCACACTGGCACCAGATGTCTGACGGAACAACCAGGTTTGATGGTTGTAATGATTGCACCACTCGAGAAACCAGAATTCTTGCCACCGAAATGTTTTGACCATCAGGTGAGACATAATTTTCTTCGTGTCAATCAAAGTTCAAACTTTGAGCCTGCTGAAAAAAAAACTAAATTTATCATCGAATCCATGTTAAAATATTGTAATAGTCAATGATCACGAAATTAGAAATTTACTCACATGCTTCTATGCCTGACAACTTTGATCCCGCTGTGACAATGAATTATTTCGTACCTTAAAATATCAGAAGCTATCATCATCAGACAGAAGCTTTTGATAGTTTTGGATACAACTACTTTCCAATAAAATGCACAAA
Organism: Neodiprion pinetum; assembly: GCF_021155775.2. Classification (NCBI taxonomy): domain Eukaryota; kingdom Metazoa; phylum Arthropoda; class Insecta; order Hymenoptera; family Diprionidae; genus Neodiprion; species Neodiprion pinetum. The sequence continues at coordinate 15,394,146 of NC_060234.1, forward strand.
ACATAAATCGTGAATGACGCGCATTTTTAATTTTATATCAACAAAGAATCTGTTTACAACAAACGTAGTTGTTACTTACCCATCTCTGTTTGTCCAGACTCCCACTTGTTAATGACATTTCACATTGAATTTCATATTTCTACTCGCAATGAATAACACCCAATATCTGTATCATTTGATATTTGCTTTTCCGTTGAATTCTTTATTGCATCTGTTGAATATCTTTCAATATCGACCACGGTATTGCTAAACGATACTATTCTGTTCAGACAATTCACGCTTCGTAAAAATAAACAGCAACATAACCTCAATTCGCGGTTTTACGCGCGAGAGATTCTTGTCTCATTTTGTGCCCGTTGGCCCCCTGCTCAGCAGACGGAAACATCGCCACGGGGCGATTTCACCGACCAATGAGATTGAATTATTTGGCGCATGCACATTGACTGCATAGTTTCCAGAGATTGTCGCCGTATACATATTGGGTTATTGGTGGAAAGAAAAGAACAATATGTATTGTATACAATTGAAATTTTGCGCCATAAGATGGCAACAGTAGTATGTGCGTATATGCGAGACATGTCACCCTTTCGGAAAAGCGGTATTGTCGCACACTACGTTGTTTCTCCTCTGTGCAAGCAAGCATCGTTACGAGACATGCTGTTTTCTATTAAATATTATAAATATCTATATTAGTATCAGCAATCAGTCTACACTGTCGTATAATGTTACCTTTCCCTAACAACAGTTATTTGTCTAATTTAGATTAAGATGATTCATCATCATTATTATACATAAGCCGAAAACTTGATGCAATTGCTGATAAATAGAACTTTCTATTCAAAGCTTCCAACTGTTATTTTCAAACAGTATATTTCTCCCACCACCACCACCACCACCACCAATAAAATAGTGGCTATCCTGCGGTGAACATTTGAAACTATGCAGAGTCGATCATTCATGGTGACGCCCTTGCCGCTAGCTCCTCGGCCGATACGGTAGTCTGCCTGTCAGTAAAATCAAACAGAAATATCGATGGTGCTATCTATGATCAAGCCCCTGTCGGTAGCACCTTCGCCGGTAAGGTAGGGTGGCCCTTTCAACACCTCCGTCCATAATGAAGGAATTCTCACGCCCCGTGAGGGGGAGGGTTGGGGGGGTGGGGGCAACGCTGACAGTGAGTGACGTAGGAAGTGGAGCAGGCTCTGTCGGTACGCCGCAATTGTGGGACCCTATATATAACCCGCTATTGTTAAACGGGATATTTCTAAGTTCAGTACCTGTGATTATCCTAGAAATAACGTCTATGTTATACTATTGGTCAACAATAAAGTTATGAGGCTTATGAAAAATGGGAATAAGGAGAAGATTATGCCAGAGTTTGTAAGATTATGGGCCAAACTCTACTGCTTTACAATCCAAGGTAAAGGCAATAAAAAGAATTCTCAAAGCATGAAAGGCTTAGTACTTTAGAATCTCACGATTGATTATTATAAGCCATGTCACTTTTACATGGCGGATCTGCAATTGCAATAATGTCTGATTTGCGGCAAATAGCTTGAGGTGAGCACTATCACACAAGATAAGTACGCACTTACTTGTAACGACGATAAATGGATAATTTTGTCAAATGAAATTTATGCACTGCCTTGGAAATATCGGGGAAGGTAAAATGTGAATATTGTAAATTTTATATTTTTTGCGAATATTGTTAATTTTACGTAATATTAATACTGCAATTATTGTAAATTCTTATGTCAACACTGTAAATCTTATGTCATGTAAACACTATCAATATCGGTGTTTCGGCAAAGTATTGTAACGTTCGTTGATGTTACGGAAATAAAATATGGATCCGCGAGTTTAATTATCAAGTCAAAATCAAGAGCGTGAATTAAATGTTGTGAAAGAGCTTCAATTGCGTAATATGTGTTTCTCATTTAAAGTCTGAAACAAGACTGTTTTTACAATAATGTTGGTTGACGCAGCAACCTCATTCTTTTGAAAGACATAAAAGGTTTATCAACGTTTTTTATCTATGATGACTACTAGATCATTAAAAAGGGGGCAAAACGGGTGATTTCACCCTTTGTAACAGTATTAAATCAGTTAAATGTGTGTCTCGCTACACTCAAAATCGTCCTCACGCATGGACGCACACTCGCGTGCATGTATGTGTATCATCAATGTGTATTCTCGCCTGTAAATCTTCAGTTATCGTTCTCTTCTCTTGCGATACAGATCGCATCATATCTGTATCTTCCTCAAATAAAATAATCTCTAATTAGTAATCAATTATCATAATCATCCCGCTTCCTCGCTATAGTCAATCAACACTAATTCGCGGATCCCACGTCGATGATCCATATCTTTTTCGCCTTCTCTCTAAACAATCTGAAATACTGCACATTTTTTATAGTGTAAATACTGTCAATTTTATGTTCAACACCTAAGACTATACTCCTTCCGCTACTATCCTTAGTGGACGCATTGCTATTTCAAAATGTGAATAGCATATGTTAAAGAACAGAATTTTTCATTGAATATATTGAAAAATTGTGAATACAAAAAATTTTTTAAAGTTGAATCAAAGTTATCAAAAAGTAAGAAGCAATTTTTTTCTGATGTGTATTATTATAACGGGTACATTGCGTATGTAATAAGAAGAAATGTGAAAATATTCTTCTGATTTAATGTCTTATCACCATTTTGAAAATAATTATAAATTGTAATTCACATAACTGTTTTATTCAGCCAGCTATCGTTTGAAAGGTAAAATTCTAACTACTTCACATAGAGCTGATTCCCGCGTTTGCTTCATACCTTCGCCACCAGGTAGCAATAGGGGTATGCTACCAAGTTTCTCCTCGTAGAAACCACCTCTAATGGGATGATCTCTACAATCATTAGGTTTTTGAAGGCGCGTGCGATTATCACAATCACTTGGAATTTTCTCAATTTCTCACCTGCTCTGCAATTTTTTTACCCCCAGCATGCTCCAACTGGGCTCATATCGCCATCCCACGAACTCGGAATCTTTTCTTTTGCCCACTCGTTGTACAATATACTATAATCTGTACATACCCCATACTATATCCTACACAAACCCCATTCCATACCCTCTACACAGAAAATAATTTCTATTCATTTTCTAAAACTTTGATCAAAACTTTTGGAACTATTATTTTCATTAAAAATTTTTTTTTCATTTTTAAAAAACGTATTTTTCCCATTTTGATTAACACAGAAAAAAAGTTTCCACTTTTAATTTTGGAAACTTCTTTCTCAAGTTGAGAAAATTTTATATACTATACCATACTATACCCTGATCAACCTTTTGATGCTTAGGTATACGTCGGAGAAGGTGTCGATAAAGTCCAAAAGTGGACAAAAGGTGATTACTGCTATAAAATCTGTATCGACACAGGACCGTTTATCAAGATAACCCCTTTGTTTGCGGCTTCTATAAGGAGTCTGTGAGGAGTTCGATGCATCCTGTGCGTATTTTCATGGAAGAAATACAGAAAGGCAAACTCTCAGCTTCACGCCCATGAACCATCTACAACCAGCTTCAGGGAACACCGATGTAATCCGTATTTTCATTAAAAACCTAGATGAGTGTGTGCTGCCTGAAAAAAAATCCGTAGACATTTTAGAGGAAGCAGTCCGCTACAACCTCTAAGTGGTTGACGAGCTCGTGAATGAACTTGATGACGATATTATGCAATTTTTTGAAGTGAGTGGAGGTTGATCACGGATATTATTCGTGGCCAGAGAATTGGTGTGTAGCATTACATTGAAATATAATAATTGAACTCACAAAATAAATATTCAGTGTTTAATTGAAATTTCATTCACTCCTATACAGAATTCACCTCCATCTCCGCATTCACATTTCTAGATATGTTGTAAACAATGGTACAACTATTACTAATTTCATTTTGTACTTATTATTATATCATACTCACATAATCACTTTATATGTCTTATTGCACTTGTTTTCTTATTCTTGATATATGTGTACATTTGTAATAAAATGCTATTTTTCTAATTAATATTACTTGAAACCGTTCCTTTGTACATATTGTCTACATTTTTTATGTAAACTATTGGATGGCGGACAGTCTTCAACTAAAAGTGTAGGGCCAATATCACGCTGATGGTGTGATGGGCACTCCTCCATATTAAGAACGGATTTTTCACTATCAAGAATCTCAGTCAGCCATGCTCTTTCTTCTGTCCCTTTGTCGCATATGCAACACGGGTATTTCACCATTTCTTTTGCAATCTTCCGCACATCTGTGTGAGATTTTTCACCTGAATTCCACGGTATTCTACGGTAATTGCGTGTTAACCAAGCGTAAGTAGCTCTATTTTCGAGCGGTAAGCCTAACAAATCATAGGCTGGCTTGCAGATGATGCGCCCCAAACTCAACCCATTTACGATGATGACGGCAAGTTCTTTGGGTCTGAGCTTCTCACCACTACCAAGAAAACATTGCATATCCAGGATGATCTCCATATTGTAGACCATTATTGGAGTTATGTGTTGATTTTTCGTTCGTGAGCATTGGTGGAAAACTGACTTTCGTCCTCATGCACATCCACTTTTATTTCCTCACGGTTCGCAGTCGTCCGAAATCGCAAACAAGCAGACATAATTCCGAATTCGGGTGAAAGTCTGTACCCAGGGGTTTTTGCGGTCACTAAATACGTATTCAAAGTCAAAATGTCGAAAAACAAAATGGCGGCATCAATATTAACGGCTACTTTTTGGGGGGTTGATCTGATTTCCGGGAAATTCATTTTTTAGGAATCTCTATGGCTGCCGATGATAAATATGAAGTCAAATTTTGAGAATCACGATTGCAAATGAATTGAATGAATAGAAAATTTTCCGGGCACTTTACATGTAAAGGTTTGGAAAGAAAAGGTTTGGAATAAGGTAATGAATCCCTGTTATAATGATATTGAAAATTTATTTCTATATAATTTTACAATTTATAGTCTTACTCGTTATTCGATGAATCCGAGAGAAAATCATTGTTATCATCTACAGATTTATCGCTTTCATTATTCTTGAAAGGAATCTGACAGAATTCCGTAACTGAAAGTAAAATCAATTGTTCAACCGCAACTGTGGTTAATGATCTTATTTTTTCAGAGGAACTTCTCGGAAACTAGATATTAGTCGATCTGACGTGTTAGTAAAAGCTTGCAAAACACGTCTTCCATGGTTAGAATTCGGCCACAAATCGCTTTATCAATATACCATCAATTCCCGTTATAGAAGCAGAAGCTTTAGAATTTTCGGAAAACTGCCGAGCTGTATTTCCGTCATTTGAAGTTCCGTAGCCTTGTTTTGGTTGATCAATAATGAGCCCTAATCTTTCACGAAAATCTTGTATATTTTTTTTTATTTTCTCTCAAGTCCTTCTTTATCTTCTTCGCGCGCTTGCCACTTTTGTATTTATAATTTGTGAGATACATGCAAGCAACATCCAAAAAACCGTATCCAAGCATGCGGCGACGCTATTCCGAATTTGAAGTAATTTTCAATAATCTGTCTTTCCAACATATTGTCGATATTATCGAATTGTTTAGACGTAACGCCTCAAAGGTAGCAACGAATACTTGACGATATATTCGTTATCGAATTACAAACTTTACCGTCTATCATTGTCAACACAAGATCGAAATCCATGTTAATTTCTTTGTTTTGTGTAAACTAATTTTTCAAAGAGCACAAGGTTTTTTTTGTTGCGCTTCGATACAATCAATTTCCCCCCTAATTGCTTTAGCAGTTTCGTGCAAAAAACATATTTTTTTGTTGTGCGACAAAATCTTGGCGACGAAGAACGAGGATTATTCTAAATAATAACCCATGGATTAACTTTATCAGAGATTTGCAAAGTAACCAGTGAAATAAAGAAAATGTTGGCATCCGATGCATTCCCGTCTTCATCACCGTGTTTTTGTTAGTAAGTGTTGTAAACCAGAAGTGCCATCGTATCCCCATTTTCATATCAATTCTTAACTGTCAAGTTTGTTTTCAGGAAGACTTCTTATAACGTCCGATTTTGCCATTGATAATCGTTTAGCTGTATGGTTTAACAATGCTTGGGAGTCCAACTGTGGCTGCACTCTCAGTTCTAGAAATTTCTGACTTATCAGGGTAACACTTTTTCTTAGCACTTAATATGCTGCTTTAAAGCAGCTATCCTGTACAATTAATTTTGTCGGATGTGGAACGTATTAATTGATATAGACTTTTCGTCACGCCCCTTTCTACAAGAAATGATAATGTTTCATTGCATGACAACACTCTTTCTGGAACGTGTTCTGTATATTTCCGGTACTTTGATGCCGTTGATGGACTGCGTTCTGTGACATCAAGATTCCAGATTCAGAAATTTCCAGAAGCCCGGAGATCCATTTGTGTAGCCAGTTCTTGGACACTGTATTGTTCACGTATCTTGTCTATCATCCTCCGTTTTGACCTGTCATTCAAATCGTCCCAACTTTTCGAAAGACGCCAGGGCCCCATTATGTTTCCCGTGGAAGTCTCCGAACCTTCCTTTTTAAATGTGAAAAATACAGGAACGTTGAACTACCTGTCGATTTGTTCAAAGAATCTGTTTTCCGTTCTGTTTATTTGTTTCCACCTTTTCCTGAATTCCGATACCAATGTTTTCATGGCATATTTTTGATTTTGCCGCAAAATGTATGGATGCTCCTGTTTTTTGACAGCTCTGCTTCAACAATTGCATTGAACATGTTAATTTTCTCGTTTAATACCCGTTGTACGAATTCGAAAATTTCCCTCCTCGTAAAGAAAATGTCTTTGGTATTATCCGGGGGATTTGTAAGAATTGAAAAATATGATCACTTCAAAGAATTAATTTCACCGATTTCCTATAAACAATATTTCGGACGCGAAAACTATGAAAAACTGCCGAAAATGCACATATATTCCCCGAAAATATAAAAAACGCGAAACTGGCGGCTATGGGCAGCTATTTTCTGGATATGTTTTGAAGAAATGTTTAAGCATCAATGTCCATTAGGATTTAAAGCCCCGCCCGACCCCACTTTCGACTTATTGCTTTTTATAACACGAATTTTCAGAACATGGCCAAGGAAAACACCACCACCTTTATTGATGATTTACTATTTCACATACTTACGTTCCGGAGAAGAATTCATTTTGCGGAATGCAAATCCATTAAGTTTTCAATATTCTAGACGCGTCTAAACTTGAACTTTATTTTGCCGCGCGACGAGCAAACAATGCGGCAGGCCCGACGCTCACGAATGAAACGCATTCCTGAGCCAGGTACTGACACTCCATCTTTCTTAACGGTCATAATACATACTAAGGGTACTGCAATTATTCTAACCATTAAAGGTCCATAGAAAAAATATCTTTATTTTGGGTTTTGTCCATTTTTTCGGTATTTCGGACCACTGTGCGGTTCAAAGAAGTAGTGGGGACTAATTACAAAGATATGGAAGGGATGATGTGGTTGTTTACATTCAGCAATGTCACGGCGTACAACGGCATGAAAATTTAAATCAGTTGAATTCTTCCCCGCAGTTCCTCAGCTGCGAACGATTTTTCCTTGCCACATTGCACATTTCGGTCAGCTTCTTCGAACCTTTCTACAGAACCCTCACAATTCTTGATGATAAGACGACGTTGTATTCCTTATCAGTCGTAGCCAGAACATATAAATTTTCGTTTTAACAAGGTTTGGATTCGTAATGTTGTATATTCTACGAATATCCAGTTCGGACATCTTCATCGGCTGGCCTTCCAAACAACTGACGATGTTCATTTTTCCAAGATAGATTGCGCTTGATCAGATTTTTTTTTCTCAAAAATTAGAACAGCTCGCAGTAAGAACAGTGTAATAATTGATATAATTCCATGTTTATATACCATCCACCTTCACCGCATCCTCCCCTTACCCTCTAATAAGACTTGATGAACATTTCATTGGAATTCTTACTATTATTAAATCAAAAACTGTGCATTCCAAAAATCTATAACAGTTGTATTGGAAAAACATGTTTTGAACCTGCACGTCTCCATCAATGGTTTGAGTTGATGTTTGTAGAAAAATATGGTTGTGAGATAACGTATCAGATGAAGAGTTTGACCCTATAACTGTATATCAATTATTATTGAATTTAAAAGAAAAACCCAACGAGATGTAATTCACGGTATCGATCATGATTACTTATTACGACCAATAGATTTTACATGGCCGCATCAAGAGCTGAAAATTTACCGCAAAAGTATTGTACAAATAAATGTCTGAAACTTCACGCACGTAGATGAAATATAAGTGAACTGATTAAAATCTAAGCTAGAAGTCGAAGTAGAAGTGAGATATAGCCAAAGTGTGCGAATGCAGTAATTAAGGTACAAGTATTCAGAATAGTAGGAAATACATATAGCTGGGTAAGTGCAATTGAGAACGGTGTGAGTTTTTGAGGTCTAGCTTCATACCGAATGGAAATTGGAAGACGAAAAACGTCTGTAAATTCTTTGAAATAACCTCATAGTCTTATAGAGTTACATGCAATTATAGTTGCATCAGGTGAATTTCTCCAAGAAGGATCTAGCCGGATGAAAATAGTGAATCTGCTTCCACCCATTTTACGATGCTGATTTTTTCAAACGTTCCTAACCTAAAATAATAAGTTCATGCACAATTCCAGCCTTCTACGTCGAATCCGAAGCGTCTTTGTGCTGAAAAATGTGTTTTCTCGAATTTTGTTGTTTGTAGATACCAAGAGATGACCAGAAAATTTGAAAAATTCTGGAAAGGCAGAAACATCTCAACATTTATGGAAGAATTTTCCCCGTTTTTTTGATGCTAAACTCTATTTTGAATCATAAAATCTTTATTTCAAAAATTATTCTATAGTGTGTTGCGGGATAGTGATCACGATGAGCAGCTATCGATGGCCACATCCACACCAAGCCGTCATGTTATTGCGGCCTATTTCGGGTTCCTAACACGTTGACTATACAGTAGGGTGGGCCAAAAAAAATGAGTATTTTTTTTTTTACTTTATACTCTGAAAATCGGTTGCTAGATACCTCTAAAGAATTCTCACCAAATATGAGCTCTTAATTTTGATAACAAGGTCCTCCGCTTTACAATCTTGCATTTTTTCCTGAGTATTAGAAACAAAAATTCATATCTCTTTGACAACTGTTCGTTAAAAAATATCTCTCCTCATATTCTTGTAGGAAATCGAACGCTCTACAAAAAAGGTCTCTTACAATTTTTTCGTAAACCTTACCGTTTAAAAGATATCAAAGCTTAAAGTTTGATTATTTTAAGAGAAATTTCTGTTTTGTTTATGAATTTTTTAACTCGCTTACAAAAAATTTTGATGAATTGCACAACTCATAGTTTTGTAGTAAATTAACTGCTCTACAAAAAATTAAGTTAAGCGTTTAAAAGATATTCATCGTCAAACTTCAATGCATACTAATTTTAACAGTTTTTGATGAATAATTCGAAAAATTTCAATTTAATTTATAAGTTTCATGAAAATTTTAGTTTCTGTCATGAAAGTAACTACCGTAAAAGATTTTCGTTTGAAAATTCATTTAAAATTTATTAATTTTATAATCCCTGATTAAACAAAATGATTTACAGGGTCTAAAAATCATTTAAAATGATTCAAATTTCAGAATTTCAAGTACTGCTTCTTATGGGAGTTAAATTATTTCTAATTATGTTGTTTATTCCGGGATATTTTTATACATTCTATGTTTAATAATTCAATAGTCTCGATTATATTGTTAATTATCTCTATGGCGTTTACATGGAAGTTTGACGATGAATATCTTTTAAACGGTTAACTTAATCGACAAATCATAAGACACCATTTTTGTAGAGCAGTTAATTTCCTACAAAACTATGAGTTGTGCAATTCATCAAAATTTTTTGTAAGCGAGTTAAAAAATTCATAAGCAAAACAGAAATTTCTCTTAAAATAATCAAACTTTAAGCTTTGATATCTTTTAAACGGTAAGGTTTACGAAAAAATTGTAAGAGACCTTTTTTATAGAGCGTTCGATTTCCTACAAGAATATGAGGAGAGACATTTTTTAACGAACAGTTGTCAAAGAGATATGAATTTTTGTTTCTAATACTCAGGAAAAAATGCAAAATTGTAAAGCGGAGGACCTTGTTATCAAAATTAAGAGCTCATATTTGGTGAGAATTCTTTAGAGGTATCTAGCAACCGATTTTCAGAGTATGAAGTAAAAAAAAAATACTCATTTTTTTTTGGCCCACCCTACTATACAGCCATATCAAGCTGGAACCGCCACATTCGAAAATCGAAAAATTTCCTATGGAATAATTAAGGGCTAATTAGAGGCTAATTGAATGCTCTATTTTCGAATTAAATGCTCCGCATTTTTTGAAAGAAACTTGTGGCGGTGCCAGCTTGACATAAACCTGGAACCGCCACACTGAAAAAAAACGGAAAACAAGTGAAATTTCGGAAAAGTGTTAGGGTCATAATTAAAGGCTAATTGAAGGCTCTTGGAATTGCTCATCTTTAAATTAATTGCTTGGCGTTTTTTAAAAAAAACCTGTGGCGGTGCCAGCTCGAGATAAACCAGACTTAAAAAAAACGGGAACGAGGTCAAATTTCGAAAAAGTGTAAGGGCCATAATTGAAGGCTGATTAAAGGCTCCCGGAAAACCACCCGCTCGAATTAACTGCTCCACCCCCGAGGGGTGGAAACCACCAAAAAACTAGAAAAATCCGTGTCACGCTTGGAAGGAACAAGTCACAGGGTTTCTAGAGGCGTCAAAATCACTCTTCAGTCAACGACTCTCGATACACTGCCCCTACAAATCAAATGCTTCACAGTCCACCCAAAAGAGTGTGAGTGAGACACGAACATTACGAATCAACGTAGCAGGTGGATGAAACAGGAACCAGGATTTTCAATGCGAAAAAATGCTCGTGTCGCGTGAATTCGTTACAATTTTTGTGTCTTGTACTTTGATTTCAGCATCGTCACCAACGAACGTCATCCCAGCGCAAATGAAGCGTTGTTTTTGCAGTTATTGATTTCACTTGTGTGGATTGCAGGTGAGTGATGGAGATTATTTTCTATGTACCTTTCTCCGCATTATAAACATTACTCGTCACCGCCACCGACGTCACCATCACAGGAACTTAGCCCTTTCTTCTCTTTTCAGACGCTATCTAGAAAGATAGACACAATGGTCTAAATTGTGCTACAGGCTTGAGAAAGTGAGTGCGTTATATAAAGAAAACTCCTACTCCAAATTTCAAATCTTCAGAAGCTGCCAATTTTTTTCATGGCCTGGGAGTCAACGATAGCCGGGTCATTTTGGCAACATCAATTTATTTAATGAATCATCCATGTAACGTATAATAGTAATATGAACATTCTCCAACGCACCACCGTGGCGAGGGCTTACGGGAGAGCTTTATTGACGATTAAAAATCAACAATAAAAATTCATAGACGCATAAGCGAAAGTGTTCTTACACATTGATTGGAATATAAGAATTTCACAAAATATCGTTTTCCGCCTGAATTTCACGACTGAACTCGTCTTTCACCCGTATAAGCAGGCGTAAAAAAATCTAAAAAAATTTGTATCATCGAGGATGAAATTAATTGCGATGCTTTTTTTTATAATAACAAACACGAAAAGAATATTGTTTCACCTGTAAGATACAACGACGGTCGTCCAGGACTGTGAAACTGCGTTGGGCATGCGGTACATGAGCGACGAGGTTAGAACGCTGCATCTCTACCTGTCTTAAAGACGATCGTTGGTGTTCTGAATGATTGGAAGACCATCGTGAAGCTGTTTTTTCCATGTTATACGTTTACTCAGTGAATAAATTCAAACTCTGGCGGATAGTTGTAATAGATCTTTCACCGTAAGAATCGAGACTCAAATATACTGGTAAAATTCGCAAAATTCCACCACTTATGCGGGTGGACGACAAGCGTGTCGTGGAATCCAGGCGGAAGATGATATTTTTCTAATTTTCTTATGTTCCATTCTCTACAAAAATATGTCTATGAATTTTCTGTACGGCGCATCGTTAGCTAGTGATGAAAATCAGAATGAACCACAAACAATTTTCTCCCATGTAATCCTTATGAAAAATGGAAAAGTGCGATGCGCAACCTTTTAATGTTAAGATCGAGAGCTAAAATTTTGGAAGACGTATTTTCGTGCTGAAATAGAAGTTCTAAACTTGTTTGGAAGTAAAAAAAATTACTTTTTTTATACGATCTAGCTGTACATTCAAAATAGTTGTAAAATTAATTATTCGATATTATTATGAATGTGACTTATGGTAAAGACCTCAAGAAACAAGAAGATATTTTTCCAGTATTTTGGGTATTATAAAGTTTTAAGTGGTTCAATGTGCCGCGAATGCAAACGGCTCATGTTTACCTTTGGTGAGGTACGAAAAAACGGAGTATGGTTTCAGGATGAGGGCTTACATAGCTTTACAGCACATGATGTGAATGCAAATATGTCGGTATATTGTCGATTGATGTTCCCAACACAGAAGAAAAGTTAAAAATGGCAGTTTTGATTATTTCAAAAACTCTTGCAATTGAAATATTTCCCGAGATGTGCGATGCCATGATGGCTAACATCACAGTCGCCTACACACAGTCCACATTCTACTGAAATCATACATGCTGTGAGTACCCATAGCTATTTTGTTGAGTAAAAATGATTTTTGCCTACCGATGAGATTTAATATTAACAATGTGTACTTATAACCAATTACCGGCGAATAAAATTGATGAGTTTTTGATACATAATGGAATTTAACACAGGTCATTCAAATGAATTTAATCGAAGCGCTTAGGCATTGACAAGCTTTTTTTGCTAATTGTCGAAATACCCTCTGTTCGCCTGCATTTTTGTGATCATGATTAATTCATATTTTATTATTGATATTTTCATTATTAATTATTACTGATTTACGATTCTGATTTATAGGTGGATCCAATTCAATGAATCAGGGGCGATAACGTCGGAAATGAACCAAGTCAACGTAGAGTGAAATATGTTTTGGATGACGGTGAATGGCTTATACGGGCAGAACACATTATCGCAGCAAAGTTGTGAACGAAGAACAATTTTCAACAATGTTGACACCTGATCCAATAGCACTCTACATTTATACACCAGCACGAAGTTACGGGCAAAACCAGAAATTACTCTATTTAAAATAGTCTCGGGAATCATGGATTGAAACGGGGTATCATGATTCCTGATAGCGACGAAGTAGTGAACTTTACTGCAAAACGGTCGCGTGAAACTTGAATTCTTTTGTACTACTAACAGTACAGAATGATCGGTTTGATCGTTGACAGAACATTAGATCAACTGAACACTTGAGAATTTTGTGTACCCTGAACTTCACTCAAATTTCTCTGCTGATTTTTGTAGGGCTTGTGTTGTTGAAAATTCTTCTGTTATCAGAGACAATTCAATAATGCATTGTTTTGAAGTGACCGAAATCTGGAAATTAGAACGGATTACGTCAACTTGTATGGAGTTTCTGAAACACAAACTTTTGGACTGTGCAGCGGGGAGCCTATGATTGAGAGATTAATGTAACGCCTCCAAAGACCATCTAACTCAATCCGTCCAAGAGTAACACCGATTTTTCTAGTTTTTGGGTGGTTTCCACCCCTCGGGGGTAGAGCACTTAATTCGAGCGGGTGGTTTTCCGGGAGCCTTTAATTCTGGAGTGATTTTAACACTCGTACGAACTCTGTAAGTTGTTGCGTCCGAGAGTTACACGGATTTTTCTAGTTTTTTGGTGGTTTCCACCCCCGGGGGTGGAGCAGTTAATTCGAGCGGGTGGTTTTCCGGGAGCCTGCAATTAGCCTTCAATTATGGCCCTTACGCTTTTTCGAAATTTGACCTCGTTCCCGTTTTTTTTTAAGTCTGGTTTATCTCGAGCTGGCACCGCCACAGGTTTTTTTTAAAAAACGCCAAGCAATTAATTTAAAGATGAGCAATTCCAAGAGCCTTCAATTAGCCTTTAATTGAGACCCTCACACTTTTCCGAAATTTCACTTGTTTTCCGTTTTTTTTTCGGTGTGGCGGTTCCAGGTTTATGTCAAGCTGGCACCGCCACAGGTTTCTTTTAAAAAACGCGGAGCATATAATTCAAAAAGAGAGCATTTAATTAGCCTCTAATTAGCCCTCAATTGTTCTATAGGAAAATTTTCGATTTTCGAATGTGGCGGTTCCAGCTTGATATGGCTTGACTATACGCACGTACAAAAAATCAGAGGAAACGAGTGGAAGTTACATTGAGCAGTTGAGTGTACAATTGATTTACTGTCGAAGGCATGGAGAAGACGTGAGGGAGGAAAAAGGGAAGAGAGGTCTATTTGGATATTGTCCCAATGAGTGCTGACTTGAGAGTGTGTATATGGAGGGAAGGATGCGAAGGACTGGCTAATTGTAGTGCAGGAGTAGAGGGAGCATTCTCCTGGCGCGATATGGGAACTGAGGTAGTGAATTGGTAATTAACCCTTTCCGCCCGATCGGTGACTGTAGTCACCCAACGCCCGACGCTCGCTCTGTACGAGCGGCACTATAGTCACCCAACGCCTGACGCTCGCTCTGTACGAGCGGTGACCATTGTAACCCAACATTTGACGCTCGTTATGTACGAACGGTGACCATGGTAACCCAACATTATGTTATAATTTTTTAAGCATTTTTTTTATGAGCGACTGCACTCGCTCTGCGTAAGATAGCGTGGTATTGTGCGTCTGACGGGCGCTTGCAGTTGTTCCGCAAGTACGGACGCTTGCCGCGACTGCTCGGTCAGCAGGGACGGCGCGACGTAGAATGCATCCGTACCGAAAGGGTTAATAAGAAGAGGATACAGGGTATAAGGTAGCCGTAGGAGTGTGGGAAAAGAATCTAAGGTTTTAGAGGACGTAAGAAGTGTATGAACTTTTCTACTATCATCGAAAAAATCGGCATAATTTTATTCTCCATTCCCTGGAAATTCAGAAGAAAAAGTTTCAAAGTTCAACATTCAGCATATTAAAAAAAAAACAACATTTCACGTTTATTGTTGAAAATCCATACATAAATAATTCTTTGGGTTCAACTAACGAATGATCATGACTGGAGTAGTTGTGAGACATAAAAAATAGGTATAAATAATAGGATCTTATCGTTAATTTTGGATATGTTTTGATTTCTTACGTCATTTAAATACTCAAAATGGATTCAATGAAATTTATATGAAGCTCAGGATCATTGCATTGAGCGTTAAAAGTCCAGCCTCCTTGGTACAAATTTTACTTTACAAAGTAATACCATGTTTCTAAGCTTCACATAAATTCCATTTAATCCCTTTTCAGTAACAAATGATGTCGAAAATAAACATATTCAAAATTAGCAATAAAATCTTATTATTTACATTTATTTTTTACGTCTCATAACTACTTTAAAAATGATTATCCTGTGGCAAAAACCCTTCCCGCAATCGAGAGACGAACGCTGGAAGGCGGAAAGGGGCACAAATCGGGCCTGAACTACAATAGTGCACCGGCGTCCCACGGCCCGCCGGCACACAGCTTCTCTCACCATCCTTCTTTTGGGCGCTAGGTCGCGTGCGATTTTTCTTACCTAGCCTCGAGCCAAACTAGGAGATAACCGGCTAACTCGTTGACGACTCCCGGCCCGAGGGTCATGTGGCGCTGACTAAATCACGGCTACCGCAGCTAAGTGTTAGATAATCTCAAGAAAATTGGTGCAAGGAATAAGGGCCACAAATTAAAGTGAACACGCCGCAGATGTAGCGTTACAAGGTGGTTTATTTACCTGGGTGCAGGAGTACAAAAAGTCCTCCACCAATAGGCTCAGTTCTAGCTCTCAGGCACTCACACACACAGTATCGCACTCACGAGGTGATCCTGGACTTTCTTATGTCGCTTGATGTCAGCGAGTTCCAATTTCGACTGACTGCCCGGCGCCTCGTGG
Source organism: Neodiprion pinetum (assembly GCF_021155775.2). NCBI lineage: Eukaryota > Metazoa > Arthropoda > Insecta > Hymenoptera > Diprionidae > Neodiprion > Neodiprion pinetum. Next base: position 15,410,214 of record NC_060234.1, read on the forward strand.
CGGCTCGGGCGTCTTCCCCCTTCCACTCCCCTTTTTCGGAGTACGCGGGCTCGATTTGAAACTCATGGCGCGTTTCGCGCCACAATCTGTTACCCACTCAAGTGCCAAGGCATCATCGCAGCGTCAAGTGCGCCCGTGACATTAGTGCAATAAATCGCGAAATCGCATCATGAAATAATTCAATGTTTTTGGCGTCTCGGGTGGATATTTTCTTGTGAAAGCATGGGTTTAAAGTATATTTCAGATCAAGGAATCCGATTATGACTATAAAAAGTTATTTTTTCCGCGCATTCATACAGTTTTGATTCCTCGAAGTTGACGAAATTTGAATCATTTACTCAAACTGCATAATAGAACAAACTATCATCTTCTTTGTTGATGCATTTTTCTTCAAAGAAACACTTAAATATACTTCTTTTCAGTCTAAATACGCAATTTCAAAAATTACCGAGTCAGTGTGATTTATTTTACTGTATAACTATAGAGTACATAAAAAAATTACCTGATATGTTTTGAAATTACGTATTTGGAATAAAAAATGTTATAAACAATGTTTTTTAATAGAAAAATGCATACTGAATAAGAAGCTATTTGAAAAAATGGTTAAAGGTTCGTCAACTTCGAGGTTTCACAACTGCATGAATGCTTGACAAAAATAACTTTTTATGGTCATTGTCGACTTTCTTGACCTCAGATATAATTGAAATCCATGCTTCCAGAAGTAATTATTCAATTGAGACACCAAAAACATTAAATTATTTCATGACGCCATTTCACAATTTCTTGCTTCAATGTCACGGGCGCGCTTGATTCCGCTATGACTCCTTGGCACTTAGGTGGTGAATTAAACCCAAAGAATGATTTAGATAGATCGAAAAATCACGTTTTTTCAGCACAAAGACCCCTTCGGAATCGATTAGAAATATCCAAATTTGCACAAATATTTTTTTACGGATTATGAACTTCTGAAAAAATCGTAATCACAATATTCGGTAGTGGCAGATTCACTATTCTTATCCGGCTTGTCCCTTTGTTACTTTCGAATAAATTGGCGAAAAATTTGAGAAAACTAGAAAATATTTCTTGAAATATGTAGTCTGTAATAAAAAAACAAAAACAAAAAACGAACAAATGAAAAATGGTTGGGTCGAAAACTCACTGCCTTCGCATGGAAGGCCACAAATATTTTATATACTCCAATAGTAAAGAGTGCAGAAACTCGGTGAATGAATCGCTCATTTAAAGGTAAATCGCTCAACTTGGGGCAGAGGCTACACCATGGGGTTATCCCAAACTTGGAAATAGACTTTCGATTTACAGATAACCTAAATCTCGACCTAAACGTTCAATTCAGAGGTGAACTTGCATTTAAGGGGTAGGAATTTACCTATTGCAATTGGAGGTTGATTTGAGTGTGCATTTCTAGGTGAATTAAGGTTTTTTTTCTACCGAATCTCCATAATCTATGCTCAAACTATCTAAGGTGAAGAATTTTTTCTTATTTACAATCTGAACACATTTTGACACTTACATATACTAGTCAAGACCCTTCCGCCCCGAGTACTAGAGGTCAACAAATTTGACTAAAAGGTAATATGAACTTTTTTTTTGCAGGATATTCGACGAAGATACATCGAGGACGGAAGTAGCAGAGATGGAAACAGTTCTGTGATGTTCGGACAAAAATTACCATTTCACCGACAACAACGCTTGTACATGACAACACCTTTAACAGAATACTGATTTATTATGAGTATTCCTACGCAAAGTTGAAGAAGGTGTTGGGTTATCTCTGATTAAGAAATTGATTAAAAAACTACTTATGTTAAATCAAGTCTTACGACTTGAAATACTATAGAAGAAGTTCTATGAATCATGTCAAAGAATCATTTTTGAGAAGTTAGTGAACGCGTAAGTGGCGGAGATTGTCTTCCACTTCTTAACTTATTGCACTTTTTCAGGACAATCCCGGAGGATAAGAAGTATACATGTCAAATGTATCAGAAAATATGTGTGGCACATATTGTAAGAATGACACATTATACGTAAGAACCGCATATCGTGTACATTGAAGATCTATGAAAAATAATTTCAATGGAAACGAGAGTGATTAAACATTCATGTATCTATAACATATATCTCAGTTATAGTCCAGTCAAGATAGGTTTTTGCTTTGCATTAATTCCGTTTTCGTTTCTTCTTGGTTCAATCGTGGGGGGGGGGGGGGGGGGGGGGGGGGTGTGGTCACTTAGAGTCCTTAATCCAAAAGTCGACCAAATCAGCCCCCTGCTATCGCTGCCATCTTGAATTTTATGAAAAATGGTTTTTCTTGAATAACTCGGCCATTTTCAATTTTAACGAAAAATGGTAAAGACAAAAGTTGTAGGAAATTTAATTTTCGAATTGAACCTGAAAATAGCGGTGAAGTAAAACTATTGTATTATCTTGTTTATTTTTGACTTTAGAGCATAAATGCCTCTTTTTCTTTGCCGTTGGTGTACTACTACCTTAAATATTGACTGTAGCAAAAAAAAGGTGGGGACCAAAATTGTTGAAAATTTAATTCTCTACAAGTTTGTTTATGTTCATTCATGCCCTAAATTGAATTTCCTACAACTTTTGTCATTACCATTTTTCGTTAAAATTGAAAATGGCCGAGTTCTTCAAGAAAATATCATGAAATTCAAGATGGCGGCGATAGCAATAGGCCGATTTGGTCGACTTTTGGTTTGAGGACTTCCAGTGACTCCCCCAACGATTGAACCAAGAAAAAATGAAAACGGAATTAATGCAAACTGGGGTCGATTTTTTGCCAAACTTGACTGGACTATTATATTTATTTTGCCGTTCTTGAACTTGAGAATCATGTACATGTATGAAAAATATTTGAACAATACGAGTCGCATATATTTTTACATACATTTTAGTTTTACACGGGTTGACTCAACAAAGTGCCAAGAATAGGTGGGCTTTTGAATTGCGGACCCGTCAAATCCACATCGAACGTCGAAAAAAATATAATCCTCGAACTAAAGAACACTCCACCACTTGATTTTTTTTTTGTGTAGTCAGAAATTTTTCCATGCAATAGTACGCCACATTGAGTGGATCGTCATTTCCGAACGACAAATTTTTAATACCACAGTTGATATTTTATTTGATCCTTGACTGTAAAATTTAAAAAATTATTCGTTGACAATGAGATGTTTTTTTTTGAACAGAAAGGGCAACATGATACGACGAATCAAGAAGATTCAGTGTTCAGTCCAAATTGAAATAAATAATTAGGAATCATATCCTTCATCAGAATAATCAAAACAGAAATTGCTCTTAATAAAGGTGGATCTGCTTATTTTGTTTACAGTCCAGCACAAGGGGTTTAAAAATTAACGGAATTAGCCTAGGGATGAAGAACAATTCAAGGGCTATCAGATGCCTGAACTATATTTCCATCTAATTATTGGTACAACACATTTAAATATTGGATGATGACAAGAAATTTCATGTGAAGACTCGCTTTCAGTATGCGTACCATATAATTGCATTCCCTTTAATTCTGAAAATCATTGTAAACGGAATAATACTGACATGGTATCTGGCAAAGCATTTATGGTACTAGCTGTTGAGCATCTACTACATACGGAGAAGATTGCTTAAATATTAACGATGCGAACGATTTTTGTTCTGAATGTACCACCACAAAATCGTCTACACAGATTCGATACGAAGATAAGCGATGTCTTGCTTGTTCCAAACCTACACGATTCGATCTTGAAATTCACACATCTATCCATCCGCAAACGATGAATACTGTTTTAGAAAACACCAGAGTGAACTATTGCTCTATCTTTGAACCTGTTTTTGTAAGCATTACCTTAGTTTTTTTTATTTATGACGCACGGATGTGTCACAATTGGTCTTTGTGCTTTTTTAGAATAAATGTTTAATCTTATTTAAATTTTCATTGATTTCGAGTCTTGTAGAAATATCCGAATATTGGATTCGGATATTGTTTCAATGGAGCAGCTTGACAACAGTATCTAAAACCCTGCTAGCACATGCTAGCGACGATGCCAAGACGTTTTTGGCCATCATCGGAGTCTATGCCCATTCTGAACAATACCATTACCCTCACTTGACATTTCCAGGTCGCTCGATCAGAATAGAACTCATTGAAATAACTACTACTTGCCACTTACCTAATTTTAGTACATCCGACTTGCACTTAATTTCTGCACGCATTCTGAATGCATTATGTCGCACATCGATGGAGTCGGAATCTCCACAAGTTTGTAAATTTTAGCGGTGAGTGTCTTAGGTCATTTATTGATCAAATTCAAACCAGTCATGCTGTGGACGTTTAAAAATCATGCAAAATCTACACAGAGTCGAGTCCTTTTAGTGTTTATCCATTCTAATGAAACGGTTGGCGATTCAACTTATCACAAAATAGTAATCTTCGAATTTATTACATTTGATGTTGCATTGCTATCGCCATTTTGAGCATCTTTCCAAAATCACGTAACCTTCAAACATGTATTAGACAACTCAATTTTCCACAACAGCGCTCACTGATCTTTGTTAATGGAGTTCGCGTCGGCTACTTGGAAGCGCAGACATAGCGGTGAACATATTCATCATCCTATCAATCATTAAATAAATCAGATCTCACTTCGTTTGCCCATATACCGTTGAAGCCTCTTTCGCATCCTTGGTCCTTATAAAATCCTCCCGATATGTAAAGATTGCTAACGTTTGGAATTTTGATTAAACAGAACTTTGAAAATGTGGAATTTGGACTCGCATTTCATAATTGAATAACCATATGATAACCGTACTCTGCAAACAACGTAAGCCACCATTCTGGATTCGAATAGTTGACACAAGCTAAAACTGTGATTATAAGCCAAATCTCATTATTCTTATCGATGTTATGAGTCAAACTTTCATAAAATTTTTTTCTTCATTTTAATTGCTGACCGAAGAACGCAAGGACGACCTGTAAGATTTTGTCCACTAAAACAAACGCTTCGCATTATTCGTATTCAAAATTTTAACTGCTAATTGGAATAATGAATCAATACTGAGCCTTAGCCTGCGTGGAAAATGCAACTGCGCTCCTAGCATACAGACATATCGTGTAATAGCAGTACTTATTCGCATGATCGTTGCACTGATTGCCGCTGATCGCGTGATTGCGCAAGTAAGAGACGCTCCAGTGCCAAACCACATGGAACACCAGACCTTTTAATCGAGAAAAACTAGTGCGATTCCGGCGTGGCGTACGCGCTTTGTTGTGTTGCGACAATTATTAAGAGTTACGTAGTTTGATGTATGAACTCTCAAACTCACAGCGAGTTGGAGCTCTGCCATCCCAGTCGAGTGAGAGCATGAAAATCTGCGCAAGCTGGCAGCGCCACCCGCCAATCAGGGGAAAGTTTATTATTCTGTGCACTGTGAGCAGATAACACTCTCGGTCGCGAGAGGTTAGCAGTGCAATTTTTCTTTCCGTATACGATTTAACTAACTTGACTCTGTATGCAACGTAAGACAGAGATGTAGTTTTACGTGACCAATGACATGTTTGATTAACTCATATGTGAAACCTTGCTTGATGAATTAGATTTTTTGTAATTACGCACAATACTTGGCCACTACAATGAAATTTTTGATTCGTCGACGCATAGAAACAAAACATTTCATTGCTTCAAATACAATTTCACTCTGCAGTCTCTACAATTGCTAATGTTTGACAAAGTTGAAAATGCGACAGTCAGCAATATTAATTTTCATGACCAATTTCGTCATTTTTTCTTTCAAATAATATCATGCCCTACTAATATGCATGGAATCGCATAAATTATAGTGTGAGTACTGTCAGCCAATACCAAATCATTAGTCGTTGTGAATTTTCAAATTATTCTCACAATCGTCAGAACTGATATTAGGCACACAGAAACCAATTGTATACACAGGGTAGGCAAAAAAAAATAAAAAATTTAGTTATTTTAGAACGTAAATAAAATCCAAACGAGTCGAACGATTTTTCTAACTTTTCTTCATTGAAATTGGAAGAATAAGCTTTTGGCGGTTTAAAATCTGAAAAATAGTTATTTCTTGCTGAAATAAGACGCTTTTGAAAAACGGATTTTGACAAATTCGCTGAGAGGATGAAAGAAATGAATATCAAGAAATGTTCAACTGAATTTTCATCTTGAATTATGATTTAAAGAGTACTTCACATTAGTTCAAATGATGATAGAAAGCTTAAAATATGCACGTGTTTTTCTCTTATTTTTCCTATTTTCCGTGTTTCCAAATTTCCGAAAAATTTATATAATTAACGCGATCAAAGGATCTGGGAAGTGGAATTTGTGGGCACCCGCAAGTCTAGTTATAGCCCTACGATACATATATGCTATAAAGCCACTTATTATTTGTAGTACGTGGTTTTGGAGAAGAAACGATGTCCCACGTCAGAAAATAATTCTGGCAAAATCTTCGTTATTTTCGAAATTTATATATTTAAACAAAATAAAATTTCGCAAAATACATGCATAAAGTTATTCGAAATAGCAAAAGGAAATGTAAAAAATCGGAGAATCTTGATCTTTGCAACATTAACGGAGAAGATGAATTTTAAATAAATAAAAACCACCAAAGGTTTTGTACTAGAAAGCTCCTGGATTTAATTTCTTACGACCTCTACCGAACTAATTTTCACCAATAGCTTTCATGTAAATGAAGATGAAAAAATTAAGTATTGTCATGTAAACTTAATCAAGTCTGCAGATTATATTCGAAATACATAACCAGTAAATTTTGACAAAGAAAGAATATAAATATATAATGGAATATGTAAAGTCCATTCATCAAAAGTTTCGTCAATGCAATTAAAACTATGATTTGCTTGTGTATATTTGAGTTTGTAACTTCAAATTTCTACAATGGTAAAAGCTTAACTTTGTTTACACTTGTGTGTCAGTACTGTGAAGTCAAGATGCCGAATCGCACGCATTTACATATTTATGAACAGTTATCAAATTACAGCAAGAAAATCGATTGGAAACACGACTGTGATAATGTTATTAAAAAGTGGAAGGAAACAAACACTTTGGTAAACAAACAAATACTCGAAAAACGCAGAAGAACGACTAGGCACGTTGATAAAGTTATTAAAAGAAAGGTCACAAATTCACAGAAGAACGCTGCAATTATAGCACTAAAAAATTTGGCTGATGTTAACCACACATGAACGAAGATGAACTTTTCAAATGTATCGAAGCTAAGAAACCATTAATACATAAAAAGAATGAGAAGGCGATATTAGAATTTGCTAAGTCACATAAAAATTGGACAGTTGAAGACAAAAAAGAAAGGGTTTTTTCAGACGGAAGACTTGTTTTTTCTTTTCGGAATTGGCGGACAGAGGAATGTTCGATGAGCAGAAAAATTCCAGGTATGATTCTGGATATCAAATACCGACTGTAAAACATGGGCGAGGTAATATCACGATGTGGAGAGTTTTCTGTCGTAAAGGCGTCGGCCTCTTAGTAAAAAAAGAAAGCACTATGGACAAGTGTATGAAAACATCTCAGTAGATCACATGCTTCCATATGCCCGTGAAAATATGCTAGAAGAATGGATTTTCCAACGACACAATGACCACAAAAGTCGATATGGAATCGTTCAAGATTTAATAAAGTGTTCTGTCCGTAAAGGGGGTTTACTCCCGAGCGGCAGAAATAAGCAGGTTCAGCTTTAAGTTGGCATGAGTGTTGAATAAACTTGGGTATGTTTCATATATTGATTATGTGTTTATTGCGTGGAAGTTGAGATAGCGGTAGGAATGAAGTGTGCTGTGCGAAAGATATATAAGAGGTCCGGATGTGACGTTATTGAGACTTGGAATAGGAGTGTCTCCAGAGGCGGAACGTACAGGTGCAGGAAAGGTGTGAGAACGCTAAAGAAAGGGAATGGAATTAGCTGAGTCAGGGCGATAGTGAGTAGCCTGAGGCTGGGTAAAGATAACAGGACAGGACTGAGACCATGATATTAATGTAAGAACTGCGCGAGAGTTAGCGCGTAGGAAAAATAGAAAGATGTGGTACGCCGGACATAACAAAAGCAAAAAAGATTTCGTGTTCTGAGTGACCAAGTAATCTTTTGACTCAAACCCTACTCCACATTTATAATAAGAGTTAAAAGTAAAAGTAGGATCATTAATTATTCAAAAAAAAGCGATTTGTGAGAAAAAGTTTAAGAGGAATGAAAACAAATTTACTGTTCAAGGATTAGGACTTTAATAGAATCGATGCCTCGGCGATGTGCCTCTGTGATAGCTTTGAAAGGCATTTCAACAAAATATCAATATTATTTGACCTTATGTCGTGTTAGAAATAATTTTCTGTACTATTTTTATAATACTCTTCTCGCAAAAATTAAGGGAACGAAAAAATTTTCGAAATTTTTTGGTGACTTTCAACAAGCTGTATTTCAGTGGAAAATGGTCGTACAGGAAAAAAAAACCAAATTTTTGAAGCTTGAAGTTTTTGAACTTTTTGGTTAACAATTTTTCGGAGCACCGGTAGCCATGCAATCCTTGGATAAAGCACGAAGAAAAAATTTTCAAAATTTTTCACATTTTTTTTTTTTTGCTCTACGGGCATGGAAAAATTTTTCCGAACTGAACCAATGCATAGGTCGCATAGCCTGTTTATTCAGCTTCAAGATGCTTTTTCTAAAACCTCGATACGACCATTTGTCTTCGAGATATCGAATTTTGAATGCAAAAGGATCCTTTTTCACTCAACTGCCGATATCTCTAGAACTACTGGTCGCCTAGCGAGCCGAAGGGCGGTTTCTTTTTATGCAGAAAATTTCCTACAAAAATCTGCTATGGTTGATTTAAAAAAAAAATTTTTTAACCTGTAACGTTAACGTGAAAAAACAGCAAAAAAATGCCATTTTGCCTTTTTTCGGTTGATCGACTGTATCTTCGTTAATATTGGGGGGAAAGCTTAGGTGAGAAGAAAATTTTGCAGCCTAATGTACCCCAAAGGCCCCCCTAAATCGGTAGATCGATCGGTTCAGCGGTTTTCCTGGACAGATTGATTGAAATTTTGAATAAACTAAGGGAACAAGCTTTTTGTTCCTTAAACTTGACCCAATCTTTTTAAAAATCAATAATTTAATTTTTTTCCACTTTATACTCAATTTTCTGTTTTTTAAATATTGATGATCAAAAAACAAATCCAAAAAAAATTTATCAAAAATTTCGAAAATTTCCAAACCAATTTTGAAAAAAACCTTTTTTTTTACGATTAAAGAAATTCTGTGAAATTTTGGTCTAAAAATATTGAAAAATTAAAAAAAAATTTTTTTGCTTCAATTTCAAGAAATTCAAAACAATTTTATTTTTAATTTAAAAAAATCAAAAAAATAACAGAGGCCATTTTTGACTCACCTTCGCTGAAGCTATGGACACATTTAAACCTTTATTTTGCTAAAAAAAAAATTTATTGAATAAATTTAAAGTTGATACCTCTGAGTTGCCCACGGTACTCGTTGTGCGAAATTCTGAGCGATAGAATTTTTCCGTTTTCTGCAGAGCCATCAGACAGCCGCGAAATATTTCTCGATCGACGGTAAGAAATCGTCTTCGCGAATCTGGACTCCGTGCAAGAACTGCTGCCCGTGGACCGATGTTGACCTTCGACATCGCACAGCTCGTCTGCAGTACGCTCGCGACCATGTAAACTGGCCAATGAGAAATTGGAACAACGTTTTTTTTTTCTGACGAGTCTCGGTTTTGCCTGTATGATAACGACCGAAGACCTCGAGTTTGGCGTCGTACAGGTCAACGTTATCAACAACGGTTTATTCGTCCCATAGCTGCTTACGGTGGAGGATCGGTGATATTTTGGGCTGCAGTTTCGAGGGATTCTCGAACTTCTTCAGTGATTGTTCGAAACACTCTCAATGCTCGGCGTTATGCCGACCGAATCTTGCGACCTCAGGTGTTACCTTTAGCGAGAAACAGGAAAGGATTCATTTTTAGGCAGGATAATGCTAGGCCTCATACGCCGAATATCACCCGTCAATTCTTTCAGAGAAACATCAGATTGTTGAGTCATCCTGCAATGACTCCTGATCTGAATCCTATAGAGCACGTCTGGGACATATTGGGCCGCCGATTGCGTCAAAATTATCCAAACTTGAACAATTTACCAGCATTAGAGAACGCTTTGATAAGAGTTTGGCGTCAGATCCTTCAACGGATGATCCGAAATTGCATATCGAATATGCGACAAAGATTGCAAGCTGTGATTAGGAGTAGAGGCGGGAACACTCGATACTGAACACGATACGCACTCGCGCACACACACACACACATGCTTACACACCTTAGAAAATGAGTTTGGAGTCATAAAATACTGTGGAGTCAACGAAACACGGGGACTCATTTCTTCTAAAAATTACTCACACAATACTGATACACACACTCTTTAGAAAATGAGCTTGGAGTCGTTGAATACTGTGAAGCCGACGAACCACAGGCTCTCATTTTTTCTGAAGAGTAAAAAGTGAAAGAAAAAATTAAATTATTGATCTTTAGAAAGATTAGGTCAAGTTTAAGGGGGGGGTACACCATGCAAGCAAAAAAAAATACTGCAACTTTGCGATTTTTTTTTGAAAAAACGGATTTATTTATGAACATGCGGTCTTGAATACATTAATATATAAGTCTTTGAGAACTTTAAAACATTTTTTTATTGTCGAAAAATTTCAAAATGGCGTCGTGACAGTTGGATCCCCAAAGCCGCTCGGAAAAATGGGGTGCGAGATTTGGTGGAGTCGTGGATAGTCCTAGAACACACAAATTACAAAAAATTAGTTGTATATTATGTTTTCTTGTCCACTACGTACCACTTTTTTGATATCTAGTCTAAAAAATTTTTTTTGACCGTTTGAAGTCGCAAAAACGTGGTCGAAAAATTGAAAAAAAAAAAATCGTCACTTAAACAATCATAAAAAATTTTTGAGACTAGATATCAAAAAAGTGGTACGTAGTGGACAAGAAAACATAATATACAACTAATTTCTTGTAATTTGTGTGTTCTAGGACTATCCACGACTCCACCAAATCTCGCACCCCATTTTTCCGAGCGGCTTTGGGGATCCAACTGTCACGACGCCATTTTGAAATTTTTCGACAATAAAAAAATTTTTTAAAGTTCTCAAAGACTTATATATTAATGTATTCAAGACCGCATGTTCATAAATAAATCCGTTTTTTTAAAAAAAAATCGCAAAGTTGCAGTATTTTTTTTTGCTTGCATGGTGTACCCCCCCCTTAAGGGACAAAGAGCTTGTTCCCTTGGTTTATTCAAAATTTCAATCAATCTGTCCAGGAAAACCGCTGAACCGATCGATTTACCGATTTAGGGGGGCCTTTGGGGTACATTAGGCTGCAAAATTTTCTTCTCACCTAAGCTTTCCCCCCAATATTAACGAAGATACAGTCGATCAACCAAAAAAAGGCAAAATGGCATTTTTTTGCTGTTTTTTCACGTTAACGTTACAGGTTAAAAAATTTTTTTTTGAAATCAACCATAGCAGATTTTTGTAGGAAATTTTCTGCATACAAAGAAACCGCCCTTCGGCTCGCTAGGCGACCAGTAGTTCTAGAGATATCGGCAGTTGAGTGAAAAAGGATCCTTTTGCATTCAAAATTCGATATCTCGAAGACAAATGGTCGTATCGAGGTTTTAGAAAAAGCATCTTGAAGCTGAATAAACAGGCTATGCGACCTATGCATTGGTTCAGTTCGGAAAAATTTTTCCATGCCCATAGAGCACAAAAAAAATGTAAAAAATTTTGAAAATTTTTTCTTCGTGCTTTATCCAAGGAATGCATGGCTACCGGCGCTCCGAAAAATTTTTAACCAAAAAATTCAAAAACTTCAGGCTTCAAAAATTTTGTTCTTTTTTTTTCCTGTACGACCATTTTTCACTGAAATATAGCCTGTTGAAAATCACCAGAAAATGTTTTTGTTTCCTCAATTTTTGCGAGAAGAGTTTATTTCTCATAAGTTTGTTTGGTCTGAAACTTTCGATCATGTTATGGGATAGAGGAGGACTAATTTGACGACCGGTTATCAAACCACCTATATACCGACCCAAGATGTGATTTGGGGGATTCGAGTCCGGCCTCGTCGCTGTCCTCGATCCGGGAATGATGGAAGGAATGATATTAAGATGGAGAAGATGTACCTTAACCCTTTCGGCCCGATCGGTGACTATGATCACCCAACGCCCGACGATCGCTCTGTCCGATTGGTGACCATAGTCACCCAACGCCTGACGCTCGCTCTGTACGAGCGGTGACCATGGTAACCCAACATTTGACGCTCGTTATGTACGAACGGTGACCGTGGTAACCCAACATTATGTTATAATTTTTTAAGCATTTTTTTCACGAGCGACTGCACTCGCTCTGCGTAAGATAGCGTGGTATTGTGCGTCTGACGGGCGCTTGCAGTTGTTCCGCAAGTACGGACGCTTGCCGCGACTGCTCGGTCAGCGGGGACGGCGCGACGTAGAATGCGTCCGTAGCGAAAGGGTTAAGGTTGTATGAAGGCTTTTATTAGAACTGATAGATGTGTAATTGCATAACTAGGTGAAGTGAACTATAAATAGGCAACATGATTATTTAGACTGGAACTGAGGTTGAACTTAGAAATTGGAGTTGAGGTCGATTATACAAACGCTGGAATAGATGCGATTTCACGAAGGTTGGAATTGAAGTATACTTGATGGAAGGTGGAGTACGAGTGTATGAAAGGTGCGAGAATTCAGAATAGTGGGGAATAGAATTAGGAGAGTAAGGGCGATAGCGAGTGGCGTGAGTCTCGATAGAAATGGGAGGATAGGATGGAGACTATAACGTTTCTACGATGAATGTTGAAGAGTTAGTAGGTAGAGACAAGAGGTAGTAAGAAGATGAGGAAGACGTGTGGCGGAACGCCGGACGTAATCGTCACACGAATTTGATATGTTTTCTCACAATATGATATTGCTTTGTTTAAAAAATTTCTAAGTTGTTTGATTCGACCATATAATTAATCTAATTGAAATGACAATACTACGTTTATTCACCCTCATTTATACAAATATTATTAATGGGAAATGGTTTGGCTAGAAAGTTTTGCATGTAAATGTAGATACAGAAGTAGCGTTTATTCTTTTTCATTCAAAAATATCGACTTCGAAAATAGCGACGATTTTGCCGGAAGTATTTTTTGACATGGGACGTAATTTCTTGTCCAAAAGCATGTACAAAAAAGAATTAACGTCTTCTGAGCATATACCGGGACAATCTCTAGAAACTATACAGTCGATGCGCATGCGCGAGTTTCATCGGCTGCTCGGGCAGGCTGGCCACTCCGAGTTTCAGCTGTCAAACTCTGTTCCTGGCGGCGATGTAGTTCATACGAATTTTTGAGGTTAGAATCTCAAACAGTCGAAGTAGTGACTCGGAAAGTTGATTCTTCGAAGAATGGTCGGAACTTGATGCGAATGCTCTTTGAAAATTGACTTTATTCGACTGAAATGAAAAATCTGTTTATATGTTCGGCGCTTGGAAGAAACGCTGCAGGTAGGTACGAGCACTTTATTCGATCACTTCTATTATTTCGTACATTAGAAATAACAATGAAATTTTTTTTCTATCAACAGGTGATACGGTCAAAATAATTACATCGCTAATATTCACTGTTATCTGCGTATTCAATTTATCACACGTACAAACAGATCATGGCCACTTTCAAGCAACTAAGCAACTTTCTCACTCTCTTGTAATGTCAGGCGGTAATATTGAATTTCACCACTTTTGTGAATGAGACTCTAAACCGAGCGTTCAAGAAATTTAAATATCTCGCTATCTAAGATAGAACTGTGAATCTGTTTTTTCTTGAAAATAGTTCAACAAAATTTACAAATAGTCGATAGTCAACGTATTTTTTCCGATCTATAAATTATTGCTACTACTATTAAAAATTTTCCAATGAATATCAGAGTTTATTTCGCAAATTTCTAATGATGTTCGATTAAATAAATGAAGGGAACCTAATACTCAGATTGAAAATTTAAGTAATAAGTAAGTATAAGATAAGTGCAACTAGCTAGCCAGATGACACCGTCAACAAAGATTAACTTTAAATACATTTTCGATTGAAGTTATTTAACATTTCTAGATTTGGATTGGTTCAGTTTGCCTAGCAACATCCAACCCTACAATCTAATTCAGGCTTGAAAGACTATTTACCTGAATTTCATACCACAGAGAGTAAAACTAAGCCTCAAAATAAGATACCAAATTAAATGGTATAAAATTTGGAAAATAATGCTGGTCAATAATAATGCTTGAAATACAAAGGTGCACAGAGTGATTCCTTGGTAGAATGAATTAGCAGCAACGGTTAAGTAACAAACCAACCGATCAAAGTAAAATTATGGGATAATCAGCCACCATGATCCGTAGTGTATCCCGCTTTTCAATTTTGCCTCAACTGATGTTAAGAAGGTGGCAATGGCCTGATGAAATTCATTCTGGCACCTGATGTCCGACGGTACAACCAAGTTCGATAGTCACAATGATTGCACCGCTCGAGAAACCAGGATCCTTTCCACATAAACGTTTTGATCATAAGGTAAGGCATCATTTTCCGCGTGTTAATCAAAGTGTAAACTTCGAGCCTGCTGAAAAAAAAACGAATTTGATCATTGAATCCATGTTAAAATATTGTAATAGTCAAAGATCACGGAATTAGAAATTTACTTACATGCTTCCATGCCTGCAGACAACTTTAGTCCTGATTTGACAATGCATTATTTCGTACCTGAAAATATTAGAAGCTTTTATTATCAGACAGGAGCTTTTGATATTTTTGGATAGAACTACTTTCCAATAAAATGCACAAAACATAAATCGTGAATGAAACGCATTTTTAATTTTATGTAAACAAAGAATCTGTTTACAATAAACGTTGTTTTCACTCACCTACCTCCGTTTGTCCAGACTCCCACTTGTTAATGACATTCAACATTGAATTTCAGATTCCTTCTTTCAATAAGTAACACCCAATTTCTGCATCATTTGATATTTGCTTTTCCGTTGAATTCTTCATAGCGTCGGTTGAATATCTTCCGATATCGACGATGGTATTGCTGACCGATGCTTTTCTTCTTAGACAATTCACGCTACGTATAAATAAACAGTAACATAACCTCAATCCGCGGCCTTATGCGTTAGAGATTTACAGCTCTTGTCTCATTTTTGGTACGTTGGCCCCCTGCTCAGCAGACGAAAGCATCGCCGCGGAGCGATTTTACTAGTCAATGAGATTGAATTATTTGGCGCATGCGCATTGACTGTATAGTTTCTAGAGATTGTCCCCGTATGTGTCGTAGAGTCAGCATTTCACTTGCAGGTCTCCTTAAAGATTAGGCTCGATGTGTCTTACCATTTGTTGATACCACTGCCAGAATTCTCCTCCGTCAGGATGAAATGGCTTGAGCACTCATGTATAAGAACAGGGTATGTGATTTTCACTTCCACGAATGAGTGAATAACTTTTATGTACGACTACGAATGTGATGTTCAAGGTAATTCGCCAATATTGAAAAATTTAGCCTTGACCCCATGTTGAAAAATCTCGTAAATGACGTTTTCATCTTCGTAATGGTTGATCGTTCCTGATTGAATCTCCATCGAACTCTGACTATCTATTAAATGGACCGGTTTGCGTTAATTTATTGACATTACTTACAGCTAACTTTTTTTATAGTGAACTTTCTCGATAATGTTCGGAAAATAGAATCTCAACCTCAAAATGCGCATTTTGACTCTAGTACTACAAGGAACGTTGCATGACATGTAACAATAAGTTAAGAGAATTACACGTGTGTCAGAATAAAATTTCGAGTTACAACTGAAAAAGGGAGTTTCTCGAAAATTCTTTAATGTTAATTTATTTTATTCTTTCAGCAACTTTTTCAAATGCGTGTATTCTAGCGAGAAATAAAGATTTTTCAGGTTTTCAAACGCAAAACAAAAGTTTTTCTCTGATTTCAGCAAAAAAAAATTTATTTACATTTCAAATTGGTTCGATTTTTTTTCGTACCCTGAAGATAGGCATTAAAAATGCAATATCTAGAAGCTAAATGATTGATAAAAAAGAAAACCAATGACTGAATGCAAAATCGAGAATAAATTAAAACATAAAAACGTAATGTATTCATATGGAATTTAACATTTAGGATAGATAAGTGTTAAAGTGATGGAGAATTCTAAGGAGACTAGAGAAATAAAATAGATTAGAACTACTAAATATTATCAGATAAAATTGATGTGTATAATACTAAATAAATTTGAAATTTAAATACGTGTCACGTAATATCACTACCGAATTCAAGATCTGAATCAAGTTCAGCCTTCCGAGACATGTTTACTTGTATTATTTAGTTGATTAAACAAGAATCTTCAATATAAGCAGTTTGGAAGACGTTTTCAACACAAAAATCAACTTTTTTGACTTATAAAAATCATTTCAATTTTGATGTACGGAAAAAATCTACTGGTAACAGATGGTCCGGAAACTTTTCAAACAATTGCACTTTGTGGAATCAGTATGACGAAATCACCACGCATATTCTTGAAAACTCTCGGAAACTTGAACTAAAATCATAATATTATGAAAATACTGATGTATTCCTGTAGTATAGAAGCTTCTTCAACTGTGAGATAAGTTGCAAGTTGAATTTACTAGCGAACAACTTAAAATTTACGATATTTTGGGACGTGCGAGTCATTTTACGTCAAGTAGGGCGTTTTCCGTAATAAATTCAACTGTACGTTTCCGATCTGTTTGTCATTTTTCTTTAAATTCTACGTAAGAAAAATAAGAAACGTGTCTCGGTATTTGGCATTGATTATAATCATACAAGGGTTCAGTGTATCTGAATTCTCAACATTTACGCTAATAATTAGGAACACGACCTCTTTCAAACCTTTATATCCTTTGGTTTTACGATTTTAAAAGACTTGAATTTTTGATGAACTTGAAATACTCAAGGTGCATTAGTACCTCATCTTTATAACCGTTATCAGTGATAAGAACTTTCTTTTGTTTTAAATAAATACATTGTTTATTTGTGATTCTGAAGATAAACTGATAGTTTCTAGATTGTGAAAATGAATAAATCAATAAAGCACATTTGTTGACTGATCTTACGCAAAGCTGGAATGTTACCAAATCGAAATCCATTAGATATTAACGAAAATCAACGACTGATCACATTGGAGCTGGTAAGTCCAGACTTACATTTCTGGAATTCATTTGCATTTATTTTAGACATTCTTTATATATATATTTATAGTTGCCAAGCAATAATTAGGAAGCGATTGAATTATGCTATTGCAACAACCATTTTTCCCTCTGAAGCAAAAGTCCAGAGTAAAAGTATTATGCAACTAGTGCATAAAATAAAAAATGTGTGGCGAAGCCGGTCACGAGTGTTATTCAAGTGTTACGAGTGCGTTAAAAGTGACGCACGCACGTAATACGATATCTTTTTCAATATTATGCGGAAAATTCAAAACACCGGTCATAATAGAGAAATACAATTCAAAACATTTATACTCTCAGTATATGGGTGTAAGTTGCAAAGTATATTAGTATATGGGTGGAAATTGGCGCACGGTAGCGGGTCCAGGGGCGCAGCCTCTGGTGGGGGGAAGTGGCATGCATCGAGGCCCCCATCAGAGGGGCGGGGAAGCAGAGCCACCACTGCTTGCAAAATATACTTTTAATAATTTCATTGAATTAAATATGAACGTCAAATTGATTATCACAGTATATGTTTTGTTTTATTTGAGGAGAGTAATAATATAAAGAGGATTTGAATAACGGAAATTTTTCATCGTAATAATTCTATTTTCTCGTTCCATGTAAATTCAACGATTGACGAATATCGAAAGTAGTTTTGAATATTTAAAATCGGTATTAACCTCGACAAGAAAAGAAGGAAGGAATTCATGAACGATATAAAAACACAATATTCAGCATCACATACGATACATTATACTTATATTATTATTCACGTGAACATTGTAAGGATACAGTATTGGGGTGATTCCGCAGCTTACTTTGGCGTGAAATGAGCTGGATTTGACCTTCGTATTTCACTCACACTCTATGAAAAAGTGCCATTTCGCGCACCGATAACAGTGTGTAAAATCAAAATAGTCAGCCAAACGAGCGGTTTGCGCACTATTCGGCTTCGCCTCGGCTTCGTACTGCCTTCAGACGAGTAGTGCACAAGAAGCGAGTTTGGCCTCGCGTATCGAACACTATTTTTCATCATGAATGTAATGCACAATCCGAGATCTGTGGAATTCACTCATAAATTACTCGCAACGGCTGATCTAATCTCTACAACTTGGTATACCCGCAATGACAGCAGTCCACAAACCAAACCGCTGGTGCCGCTAGATAGCACTAGTAATTACAGTAGTGCGCAAAGTATTTTTCACACCGATGGTAACATTTTGCTTACTGGTGAATTTATTTTGCGCACTGGTTAAAGGATGTCGTACACAGTGCGGCAATCGGCCATTTTAGACGTCTGTAAACGGTGGGCAAATGAGGATTTTGCATGCATGAGCGAAGAAAAATTGTTATTAGTCACCGTTTCAACACATGATTCTCCAGGTAGGATCAGTGAAGATCCTAAAAGATATGCATCCTCAAAATTGATCTTGATCCTGATTACCAAAGTTGAATGAGGTAAAAAAAATTCATTATTGTAAAAAAATCTAATTGTCGAGAGACATAAGAGTCTCGCAAGAACTATGGATCGTAAGCAACTCGTTTTCATAAAGAAATGTCTTTGAACACATAAAAAAAAATCAATATAATAAGAAAAACTTACAAATCGACATTCGAGTGAATTGTGAGATTATTTAGTGAATCCCTGTCATTCGTCAGCCCGACAAACGGATTATCGAATCTCTGGTCTGCAAGTGAGATATAACATAACCGATAAAAGAAGCGCCTTTCAGACTCACACAAAAGAAACATAGGAACCCATTGAGTATCAGCACCAACATTGCTGACGAGTACTACTATTCAAACAATCTCAAAATTTTTATGAAATAAAAAATAAGGCAAATACAGTATGAACTGAAAGGTATTAAAACTTCTTTGTAACAGAAGGTTAGTTGAAATCATTCATTTATTTTGTGACGACGCGGGTTTTCCACCCCGTCATCGATCCGTACCTCGATTCCCAGGTGGAAACCAGTAGATCCAGCAAGCGAGTGGAGAGTCCTGCTGTGCCGTACGGATGACGATCAGAGCTCAATTTAAGTTTCTTTTATTACTGCTAATGCTTGTTGTTTTCCTCGCAAAAATTCTCTGAGGTTGCTGACGCCGCCGTCATCACTGCCAAGCCCGACCATCCTGCTCCGTCTGCGCTGCCGACGAGGAAACTGGAGGAAAACACCTCCGACCGGCGGGGATTCCGAAGCCCCGGACCCAGTAATCGCGCTGTCGCTCGCTGATTTCCCGCTGCCACAGATGCCACTATTGCTGCCGCACCTGCCCACCTCGCTGCCATTGCCCAGGGATCGAGCTGCCACCACCCAAGTCGCCTCCAAAACCCGACCTTGCCACCCGGCACACATTACGACCACCTGAAACCTTCTCCTGGCTACTCCGAAACCGAGAGACCGAGCTTGAATCTACCGCCTTCGCCGATAGCAGCACAGCGCTGCCGCGCGGCGAACAGACCGGCAGCCTAGGATCCCTTGCGTCGTGCTACAACACGATGGCCTTGCCTTGCTAAGTCAAGTCGTACAGATTGTCATCTAGAGTTTGCTTGTGTTTTGTTGAGTCAAGTACGACGAAAACAGATTGTAATAGAATCCAGAGGTTACCATGTCAATTGCCGTACCACCTGAGGAACGCTACACCTGAGGCGAATTCATATTAAGCTGTGTTCAAGGTAGGCGGACGTCAACACGAATTTCGCTGGCTGTTAAGATTTTCCCGGCCGTAGGCCATCTTTTCAAGCAACAGGTAGCCGGCTGGCCCGTTCGGCCATATTGGTAAACGCCAGCCAGCCTCGTGGCGGCTAAGCCGATTTCGCATTGAATTCTTTTTTACTTGCTTATTAATTATCGATAAAGAGCTCTAAATCGTCGTTCCGTCGCCTTCTGCTGTTTCTGTTATAAGATTCAGAGATTAGAACCGTCGGGTGCCGTGCCGTGCCGCTCCTCGGTCGTGCCTTAGCTGGCGTGTGAGTGTGAGTGAGAAAGAGGGGAAGCGACTGTGTGTCTGCGCCCGTGCCGTTGATGCCGAGACCGAAATTTAGCTAGTATTTTACGACGTAATTGCGAGCGATAGTCGCACGGCTTATATTTGCATTTGTAATGTTACTTATCACTTGTTTCGCACCTGTTATTGGTCATTACCTACCGCATTGTTTCTTTCCAAGTTATTTTGAACTGTATCGAAGCCTACCGTCCTCAATGAATTCGCTTGCTGTCTTATTTAGTCTTCAATTGTTCAGCCTTCGCCCTGCCTTATGGCTTTTGTAAAATAAACATGCTGGCGAAACATCTACAATCTGTTGATTTCTAATTAAACTATTTTATCTCCATGCCCACGCTCCCCTCACCGACCACTAGTCGGTCAAGTTTCGATGTCGAGTCTCGTTACAGCATGATATTGCTGCCTACTATTGTTAAGAGACGCCGTTCGAGTCGGTAACTCGTGCGTTCAGCCGAATTTGTAGATGTTTGCGAGAGCGTTGGCTCTTTTTCGGCTCTCCGGAGCCTGGCGCCCAACCCCTGTTTTGCTGCTATGAAATAAACCTCCATCTGTTATTTGCCGGGTTGGAGAACGCCTCTTTTGTCAAGTTCTCGCCGGACCGATCCCGTTTTCCCCAGGGCGAGGTCCAAAGCTCCTTACAATTTGTAAATTTCTTTTCTTATGATTTATCTCCTTCAATTGACTATTAATTCGGTAGTTTACTTAGAGTTTTCATAAAATATGACTGTAACGACTTGAGGGTCGTTTTTTCCCGAGCTTTTGCGCGTAAGAACAACCGAAACATCGAGCAGTAAGGTTCAATAAATGCGTGGTATTATTAGAACATAAGTTTCATGTTTATTGATTGGTTTGCAAGGTGGAGACGAAACGAATAGTTCAGGTGGTAAATGAGAAGTGCGCAGGTGACAGGTAAAGATGCAGTAACTTACGATGAGTAGAACAAAGCGTGAGTGAATGCAGAAAGCATTCCTGATCGGGGTTCTGGGAATAAGAGAAGATGGTCGAGTATGCGCAAGACGTGCGACAGATTGTTGAGTCGAATAAAATGAAGAAGGCTTCTAGATGAGAGGGAAAAAGAATGAATAGTGAGTCTGAAGAGAGACTGAGCACTTGACACGAGTCTTAGTCGATTATTCACAATCAACTTATTTTTCACTATCACTAAAATTTCAAGATCATTTGAATACTCGTGCCCCATCAGCGATGTTGATTTTGATATTCATGGGGTTTCTATGTTATGTTTACTGCTATGATTTTGCACTAGTCAGGTCATAACTCATGAACCATAAACTTGAAAATTCGTTTGCCGAACTGACAAATAACGAAAATTCACTAAATAATCGCACTATTTAATGGAATGTTGATTTGTATTTTTTTCCGAATCATATCAATTTGGCATACACTGTTAAAAAATTCTGCTGGAAATTTACAGCAATGCATACAAAACATTATTCCGGCTCGGTACTGTGAATTTACCACACCTGTAGTTGGTATTTGTAAGAATTTTGTTCTGCATATTTACGCATGCTGTTGTCGCAAAATAGTCAATCATCGGTGCAGTTATTTTGACAAAACTGAATTTCAGTGTGGCAAATTTCATTCCGAAGTTGATTAAATTTAATTAAAGAAGGTAATTTGACATACCATTTGAATACGAAATTCAACAAAAATAATCACTCTTCGCGTTCGAAATTTGTTTTAAATGCACAGAAAGCATTATTAGGGTTGAGGATTGTCAATTCACACATTGTTCAAGAATCCGGTTCTGCATATTTGTCAGACTATTACCGCAATGTAATCAAACATTGGTGTAATAAACTTATTAAAACTGAATAATATTATTGAAATAATAAATTGCAATTTCAGTTTTCGAATAATTAACAACTTTCGTTATGAAGTGATGTACACGAATTATTTTTCGGCTTCGTTATTGTAAATTTAATAAATGGATGTATTACAATTTTCATTTCCAAGTATACTGATTGCATAATACGGTAGCGAAATAGATACGAAAGTCATTTTACTTTTTCTGTAGTGAATTCGGGACAAAACTTTACTCGAATTTCGTTCTCGAGCAGATTGAAATTATTGCACTTTTGAGTGATAACACGACTCTATAAAAAAATTTTCGTTCTTTGTCCTAAAGTTTATACTATTATTTTCCAATTAGTTATGCACAAAAACGAAAAGAAAATACCTTTTTTCGGTATAAAGTTTGCTTTTGTGATAGTTATAATAATAATACTCATTTTTCAATTTTTCCATAAATTTTAATTGATTTTAATATTTTTAAAAAGGCCGATTGTTGAAGCGGACAAAGTGTTAATGCCGCCTTTGCACATTAAGTTAGGGTTGATGAAACAATTTGTTAAAAAACTGGATAAAACTTCAGAAGCTTTTGGATACTTAAAAAAATTTTTTCCGAAGTTATCGGAAGCAAAGGTTAAAGCTGGGGTTTTTGTTGGTCCGCAAATAAGACAGATTTTTGCCGATGAAAAATTTCCAACGTTGCTGAATCGTACTCAAAAAGCAAGTTGGAACAGTTTTAAAGCAGTAGTTTCTGGATTTTTAGGAAATAATAAAGCTGAAAACTACGAAAAGTTGGTTGAGGACATGCTTACAAATTTTAAGGCCATGGGCTGCAGGATGTCATTAAAAGTACATATGCTGCATGCTCATTTGGATAAATTTAAAAACAATATGGGAGCCTATTCCGAAGAGCAAGGAGAACGTTTCCATCAGGACATCATGAATTTTGAACAACGCTATCAAGGCCAATACAATGAAAACATGATGGGCGACTATATTTGGGGTTTATTGAGAGAAAGTAGCTATGAACATAAAAGAAAAAGTAAAAGTGTGCACTTTTAAGTTATTTTCCACTTTTCTGTAAGCTAATTTGATAGTAAAACTGAATAAAAATAATAAACATTTTTATTTCAATAGTTTTATTTTCAATCAAAAATTAAAATCCGAGGTTTTTAAAAATTTCGTTCAATCAGTCTTCTAAGCACAAAAGCAAAGTTTTTCATGCCATATATTTTTTTTCCGTCTTATTACGACCTAAACTACCGAAATTTAATGCTTTGCAATCAAAGTCAAATTTCATGTTGACCCGTGTAATCGACGCCCTGCTGTATTGTGAAACCTTCCTGGAGGCATAAATGTGATTTGCGATACAAAAATTCTGCTAGGACATTACCCCCATATGATTCTCTATAGAGGTTGTTTCAGTTTCCATTATAGGTTTGGAATATATGGTTCCCACAACAAAATTGCGTAGATATGAGTTTAATTTTCTATACAAGATCACGTATACCTGGGTACCCTCAATTCTGCGGCTCCAAAGTTTAGTTAGTCAAAGATTACGTTTGCAGTGAAACAAAACGGAGCAGCTACACAAAGCCGGTTGAGCTCGGCTTACTCAAAACACCGCGAGTACACTGCGGGCTCTTCCAATACTGCCAACCTAATCTTACACCAACTGAACTTAGAAGACTCAGAATCAAGAGCACCCAGGTTTACAAGTATATCATCGTTCGCGGTAATTTTTATCTAACTTCGAACCTAGTTTCCTACAGAGGTATGAAAATTAACAATGAGGTAAGTAATCTGTTTCTATTTTTTGTTTCATTGATTTGTAGCTGCAACTCTAGATTTAAACATGCAATCATCAAAAGTATTACATATTGTAGCTAAATCTATCATAAGTCTTTTGTCTTTCAAGTGTTAACCACAGGTTTTTTATATCAGGATGCGAGTGCATCGCAAATCCTAAACTTGAGGAATTTGTAGTACGGAAAAGTGAACCTGAATTTATGAATACTATTTTGTTTTTTAAGGATGTCATAGTCTCAATAGAATACTGGCTTATCTCAAAAAAGTTGATTTTTGGGAATTTGCCAAGAACGATTTCGCAGCTGAGATCTTATTTTGACTTTTGGGGTAATATTATTAGGATGTGAAGGATAATTCAATTACAATAAAGGTTTCCGACAAGTTTGATAACCACTTATTGAATCTTTGTAGTTTTTTTAATTCAAAAATTGTTATTTAATTTTTTTTTTTTAACTTCGAATATTTTGCTTTTGACATAAGTCAGTATATTTTTAGAAGGAAAGAAATATCATTTTGCTATAGATGACCTATTAAATTTACAGTCCATATTGTTTTAAGTTATGAATCGACTTTTTGGACTCTTTTAGTATTTAGTCTGTATATAAGTGATTAAATAAAACACTTTTGACAGATGAGCCGTTTTAGTCAAAGAAACGCACCATGGATATAAAAATAAATCAACCTTATCGAAACAAAAATAAACTTCTAAAATTAAACATTTTCAAAACTAAAAGCACGCGCTAAAAAATAAACAACAATTTCTGTGACAAATACTTAGAGATCAATTCTATTAGATGTAAGTTCCGAAGCTTATTTATTAATAACAAACATACGACGGAACCTGCTTAGGAAATTAGTCTCAATCATATGTATATTTGGTTAAATAATTTGTAGAGTAGTTTTGAGCGAAGCGTGTAGTTCACAATTGATGAGTAAAGCTGTACGTAAGGTTGTTGAGTGTTGGAAAGACAGACTTGTTCGTGTCGAACGTTGAAATCGTAATGCTTGAGGTAAAGAGGATTGGACGTAACGTGTGCAAAATGGTGGGGAATAAAAGTAGCAGAGTCGGCAAAAAGCGAGTGGCGTGAGCCAGAATAGAAATAGGAGGATAGGAATGAAATAAGGATGCTGCAAGGGTCGTGGGAGAGTGGCAAGATGATGGAGACGTGTGGCAATATACCGGACGTAACACGTACGAGAGAAAAAATTCCGTTTTGGGAACTAAAAACATGTTCGAATTTTTTTTTCTGAAAATACGCAAAATCCTGGGTGCGGATATCAAGAAAATGCCCGGAGCCGTTGAACTCATCACTGAGAAATAAATCTCAAAATTCGAAATTTTTCGAAAATTCAGTACTAACTGCCGGAACAAGTGAAATTAAAATATCTGTCAAAATCGACCAGCGCCAACTTCACCCGAGTCCAGGTAGCGGTATACGATATGTTATTGACGATTCTGCACGATGACTTGCGTTGGACTGACTTTCTTTCTTTGCAGCTAGGCGAGCAGCAAGATTAGTAGTTTGAAAATATCTGCATTCAGACAAGCATGATGGAAACGTCCGCATTTAAAATTACCAATGATAATTAACACAAAAGTAGAATAACAGAAGGGTAAACAAGCATCTTGTTATCACCGGTTGCCGGTGGCAATTGTTGTAGCGCATAGGTTAGCGAACGCTTGCGCGTGACCGATCCGGCCGATCAAGATTCCGCTATTACCGTTTGCCGACGACCAGATAATGTAGGGCAAAAATTGCAATTCTTTACTATTTTTGAGCTTCGGAGGGCCTCAGGTCCTTATGAGCGCACAGTTTGAACGAGTCTATCGATGATTCTGAAATTTCTGAAATGATAAACGTGTTTCACGCTTCACATACGGATACTTTCTTCCCATCCAATATCCTATGTAAAAATATACGAAACATGTTTTCTTGGCTATCGAGGTAGCTTAAGGGCGTTGCCTATGCCTCGACGAGCGCGCGCGAACAGAGACTCACGATTTTCCTTCTCATTTCCTCATTGTTGAAGATAATTAGGTTCTTAGGGGGTCATTTTGAAGATAAAGAATAGATCTGTGTCGCCTTTTTTGCCGAATTTTCGATTTCGCTCTCAGATTTGCGAAAAACGTACTTGAAAGTACGTTATCTTTGAAGTGAGACACAGCGGACAGTGAATTTTTTTTCGAAATTCGGCAAAGAAGGCGACACAGATCCATTCTTTATCTTCAAAATGACTCCCTAAGAACCTAATTATCTTCAAAAATGAAGAAATGAGAAGGAAAATCACGAAGCATAAAACAGCAAATTTTTCGCGCCAAAGGCGGGCGGCTGCTAGCGCCACGATCGCGTTGGCCGGCGACCATGCGAATTACGGGCGATGAGAGTAGACTGAAACCCCCCCACTACAATTCCCCTCGTTCGAATCCTCGTCGCTCGGCACGTGGATAGTGTTCCGCGCTTTTATTTTTGCTTGTGTTTTTCTACCGTGTTTTTTATTATTTCGAGTCAGTATTCACTCCGGCGATGGCTAAGAAGAGAAGGAATCTGTCTGTGAAGAAGAAGAAAGTACCCGGCATAAAGATTTTGGCTAAATTGCGGGAAAAAATGAGGTAAATTGAATTATTTATATGATTGATGTCGCACCCTCTCTGACTTCGAGATTCAATCACATGAGTACGAACAATCGCAGGGCTTTGATCTAAGAAAGTACTTTCAAGAGCCGATATTGCTGTTCATAATAGCAGTACAAATTCATTTTCAAGTTTTTTTATACGTACGAAAACATAAACTAGAATGCGTTGTGACGTGTGGTACTAGCCCGGTTTGCATTAGTCGCTAAAATGTGTCATCAATTTGTTACGTGTTCAGGTTAAATGATCGAAATCACTATTCGGCTATTTGCATTAGTGTTTACACTTTGTCGATCATAAGGAATATTCTGATCACTTATTGTGACTACCCAAGTATCCAAGGTAAAATTACAATAAATAGAAAGTTTTTGTCTCTTGAGCACCCGATGTAAGAATGTATGAAGATGAATGTTTACTAGACTGGGCCAAAATATTGACTATTTTTTTTTTTTTTTCGAAAAATATATTGAGGATATCATTCAGTATGGCAAAAAAAAAATTTCATGAAATTTTAAGCCCTTAATATTAACTTTAATTGGAAATAACTTTTGAAAAATTAAATTGAGGCAAAAATATTAAAAGATCTTTTTTGTAGAACAATCAATTTCCTTTAAGAATCTGTCATGATCTTTTTTATACATTCATTGATTCGTTAGTCACGAAATTCCAAATTAAAAAAGTCAAATCGAGAAATTATATCAATTTATTAAGCTTAATTACTCGGAAACGGCTTGTCTGACAAAAATCTATAATCAGACCTTTTTTGTAGGGAATTTAATTTTATAGAGGGATAAGTGAACATAAATTTTTTCATGGATATGAAGGTCACAACTCGAAACACTTTTTATCGTGTTAACGTTTCGGCCCTGGTGGGGGCCCTCTTCAGAACAATTTTATTTAAATATCTGTCACGAACAAAATAAAAAAATAATATACAAATAGGTTTGACAAAATAAGACATATTGATGTAAATAATATGCAAAGGTGTTGAAGCAAGTATAAAAGAGAGATTACCTCATATGCGATAACACTTCCAATTACATAAATGCGTGTTGGTAATTGAAGAATAAATAGAACAAAAAGGCAAAAAAGACAAAAACCGAAACACACTGCGTTCGCGACACGTAACTCCCACGAATTCATAATTATAGTTGGTTTGTTAAAAGAAATAAAATACACAGCCGTTATGGTTGAGTCAGAGCACATAAGCACAGTGGAACGTCTAGTGTGTAGTGGGAAGAGGTCGATCTCGATAGTTGTCAGAGCAACGCAGAGTCAACGGGTTAAACGGAAAACAAAATTTTTTTGTGTTAAGAAGGTAAAATCGAGAGCAAGCTCAGTCGGTAATGGACAAATTACAATGGTCGTATCACAGAGGTGTAAATATTGCTTAGATGTTCTATGTCTTGTTTACGGTTGACAGAATCAGGATGTGCTACGATATTGCACATTTATAACAAAAGCCTATTATAATACAAAGGTTCAACATCAATAATGCTAGCTTGAGAATAGTTAAAAGAGTGGTCGAAATCGATGGCATGTCTCGTCAATGCAGTATAATTATCCTCGTGTTCATGGATATTGCGTATATGTTCGGTTATCCTTGTGTGTAGTTGTCTACTAGTTTGGCATATGTAAGCCTTGTTGCAATGATTGCAAGGTATTTTGTAAACTACACCCGAGCGATTGCCCAGGGGTAAGGGGTCTTTACCCGAATCAAACAACGAGGATATATCATGTGCACATTTGCCCACAAATTGAATTTTGTATTTGGAGAATGTTCTATTAAGTGACTCAAACAAACCCGCAACATAAGGGATGGAAATATAGTTTTTTTGAATGGTCTGTGTAGTAGTTGTATCGAAATTGTTGTTAGTGCTGGTAGATGACAAGATGGAATCATATTTAAACTTTATATGTTTGTTAAGCAGGCAAGGTGGATAGTCGTTCTTAAATAGTACCTGCTGAATCAAGGACAAATTTTTATTGTGAAATTCCATGCTTGAGAGTCGGATCGCTCTGTCAACTAAGCAATTGATCGTTCCAATTTTGTATGATTTGGGATGGTGAGAATGGTAATTTAAATACCTTTATGACCAAGTAGCCTTGTGGAACCAATCAGTTTTAATGAGCTGATTGTCATTGATAATCAGGACATCTAAAAAGCTGATTTGGTGATTAGACTCTAATTCAGATGTAAATTGTAGTCTCGGATGGAAACTATTGAAAACTGAAAGCATTTCTGCGACTTTATGCGAAGGGACATCTGTAATTATGTCGTCTACGTATCTGAAAAAGAATGAAGGCTTGAAGTCTAGTTTATTAAGACAGTGTTGTTCAAGGTCATCCAAAACCAAATCAGACAAAATTGGAGAGAGCGGTGAGCCCATAGGTAAACCATACGTTTGGGCATATATGTTGTGGTTAAATTTAAATATGGCAGCCTTAAAACATATTTGCAATGCTTTTAAGAGTTCGTTACGTGGGACCGGAATTTTGTCCACCAGCTGATGCCAGCGCTGTTTGACAGCGTTGATTGCCAGATCTTGTGGTACATTAGTGAATAAGGATATAACATCCAGTGAAACTAAAATATAATCAGCTGGAAGACGAAGGTCCCTAATAGCATTCACCAACGCAAAACTATCTCTTATCCGTGACAAGGGAGGTATGATGTTATTACCTATCCATTTACTAAGGAAACGAGCCAGATTAATCGTCGGACTATCAGTGAAGGACACAATGATTCGTACCGGTGTATCGGGTTTATGGATTTTCGGTAGTCCGTAAGCTCTAGGTGGTAGGCAATCCGTTTTAGCAATTTGACGTCTCAGTTGATTAGAGATGAATTTGCTATTGACCCAATCAGTTGTTAGTTTTTTTACTTCTTGTTGCAAAGTAGAAGTGAGATCGTATCTAACAACTTTATAAGAATTATTGTTAGATAGTTGTTGCAACATTTTGGCCTCGTACATTAGTTTGTTCATCACAACAGTCTTGTTTCCCTTATCCGCCTTCAAGAAAAGCAAGTCCTGATTGTTGTTTTGGAAGATCTTAGTTTCTTTGATTTTTTTGTGAAGGACATTCTTATCGGCGTTAAGGGGAGCAAAGTGTTTTGAGTTGTGACCTTCATATCCAAGAATAACTTCAATCAACAAATCTCCAAGGTCAAGATAAATCTTCTTCATCATATTAACGGAATAAAACGTGGGAACCATGGGGTTTTTTCATGACATCTCTCTTGCATACGGAAAGACTTTGGCGGGGAAGCTGCGACGTTGGGCCACCATATCCGAGTCCTTGTTGAAGCTAAAAAACCACCGCATCTTTCTTCTGAACTGCAAGAAAAGATCGATTCTACCAACTCATTTAAAATTCCCAAAGCTTATTTCGAACGGTATTAATTTTAAAACGTCTAAGTCGCGTTCTGTTTACACACACAATGTATACAAATTTCAAAGGTCGGTACTCAATCTTGAGATCAGTGACGCTCACGCGACCATTGTTGAATACCAAAATATTTTGTTGTCGCTGGAGAATGACATCTTAATTGAATTACCGGTTGAAGTGTCAAAAAAATTCTTCGACACGCAACACTTGAAATTAGAACCGGCCTTCAACGCTTACAAGACGGCTAATATCAACAAGTTGGCTAGTCTGATCAATAACAAAAAACGACTCAATTTTAATCCAATTGACACGACCTCTGAAAATTGGTTAGTAAACCTCAGCAGCACCGAGATTCCGGTCAATGTTATCGACGTACTAAAAATGGGACCTAAATATGGCATTCCTTTTAAGAATAACCGCATTCCAACCAACAAACTCATATCGGATTTCGAATCAAAGATCTCCTGCATTCCTTCTAATTCTCGTAATACGGCTAGGCAAGATTTCACCAATACAATAAAAAAGTTCATTAACACTCCTGCTCCCCTTAACGCCGATAAGAATGTCCTTCACAAAAAAATCAAAGAAACTAAGATCTTCCAAAACAACAATCAGGACTTGCTTTTCTTGAAGGCGGATAAGGGAAACAAGACTGTTGTGATGAACAAACTAATGTACGAGGCCAAAATGTTGCAACAACTATCTAACAATAATTCTTATAAAGTTGTTAGATACGATCTCACTTCTACTTTGCAACAAGAAGTAAAAAAACTAACAACTGATTGGGTCAATAGCAAATTCATCTCTAATCAACTGAGACGTCAAATTGCTAAAACGGATTGCCTACCACCTAGAGCTTACGGACTACCGGAAATCCATAAACCCGATACACCGGTACGAATCATTGTGTCCTTCACTGATAGTCCGACGATTAATCTGGCTCGTTTCCTTAGTAAATGGATAGGTAATAACATCATACCTCCCTTGTCACGGATAAGAGATAGTTTTGCGTTGGTGAATGCTATTAGGGACCTTCGTCTTCCAGCTGATTATATTTTAGTTTCACTGGATGTTATATCCTTATTCACTAATGTACCACAAGATCTGGCAATCAACGCTGTCAAACAGCGCTGGCATCAGCTGGTGGACAAAATTCCGGTCCCACGTAACGAACTCTTAAAAGCATTGCAAATATGTTTTAAGGCTGCCATATTTAAATTTAACCACAACATATATGCCCAAACGTATGGTTTACCTATGGGCTCACCGCTCTCTCCAATTTTGTCTGATTTGGTTTTGGATGACCTTGAACAACACTGTCTTAATAAACTAGACTTCAAGCCTTCATTCTTTTTCAGATACGTAGACGACATAATTACAGATGTCCCTTCGCATAAAGTCGCAGAAATGCTTTCAGTTTTCAATAGTTTCCATCCGAGACTACAATTTACATCTGAATTAGAGTCTAATCACCAAATCAGCTTTTTAGATGTCCTGATTATCAATGACAATCAGCTCATTAAAACTGATTGGTTCCACAAGGCTACTTGGTCATAAAGGTATTTAAATTACCATTCTCACCATCCCAAATCATACAAAATTGGAACGATCAATTGCTTAGTTGACAGAGCGATCCGACTCTCAAGCATGGAATTTCACAATAAAAATTTGTCCTTGATTCAGCAGGTACTATTTAAGAACGACTATCCACCTTGCCTGCTTAACAAACATATAAAGTTTAAATATGATTCCATCTTGTCATCTACCAGCACTAACAACAATTTCGATACAACTACTACACAGACCATTCAAAAAAACTATATTTCCATCCCTTATGTTGCGGGTTTGTTTGAGTCACTTAATAGAACATTCTCCAAATACAAAATTCAATTTGTGGGCAAATGTGCACATGATATATCCTCGTTGTTTGATTCGGGTAAAGACCCCTTACCCCTGGGCAATCGCTCGGGTGTAGTTTACAAAATACCTTGCAATCATTGCAACAAGGCTTACATATGCCAAACTAGTAGACAACTACACACAAGGATAACCGAACATATACGCAATATCCATGAACACGAGGATAATTATACTGCATTGACGAGACATGCCATCGATTTCGACCACTCTTTTAACTATTCTCAAGCTAGCATTATTGATGTTGAACCTTTGTATTATAATAGGCTTTTGTTATAAATGTGCAATATCGTAGCACATCCTGATTCTGTCAACCGTAAACAAGACATAGAACATCTAAGCAATATTTACACCTCTGTGATACGACCATTGTAATTTGTCCATTACCGACTGAGCTTGCTCTCGATTTTACCTTCTTAACACAAAAAAATTTTGTTTTCCGTTTAACCCGTTGACTCTGCGTTGCTCTGACAACTATCGAGATCGACCTCTTCCCACTACACACTAGACGTTCCACTGTGCTTATGTGCTCTGACTCAACCATAACGGCTGTGTATTTTATTTCTTTTAACAAACCAACTATAATTATGAATTCGTGGGAGTTACGTGTCGCGAACGCAGTGTGTTTCGGTTTTTGTCTTTTTTGCCTTTTTGTTCTATTTATTCTTCAATTACCAACACGCATTTATGTAATTGGAAGTGTTATCGCATATGAGGTAATCTCTCTTTTATACTTGCTTCAACACCTTTGCATATTATTTACATCAATATGTCTTATTTTGTCAAACCTATTTGTATATTATTTTTTTATTTTGTTCGTGACAGATATTTAAATAAAATTGTTCTGAAGAGGGCCCCCACCAGGGCCGAAACGTTAACACGATAAAAAGTGTTTTGAGTTGTGACCTTCATATCCAAGAATAACTTTAATCAACAAATCTCCAAGGTCAAGATAAATCTTCTTCATAAATTTTTTCACTTCAATATTTCGACAGTTCTGACGTAAAACATCAAATTATTACTAAAAATCAAAAATAGCGATGATAGACCTCTTAAAGTTACTATTCAGGGCTTAAAATTTCATGAAATTTTTTTTTTGCCATACTGAATGATATTCTCAATATGTTTTTCCAAAAAAAAAAATCGTCAATTTTTTTGGCCCAGTCTAATGTTTACATGTTGGAATCTTACGCTTCCGATGGGAAGCACACGCAAGACGGTCAAAGCGGTTAAGGTAGTAGTCCGGTGTGACGACCGAAATTTAGACGTTTTTTCATGATTTTTTTTTAAAAAGTAAATAAAATGCTATCGTTTTAAAGTTCTTACATGTTTTTATTGGTGTTTTGAAGTATATAAAAAAATTTTTTTAAAGTTAATTTTACAATAATTTGTTTAAAATTTTTGACGTCAATATGGAGTCCTCAAAGAAAAGATGAGTTGGTTCGGGGAAACACACAGCCTTCCAAAGTCATCTGAAATAAAAAATTCAAAGAGATTATTATTCTGTAGACTTCATTTTAGGTCCCGAACCTTAAATATACATAAAAATAAAAAAACAAAAACAAAATGGCGGACTTGTAAAAAAAGTTCTCAAAATCTAATTTTTTTTCTTCATAAATTGTTCAAATAAAATAGTTTATAATTAAAAAATTAAATGTTTTAAGGCTTCGGCATCTAGATATGTGTGTCTAGAATAACGGGTTAAATTTTCAGCTAAATCGGTTAAATAGTTTTGAGTCAGTGATCCCCCGAACTTTCGAAAACATGGTTTTGAGAAAAACGCTTTTAAAGTTTTGACAACAGATTTTTTTCAATAAAATTATACTGACATTAATCAGCTATGCCTGGTGCATAGAGCAGTCCTTCCGTTTCCTCAAAGTTGTCAGTTTCACAATATCAGCAACAGATTTGACAGCGACGCTTATTTGCTGTATCACTTGATAATAAAGAGACTTATGAAAAATATTTAAATCCATCATCGAGCAAAAAAGATTAATTCCAGCGTGACCGACGCTTTCATACACACTACGGCGCGCTCTCTTATTTTAGCTATAACTTTAAGAATAATTAAAATTTATGTCTGAAATTTTTATAGCATATTTTTAAGATGTTTTTCTTCCGAAAAATGTAAAAAAAAAAAATCGATTTTTTGAACCCGTCACACCGGGCTACTACCTTAAATAAATGATATGCGGATGTGCAGTATCACTAGTTACGAGAAAATTCATTGTTGGGAGATATGAATTTGAAAAACTGGTGATTTCGAAAAATTAACGACAGAGCCAGGAATCGAACCTGGTATCTAGAGATGTAAAATTACAATGTATCTGGCAGAATTTTCCATACAAAGTAAATACGGCGCGTACGTATCAGGCCACTAAAATACGCGCGTTTTGTTTTTGGAAATAAACTTGACGTACTTCTGGGGTAATCATACATGCATACATTACCTACAAAACAGCCACCCCACAAAACTGTCATCAAATCAGATACTACTGCCAAGTATAATTTATTTAGACACCAATGATGATTTTGATATACTATAACTAATGATGACAAAAAAAAAAAATTGAAATCAAAATTGAAATTGAAAAGAAAAAAAAAATTGCAGTGCGTGGTACTTGGCGGGCCCATTTCGATATTGCCATTACAACATTGATATGGCTCGACTTGTATTTTCTTGTGCTTGTTTTAAAAAGACCCGACAAGTGCCACTAAATGAAAAAAAAAATGACAAGACGATAAGATTTACTATATATATATTATATAACAGTGATACTGTGAAAGTATTCCTGATCTGCTATTCCCTAATTATCGTTGCGCGGCAAATTTGGGCATTCTTCGATCCACCGTCTCCTGGGACCTGGTCATTTTGGTTACTGATTATATTTGTGGTCATTATAATTTATTGCTAAAATTTTTTTCTCGCGTCCATTCATTTCCAAATTTTTTTACGTGTAGAATTGCTGCGAGCCAACAAAACGACGGAGAAATGGTTCGCGAAGTAATGACTTTAGCGGAAGAGGTAACAGAAGATGTTGCTCCATTTAATGAGGCCGTACTTGCCGACGAATTTCAGGATACCGATTTGTTTTGCTCGGAGACAATGCCTGAATCTCCAATACAGTACGCGAGAATCGACGACGAGACGACTAAGTACAACACCGCGGAGGATTTCGTGAGTATCCAGCCTGCGACCGAAAGTAATGTTGTCGAAGACATGAATTCAAATTTGCTTGTAGTCGGTAATGCCAAGGCCGAACCAAGTCCCCCATTGGAGTTGACTGGGAGAAGAATAGTAGACATTAGGCATTTTTTAGATAGCATTACAAAAATTGGTCGTCACTCCCCTTTTGATTGTACTTTTGCAGACATGTGTCCAATATCCGAAAGCCGGACAGGATTCATTACCACCATCACCTTCAAATGTAGTATGTGTAATTTAGTCAAATCAATAACGTCAGAGAATTCTAGTTCAGGTTCCTCAAGCGTCAATGCAGCTATAGTATCCGGTGTAGTGTCCACAGGTGGTGGTTTTTCTCAACTCGCAGAGATTAGTGCATCGGTAGATATGCCATGTATGGCTAAAGAGACTTGGAAGAAATTTCATAGGATAGTTAGCGATACGTATCACGACATTTCACCGGAGCAAATGCTAGAGGCAGGTAGGGAAGAAGCTACGTTGGCCCGTGAGGCGGGTGACGTTGACGAGGACGGGTACCCTTGCATAGCGGTTGTCGCCGATGGGTCTTGGGCAAAAAGATCGTATAGGACAAAATATGACTCTCTATCAGGTGTAGCAGTAATAGTGGGATTCAAAACCAGAAAAGTTTTATTCATTGGGGTAAGAAATAAATATTGTTCAACGTGTGATAGGAAGCGGGGTGATACCGAGGCATCTGTAGGCGAACATAAATGTGTGAAAAATTAGACGGGTTCTAGTACCGCGATGGAGTCAGACATTATCGTCGAGGGTTTTAAGTGTAGCGTAGAAATGCACGGTATTAAATACGATAAATTAATTGGGGATGGGGATAGTAGTGTTCACCGAAAACTTATCGATGCGCTTCCGTATGGACCGGAAGCACTTGTCAAAAAAATTGAATGCCGCAACCATGTTCTCCGCGTCTATGGAACTCGACTTCGGGATCTCTGTACCAACCGTAAGGTTGGTACTGTGATCCTACGTAATAATTTGCGCAAAAACTTGAGGCGACTACGATATGCCGTAACTTCCGCAATTCGCTACAGGAAAGGGCAAGTTGATCAGCCACTTTACGTTCGAGTCGAGAATTTGCGCAAAGATATCAAAAACAGTCCGAACCATGTTTTCGGGGAACATGGATCATGTGCGGAGAGAGGTTACTTCTGTGACGGTAACCCCAAACCAGGGGAAGTTAACCTGGTCGAGGATACGAAATTGACTGGTGTCTTCCAAGAGATTCAATCGGCAATGTATCGACTCATTGAGCATGCATCGAGCCTCATATGGGACGTGGATAACAACGTAGCTGAGTTATACAACTCACACGTTGCCAAGGCTATAGGTGGCAAAAGAGTCAACTTTGCCCTGCGCGATTCATATGGAGCTCGGTGCGATTCTGCCGTAATGAGAATGAATGCCGGTGGACAATTTCATGTATTAGTGCAGGAAAAATTGACAGGAAGGGTGGGTAAATTCACGAAAAAATATTGCGAAAATAAGACGGGGTCAATAAAAATTAGAAAAAAGGGTTTTGAGGGTAGCAAAAAAACTTTCGTGACCCAGATCGCTGACGCCGACTATGGCCCAGATGCTGCTTGTCCACGGCAATTAGACATGTCGGTGGATGAATTGGCGTCTGCTCAAAGGACATTCGTGTAGAGCTTGTATTCGGAGGACCTATTGGAAATCGAGCGACAAACAATGGGGCAGAGTTCGTGAATCGCATGGTGCGAACAGAGAAGAAAGCGTTTGACTGCCTCAATTTTCGGTGAAATTTGTAAGCGAAGGCCACGAACATCTTGTGCTAAATTAGTAGAACGCATCCGCTACGGCGATTTCCATGAAAATTCAAATACAAGGTGGGGCACAGAAAAAGAGCCCATAGCAATAGGTCAGTTCGCTGCCGAACATTCTGTTACTGTTGATAGCAGTGGTCTAGTGGTGGACAAGGCGTTACCCTTCCTTGCGGCATCGCCGGATGGGCTTATAGGTAAAGACGCGGTCGTAGAAGTCAAGTGCCCAGCATCGGCAAAAGAGTTAACTCCAATGGAGGGCATAGAGTCAAAGAAAATTAAATTCATGAAAATAATCGATGGAAAACCAAAGTTAGATCTTTCTCATAATTACATGTATCAGGTCCAAGGTCTTCTACACATTACAAATAGGAAGTGGTGCTATTTTACAGTTTGGACGCCAAAGGGATTGATTTTTGATAAAATAAAACGTGACGATAAATTCTGGACCGAAAAAATGGAGAATAAATTAGCAGATTTCTTTCACTTTTGTTTATTACCCGAGATCGTAGATTCTAGACGCGCCCGACAACTCTCAATCCGCGAACCCCCTCAAATCATCGAAGCCCAGAAGGCCGCGCGTAAGAAAAAGTAAATTCCCGACCGACAGACGATAAAAAACTGTGATATAAATATATGTACATATGTTCATAAATATAATAGCTTTATATATACCTTACGTGCAATATTTCTGTGATTCATGTTTAGTTAGTTATGTGTATTACTGTGCCAAAAATTTGCTAGTCATATCGTTATAATTATATATCTGATTATTCATTCTAGGAATACTTTTTGCAGGCTGACCAAACTGCGTATATACCTATATATTATGTAAATATTCTGTAGCTTATTTTTTCATTACTATCTGTGACCTGCACTTGTGACGTACTACTTTCCATAGGTTGCGCTTTCTATAGAATTTATTTAGCCATATAATGTATACAATGCTCGATGCCTTGTTATGATATCAATTTTCTCGATCGAGATTACTGTCATGTTTCACTTATACTGTTTCAATTTAATTTCTATGAGATACTTTTCATAAAAATTTCGTGATTATGTTCATTAAGTTTAAACGAGTTTAATTTCACTTTCATCATTTTATATTATTTTTTATCATTTTTTACTTGTTTGGTGCAAACCCGATCATGGTTGGGAGGTAGGGACGGGTTAGGTGGGTCTCTGTTTGATAGCGACCTCCACGTGGTGAGACCTGGGAGATTGATGATATATTCGTTGTTATATCATGAATTTGCTAACAGCTATTCGTTGCAATTTTTAATTTAAAATGACCTGTGACGACGTCTGGTCGGTATTCATAAATAGTTCCGTATTATTCTCGAAACTGTATTAGGAACAGCTCTCAGCCGATCAAGCTTATGCTTTGAGCTGACTCAAGACAGTACGACAAATCGAACCTGACTATGAATACCGGCTATTAGATTATTACCAGTCCCGTGATCGCATTGCGTAGAAATACGGATGCCGGTGAATATAATTTTTGTTGAAATATTAAGAATGTATATCTATATCATCATACGTACGGGGAATTCTACGTCACGTCAATCAAAAAATGACCTCGTATTTTTTCAATCTATTCATACTTCTTTTCACATGAAATAAAGATAAGAAGAATCGATACGCATTTTGGTGTTCGTCTGAATTATGTTTGTTTTCGAAAGTTACCAGACAATCATTCAATTTTGATGCAAAAGGAGCGCGCATATATCCGGTTCTATTCGACGTAAAGACATCATTTACAGTGCATTCGGAAGGTGAACGAATAAGCTTTCATAAAAAAAATGTTATGTTGAACATTATTGCAAATCCTAATTTTTATAAACAATTCAAATGTTCTACGATTTTTACCTCATTATTGATAAGTTTTTGAATTATGAAAAAAATAGTTTTGGGTTCCTTATTAAATTCTGTATTACTAGTAAATTTTTCAAGTGGAATCTGAAAGGAGTCTCTTTTTTTCTATTATTCATCAGGTACTGCGTCGTGCCGAGCGCAGCACACTGGGCTGTTTAAAAGTATTTGAATCAGAATGCCCGTGAGGGGTGGAAGAGGCTAGCCGCGTCACCCGCCCCACTCCGGCGACAGCTCGGTTGCTCCTTCTCACTTGTTTCTTACTCTCTCTCTCGCCACGGTTAACGCGGGAAGCGGAGTAGCCCGCGCTTTCTAGCTAGGCAACGCCCTTAAGGGAGCTTTCCAGTATAAAATTTTCAAAAACTTTATTTTTTTTTTTGCTTTATCGAATAGTGTACACTCTTCCGAATATTCCCTGAAATTTTCATGCCGAAATTCAGATTATTTCGGTTACTGTACAGCATTTCTTGGAAGAAGGCAACGGAGCGCTACAGCTGCCGCGTTGGCCGTCTGCCCGTGCGACCGTTATTTCTATTGTCTCGTTCCTACCTGCACGTACATGAACTTGGCTCGCCAATTGTCGAAAATGTGAATTCGGACTATTGCATAATTTGCCGTTAATTTGCCGGGCTACATTTCATCACAAAAGCTCAACTGATGAAAATCCTCAGCATGAGTATTGCCCTCCGGGAGAAGATTCGTGGTGCGAATGGCGCAAGGCCAAGGCCACAGGAAAGGAGTACACCCATCCACCAGCACTCGACAAATACGTACAACAAGTTCTAAAGCCGATTTACGATGATCTAACAACGGAGGATCTCTTAGAACGATGTACGGGCGCGAACACTCAAAACAATACCGAGAGCTTCAATCACTATGTGTGGCAACTAGCCCCAAAGCACGTATTCTGCGGCAAGCAGATAGTAGAAATCGCTACGCAATATGCTGTGTGCACCTTCAATGAAGGTTACGACCCAATTTTAAAAATTTTGGAGACGATGGGATGCACGATAGGGCCGAGCGCCGCAGATTTCGCCGCTAAGTACAAGAATGCGCGCATCACCCAAGCAAACCGCCGGGCGTCCCTGGATAGCAAAGAGGCGAGGACAGCTCGTCGGACTGAACAATCCATTGAGCACGATCTTTTCGAAGAAGCAGAAGGGATATTGTATGGACCTGGCATCGCTGATTGACCGTAAGTAAACGATTTACCCAAAATTTCCTCACTTGAAACTTTGAACGCGTTTTTCTCGAAACAGCATTTTTCAAAACGGTGTCCAACTTGGAGGGCAGAGTTTTGAAGCTATCGAGTTGAATTTTTTACACAATATTCTTAACGTCATTGTTTATCGTGCTATGGAAGCTTTTTTTTTTTTTTGACATCTTCCTATTTTCTTGTAAAAAAAACTGCCAAAAAAAAATGCTAAAATCGATACTTTTTGTTCAAACCGGCGCCATTTTTGCAAAAAAAAAAAAAAAAGAAAACGCCCTCACAGCACGAAAGCCAATTATATACCGATCAATAATCCTTTTGTGTTTTTTGTTTCAGATCAAAATTGTGACCCCCAACGTGGACACCACATTCAAGTGCATTTTCTGCAACAATTGTTTCATCATTTTTATAGATATTAATTAATAAATAAATCGATCTTTAAAAAATTGTTTTGTATTCTTCAATACCCAATTGATATACAAAAAAAAACCAGACCGATTAGATTATTTTTTCTTAAAAAAAAAAATCGCGAAAAACAGCGATTTTTCGAGCTGTCACAATGGAAAGCTCCCTTAAGTTCGAAACGTAGAAAATTTTCCAGAATCTACTGGGCTCGTTCGGATTTATTACCAGGTAACCTAGCTGTGACGCCGTATAAAGATGCGCTTTGGAAAATGATCATTGAATCAATCCGATTCTGTTGAAGTAGCGCCTGATTGACAATGGCATTTCCGAATTTCGTTAGTTTTCCGACAAATTGAGACGTAATGCATGAGAAGGAAATGACTCGCATTTGGTTAGAACAAAACCCTTGCTCTCTACTTCGATACAATAATCGTAATATTCCTATCCACATGACAAAAATATGTGTGAGGCGCGACGGGCTGAGGTATCGTTAAAGTATGGCGGAAGTATGGCTGAAGTATGACAAAAGTCGAAGCATGAAGGAATAATGTTAAGGTATGATTCATCCACCTTTTACCTGTGCTTTTTCCATTTCGTAGGCGACAGAGACAGTATTTTATCGTAAGTTCAATCGCCATGCTTCACTTTCCATTTCAATTCAATGACAGTTCGTCAATGACAAAAACATCAACCGATGGGGAGATTTGATACCCAATTCTATATGATTCCTTACAGATATGGTAATGCAAATGTTTGATTAGTCTTTACATGTGCAATGAAATATTTTGTTTCATTCAAAATATGTACAATGCGTAAATTCACGAATCCCTTATTCTTTTGGGATTGCGCACATTATTGCA
This sequence comes from Neodiprion pinetum, assembly GCF_021155775.2. NCBI lineage: Eukaryota > Metazoa > Arthropoda > Insecta > Hymenoptera > Diprionidae > Neodiprion > Neodiprion pinetum. The sequence goes on from NC_060234.1 coordinate 15,451,517, forward strand.
CAGCGGAGTTATGCACCTTCGATACTCATTGTATGTTGATCCGTCCTCCTCGCTGAAGATTTTTGCGATGGATACTGGAATTTACAACGATCTGGGTGTAATATTTGCAATGTTGCCCGCTACATCTCATACATTCAAGAATGCGTAATTACTATTTACTGCGTAATAAACATTCGCCGGCATTGCTTCGTGTTTGCCTTTTCCGGTTGGACTCATCTCTTTCAAACTATCGTTGACTAGGATAATTTTGAAGAGTAACTCGTGTCATTTCTGTCGGACCCTTACATAATCTCTATGACGGCGGCCATTTTCACATTGTCAACACACACGTCGTACCTTGTGCCTAACCTTACCTGACGATAATTTGAAAATTATAATTTCCTTATTAAAATAAGTGAGAGTTTAGTGTCAAAATAATATTAACAGATCGTTTTCCGCTACTCGGTGCTGTTACTTTTAGGAAAATTTCAAAAGTGTTGCATCAATTCGTTTCGTTCACGCATTCATTCGTTTCTTTGTTTCAATTGCGACTCGATTCGCAATTTCTTTTCATAATATAGCTACACAACATTTGGTTGGAGACATTGAATTGATGCATTATTTACGGATCATTCAATGGATTATGGAATAAACTCGGTATTCTTGTTAATGGTGTATTTTTTCACAGATCACAAGTGCACCATCTCAACATACAAGTTTGAATTTCTGGATTGACGCAATTTAAGATACTGTATTCGTGCGTGTGGAGATAATTTTTTTCTTTTTTTTTTCTTTTTTTTTTGCGTATGGCCAAATCACTGGGGAAATTCTGTATGGACCACCTTAGGTAGGGTACTGTCACTCCCAAGAGTGTGGGACTCGCCTAAAAGAATACCCACTGAAAGCATCATCAAAAGCCGTTCCTTGCTGTCGTCCACACCCCACGGAACTGTCGTCGTACCTGTATTTGAGTATCAAATATCACGATTAGAAAAATACGAGTCACATATTTTGGTAAAATTAAATCTAACATTTTTGAAACGACAGATGCAGTTTCATGTACATCAAAATCAAACGAATGTGAACTTGGCTTTTCACCATTTTCGTAACACCATTCTCACATTACAGAAACGCTAAAGCTCAGATTTATTTGCAATAAGAAGCACTCATTAGAGTTTTGTAGTATTTAATATGAGCGTTTAGTAAAAAGGAACTTATCTCGCGTTTCATGTTTGGTTTTACCAGATTTTTATGTCCACCGATAGCCATATCTTGCTTATCCTCGAGACCCTACGGGACTATCGTCATACCTATTTTCAACATTAAACAGCACAATAATAAACATACGTGTAGCCTTTTTATGACAATGATTCCTATGTTATTCAAATATTAGATACAGTTTTGTATGCGGTAGCAAACAAAAAGAGCCTTGACATTCCAACACTTTTGTTATAATATTTTCACACATCTCCGGCTCAAATTTTTTTTTTTTTTGTTTTTCAACCCTCTAAATAACAATAATACTTCATCACAGTTTCGTGTCATCAATCATTGAAGATTTGTGAAAAGAATCACATCTCACATTTCATTTCTTGTTCCGTTGTCTGAGGTGATGCTCGATGTGCCCTTAGTTGTGCTGGACAGTGAGTGCAAGCCGTTTCCGGAACGACCCTCGTACCCGTTGTATCTCCCTCATAGGAATTGCGGCACAGCTTCGGCGATGCGCTGGCGCATGTCGTGTTTCGTAGAGGGGGCCCGTTCGTAGACGATTTCCTTGATTCTACTCCAAAATCAGAAATCACAGATCTGGTAAGCCCGCTGGCCACCTAACCAGACCTTTTGTACTGATCCACCGCTCCGGAAACATGGCATCCAGGATGGCCTTGTTTTCGTTACTGTTGTGGGCAGAGGCCCCGTCCTGCTGCCACCAAACCTGGTCCACAGAGATGGGGTTTCCGTCCATCAGGCGGGGGAATTCGTCGGTGAGTACGGTCCTATACTTGGCAGACGTCAGATTTTCGTCAAGGAAAATGGGCCCGATGATCCTGTCCCCTAGTGCTCCAATCCAAACGTGGAGCTTCCAACAGTGCTGGTTATCCTGTTCGACGATCCAGTATGTGTTTTCTGGAACCCACCAACGACAGTTTTGCTTGTTGACGAGCTCGAGGTTTGTAAACAGCGCTTCGTCCGTGAAACAAACGTTCCTAAAAAAATCGGGATCTTTCTGTAGACGCTCCAGTCCCCAGTGACAGTACGTCAGCCTTCATTCGGGATTACCTGGGTATAGCTTTCGTACTGGCTGGTACTTGAACGCACGGTTCACCTCACATTCAATTTTTCGCAGAGATTCTCGTAGAACCTTCGTAAGGAATTTATCACTCCGTTCAGAAAGACCGAAGAGACAATCGTCGCATTGACCCCTAAATATACGCTAAATTTATATCCAGAATTCTCGTGTGATTATCTCATCTCTGATAAATCTCACCCAATAGTACGAGGAATGACGTGAAAAAAAAATGTCAACACAACTAAATGTCGCATCAAACCGAGGGGGAAATATGTATCTCGCTGAACTGACGATCTAATATATCTGCGACTTGATTATAATTCACTCGAAGTAATGCAAAATAACCCAATTAATGAGAATTAACTTATTTACTAAATTTCACTGAAATATTGAGAATTACCTGAGACATAACTGAATTATGGAAAATTATATCGAGTTTATTCAAATTACGTTGGATTCATGCCAGAATTATCTATTTATAAAAAGTCGGAATTGAATAAAAATGATAAATCAATTAGAATTTCGAAAAATAATTTAAAATTATTCAAAATAAAACCAAATGAATTAAAAACTTTTCAAACACACTTGGATTAGAGTGAGTTGTCAAGTAAAAATTGAAATTTACGAATTGAAATGAATCAAGTTGACCCAAAGAAATCCACCTCACTTGAAAAAATTGATTGAGAATAAAAAAATTAGGTTAAAATACTAAACTATTTATTCAAATTAATTCAACTTGAACAAGTGTTGTGTCACTTAAATGTCGAATTATCACCCTCTTGAATGTAACGAACAGCTCAGGTTGCCCGCGCACCATTGATCTGAATGTGAATAACTTAAAATACGGTTGATTCTGGTCAGTTGGAAATTTCTGAACACGCTCGAAGCAATATTTAGGAAATCATATAATCACGGGGTCAATCCGAAATTGATGGAAACACGAAATTGCATTTTTTGTGTTTTCACAGATCCTTGAAAAGGTTTGGATATTATTCACTCCTAAGCGGATACACGGAAAAATCTTGCACAACAATTGGTAATTTTGTAGATACTATCGCGTCAAAAAAATTCAAGAAAACCAATAATAGACTCTTTAAATCAGCGAATTTGGCACGGAATGCCCCATACGTTCATTTCAGAATGAATTGAAGTACGGAAAAATATAACAAAGAAAAAGAAACGTACGCAGTGGCCTCGCGAGGCGTCTGAGGCTCGTGTCTTCCTGAACAGCGTGTTCCACCGCTTCTCGAACGAGGCCATCCCGCACAGGCATGGTTCGGATCGCTGTTCTCTTGCTCGTTTCAGCACGCCGTACTCCTGCTCCGTTGCCGCCAGTGTGAAGATGAAGTTTCGCCTATACGAATCATACATTGTTGGAAATTTTCATAAGCATCGTTTTCTTACAGGAAAAAAAATTGACGTAGCAGATATTTATATCACATAAGTGTTTCAAATATGTTATTTAGGGAAATGGGCGCAAGCTGCACAGAATTTTAGTGCAAAGTAACACGCTCACGCAATTCTGGAAATTATTCCATTGCGATCATCGTACCTTCAAAAAAACTGCCTCGACGGTGGCTGCCCGTCTTCAGGAATCGCTTTCGGTAGATCCTTGACGAACCTGTGAGGTTGTTCCAGGTCTCCGCCAGTATCCAGAGCATCCTGGTCTACCGCACGTCCCTGTCCATGTTAATCTCCAATTTTCTACCAACAACTATTGTAACAATACAGGTGCAATAACTCAACGTTAGTAAAAACTACCACCTCAAATTCTTTTCCCACGGTAGGATTGCTGATGTGTAACATCAACCACCCCACATTCTTTTCCCACGTTATCAACCACGCGACATTCCAATATTGATGGTTCTGAAAATTGTTTTTCACCAACGTGTATGTCGATATGTTATCATCCACGTGACATTCTTTTTGGCTTGTAACTGTGATGTAAACTCTATGATAAATTTTGAACGGGTTAGGTCATGTCAGAGCGCAAGGTCAACCGATAGCTGCGGTAGTATACATTCAGAGCTATGGACCTGCGGTGTTGGGTGACTTTTGCTCTAGGAATGCAAAACATAACTCGGTTTAAGTACAGCTCAGTCGAGGATGGGGAGCTTTGGTTAAATGCTACATGAGCTTCGTATTGAAAAAAAATTCCCTCTTCAGAGCTAAGTTAAAGGTGTAAAATTAATTCGTAAATATCCTTTAAAAAACAGTTTTATTCGGTAGAATTTTTAGGATACAGTTGAATATCACTTCACAACGATAGTACAGTGATTTTATCCTACAGTATCGTAGCCATTGTTGAAAGGTTTGTATGTCAACGATAAGCTCTATCTTTGAATTGTGCGAGATGGTGGGTACGGGTCATCTTTTATTCCAACTTTTTTACCGCACCACTGAGTGGGTTGTATTCGACAATACAATCGTGAAAAATTAAGCAATACGCCGATGTTTTAGCGGAAAAGGTGGCTTTAGCTTCAAATTCTAGACGGATGTCGACAGGTCCGTAGTTCAATATCATGCTGAGCGGTATCATTACGTCAAAATTACCCTCATCGGTTGAATTTTTCTTCCCTTCTACATCAAGCCATCAAGCGTTCTCCATCAGCCAAGTCTGACCAGAGAGCAGGGAAGCGTACCCCTTCATGAAACTTGTCAAGCCAACGTTTTTCCTTCTATCAATCTCAACTGCAATAATTTCATAGCGAATTTCTTCAAAGAAATGACAGATCGCGTTGTTTACGAGCTGTGTGTTCACATGAGCTGTACCATCAGGTTTGAGGTGTCGTCCATGGATATCCATTGCATAATATGCATTGATCTTAATGCCTGACGGTGATTCGATTTTCATTGCTGTTGTTTAAAGTTGACGAGGCGTAAGGTTTGTGAGAGTGAATCTCGTAATGCGCAACGGATTCGCCAAAGACGACTGGTGTTTTAATGTTTGACGTTTCTTCCTGCATGGTACGTAGCAGATGATAAAACAGCAAAATCGGATTTTCAGTTGTCGGAAATTCCTCTTTCAAAAGGTGTCAGTTTCAAACCCAGAGCTATCAGGAACTCCATGTTTCGAGGTGTTGACGGTTCGAGAATCGATCGATGACTGACTCGATCGGGGCATGCTGATTCACTGATATACCTACTCTTTGACAGTCTGTTATATACAATTCCCATCGTTTATTGCGATTTGATATGTAGTCTCACAGTAATAACTTCGTCACGAAAATTAACCAGGTCTCTGTCTTGATCCACTAACCAGAGCTGAACGTAATCTATAGTCCTGACGGTGATCGGAAGATGAATAACGTTTGACGGTACTTCCACGATCTTATATCCTGGTAGGACAGTCGGGAAAATCTCGTGAATAGTGTGTACTTCATGTCCATTGACGTAGGCGACCAGTGTAATGCTGCACTCAACTTGCAACGCGTTGACATTGAGTGTAGTTACAGGCACGTCTGATTCGTGAGTTTTATCAACCTCCAATACACGTGGTGTGAATCCCAAAAGTTTACCAATAGAATCATTCGGCTCAAAGTTAATCGTGTGGTTGCATGTGATTCCGCTGCGTAATGTATTATTGTTGGGTTTGATAGTGTGCCTAATATCTGTATTTCTTAGCACGTTTTGAAGACGCTTCTCTATGTCCTCGATCTCGTAGCTGCCGGTAGGTATGGTGATCACTTCATCAGTTACGTAAATTTTATTGTGACCAACATCAACGTTGGAAATCAAATCAAAGGTTAACAATTCTACCAAGCCAAGAGCATCACTTTCATCACGAGCAAGTTCGATCGGCGGGAAATATTGTACCTTAAGAATAAAAGAGGTTCCCGATATCGTTAACGTCAACGAATCATCCATGACTGCGAGTGATAGACTGACTTTGATGAATGATGCACCATGTTTATATAGCTCACCACTGAGAAATTTCAGACACAAGTGTCCGCATTCGAATGTATCATAATCCTGGTATCTTCCGTGATTGTACTTAACACTACCAACGCCGAGGTATTTCATGAGGTCAGAGGGTGGTTGAAGGTTGCCGAAACAGTCAAAGTAATCGATATTATTATCGCCTTTTTTGTATGCAACCCAGTGAGTTTCCGAAACGTCTTTGTCGTTAAGTTTGATTATAACTGACTCGTTTTTTCGTGAACCATACTTGGGCATTTCCTTTTTCATGAAAACACCGCGAAAATGCGGAACCTCAAAGATTTTTGCATATTTCAACAAGTCTTAATCAGTCAACGCTCGACGTGTTAGGATCTCATCTAGTTTTCTAAAAGATCGCGCACAAATCCCTGTGTAGTATGGTTTCATATGAAGCCCTTTGCCCAACGCGATCGCTTCCATAGTTTTGTTTTGTCGTTTGCTTACTTTCAGTTCGCGATTAGCAGCACTTGCATCGTTCACAGCTTAGGCTATACCTGCCGCACCACCGGCTCATGCGCCTGTAGCACTTAGTCCAGCGAGAATGGGAATCAGAAACGATAGAAAACCGCCGACTTTTGAAGGTACTGGTAGAACGCGAGGTGTTCGCACTTCACATTCACCACCCGCTTTTTGAACGGTGTTTTCAGCTTCCTTCAGCCCAGATTCGATAGCTACTTTTGCATCGTTGCTTGGAACCATGGAACGTTTTGCAGGATTTATAATTTTTCTCAAGGTCACGTTTCCAAGATTCTGTGAGTAAGAAATGTCGTGGTCCTTGCAAGCTGCGTCAAGGAGATTGATTCCCGGATCACCCTGCGCGAGTCTGGTAATTTTGTACCAGACCCACAGAATTGATAACCAGGTACATGCAATACGACTGGGAGAATGTTGATGATGTTATTCACCAGACCATTGCACGATGTGGCCGCCTGCTGCTTCGTTTACATCTGTACACGATCATGTTCGTGCGTTGACTGGAGAAAAGTGCTTTAAAACGGGATATTGGAAGGAAAACTGATCAGTCATGTCGGAGATGCGAATTGACAATCAACCTACCAAGTTTCCCGTAATGAATTTTAACAAACTTTCAGAGCAAAATGTCGAAAGGCACAACGGCACGGGGAATAACACCCAAATAGTGTACGTGCAATATTCTGTGGACTGTCGAATTGTGGTAAAACTAATGCGTTGCTCACACTCATAACCCATCCCTACAGACTCAAATTTAAAAATATCTACATCTACTCAAAATCTCTCAACCAACCAAAATACCAATTGTTGAAGCAATTGTTGGACAATGTTGCGGATATGGAGTATTTAGCGTTTTTCGAGTGTGGGCAAGTGATTACACCGAAAGAAGCACGGACTGACTCAATAATCGTATTTGACGATGTAGCATGCGAGAAGCAGGATAATGTTAGAGCCTACTTTTGCATGGGTGGACATTACGAAGTTGACTGTATCTATCTCTGTCAGGCGTACACGCGTATCCCCACACATCTCGCATGCGACAACGTAAGCTTCCTCGTGACTCCAGTCAAGATGGGCAAAAAATCGACCTCACTCTGCATTAATTCCGTTTACGTTCTTTCTTGGTTCAATCGTTGGGGGGGTCATTGGGAGTCCTCAAACCAAAAGTCGACCAAATCGGCCCCTTGCTATCGCCGCCATCTTGAATTTTATGAAATTTTCTTCAATAACTCGGCCATGTTTAATTTTAACGAAAAATGGCTGAGTGATAAAAAAAAACCATTTTTCATAAAACTGGATCCATCGTCAATATGGAGCACGAAGTTGTGGAGACATTTCTAGAAGACGCTAGCTGTGACAAGACTAAAAAACGCTTGAAGGAAAGACAGGAGCTTGAGAGCCAAAGTTATCCCGGCTTGTAAATTTGAAGTTAGAAAAGATGATCACACGGTGAAAAAGATCAATTTTTTCAATACGAGAAATAATATCATCCTCCAGACATCGGATATTATCGAATGGTTCATCGAAAACGCGACAGAGCGTTTGTTCAAAAAGGTGGAAGATTTCCAGGAAAAGGATTCAGACTGGTCGTTACTTGAAGTTATAAATCTTGCCGTCAACATTAACCAGTATAAACCTGTGTGGTCTGTACACGCATACCCCGTGACCTAAGCATATCAGTGATAAGAAGGCTGTGGTAAACATCAGAAACAAGAAAGCAGTAAGCTTTCTTTGGTCGGTCACCGCAGCTCTGTTCCCAGCCGACAACAACAATTCCAACGCGACCAGCTCGTACCCGCATTTCAGCTCAGTGCTACGGTATGATGGTATAAAGTTTCCTATGCCTCTACACAAAAACAACATTTCAAAATTTGAGAAACTTAATGGACTCTCCATCAACTTTTATGGTACAGACCAAGGTGATCGGAAGAAAAGTGAAACTGTACCGATTCACCTGAGTCAGAAAGAGGCTGTTGAAGCTGTAATACATCTCTTAGCGACAGAAACTGAAATCACCGATGATGACGATGATGTTGATATGGAAAATTATGAAAAAATAGAATCTTTTATTTTACTTGTATTCGAAATCTGTCTCGATTAACAAGTTCTCAAATTTCTAACCGTGATGGTCGTACTTGGTTATGTGATAGATTTTTGACTCACTTTCAATCTAAAAGATGTTTGACAAAGCACAAAGTTTATTGCATGAGTTTGAACGAGACCAAAGTTGAATTACCCACGGAGGAGAAAAAGATACTGGAATTCAACAATTTCAAGCACAAAGAAACCGTTTCATTCTGCATTTACGCGGGTCTTGAATATTTGACGCAACCTACTCATATTCAAGTGTCAGAAGACAGAACGATTTACCAGAACCATGTTCCGTACAGCGTAGCATATTACCTCCATTGCGCCTTCGACGATTGCATTTTAACGTTTAAAATTGACCGTGGAGAGACTCGCATCCAATGGTTTGTAAATAAGTTGGAGAAATTGGCACATTCGTTACGAGCATATTTCCACAACTGTTGTACCCATACAACCGCTTAATTGCAATCAGCTTAACGAATTTAATTTATTAACGGTGTGTCACATTTGCGAAAAACTGTTTACGCTCGAAGAGGTCAACCATCGTGATCACTGTCATTTCACTGGAAAGTACCGTGGTGCTGCTCACCGAGGCTGTAACCTAAATTATCAGAACTTACATACTATCCCGGTGATATTCCATAATCTGTCAGGTTACGATTCGCATTTTCTGATCAAAGCATTGGCGACAACTTTTAAGGGTACTATTCAGCTTCTACCCGTTGATAAAGAAAAGTATATTTCGTTTACAAAATTTGTTAAAGGAACGAACCTACAGATTAGATTTATAGATTCGTATCGTTTTATGCCCAGCAGTTTCGAAAAATTGGCAACGTATTTGAATGATAACCAAAAGACAATCACACGTAAATCTTGCACTGGCTCCGACAAACTTGAGTTATTAACCAGGAAAGGTATTTTTCCGTATGAGTACATGGATGGTTGGAGGAAGCTTGAGGACGTTCAGTTACCGCCCAAGGAAAAATATTATTCAAAGTTGAACAACCAAGATATTTCAGATGAAGATTCCGGGCACGCATGCATAGTTTGGCATGCTTTCAGGATTGAAACGTTAGGAGAGTACGCAGACTTGTATTTACAAACTGACGTTTTTCTATTGGCAGACGTTTTTGAAAACTTCCGCAGAGTTGTTCGATGAGTTGTCAAATGAGTTTTAATCATTTCTATAGGAAATTGAACGCTCTACAAAAAGGTCTCTTGTGGTGAATGGATTACTCTAGCTATTCAAAAGATATTCGCATTGAAAGCCTACTGATTTTAATATTTTTTCAATACATATTTCCAATTTATCCACTTCATTTGTGAATTTCGAAATAATTCATGTTCTATTTCAGGAAAAGAAGGTTTTTATTTAAGAAATATCATTCAACATGTCAGCAGAAAAAAAAATTCTATCTCACTATATGAAATTTTATAATTCTATACAGTATTGAATCAATACTGAAATCACTTAGGATTTAATTTTGTAATTCTATACATTATTGAATCAATACTGAAACTACTTAGTATTGAATCAATACTGTATAGAATTATAAAATTTCATATGGTAAAATAGAATTTTTTTTCTGCTGACATGTTAGATGATATTTCTTAAATAAAAACCTTCTTTTCCGGAAATAGAACATTAATTATCTCAAAATTCACGAATCAAATAAACAAATTGAAAATCTTTATTGAAAACCTATTGAAATCAGTAGGCATTGGAATTCTACTGCGAATATCTTTTGAATGGCTAGATTAATCGATTAACTACAGGAGACCTTTTTTGTAGAGCGTTCAATTTCCTATATAAACAATTGAAACTCATTAGACAATAATTATTTTTTATTAAGTTACAAAATTCGAAAAAAAAAGTTATTTTCCCTAAATTACTTCAATCTTTGACCTTGAATATCTTTTAAATGGTTGGATTAATAAAAAAAGTATACGAGACTATTTTTGTGGAGCGTTCAATTTCCTATTAATATTGACTTTGCGATTGGTCAAACGATCTATTGTTGATAAGATATGACCATTTTTATATGATACTAAATTGAAAATGGAAAATTATGATGAGCATAATCTTCCCGTTAATATTAAGAGCTTATACTTGGTGAGTACTTTCTAGAAGTACCTGGCAACTAGTTTTCGTGTGTCAGATCCAAACAAAAAAAATTCTTGATTTTTTTGACCCACCCTACTTCATACATTGGTTTGTTGTGTTTGACTCTCGTTTCACGCATTTCAACTATTATCATATTTTCATTGAAGACTGTACAGCTGTGGAAATTTGGTTAGGCTATAGTAGCTCTAACACCATACCTTCTATCTCATTTCGTAATCAATCTAACATATCTGTATTTCCGAACGTTCTCTATTACATTACCCGAAACGGCGTTATTCATTAATTTATAAAAATTTCTCTCGAATTCATTGTTTGATTGTTTTCTCAAATCTGTATTTAAATCCATGTATTTTTTAAGCTACGCTGTTTGTCTGAATTTGAGAACTCGATTAATTCTACCTAATTTTCAACCTCACGCCAAACATTGCTTCAAAACGCGATAATGAATAACGTAGTTTCGCTTGGAGAGTAGCGTGGTCGTCAATTTCGGTTGCTTGCTACTTGAGGTCGGAGGTATGTAGTGCTCCGGGCGAAGTGACAAATCTTTGTGCATTTCATACAGTTCCTCGGGACATTCCAAGTCTACCTCTGTTATGTATCCAAACTCGGCTTCGTCCGAGATGGTAAGAACATGAATTTGCTTGAAATTCGAGATCCTTTCAAAGGAATTGTACGGTAGAGCATAGCTCATGAGAGCACCGTACAAGCTGCTGACGTCGATGTACATAAGGTACGACCCCTCTAGCTCTGGATTGGAAGCATCTCCCATGTACCTGTTACTCTCTTTTGCATACTGTTGAGAGCATTGGGACACACGACCTCGAATTCCTTTTTCTATGAACATAGTCATATCTGCGTCGGTGAGAAGCTCGAGCTCGATGTCAGTACACATTATCATTGCGTCAAACGACAGCCCGGACGCGGTGTAATGATGAAACGAGTCCAGGATATATGTTGCGCAACAACTCTGCGAAAGTTTTCAAAAACGTCTGCCAATAGAAAAACGTCAGTTTGTAAATACAAGTCTGCGTACTCTCCTAACGTTTCAATCCTGAAAGCATGCCAAACTATGCATGCGTGCCCGGAATCTTCATCTGAAATATCTTGGTTGTTCAACTTTGAATAATATTTTTCCTTGGGCGGTAACTGAACGTCCTCAAGCTTCCTCCAACCATCCATGTACTCATACGGAAAAATACCTTTCCTGGTTAATAACTCAAGTTTGTCGGAGCCAGTGCAAGATTTACGTGTGATTGTCTTTTGGTTATCATTCAAATACGTTGCCAATTTTTCGAAACTGCTGGGCATAAAACGATACGAATCTATAAATCTAATCTGTAGGTTCGTTCCTTTAACAAATTTTGTAAACGAAATATACTTTTCTTTATCAACGGGTAGAAGCTGAATAGTACCCTTAAAAGTTGTCGCCAATGCTTTGATCAGAAAATGCGAATCGTAACCTGACAGATTATGGAATATCACCGGGATAGTATGTAAGTTCTGATAATTTAGGTTACAGCCTCGGTGAGCAGCACCACGGTACTTTCCAGTGAAATGACAGTGATCACGATGGTTGACCTCTTCGAGCGTAAACAGTTTTTCGCAAATGTGACACACCGTTAATAAATTAAATTCGTTAAGCTGATTGCAATTAAGCGGTTGTATGGGTACAACAGTTGTGGAAATATGCTCGTAACGAATGTGCCAATTTCTCCAACTTATTTACAAACCATTGGATGCGAGTCTCTCCACGGTCAATTTTAAACGTTAAAATGCAATCGTCGAAGGCGCAATGGAGGTAATATGCTACGCTGTACGGAACATGGTTCTGGTAAATCGTTCTGTCTTCTGACACTTGAATATGAGTAGGTTGCGTCAAATATTCAAGACCCGCGTAAATGCAGAATGAAACGGTTTCTTTGTGCTTGAAATTGTTGAATTCCAGTATCTTTTTCTCCTCCGTGGGTAATTCAACTTTGGTCTCGTTCAAACTCATGCAATAAACTTTGTGCTTTGTCAAACATCTTTTAGATTGAAAGTGAGTCAAAAATCTATCACATAACCAAGTACGACCATCACGGTTAGAAATTTGAGAACTTGTTAATCGAGACAGATTTCGAATACAAGTAAAATAAAAGATTCTATTTTTTCATAATTTTCCATATCAACATCATCGTCATCATCGGTGATTTCAGTTTCTGTCGCTAAGAGATGTATTACAGCTTCAACAGCCTCTTTCTGACTCAGGTGAATCGGTACAGTTTCACTTTTCTTCCGATCACCTTGGTCTGTACCATAAAAGTTGATGGAGAGTCCATTAAGTTTCTCAAATTTTGAAATGTTGTTTTTGTGTAGAGGCATAGGAAACTTTATACCATCATACCGTAGCACTGAGCTGAAATGCGGGTACGAGCTGGTCGCGTTGGAATTGTTGTTGTCGGCTGGGAACAGAGCTGCGGTGACCGACCAAAGAAAGCTTACTGCTTTCTTGTTTCTGATGTTTACCACAGCCTTCTTATCACTGATATGCTTAGGTCACGGGGTATGCGTGTACAGACCACACAGGTTTATACTGGTTAATGTTGACGGCAAGATTTATAACTTCAAGTAACGACCAGTCTGAATCCTTTTCCTGGAAATCTTCCACCTTTTTGAACAAACGCTCTGTCGCGTTTTCGATGAACCATTCGATAATATCCGATGTCTGGAGGATGATATTATTTCTCGTATTGAAAAAATTGATCTTTTTCACCGTGTGATCATCTTTTCTAACTTCAAATTTACAAGCCGGGATAACTTTGGCTCTCAAGCTCCTGTCTTTCCTTCAAGCGTTTTTTAGTCTTGTCACAGCTAGCGTCTTCTAGAAATGTCTCCACAACTTCGTGCTCCATATTGACGATGGATCCAGTTTGAAATCCCCCCTCAAAAGCTGATTTTAAATCTTTCCAGTGAACTGGATCATTTCTTCTTTCTTCCCGCGTACCTCCACCCGTTGTCTGAATACGTTTATATTTTTCCGCGGGCGCTTTCATGAGTCCGATCGTTGTGATAATTTTCGTCTCATTTTCAATCGATGAAGCCTTTGGCAAAATTTCGGTGAGAAGCCGAATCTTTCGACTTCTGACTTTCATCCATTTTTGAATTTCTGGTGTTAATGATGATGATCGGCTCAAGATTTTGTACGCTTTTTTCATAATATCGATTAATCTCAAGCACTTCGTGGATTCCATCTTCAGCTTTTTCCTCCCGTATACTTGACAAGTTGATACTGAATGATCATTTGCAGTGATGAGCGTACATTTCATAGGGCAGCTGTACGTATGTTTGTGTGTGCGCGCGCTGTTTTGCATTCCTATAGCGATAGTAACCCAACACCGCAGATCCTTGGCTCTGAATGTATACTACTGCAGCTATCGGTCAACCTTGCACTCCGGTCTTGACTAAACCCGTTCAAAATTTATCGTAGAGTTCACATTACAGTGATAAGCCAAAAAGAATGCCATGTGGATGATAACGTATCGACATCCACGTTGGTAAAAAACAATCCTCAGAACCATTAGTAGTATAGAGGCACTTTGGGGTGTCACTACAAACCCCCCTAGCACCCCTCTCTGGCGCCAGCTCCTCGCCTGGGAGTGACTTTGGGACGCCTTCCCCTTCCCCCGCCGCCCCTCGCCATGGAGCGAATTTAAGGGCGCCTTTCCTTTCCGCAGCCGCCCCTCGTCCAGGAGGTATTTTATTCTAGAAGCTTCTCCGGACGACCACCCCTTTCCCGCAACCCCTTGCCAAGGAGCGGTTTTTCCGCCTCGAAGCTCCGCGGCTCGTCAGCCCTTCACCCGCGACCCCTTCGCCCTGTGGTGAATATCGTGTGGCGACCCCTTACCCCGGGTACCGTTGACCACGAATCAGATTCCGGACTCCATGGGATGGCGTCTGGGCCTGTGCACCCTGACCATGCGACGATCTCTTTCCCCTTACCCTGGTGCCCCTGGCCGTGCGGCCGACTCTCGGGCCACCTACCCAGCTGGCCCCGCTCCCGCCGTTCACGAAGCGAACTCTGTGACTTGGACGTTTGGGGTTACAGGTCCTCCACCCCGGCTCTCGTTCTTTCTCCATCCCTGCTCTCTGTGTCGGGTGCTCGTGTCACTGACCTTACCCAGCCGTCAGTGTTTATCCTAAGGTTTACGTGCGCTTGGAAAATATAGACCTGGTCACTCTCTCTCTCTCTCTCTCTCTCCATCTTAATGTAAGACTATAGGCATACTCAGATGTACGAGGATGCGGGCCGGTGGGTGAGGAAACAGAACTCAATGGTGGATTGCATACAAAAATTGAATTTCATTTCCACAGGTTTATTCAGACAGCGCAAGTGCAAATACGTACATGGTTATTACTATTTGTTTGCTTGTTGTTGGAGCAGGATGTTTTTATTTGTTATAGTTACAGCGCCCCACATCACCACTATACTTATAATAATTATAGCAGTCACGAGCAAAGACAGTACCATCCATGGATAAGGCTCTTCTTCGGGCACGTACAATGGTCCATCTACAACATCTGCGTTCGCTTGGCGGGGTGTAGCCGTGTTGATCCGAGACTCCTTGCACGAAAAAATTCTCAAGGTAACACATACGTTGTCTGACATTTCCTCCTGATTTATTTCGAGTTGTACGGTGCCCTTGGTCATCATTGTGAAATAGCGGACAGGAGGTTATCCCGATGATTAGTGATGGTAGTGTCGAAATAGTTTGTTCAGTTTCGATGGCCTGCTTGATTTCAGCAGCGAGGTATGATGGAAACAGCCGCGTAATTTCAAGGAGAACAATACTGAGGTAATTCTCGGCAAAGGTAGGATTCGCTGACGACGCGATGTGTTCTAGGACAGCGCCGTATTCTTTCTCCGCTATTTGCCTGATGCGATGAAGACTCGGTTCCTTGAGCTGCGTCAGATTCACTTTCTCGGCTATGTATGCGACGTATGATTTCTAGCACTCGTTTACTGAATGGGCTAAACGCTGAAGCCTTCGTAGCCGTTCGTCGACTCACACAAATATAGCTTTAAGTCCCTTAGATGTGGATTTCTGCATTACAATGGTGGGTTGATACACTTTCTGGCGTTTGGCGGGTGACTGAAAGTTCTCATCCTGGGTGGGCAGTCTGATTTCTTATCTTCTGAATCGGTGACGTCGGATTCCGTAGGTATTTCGAATCTGACGGCTCGCTGACCATGTGCTGTTGACAATTCGACGTTGCAGCCACCAAGCTCAATCCGATTAAAATACCATTCGGCATCGGTGTATCCTTCTACTTCAACGGAATTCCGATGCCTCGTTTGATTCGGGCGTCCCTTATCAAACTATATCAAGCTTACGCCGTTGATTATATTTCGTTTCCACGATGGGGAGTAAGACAGATGTAAATATGTCTCCAGAAAACCCAACGATCTCGATAGGCCTGTATCAAACTTGCATTAGATTTACGGCTCGAATTCGGTGCTATAGTCGGTGCAAACAGTTGCAGTCTATCGAGGTATGTATACGTAGACATTGCAAGAGAAGAAAATAATGGGAAGGGTTACGGGTGTAGACAGCATGGTTCATGTTATACACGCAATGTTTGGGACTTGTGACGGCTCGTAGGCTGGCTCACGCTTTTCCGACGTACAGCCTTAGGGTATGTTGTTTGTTATGCCTTAGTGGTCGATGAGGAAATACAAAGGGGCCTCACCGGTCGTATCATTTCGTTGACGCAAGATGAGTCTACAATCTCCGTAGGTCTGCATTAGGTTTATATCTCGTTTCCGTTTCTGAGGCTGGTGCAAACAGATTCAGTCTATCAAGGAATGTATACGTAATCATTGTAACAGAAGAAAGTTAATGAGAAGAGTTGTGGGTGTATACAGCATGGACCATGTTATACCTGTGATGTCTGGGCCTTGCGTCGGACAGTAGGCTGGTCCCCGCTTTTCTGACGTACATGCTTACGGTATGTTGATTGATATGCCTCAGTGGACGAAGGAATACAAAAGGGGGTTTCATCGGCTGTATCATTTTGATGTCGCAAGATGAGTCTACAATCTCCATAGGTCCAGTATGCATTAGGTTTATAACTCGTTTTCTATTCTAAAGGTGGTACAAACAGTTGCAGTTTATCGATGGCGGTATACATAGACGTCGCATGAGAAGAATATTAACACAATTCTCAAGTACACTTGTTTCTAACCGTCACCAACCGCCGAATCAGCTCCACGATGTGAGGTAAGAATTGCGAGTGAATCCATCGGATCGTTTTCTATTTTATCTCTAAATTTCATATGTCTCGACGAATACCCGTTCGCCCGTTAATGAAAGTAGGCTTTAGGGTATGCAAGTTTTTCAACAGGATAAATGACGTCAGCTGTACAACTTTGTTTGATTATGAGAAAACCATGATTATCGCTATCAATAAATTTGTTTTGCCAGACGTAGCAGGCAGCCTCCGCGTTGGGTCCGGGTGGCTTTGTTTTATCTTTTAGCCCGGCTGCGGGTGTCTCACTGCGAACCGCCGCGGAAGGTCGACGCTAGCGGGCTATAGTGAAATTTCGTACACTTAGCTCAAGAAGCGGGGTGGTAACGTATTGTAATAGCATTTGGCATAAACAAAACCCAACCTGTTGAACTAATAAATAGTTGTGGGCCCGGAGATCTTCTCAATTAGGAAATCGTGTTGTTGCTGAAAACAACGATTCTCTCTTTTTCAATTATTGCCATATTTTTAAAATAATGCAATCAATCGCCGATTAACGATCTCCGTTACGCGGTGGTGAAGGCAGCTAGCCAGGCTAGGAGGGTCAACGCGAGTCTTGTGCGTGTGCGCCCTGTTTTCCGTCGGGAGCTGTTGTTCCGCATATCACATGCGGAATTGCTTCGGCATTTGCGACAGCTTCTGGCAGTCTGCGGGGCACGGGCCCTGGCGCACCTCCACAGCACCGGTGCGTCGCGGGGCTACGAGTGCCTTAGTGCAGCCGCGAGTGTGATTCGCCAGCGGGGTGCCACCCGCTTCGCCGTTGTTCGGGCGCTGATGGCTGAGTATAACGAGCGAACCGGTAAGTTGTTATTTGTGTTGTGCGCAGTGTACGTTTGTGTGGAGTTTGATTACCAGATCTTCAGAGTGGGGTAAAAAGATAAAAGAAAATATGTAATATGGAAAAATTTAGATCAAGTTTTCCAACCGTTAGAATTCCGCGCGATGCTGGGGGACTCCGCGAAGAATGAGGCGGCTCTTTGCGATGTCGTCGTCGACGCCGCCGATAAGGTGATTGCGTCGCAAGGCGTAGCGCTGTGGAGGCCCGCCGAGGAGCCGGTTTCTACCGCTTGTGACCGTAAGTCCAGATGATTGTCCGTACGCTGCAGCGCTGTGCCGTAGCAGGGAGTTGTCATGTATAAATACGTTGTGCGCGAGTGGTATATCAAAATTTCCTTCTGTTAGAATTCATGATGGTCGTTACCAGCGAGAACGAGGCAGCTCTTCTCGAGGGCTGTGTTTCCTGCGAGGAGTTGGCGCTTGCGGAACAGACATGGGTGGATGAGGCGATGGTGGACGATAGGACCGCTGAGGCGCCGATTTCTGTCGGAGCTCGTGACGGTTAGTCCAGATGATTTGTCGGTTCGATATGCCGTATACCATGGAGTACCCGTGCGTGAATACGTTGTGCCTTAGCGGTGTTCCAAGAGTTCTAGAAATCTTCTTTTACGCGTGTACTGAAGGTTATTGTGTCCGTTGCAGAAATCGATTCATCACAGGCGTCGAGCTTAGTGTTGTCACGTCCAGGTTTGTCAGGAGTGTTGGAAATTCAAGGTATATAGGAAAAGTTTGAAAACAAAAATGCAGACCAGGTATTCTGATATGAACTCACGAGCAATTTCTTCTCTGGTGGGGGCGGGTAATTAGATCCGGTCGATGCTCATGAGCTGGCGGTAGCAGAAGAAGAAGAAAGTGACAATTATTCTATATCCCCAATGGATGAGGTGATAGTATTCTCGTGGCCGCAGACGCCCGAGAGTGGAATATTCACTCAGATGAGCTATACACCGCCGGCGATGGACAAAGATATTTTTTAGGGCAACTAATCACGCGGGTACTCTAGGGTGTGCGTTTCTAGTAAAACCGCGAAATTCGTCTATATTTGCGGATTGACGACGCTTTACCACGGAGTTTAGTCTTATTTTTGTTTTATATGTACAACAGGGGAGCTTATGCATATTGTTGGTCCGTTTTGCGTGAACGAGGGCGCCAGTACCTCGGGCATACAGATCGGCGGGGGTAGGGCCCGGAGGGCCCCGAGTTATGATCCTGACGTGACATTAGAGTCCGACGATGACAATGACGATGCCGATGACGATGACGAGACACAGACAGCTTCCGACGTGATGTTTGAATTCGACGACGACGCTGACGACGACGAGACAGAGGGTGCATACTCTGGAAACGTGGGCAGAGAATCGGAGCGGGAGAGTGAAGCTGCAAGCGAGATGGAGTCAAGTCAGGCATCCGATGACGGGGCTGATTCACTGGGTAACCGTTTCACGGTTATCGGTGAATCAATGAAATTCATTCGTAAATTCGCGTTCACAGGGCGTGAGTTGCGAATGAAGATCGCGGCCCCTGAATCGGGTGGTAATCTAGTGGAGTGGCTGGAGGACGCGTTCAGAGATCTGCATGCGTATGCCGTAGCAACGTGTCGGAGTAGCGACTACATAGGTTTCACGTTTAGCGCGGAGAGTTTTAATCATGGTCCTGCGTGGTTATCGTTCCGGCTGATGAGGGACTCGCGGTACAGTGACCTCTGCAAGTCAGTTTTCAGCGTAGCCCAGAGCGCATCAGAGTTCGGCGTCGACAGCGTCTTTACCGTGACGGTGAACAGTGTTGGAGGACCGGAGGGTCCGGGGAAAGCCGAAGCCGATCACGCACGCGGGGGTACTTAAAAAATCCGTCGTGCAAATTGTCAACAATGACGGGTTGTGTTTACCTCGTGCTCTCGTTGTAGCCAAGGCTTACGCCGAGAGAGGCCCGAACCGCAGTGGCGCTCTGTACGACCATTACGAGATGGTGAGATTCGCTAGGTCCAGTTTCCAGCGTGCAGCAGCGCGTGATCTTGTTGCGAACACCGGTGTCGAGATTCCGCCAACGGGGTGCACAGTGCATAAAATCGCACAGATCCAGAACTATCTGGCACGCGAGGGATTGCTCATCACAGTGTACGAGTTGGGGAGGCTAGGTACCGGCGAAGCGGCATTTTGCGACGGCACTGCCGTGGTGACAGCGAACGGAACAGGCGATGTCAGGCACCGATTGAATCTGCTGTACTATCCCGAAGAACAGCATTATTGTCCAATTGTAAATTTAACCGCGGCGGCTGCAGGGGCCTTTTTCTGTCAACCCTGCAATGAGAAATTTAACAACGGGTACGAACACTGATGTTCCGTAAAGTGACCACAGTGCCTCGCATCGCCACCGTGCAACAGCGAGTCTCGCGAAATCGAGTGTCCCGATTGCAGACGCGTGTTCCGCGGTAACGGTTGTCTGGAATACCACCGCAGGATCGGCTCCTTCAGTTCGCGTCGCTCCGTTTGTGCAACGCTGCGTATATGCCGGAATTGCGAGCGATCCGTAAATCTTTCGCGGAGGGCACACATTTGTGAAACTCGTTTTTGCGTCACGTGCCGGTGCAACAGACCGTACAATCACTACTGCTTCATGACGCCACTGAATGACGCGACAAGACCGAAACGTTACATCTTCATTTTTTATGATTTCGGAACGCAGCAATGCGAGACGGTAGACGGTGACGCGACCACAAAAATACATGTGCCAAACTTGTGCGTAGCGCAACAAGTGTGTACGCAATGTATCCACGATCCCGATATATCGAACGGCTGTTTTGCTTGCGGGCTCGTACGTGAGTTCGTTTTTAGGAGGGAACCGGTGATGGAGTTGGTAGACTTTGCTACTCCGCCCGTTCAGGACTTTGCCCATATCGTATGCATTGCGCACAATGCGAAAGGTTTTGACGCACAATTTATACTGCGGCATATGGTTGAGCGGGTTGGAAATCCGCCGCAGGTCATCCTAAGTGGGAGTAAGATCATTATGCTCAAAACCGGTCACACCCAATTTCTGGATTTCTTAGCATATATGCCCATGGCATTATCGGCGCTACCGAAGGCTTTTGGGCTACCGACTACTTCCGTGAAAGGTGTATTCCCCCATCTTTTCAATACCCCTGAAAACGTGGGTTACGTGGGACCGCTCCCCAAAGCGAAGTTTTACTCTCTGGATACCATAAGTAGCGATGCGCGAGCAGAGTTTTACTCATGGTACAACGAGGCTGTAGCGAACGACCATCTGTTCGACTTTGACGCGGAATTGTTGTCGTACTGTCAGTCGGACGTGGATATTCTGCGTCGTGCGTGCGTAGCATTCGGGGACATATTTCTGGAGTGCGGCAGAGCGTGTCCCTTTACCGAGAGCACGACATTTGCCTCGGCTTGTTCGGTGCTAATCCGTAAAAATTTTTTACAACCGGAGGGAATAGGTATCCTGCCACCGGGCGGCTATCGTCTTGCCGATGCCCAGTCTCGTAGGGCTCTGGAGTGGTTGGTCGTGAAAGAGCGCGAGCTTGGTATTGACATCAGGCATGCCGGAAACGGACGTGAGTTTCGGATTCCGGAGACGGGTCGCAAGGTAGACGGATACCATGTCGCGGGCGACGGTACGCGACACGTCTATGAGTTTCACGGTTGTTTCTGGCACGGCTGTCGTAAATGTTTACGAATCAGTCGCGATAGGCGTAGCGTCAACGGCGAGACGTTGGATAGGCGTTTCGAGGAAACTCGTGCAAAGATCAGCCGTATGCGCGAATTTGGTTACCGCGTGACGGAACAGTGGGAATGCGTGTTTGATCGGAGCTTGAGGGAGAAAAAGGAGATAAGGGAATACGTGGCAACACACCCGCTGACCGCTGGCACTGCCACGAGCGAAGCACTCAATCCGCGTTATGCGTTCTACGGTGGTCGAACGGGGAACGCTTCCCGATACTACGAGGTGAAAAAAAGATACAACGGGCAACGCGTACGAGGAAATACGATACGTCGATGTTTGTTCGTTGTATCCGTTCATCTGTAAGAAGGGAAGGTTCCTTGTTGGCCACCCGACGGTCTACGTTGGAGAAGAGTGTAAGCTCTTGACAGGGTCAAGCGGTTGCGACATCACGCGAGTTGAGGGGCTCATCAAGTGCCGAGTTTTACCGCCTCGCAATCTTTATCACCCTGTTTTGCCGGTGCGCATGCACGACAAATTTATGTTTGTCTTGTGCCGCTCATGTTGTCAGAGTTTGAACCAGGACGAGTGTAGACATGATGACGAGGCTGCGCGAGAATTTGAGGGCACGTGGGTGTCGATCGAATTAAAAAAAGCCGTGGAAATGGGATACAAGATCAGGAGCATACGCGAGATCTGTTCTTATACGGTGACATCGTTTGACCCGACTACTCGTCAAGGTGGGCATTTCGCCGGCTTTATCGACACCTTCATCAAGATTAAGCAAGCGGCAAGCGGCTGGCCTGCTGAATGCGAGGACGAGCCGGCTCGAATGCGCTACCTTGATGAGTACGAGCGGGTCGAGGGTATACGGCTAGATCGCGACCGTATTGCTAAGAATCCCGGCATGCGATCAGTTTCCAAATTATGCTTAAATTCGTTTTGGGGCAAGTTCGGGCAACGCGAGAATCTGGTAAAAACGTAGGTTATAAAGACGCGTTAACGGTTGCTCGAGCTTTTGACCAACCCTGAAGTCGAGGTGTCCGGTTTGCTGCCCGTGAACGACGATGTGTTGTACGTGCGTTGGTCACACGCGCAACACAGCGTTGAACCGTCAGCGCTGGCAAACGTCGTGATTGCCTCGTACACCACTGCTCAGGCTCGGCTGAAGCTCTTCTCGTTCCTTGAGAAGCTTAATCGGCGCGTGCTCTATTACGACACCGATTCAGTAATTTATACCCGAAATCTCCGAAGGCCAAACGAGTATGAACCTCCCACGGGCAACTTTCTTGGCGACCTGACGGACGAGTTGGCGTCTTACGGCCGTGGAAGTTTTATACGCGCTTTCGTCTCGGGAGGGCTAAAATTCTATGCTTTCATCATTAAACGTCCGAATGGTGAAGAGGTAGAAATTTGCAAGGTAAAAGGCATATCACTGAATCACACGACGAGCTCGAGAATCAACTTCGAGGCCATCAAGCGAATGGTGGTAGGAGCCGCTGCACCCATTCCCTTGGCGTATCGCGCCATTCGTCGAACGGAACTGCACGCAGTCGTGACGCGCTCTGAGCGCAAAACGTGTCAACCGGTCTACGTGAAAAGGCGTTGTTGCGTCACGAGTTTCAATACGCTGCCCTACAATTACCGCAGTGGATGATGACGAAGAACCCGGACTCCGAGCAGTTGCACACCACCACCTCCGTCTTCTCACCCTGCGGTAGTACAGACACCCGGACGGCAAGCCACGCGCGCGTTTGAGCGACAGACAGATAGACAGACAAACAAATAGACAGACAGACAGAGGACACCGAAGGGATTCTTACCCCAACCCTCTGCTATTCCGACCGGCGAGACGCCAGGCCAACCCATCAGATACTCTCTTCTATGTGTCCCACCAAACTGTATAAAGGTTAGTACCACGCTTAAACCCTACGCATGAAAAATTGTGAAAAAATCTCGCATTGCTCGTAGAAATTCGTCTCGTAAACCGCGGCGGGACGCGCTGTTTTCCAGCTGATATCACTGCGCGCACGCGTACGAATAAGCTCATGGCGTACGCGCCTCACACACAATCAGCTCGACCGCGCCCGCGCCGATGAGCTCGTACCTGCGCGGTTACGCTTCCGCGTGCGCTTAAATAAGCTCATGGTCAGCGCACAAAGGGAGTGCCGCCGCCGCCCCCGCCGCCGCCACCGCCGCAGCCGCGAGCAAGCTAACGTAGTAAAAGAACGTGTTTTCAATTGTTTCAATTTTTTATAGATCCCGCGTCATCTCTGGATTATGCTTCTTTTTCTTCTTCTTCTTCTTCTTCGATGACGGACACACATTGGAAACATCCGTTATCGGCCATTGTAGCCGGGCCATCAGGATGCGGTAAATCAAATTTCGTCAAGAACTTTCTGCGTCATGGAACGTCAATATGCGACACAAGATTTAGTCGTGTCATATGGTACTTTGACGAATGGCAGCCGCTTTCTGAGGCAGAGGTTACCGCTACACGCCGATTACGAGGGTGACAACAAACCGAAACTTTTGGTAATCGATGATCTGATGCAAGAGGCTTCAAATAATGTCGTCGTTGATCTTTCTACCAAGGTCTGTCATCATAAGAACCTCAGCGTTTTCTACATAACACAAAATCTCTTTCACAAGGGCCACGGTCAACGAGATATTTCCCTCGACGCAAACTACTTAGTCTTCTTCAAAAATCCACGGGATCGTGCCCAAATTCAACATCTTACCAGACAGGTGTATCCCGAAGATCCGAGGTTTCTTGTAGAGGCCTATCACGACGCTACCGCAGCGCCACACGGATATCTGCTTTTCGACCTGAAGCAATCCACTCCGGAGAATTGCTGTTTCCGATCAAACATCTTACCTTCGGACGATAATCACTATGTCTACGATCCGCGAAAGGATATAAAGGTCACCAATGCGTACCGGATTCCAGTCGTTCAGCTGTGATGCCTCGAATACGCCGTACCGCGTCCGGTCGCAGAGCTCGTGCCGGTTTCACCAAAGCAAACGCAGTAGCGCTGCACGCTCTGCAGAAATTGAACCCGTCGCAGAGATCGGCATTGCTACGCAGGGCCGACAATTCGCTGGTAAAGACCATTTGCGAGTGTACATAAAACACCTTGAAGGATAACGTAGCACTGTCCAGAATTCAGAAAAATCGTCTGGCACGTCATAAACAGACATTACGGCGGTTGACCAGCAACCAGGGTGCCTGGAAGTCCAAAAAACGTTTTCTTGTTCAACGTGGGAACGGAGTTCTCACCCTCTTGCTCGCTCCGTTACTCAGGACTCTAGCTTCCGGCCTCTTCTCCAAGTAGCAAAATGGAACGTACAAAGAAGATGGTTTTAATTCCTATGGAGAGTATAGAGAGATTTCAACAACGCGTCAGCGAGGGTATAGCTGCTACGCTTTCACCTGGAAATACAACTACCACACGCACCGATCTCGCTTCAAGACTCGACAACGAGATGAAGGACATTTTGAACAAACCGTCGAAAGACGACGCAGAAAAATGGAAACTCTATCAGCAGGTACTTCAACGATATTTGTTTTTTCCAAACGACGCACGCAAACCCATGAAATTAGACGTTCTCAAGAAACAGGAGGAGGAGGAAGAGGAGGAGAAGGAAGAAAAAGACGGAAACACAGCCGAAGAATCAATGATATCTCCCACCATAGCTGCGAAGCGGTACCAAGGAAGTATCGTGCAAAGGCCGAAATGCTGATGCGCGAACTCGGCAGCGTACCGGAACGATTTTCTTGGGATGCCGCAGGAACCGTCTCGTTGGACGGCGTTACAGTTCCCGGCGCAAACATCGTCGACCTGGTCAATCATGCCGTGCGATCTGGGAAGACTTTTACTCCTACAGGGGCTGGTCAGTTTGCACGGTTTCTTCAGACGATCAACGTACCCTTAGAATACGTGGGGAACGATACGCTTTGGAAACACATACGCACATTCGAAGCTCCGAGTCTACCGACGGTAATAGCGCGACAACTATTGATACACACCGACGTAGTTCCCCGACGAAGCGACGAAGTTCCGCAAACGTTACACCCGTAACCAGCCGTTCTCACGACGTAGGATACGCTTTACGCAAACACGCCACCGAAGCAAAATCCGGTTGGAAAACACTTCGGCTGAAGAAAAATGACGATTCTTCTTGAAGAAACGTATTACAATCCCTCGCATACTGCCGGTTACGCGGGAGCACGAATTCTGGAAGATGTTGCACGCGAAACAACGATTCCAACATAGACGACGTATGGGAAGCTGACCTGGCTGACCTGAGTTCCATGAAGAGCCGCAACAACGGTTTTCGCTATCTCCTGGTGGTCATCGATGTATTGAGCAAGTACGCATGGGTGGTCCCGCTGAAACGAAAGACAGCCGCAACGGTTGCTGAAGGTTTCGAGCAAGTGTTACACACTACGCCACGCAGACCCGACCTACTGCAAACGGACAAAGGTAAAGAATTTGTCGGGAGTGCTTTTCAGAAGATACTTCGCGACAATGAAATACGATATCGTGTTACTCGTAATCCCGACGTGAAAGCAGCTATCGTGGAGCGATCCAACCGTACACTCAAAGAAGGCCTGTGGCGTTACTTCACGCATGAAAAGACGCGACGCTACGTCGATGTTTTGCCACAAATCGTGCGAGCCTACAATAATACAGTTCACTCGAGCATCAGCATGGCGCCGTCGGAAGTGACGCTTCGCAATGCTGCGACAGCACGTGCCCACATGCAAAAGCGTTATCCTCCGCGTCCAAATGGCAAACCGAGATTCCATAAGAATGATTTTGTACGAATTAGTAAAACCAAGGGCACATTTGAAAACGGCTACGTGGCAAACTGAAGCGAAAAATTATTCAAGATACGACGAGTGCTTGCACGTTCTCCGATAGTGTACGTCCTGGAAGATCTTAACGGCGAAGTAATCGATGGCTTGTTCTACGACCCTGAACTTCAGCGTGTGGAGGGGGAAACACGGAGATGATAAAATAGCGTGCTATTGCAGCATATCTCGCAGTCGTTGAGTGTTCACCGTTCGACTCGTGCATCAAAGAAAATCAAAATGTCCCGGGATCAGTTTTACCTAACTTTACCGAGCAACAGCTCGATTTAGTTTTTTCCGGGGAATCGGACGTGCTGTTACAGTACCCAGTTACGCCATCAGATTCAACTAACGGGAGACTGGGAAGTCGGGCTGGCCGAAATTCATTATCCACTCACGTTTAAACACCCTCAGGGGTATGCGACAGTGAAAAATGAAACGATACCCTATGTCACGTATTACAATACTACTGGGGAAAGTGGAGTTGAGGTATCAGTTCGCAAGGTATCCGAAACCAACAAATCATCAAGGATCCCCGGCTGCCAGATGTTTATTTATTGCGATCTGGTGGAGCCACGTATCGTTGGAGATGTTTACGCCCTGCTGTTACGAGTCATTCAAACATGCGGCAAAGACAATATCTTACAGGCCGAATCAGAGATGAAAACACTATCGCCACTGTACTACGTACCACTGATGCTCATGAACTTTCAAACCATCGAGATCGATATAAGAGATCAATTCGGTAGCCCAGCACCATTCACGAGCGGGACACTGACGGTAACGCTGCATTTTAGACGGGTTCAGTAATTGACTAGAATCACAGGAGTCGCTCAGCAAAAGAGAGAGGGAGGGAAAACATACCAGGTACGACATGGCTCATTATATGCAACATTACGAAAATCAGCTCGGCGGTGGAGGCATAGAGACGGTTTACCGAGGAGCACCGCATCAACGCGGGCACGGAATCGGCAGCTTCTTGGAAGGCCTGTTTCGTCGAATACTACCTCTGCTGTCCAGTGGTGCTCGCGCGGTCGGAAGAGAAGCACTACGTGCAGGGATGAACGTCATGACAGACGTAAGAAACGACATTCCGCAGCTCCGTTCAAACAGGCAGTCAAGAGTCGTTTCGTAGAATCAGGACACAAATTGAAAAGAGCTGCTGAAGAAAAAATTGATAAACTCATAAAGGGCAGCGGTTATAAAAGGTGAACCGGCGGATTAGCGCGTCAGTCAAACATGGCCCACGTCAACAGACTTGTCGGCGCGCACCAAGCAGCTGGTACTACGAGAAAAATTAGACGAAGGTCGAAAAAGAATACATCGGCCAAGATAACCAAGCGTGCCGGAACCGCCAAGAAAACTAAACGGAAAAAGTGTTGTGAAAAACGGGACCTTACAGACATATTCTGACCTCGGTAGGCCCACGTGCCGCTCGTCTTCAACCTAAACATCAACAATGGCCTTCCTGCACGCGCACTCGGGTAAGTGTATAAAGTCGGAACTGGATTTGTTTCCTCTACCACCAACGCAGACGTCTATCGAGGCTAGTCAGTGGGTACACTACAAGCCCGTATCATCTCTAACCGACGATTCCCCGATTGAATGTGTTGTACCTGGAAACGGTGATGAGTACATCGACTTGGCACACACTATGCTTAGCGTACAAGTGAAGCTACAACCGTCTGCTCCTACCCCACCGGCAGGCGAAGGCAACGCGGCTACTCTGCATGCCACTCCGGTAAACAATCTGCTTCACTCGATGTTCAATCAAGTCGATATATTCTTCAATCAAAAACTAGTCTCACCAGCCAACAACTCTTACGCCTGTCGAGCATATATGTATAGAGTATACATACACCATACACGCAGGAGTACAGACAGAAACACTGGACAATGTCATACTCGGACAACTATCGAAACGAGTGATAATCGGTTTTGCCAGCAATAAAGCCTTCAAAG
The DNA here is from genome assembly GCF_021155775.2 of Neodiprion pinetum. Classification (NCBI taxonomy): domain Eukaryota; kingdom Metazoa; phylum Arthropoda; class Insecta; order Hymenoptera; family Diprionidae; genus Neodiprion; species Neodiprion pinetum. The sequence continues at coordinate 15,480,023 of NC_060234.1, forward strand.
GCGACAGGCAGCGCAATCCGTTTAATTTTCAAAACTACTCTTTGAATTTCCTGTCGTTGTACGTCGACGGGGTGCAAGTTCCAACGAAGCCGCTACAGATGAGTTTTGGCAAAGACGATCTCTGCGTGGACGCTTATCACACCCTCTTCTCCGGTACGGGGATTCATTTTCTGAACGAAGGAAACGGTATCGACCGTCAGCAGTTCGCTAAAGGCAATTTTCTATTGACTTTTGACCCAACCCCTGATCTCTCGGCCAACTGTACATCGCACTGGCTGCTCATCAAACATGGAACGCTCAGGATCGAAGTGCGGTTCGACGATGCCCTCAAAGAAAGCGTGAATTACCTAGTGTATGCTGAATTTGATAATCTTATTGAAGTTGATGCTGCACGTCAGGTCATTACAGATTTTTCGGGCTAAGAAAGAGAGAGATCACGCCCCTCCTATCACGACCGCTTCTATGACATCCGAGGTGGTGATTTCCGTTAGAGAGAGAGAGAACACTGTGACTTCACCACGACAACGTCTTCGAGGGGAGCAACAGACCGGCTGGAGACACCCGATAAACAAGAATTGAGACGGGGATTGTAACACAAGGCTGTATGTAAACATCCGTAACTACGGTGCCGAGCCAGTCAGCATTCGAACCACGCCACTGCAGGTTCGCTCTTACGGCTTTCTATTCATTCGACTACATTCTTTCAAGTTCAAGTATAGATTACGTGATGGATATTCAAGGGTTCCGAAACATCTACGGTAAATTATTACCGAAAAAGGTGGCAGTCATCACCATCGATCACCGCTACTCGGCACATTGGTTAGTAAAACCTCTATATCCCTTTACGGATCTGCCGCTCAAAGAACGTGGCGTGAACAATTACGTAACGTGTTACCATCATGGCATCGAGTGGTTTGAAGGTGACATCTCGCTGCTTCAATTAGACGTTAACCTCCAAGAAATCGCACATAACGCTTATCGAATCTTTGCCCGTGGACACGAGAAATCCAAATATATTGAAAATGGTACCACGCGTCAAGTATTCAACTTGGAGGACATCGATTGCCCGGCGTTCGACAAACTGGAACGGTCTTCGGTATGGTGCTTCTTCCACGGCGTTAAGAAGGAATTTTTCGCATGTGCGATGAACAACGCACTCAATCTGAAGAAATGGATCAACAAAAACAATATTTTAACTGAATGCGATTATACAGAAGCATTGTCAGCCAGTAAGCGCACCATCACCGGAGAGGAGAGTTCGACTAGTAATCAGCCACCCCAGGTACCAGAAAGAAATTCCTCGCTACAAGCAGTAATACCAGAGTCAGTCGCTAAACTGAAAATCTCTCCTGATCCGTCTGCACCTACGTCAGACGGCGAAGTTACCGTTCCCTACGACATACTTACTACTGCGATTGGCTCGCATACCTCCTCACAATCTTCTACGAGTGGTATAATTGTCTCCGATAACGAGGGCGAAGAAGAAGAAGAAGAAGACAAGGTAGATTCCGAACGGGAAGACCGGGGTTCTTGCAGTGGATCTGATATCCCTCACCTGGACACGCCCGATAGCCTTTGTGTCAAATACGGATGATCACACACGCTCCGGTAGCCACTGGGTGGCGTTTTTCGTCAGTTCCTCGGGACACGGTACATACTTCGACAGCTTCGGATTACCACCATTCGTGCCTCATCATAAGCGGACTTTACGAAGAAATTGCAGACGATACGACAGGAACGACAGACAGCTTCAAAGCCTCACTTCTGAGATATGTGGACAATTTTGTATTATGTTTATGCACTTTATGGCTGCTGGTTTTTCTCTGCGGGATTTTCTCAATATATTTACTCCTGACCTCGAAAGAAACGATCGTATCGCAGAATTATTCCACAACCGAAAAGCCCATGTCACAAAACGCAAAACTAACACCATCAATTCAAATCACATTTATCCTATAAGTTGTCTTTAATGTTGTACCTCTAAGAATTGTAGTGTTGCTGATTATAAGACTGGTAAATAAAAAAAAAAACCTTGCTTACATATCTTGTGTGATTATAAGAACATTGTAATTATCATTTATTCGTTATCTGTAATAACCATGTATGTATTTGCACCTGTGTTAACCGAATAAACCTGTCAGGATGAGATTTAATTTTTGTACGCAATCCACCATTGAGTTCTGTTTCCTCACCCACCGGCCCGCATCCTCGTACATCTGAGTATGCCTATAGTCTTACATTAAGATGGAGAGAGAGAGAGAGAGAGAGTGACCAGGTCTATATTTTCCAAGCACACGTGAACCTTAGGATAAACACTGACGGCTGGGTAAGGTCAGTGACACGAGCACCCATTGCAGAGAGCAGGGATGGAGAAAGAACGAGAGCCGGGGTGGAAGGCCTGTAACCCCAAACGTCCAAGTCACAGAGTTCGCTTCGTGAACGGAGGTACCGGGGCAGATGGGTAGGTGGCCCCAGAGTCTGCAGCACGGCCCGGGGCACCAGGGTAAGGGGAAGGAGATCGTCGCATGGTCAGGGTGCACAGGCCCAGAGGCCATCCCGTAGAGTCCGGAATTTGATTCGTGGTCAACGGTACCCGGGGTAAGGGGTCGCCATACGATATTCACCACATGGCGAGGGGGTCGCGGGCGAAGGGCTGACGAGCCGCGGAGCTTCGAGGCGGAAAAACCGCTCCTTGGCAAGGGGTTGCGGGAAAGGGGTGGTCGTCTGGAGAAGCTTCTGGAATAAAATACCTCCTAGACAAGGGTCTGCGGGGGAAGGGGATAGTGCCCAAAACTTACTCCTTGGCGTGGGGCGGCGGGGGAAGGGGAAGGCGCCCCAAAGTCACTCCCAGGCGAGGGGCTGGCGCCAGAGAGGGGTGCGAGGGGGGTTTGTTGTGACGCTCCAAAATGCCCCTATACTACTACCATTAACCCCTTGTAGCCTCTCATGACATTTCTGTAACAAACTACATAACATCTTACAACATCCATACTGAAGGTATTAATGACAAGTCCTTAGATGCTATTCATTCTAAAATTTATGGTTTGGGTTACAAGGGGTTAATTTTGGAATATCGCGTGGTTGATAACGTGGGAAAAGAATGTGGGGTGATTGATGTTACACATCAGCAAACCTGCCGTGGAAAAAGAATTTAAGGTGGTTGATGTTACACATCAGCGACATCCACGTTGGTAAGAAACAATTCTCAGAATTATTAATTTTGGCACGATTTTGACCTTCGACCGATAAAAATTATCGTTAAAGCAGTGTGATTTTGACCGTTGACCGATCCAACTGTCGGTAAGGTTGCACGTTTTTGACCTCAAGTCGGTACGGTAGACTGTAACGTCATCGGGGAGAAGCGTTTGAGTCTGGGGGGATATTGGTAAGTGTTGGTAACAGGAATCTGTAAGTAGAACTCTTCTGGTATTGCTACTTGCGAATGTTTGAATGGTTGAAAATACAGGTGATGCTACGAATCAAGGTGACAATAATGTAGGTTTTGGAAAAGTTTTGGGTAAAACTCTCATTTTGGTTCGTGATGCTCACGAGGGGAACCCACCAAAGTCCCTCCACCGATTTCATCCAAATTTGTCACACGTGTAAGCCATGACTAGCACGCTAACTGGTGCAAGAAGTAAGACGCGCCTCTCAAAATTAGCTAATTTCTAAAAATCCGATATTGATATATTCTCGATATACATCCTACGTTAAGCAACTTTCGAAGAGTGCGTGGCGCAACGTGTAAGCGCTTTGTTTTAGAACCGCAAGGTCGCTGTATCGAATCTCTTTTTTTTTTCAATTTTTTTTTATTCTTTACGTTATTCTAAAAACAGATCTATCACGATTGTGCCAATTAATAATTTTTATCAATCAATTGTTATCGAAAAAAAAATTAGTATTTTTATACGTCTCCTGTGAAAAATCGAATTTTCTATGAAAATATACAATACTTCATTCTTGTACAATGTCAATGATTTTTAATATTTCATTCTCAATATTTAATATTCGTTACATGTGCTAGATGCCAAAATAATCATTGCTTTCAATGCTTCTACGACCAGTACCACCCTGCTTCGTGCAGTGTTCCATAAATATATTATTATAAAATAAATGAAAATATTGATTTTGCACAAGTTTTCGTGTATGCTTTCTTCGTTCCCAATCTCCTCAAAAAAAAAAAAATAATAATTATATTCCTAATTCCGCGTTATTATCTTTCATATGTAGAATAATGATAATCAACTGTAAATAAAATATTGAGAATTATTGACATTGTACAAGAATAAAGTATTGTATATTTTCGTAGAAAGTTCGATTTTTCACAGGAGACGTGATAAAAATACTAATTTTTTTTTTCGATAATAATTGATTATTAAAGATTCATAATTAGCACAATCGTGATACATCTGTTTTTAGAATAACGTGAAGGATAAAAAAAAATTGAAACAATAAAGAAATTGCAAGCATCGAGATTCGATCAAGCGACCTTGCGGTTCTGAAACAAAGCGCTTACATGCTGCGCCACGCGCTCTTCGAAAGATTCTTAACGTAGGAAGTATATCAAGGATATTTCGATATCGGATTTTTCGAAATTGGCTAATTTTGAGAGGCGCGTCTTACTTCTTGCACCAGTTAGAGTGCTAGCCATGGCCTACACGTGTGACAAATTTGGATTGAATCGGCGGGGAGACATTGGTGGGTTCCCCTCGTTAGTTAGAACTATCAGGATATCGTATGATACTGAACGTATTCATTTGTTACTACATGCTGCTTTGAGACAGCTTGTGAAATAACCAATGGATGCAGCTCGGTACGTCAGGCGTATTGAATAACAAACGAAGATCTGGCGTTGTTCCACACTATTTCAGTAAACAGACGTTAAGATTCACTCAAACACTTCTTCAAAACCTACATTATTATCACGTTCATTCGTAGCACCACCTGTATTTTCAACTATTCGAACATTCGCATTACGTTTATAATCATTGAGGTGCTTTTCAAGACGCTCGAAAATTTTTATACGGCCCTTTTCAAACGCGGTAATGCAGAGCAGAGTACCAAGGTACCTCCGCATACCGCTAGGTAGCGTAGCGCGCATCGTTTAACCAGGTTTAATAGTAGAAACCTGCATAGAAGACGCCCGCTGCATTATGAAAATTCGTGAATCTTTCACAACAATGCTCATCAGCATCGCAATGAATGTAATCGATTGCATAAAATCATGTTCCGATTATTTCGGAAATGATTCACGTACATAAATGTACGTTAATTCTGCATTCGACAAATGTCAAGTTGACGAGAAACAAAACTTTTATTTCATCAGTAAAATATTAACTTTTTTGTAGCAGAAACGTTCCCCACACAAGTGACGAAACTTTCGTCTCTCGTTCTTGGACAATGCCGTGAGTTCTGACGAAAAACTTATTTCACACTCTATTACTTATAACAAGTCATAGAGTTTACGAATCAATAGTGAGATTGAAAAGTAGTACCAATTCCCCTTACAACTGACGAAACTTTTATCTTTTGCTCATAAACAGAGCGGTGGTTACTGGTAAAAAACTTATGTCACACTCTATTTCTCATTACCAGACATAGAATCTATGAATCAATACAGAGATTGAAAAGTAGTACGGATCACCCTTACAACTGACGAAACTTTCGTCTCTCACTCTTGGACAGAACGGTGATTACTGGTGAAAAACTTATTTTACACTCTATTACTTACGACAAGACATAGAATCTATGCATGAATACAAAAATTGAAAAGTAGTACGGATTACCGGTACAACTGATCAAACTTTCGTGTCTCTCTCTCTTGGACAGAGCGGTGATGACTGGTGAAGATTAACTTACTTCACCCTCCAATCTATTATCTACGACAAGGCATAAAATCAATAAATGAATACACAGACTGAAAAGTCATATGGATCTCCCACACAACTGACGAGTAACTTTCAGCCTTTGCTTTTGAGAGGGGTACTTCAGAAAAAACATTTTCCTGGTTGATACATATAAATAAGAAAAAAAAAAATTGAAATCAATCATGTGCAAAGATATAAGTCCTCACCATGGAGCAGGACGATGATTCCCGTTTGAGGAAAATTATTCCAATAAAATATACTCGAAATAAAATAAAATCTATTGCTGGATCTATCTTAGATCCCTGTTAACAATGAACCAAGTGATAGGCGAGCAACGCTGCAAGATCACGTCCTGAACCCGGCCAGAGATTCACGTTTGTGAAAATTATTGTAGGGTCTGGTAAATAACTATGTACGATAATATGTTCTACGGATATCTATTTATTTTGGTGCGTTCGTCAGGAACGCTGGCGTACAACTAACTTACATCTATCGTCAGATGATACGTGTACACACAGACCTAGGTATACACACATAGGTGTGTGTATCCATATACATATATGTATACAATGTATCCTTAGTCTCAGACTCCACACTCTCACGGGTTTATTCGTAAGCCGACATACGTTACTTATAATTAACCGTTGTAGCAGTGGTTCGAAGTTTAATGTGCTCCGAACGCCTTGGACCCGAATCACTTTGGTTCGAGGGGGACTCGTTGATCGATTGATTTTCTGTCGTTAATACGTCTAGTCCACATTTTATTAATTGATTTGCGTGTCGGGTCCAAGGTGGTTCATTTTTTACTGACACTTGATGAGTTACGCTTGAAATTATAATTTTGTATATTTTAGCTGGAGACCAACCAGTCTTCCCCCCCCTATAATCCCTCGACATAACTGCATCACCGAAAGAGAAATTTATTTTCCTCGTGCCCTTATAATGGTGACATTGTTTCTGTTGATATTCGCACATTTTTTCTCCGAGGGGCGGTGGACGCAACAAGGAAAAACGAGTTCTTAATTCGCGTTTAAACATTAAACTCGCAGGCGTTTTATTGGTCGCGGCATAAGGCGTATTACTATAATGGAAAAGGAATTTTCTTATAGCTGCTGACAGTGTGAATCCGTCTTTCAACAAACAGTATACTTTGTTCTTGAACGTTTTCATCAGATTTTCGGCAGCTCCGTTAGTAGCCAGAAAATGAGGTGGTGGCGTGCTATGCCTGATGCCGCCCCTTTTTACAAAGTGAGAAAATGCTTCTCCTTTAAAAGTCGCAAAATTATCAGTTACTAAGTGAGACGGGTATCCAAAACGAGTAAATACTTCTTCGAAAATTGCAATCGTCGGTTTTTCGGACACATTTTGCATTATGAATGCTTCCGGCCACTTTTAAGGACTGTCTATCATTAATAAAATCATTTTTTCATGTATGGGCCCTGAAAAATACGCGTGTACGAGGTGCCACGGCTTGAGTGGCCATTTCCATGGTGTTAACGGAATTTTTCTTGGACTTGTATTATTTTCCAGGCAATTCATACAATTTTTTATAATTTTTCAGATTTGTTCATCTATTTGAAGCCACCAAACAAAAGACCGAGCCAACAATTTCATTTTATTTATTTCGAAATGGGATACATAGAATTCACGCAAAACTAATTTTTGTAAGTTGTTTGGAATTATAATCCGGTGACCACATAATAGGCAATTACGGTCTACCGAGAGTGCATCCCGTTGTATCCAAAATGGTTTTAGTTCGATGTCTGCAGGCTCCCTTTTGGTCCAACCGTCGAATCAATACCTTATAATTTTACTTACACGGAAAGTCTTTCCGCTGACATCCTTCGATGTCAATGAAATTTATATATATTATTCTACATCAAAATCTAAGTGACACGTATTTTTTTTTATCGGCGGAAAAACGTTTCTAGGGGGTGAAATCATCCTTTGAAGTTGAGACCTCCGAAGGGTACTTTTCAGGTTTCACCTATTTTCACTCGAGATAATCGAATGCACCCAAATGGATAATTACCTTAATGATAAACGATAAAAAATGGAACTGGTTTCATATCGGGGGGTTGCATAGGAAAAAAGTTATAGGAGTTGAAATTCATAAAATCGTTATAACAAAAAAAATATTGCACCTATTTCGATGGATTCAATCGCACTTTGAAGAGCGAAAAAAAATAATACATACGGTTTTTTGCGTTTTTCTCGCAAATCAAGTTAAGGGGGTGAACTACCCCTATGTATGTTTACATTTAATCCCAATAAAACGGCAGTTATTCTCTTTTTTTGATTCCTTCTCCTAGTGATATGTTTTTTTTCAATTTACCACAACCGTATCACGTATATAGCATTTAATGAACGGTTTTATCTAGGAGCCAACTTATTTATAGATCGATCTTTCGTTGAAAAAGTATTTATATCTGACTTATCGATAATTCTGACTGATTTATATTTGACAATGAGATGCCATAAGCATACGATAAGCGCTTACACATATTCGTTTTGATAGATGAGACCAAGTTTTGGGACGACGCACAAAAAACTGCGTAGTCAAGTGAAAAAAAGAGAGTGTACAATATGCTTGTATCTTTTATTGATAATATGTCAACAATTGAACAAAATAATCACCATAGCAATAAATTAAAGTGAATATATATTCATATGCTCTATTAGGCGTTGTAAGTACTGCAGTAATGATAGTCATTGAAAAAGTGTTCAAAACATGACGACTTTTTACACCAGAAGCAGCGAATATCAGCAACATTTTCACATCCTGGAACTTGACAGTGTGAGTTGCAGGAATCTCCAAATGCAAAGTGTACAGGATTTTCAAAATTCGCTGGTTTTTTCTTCTATGTAACCACTTTTGTACCAAGAATGTTTGAAAAGATCGATGTAACGTGGTGACGACAGTTGGTTATGAACAAGTGACTGAAGCTTTATGATATTGTTTCTCAAATGAAAATCAATATCATAATTCATCAGAAGACAATTATCAGAAAAATGTCTAACAACATTTTTCCATACTCGGAATCCAAAAACATCGAGGGGCTGGATTTTTCCGGTAGTTCCTTTAGGTATAATCATTACTTTGACATCTCTATTTGAAGGTTTCACTTTAAGTACAGCTTGGGGACAGTGTGCAGTCCAAGAATCAATCAGTAATAAAGATTTTGAACCTACTTTCGGGAAAAATCTATGCTGCAACCAAATTTTAAAATGATCTGAACATAGAAAAACCTATTATTTTTTCATTCGAAAAAATGTCTATATGAAAACAGTCGAAGTAATTTATACCTGAAGCAATCTTCCCAGACTTGGATACTTCTATGTACACATTATCTAGTCTGAAAAGCGCTTTCTCCACTATTGGACCAATCTTGCCAGTTGGTTCTTTCAAAACCAAAAATAGAGGAGATAGCAACTTGCCGTCAGCTGCTATAGTCGGCTAAATAGTGTTACTATGGCTCGTAGAAGAGACTGATTGTACAAGACATTGTACTTGCTTTTCTCCTTCGACTGCTAAAGTTCGTCCGGAATGCATTTCTAGTTGGAAGCCACTCTGATCTGCGTTCAATGTTGTTGAAAATCAGTTACGGTTTCTGTAGCTTGAAACACTTGGGGTAAGGAATGAACGAGATCACACAACACGGTGAATTATTCGTGAAATGAAAAGATTGCGTTCATTAATGTACGGTAACGAAAACTGATACACATGACTGTATCATGGCGCAAATACATGCAGACTGGAAAGAAGGCGGAAATCCACAGACCAAAGTTCAGAATCAAAACAAAAACATATCTTACGTATTAACGTCTTATTCTAATTCTATCATTGACTAGCTCGATCCTTCGTCTATATCCACACACAGAAAAGGCGCCAATATTTGTATATTTTCAACACTCCCTCTCGACTTTTCCTGTGTTACTCAATCACACTTAATACAGGTTCATTTTTTTACATTTCAGTAGCATTATTACTATTATTTGTTAAGTTGCGCATATGCGTTCACGCCATTCTGATTGCCCTAATACATTCCGTATTTAAATCGAAAATACTTAATCGTATCTTGAGGTAATGGTTTGGTTAGGGTATCAGCCAGTTGCTCATTCGTATTCACATATGTCACATTAATTTCCTTAGCCTCTTGTTTTTCACAGGTAAAGAAAAATTGCACTTCTATGTGCTTAGTTGCTTTGATTGATTCTGGTGTTTTGACCAATGTGATTGCTCTCATGTTATCGCAGTAAATTATTGTCGCTTATGTCTGATCACAGTCTATGTTTGACAATAATCTTCTAAGTCAAAATACTTCTTTACTCACAGAACAGAGTGCAATAAACTCGGCCTCAGTAGTCGACGTTGCCGTGATCGTTTGACGCCTTGAGCTCCAACTTACAGGACCAGAATTAATCAAGCAAACCCAGCCAGTGGTACTAGCTCGTGTATCTACATCTCCTGCAAAATCTGAATCTGAATATCCTACCAACATTACATCATTCGATCCTAGTTTGTAGCTTATACCACAGCTCATAGTAGCTCTCAAGTATTTTAATACTTTTTTTACCCCTTGCCAATGCTATGCACTTGGTTTCTCCGTGTATCTACTGAGTATTCCTACAATGTAAGCAATGTCTGGTCGTGTTCCGACCATTAAGTACATTAATGAGCCAACTGCTTGCCTGTAGGGACAATTACCCTGTATACAATCAATATCATTCACTTTTTTTTAAGAATTTTAATCCTGGATCTGCAGGAATGGAGACTGGGTTGCAATTCTCATGATCAAACCTACGTAAAACTTGCTCTGTATACGAGCTTTGGTGAACTTTGAGTTTCCCCTCGTCTCGATTCCTTTTGATCTGAAGTCCTACAAAAAATTCTGCCCTCGAATAGGTTATCTGGAATTCCTTGTGCATTTCTGACAATATCATATTCATTTTATCCATACTCTCTCCACTCATCAAACCATCATCCACATAGATCGCAAGATAAATTTTATTTTTAGCTTTTGTGAACACACACGGATCTGCTCTCGATTGCACAAAACCGCACTTCACCAAGAAGTCTATTAGCTTCTTGTTCCACTGCCTTGAGGCTTGTTTCAGACCATATAAGCCTTTCAACAATCGGCACACTTTGTCACTTATCTTGAACACAGTCGGCTGCACCATGTATATCTCCTCCTCCAGGTCATCATGTAGAAATGCTGTCTTCACGTCGAACTGGATTGTTTGCCAGTTCTCTGCTGCTGCAAAGGTTAAGATAGTTCTCACAGAACTAAATTTTGCAACGGGAGCAAATGTCTCGCCATAATCAATCCCTTCCTTTTGAGAACATCCTTTCGCCACCAATCGGGCCTTGTGCCTGTCAACTGTACTGTCTGCCTTAAGTTTTCGTTTGAAAGCCCGAAAACTAGTGATTACATTAGCATTCTCAGGTCGAGGTACAAGCACCCAGGTCTGATTGTCTTCAAGGGATTTTAACTCAGCTTCTACAGCATCACGCCATTTTTCGGCGTCATCTGCCTCCAAAGCTTCTTCAAGGGTTACTGGCTCTGCGTTGACCATGAAAGTTTCAGCTATGACCATGCTTGCTTCCTCTTCATCACATTTCTCACTTTCTTTCGATCCTCTTCTTGTCTGATATGGTGATCTTGGGATTGGGAGTCGTAGATTCTTGTATTTGTATTTCGGTGTTTCAGGTTAAGACTCTTGAAATACCTCAGTTGACACTTCCTCTCTCCCAACTGGTGAAGACGGCTCAGGAATGGCCGGTTGATGAACGGTCGATTTTTCTGTGACTATTGGAGTTTGAGTGACTTCATTAAAATCGAGTTGCGACGAATACATATCCTCCTGCCGTCAGGTTTGTACACCCGATATGCTTTATTTCCTTCGCTGTATCCTACCATGATACATTTCACCGAATTCTGCTTCCACTTTGTACGCTGTTCCTTGGGTATGTGCACCTAACAATCACAGCCAAAAACTCTCAAATGTTTGACAGATGGTTTTTGACTAAACCAAACCTCAAACGGTGTCGTTTCTCCTGCCAGTGTATCGGAGGCTATTCTGTTCTTGAGGTACACAGCCGTATTTACGGCCTCAGCCCAGAGATAACGTGGCAAGCTTCGCTCATGAAGAATAACCTTTGCTGACTCTGAGATCGTGCGACTTTGACGTTCTATAAAGCCATTCTGCTCTGGAGCTCGTGGTGTTGACTGGCCGTGCTTGATTCCCTTTGTTGAAAGGAAACTTTTTACCTTATCGTTACAAAATTCTAGACCACAGTCAGATCCAAGCGTTTTCATTTGATGTCTGTCTGCTTGAACTTTTGCTAGAAATTTTTGTAGGTATTCAACTACGTTTCTCTTGTCTTTAAGAAAATAACCGAAACAATACCGTGATAGTCATCTTTCAGAAGCAAAATGTACTTGGCCCCTCCAAGCGTCGTCTCACTCATCTTACCACAGAGAGCTGCGTGGAATATTCACCCTGGTATGTTTGTTCGCTCACCTGTCCCTGGAAATGGCTGTCTATGTTGCTTACCATAGGCACATCCCTCACAAAAAGGATTTTCAAGATCTGTATTGAACTGTAGATCATCCACCACTCCTTTTTCACGCATTTTTCTCAACATTTGGTAATTTACATGTCCCATACGCTCGTGCCATAGCTTTATGTTCACTCCTGTCACTACCATTGCTTCTTCTGTTGTTATCGTGTTTATATTTAGTCTGTATGGTACCAAGGATATGAGGTGCTAGTTCATTTTCACCCATGTATATTTCCATCTGAATTTTCCATAGCTGGTAATTCTGTCCATTGAACTTGTGTATTTAATATGTCCTTGATTCTGCCATTTCTGCTGACACTTCAGGAATGTCTATCACTACACTCTTATCAACGGCTTGAGTTTGATCAGGTCCAATAACTGCGCTTGATGAATCAAAACCGTCAAAAGTTTCTCCTAGAGCAGAGTCATCAATTTCGAAAACTAGGATGCCTTCACCGTCGGCCATTCACCTGACACGCGAGAATCCGATAACTATTTGCCCACACACGCAATGACAAGCGTCTCTGGGCCCATAACCTGTTGAGAATTAGTTACGGTTTCTGTAGCTTGAGAAACTTCGAGTAAGGAATAAACGAGATAACACAACATGGTGAATTATTCGTGAAATTAAAAAATTGCGTTTATTAATGTATGGTAACGGAAACTGATACACAATACTGTATCATGGCGCAAATACATGCAGACTGGAAAGAAGGCGGAAATCCACAGACCAAAGTCCAGAATTGAAACAAAAACATATCTTACGTATCAACGTCTGATTCTAATTCCACTATTGACTAGCTCGATCCTTCGCTTATATCCACTGACAGAAAAGGCGCCAATATTAGTGTATTCTCAACAAATGTATTTGACAATCGGTACGTTCTGATATTTTGCTTTACGTCATAGACAAATTTTTGAATTTGTTGTTGCAAGACTTTTCCATCTTCAATTGTTTTGGATGTAATGAATTCATTAATTTTTCTCGATACGATACGATGAGCTGCTTTGAATGAGTTTATCCACGTACGACATGTTTTGAAACGAAAATCAGTATTCCCTATTTCTTTTTGAGCATGTAAGGCCCATTTTTTCAAATCAGAATCGTGCACTATTAAACCAGCATCCACAGCAGCTTTGAAATTTTCCAAAGTGTGACCACAATTTCGTGCTAATTTTCCTTTGTTTGTCCCCCCCTTGTTCAAATTGTAGGCCCACCGGTGCAATCGTCGTATAGATTGCACTTTCTTGAACTTTTGTTTAACACTGCCCAAACCCAAATTTCCTTTCTTCCCGCTGAGCCAATAGTCAACGGCTTAATTTGCACTCGTAAGATAAGTCTTCGTTATCACGAGCGCATGTATCAGGCGAAAGTTCTGGTTCATACACGGCGTTTGCCCATTCTTAATCGTCAACAATTTCCATTTCCCAATCCTCAAACGGTTCTTCGAAATGCAAAGAATTTTCTTCTACCATTTCGAAACCACTGTATTCGTTCATTGCACTCAACAAAATATTTTCAAAGTTTTCTTTCAAATGTATTTCATCGTTATTTACTGGCGAATTCGTTAAACGCATAACTTTAAAAGTTGCGAGAAGCATTCCAATAACGTTCAAAGGATTTATCTTCATTTTTATCAATATTTGCAATTTCGTTTTAAATAGTCTCGAATTGTAAGTGACTTCCTTTGTCGTGTAAAAGAAAAATAGCCGACTGTGGTGATTATATTCCGCGATCGTAGTTTTATCACTGCTTCTACGTCGTATTTCAAATCTAATTATGGGAGCGAGTCACAGACTGAACAGAGGTGACTCCCAGATAACACCTTCAAGTAAGGGAGGATTACGATAACTACGAAAATATGTCAGTATTCACTAAATTTTTGTGAAAAATATGAGAATCAGATATTTTTAAAATTCGTCTCGTGGTATATTCATTATTAACTAATAAAAAGATTGTTATCCGTAAAAGTTATCTAATCTGTCATTTTTGGCGGCAAATATAAGTAAGTGAATTCTTTTAAACTGTGAATGTGATTCGTATGAATACCGTAAAAAGTTACAATAAATAAAAAATTGATAAAGTGGTAGAATTTTCAGCGGAAAAATTTTATTTTTTCCAATTTTCCTTGCTCAATTAGGTGAAATCATGTATTTAAATGAATTTTATATGAAATGTTTTGAGTAAAAGTAGAAGGGTCTCAAATTGCCTTCAAATACAAAACGAACCATCAAAATTGGATGCATACTTTTGGTTCTATCACTTTCACCAATTATGGAAATGTGATTTCGAGAAAAATCTGTCCATCGTTTGATACGTAGATGATGAGAATTTAGAGAAAAAACGTATCACGAAGAGAAGAAATAAGAAAAAAAAGAATTACTGCCGTTTAATTGAGATTAAATGTAAACATACATATAGTAGAGGATCCGGCCCTAAATCGACCTTCACCAAGGTGATTAATGAATAAATTATGTTTTAAATTAAATTTTATACACTAAACAATAAATAAAAAATAGGTTGCCTGAAAAAATCCTGGCAAGGCTATATTAAATTGTTAATTAAAAAATTTTTTTTTTTTTTAAAATTGTACCGGTGAGATTAATGAAAAAATCTTATACCAACAGAAAGTATGAAACCTGTAGAGTGTGCAATCGATAGGTTGCCGATTTTTAACCTGGCCAGACTACTAGGTTGACAGGTAAAAACAGGTGTATTAAAATTAGGTTCTTACACTTTTCATGATTAATGAAAAAATTTTATATCAACATGTGCGCTGTTTTATTCTGAACACGTTGATATAGGGTTGACTGCAAAAATATTGGCCCTAATAACGGTTGCCGAATTTAAAAAATTAAAATATCGGCCGAACTGGCAATAGAGTGACAGAGAGATCCAATCTAAATTTCCCATGCAACAGAAAAGGATGCAATACAAAATCGAGAGACGCTTTAGTTAACTCAAAGTCTTTATACTTGAAATTCTTCTTTTTACGAAAAGCTAATTTTAATGAAATATTTTCAAACGTCTTATCATTAAAATCAATTAAAGAATCACATAAGTCACATAAAAAACACTTTTTAGCCATTTTTATTACAATTATATAGAAAAGCTCATGTGATATGATATTTCAGGTTAGTAACGACTCCAAGACAACACTCATTGTTTACTAATATCGTTCTCTTTCTCTATCGCATGCGTACTTGTCACGAGCGCCGCATATTTACCCAAAACTATAATATATTACCGATTATATCAATTATTTTATATATTATTATTATTTTTAGAAACAAGGAAGCATAGTTTTAGTTAGTCCATACCAAATATTTTATTATAACCAGTTCGTGGAGTAGCCAAGCGCAACGGCGTAGTTGGACAGCCAGCAACGTCAGCGTCTTCGCGCCCGCCAGATCCCGGGTGTAATCAACACCGGGATGAGGCGAGCGCGAAATCACGCGCTTCGAGAATGACTGTTGCGAGGCGAGCCTTTGTTCGAAATTGTAAATTCAACGGAAACTCGCTCGCCGCCCGACGTTCCAAGGGATGTCGGACGAGCGAGCGAAGGCAGTCCCCGTTAGAGACAGCTAAGAACGACATCAACGGAACCCAGGCTTCGTCAGAGCTGCTGTGTGAAGAGTATCAGACTTAGAATCACCGACGATTAGAGCGAGAACACCTCTAATTCTACAAGCGGTATTCCAGAGCATCTCGCGTCGCGGCGTCAGTCTTTGAAGCTAGAAATAAGCGCAATTGTATAAGCCACGAACTCTATAGAGCAGTGTAGCCCGTAAGTGAGTGTGTGAAGGTGTGTAAACTTCGGCACCTTCGAGGCCGAAGCAGCAACCGAGAGAGAGAGAGAGAGAGGGAGAACGTGAGTAGAATTAGACCAAAATATTGTAAGCTTCCTTGTTTAGAACCTTTTCTGCTTTTAGTTGAACTATTAAACATTCTATTACTTTGCTTCCTACAAAATATTGGCACGTTCAATTGAAATCCTCTAAACCTATTCCCAGGGAACGCCCTGTAGAGGACGTTCACCTCCCAATCCACCTAAAAATTAAACATGAACCTCATTAAGAACAAAGAGGGTTGAAGTCGTCGCGTGCGAGACCGCTCGGCACGTGACACACTCACTTTCGTTCGAGGGTCGCGTCGCGCGCAGCTGCCGTATTGCATCCTTTTCTGTTGCATGGGAAATTTAGATTGGACCTCTCTGTCACTCTATTGCCAGTTCGGCCGAAATTTTAATTTTTAAAATTCGGCAACCGTTATTAGGGCCAATATTTTTGCAGTCAACCCTATATCAACGTGTTCAGAATAAAACAGCGCACATGTTGATATAAAATTTTTTCATTAATCATGAAAAGTGTAAGAACCTAATTTTAATACACCTGTTTATACCTGTCAACCTAGTAGTCTGGCCAGGTTAAAAATCGGCAACCTATCGATTGCACACTCTACAGGTTTCATACTTTCTGTTGGTATAAGATTTTTTCATTAATCTCACCGGTACAATTTTAAAAAAAAAAATCATTTTTTAATTAACAATTTAATATAGCCTTGCCAGGATTTTTTCAGGCAACCTATTTTTTATTTATTGTTTAGTGTATAAAATTTAATTTAAAACATAATTTATTCATTAATCACCTCGGTGAAGGTCGATTTAGGGCCGGATCTTAGACTAATAGGGGTAGTTCACCCCCTTAACTTGATTTGCGAGAAAAACGCACAAACCTATATGTATAATTTTTTTTCGCTCTTCAAAGTGCAATTGAATCCATCGAGATAGGTGCAATAGTTTTTTTGTTATGACGATTTTATGAATTTCAACTCCTATAACTCTTTTCCTATGCAACCCCCCGATATGAAACCAGTTGCATTTTTCATCGTTTATCATTAAGGTAATTATCCATTTGGGTGCATTCGATTATCTCGAGTGAAAATAGGTGAAACCTGAAAAGTACCCCTCGAAGGTCTCAACTTGAAAGGATAATTTCACCCCCTAGAAACCTTTTTCCCGCAGATAAAAAAAAATACGTGTCGCTTAGATTTTGATGTAGAATAACATATATGAATTCCATTAAAATCGAAGCATTTCAGCGGAAGACTTTCCTTGTTAGTACCAGATCGGCCGTTGTTTCTTCTTTTATTCGACTTTAATCCAACGTTGCTATGTCAAATTTTCATATCTCGTCTGAGTAAGTATAATTTATTTGGTGCGAAACTTGATGTGTTCAATTTGATTCCGGAACGTTAAAAGGTAACCTACTCAACCAATCTGCATAGTTTTCTTTCCCTATAATATGTCTAATTTCATATTTAAAAGGCGTTAAAAAATATCGACCATCTTTGGAGTCGCGCTGCAGCCATCTGCGGTATTGCTTTTTCCAGGTGAAAAATACGAGCCAAAGCCCCGCTGTCAGTTTGAAGTATGAATTTATTACCCCGTACATAGTCAAAAAATTTTTTTACGACAAATATTATGACCAAACCTTCTTTTTCTACATGCGCATAATTTTTCTCGGTATTATTCAAAGTTCTACTACTGAAACATATAGGATAGTCTTGATCATTTATTGTGTGCGATAGCACTGAACTTATACCATACGGAGACGCATCGCACGTAAGAACAAGTTGCTTTGTATGGTCAAAATGCGTCAAAATTTTGTTTGAAACAAGCTCACTTTTTATATGATTAAACATTTGTGTGCAGTGGTTCAACCACTGAAATTTTTCATTTTCTAAGCAATCGAATAAAGGATGCAATTTTGAAGCGTAATCTGGTATAAATTTATTGTAGTTATTAATCGACCCTAGAAAGCTCTTTAATTCTGCAATGTTTTTGTGGACATGCTGCCTTTTTTACACAGATGATTTTTTCTTCGATTGGTTTAATACCTTGTTCATTTAATCTATAACCTAGATATTCCACCTCTTTCTTGAAAAAACTACACTTCTTGAATTTAAGTGTCAATCCTGCATTTTGGAGACGTTGCAATACTGTACTCAGTATTATTAAATTTTCATTATTGTTTTTACCCGTTATCAAAATATCATCTAAAAATACGATAACTCCAGGAATTCCTAACAATAATGATTTTCAAATTCTCTGGAAAGACCCCAGTCCTGTCGAAACACCATAGGGTAATCTGTTATACCGAAACAAACCCAGATTCGTGCTAATGACTACAAATTTTTTCGATTCTTCTGCTAATGGTATTTGTTGGTATGCTTCGGATAAATTGAGCTTTGTGAAGATTGTCGCTCCGACGACCGTATCTACAACGTCTTCAAAACGAGGCAATGGTTGTCTATCAATTTTCATATTTTAGTAGTATAGATACGACAGTTCTAACCCAAAGATGGCGGCGCTCCCTACTAGCTCCCCCCTCGCCACCCCCTCTCTCCCCCTCGACCCGCGGTGATGCCTCCCCCTCCGCCTTAACCCGTGGCGCTACCCCCCTCACCCCCCCTAAAACCGCGGCATACCCCCTAGCTCCCATGTAAAACCATGGCGCTGCCCCCCTAGCTCCCCACTGAATCCGCGGCGTTTCCCCCTTTCGCCACCCCTCCTCACCATTTGATCATTTTTGCGGTTTGCCGCAAGATGAATACTTTCATGGGATTTGACACATACACACATACGCACACACACACACACACACACACACACACACACAAAATTAATTAATACGAAAATAAATATATTAATTAATTAATACAAAATAAAAATGAAACGTAATCACTTTGATGTATGATAATATGTATGTAACAGTGATAATAATAATGAAGATAAACGAAAGAATGAGTTAGGAAATGATTGAAATAAATAAATGAATAGAGAGAGAGAGAGAGGAAGTGAGAGAAGCGTTTATTCATCCGCTCAGGGACAAGCCCCCTCAGGCTGCACATGAATAACCAAGAACGAAAACACAAAAATTAATAAATACGAAAATAAATCAATAAATTAATTAATACAAAATAAAAATCGAAGGGACAATGATGAGCTTGAGATTTATCGATTGCTTTCGTTTCATGGCCAGAAGTCTTGACAAACTCTCGTCATATTTGGCCGATGCCGACAAATACATAACGCGTAAATTCTACAATAATCCGACTCAGTTCAGTTTGACAATGAATTATTTGCTTAGTCAGGTGAGCAGCCATTTTGATTTTTTGCTTACTTAGATGAGCAGCCATTTTGATTTTTTCACCGTCGGATGAGCAGACATTTTGAATTTTTTATTGTTCCGCGTCATACAATTACCATAAAATTGTTATCTCTGATCTTACCGACAGTCAGTGTTACCGGGTGTTGCCACCTTCACAGAATTATCGATCAATTAATATTCCACCGATCGACTCTGCGTGATGATTCCAATGCTCGCTGCAAGATGGCTACTTTTTTTCACAGCTACTTTGTCAAACACCTGTTTCGGCACGAGGGATTTTTCAAATGTGAGAGAAGTTTCAAACCGCAATTCGAATTTGTACGAACGGAGACACGCTCACCCTCCACCGAGCAAAAACTAATCAGCCAATCGTTCATGGTGTGTACACCATGTGACATACAGGCAAAAATGTAACGCGACAACAGTAAAAGCTGGGAAAATTTTCTCAAGAACTCGCTACACGCTTTTTTGATGATCGATTTTTTTTTCGTCGCATGTCCCATGCTAATATGGGGTTGGGGGGTTTGCAGGCTCGGACTTGTTCGCTATAAAGAGTCGTAACCTCAAAAACGGTATGTGCGCAAACCATCCGGTCAGGAGTTGGCAAGACAAGATTTTTCCCCCATCAAACACCGCCCATTACCTGTTTTTCGTTGACCGATTTTTTTCCCATCACAGGCCTCATGCTGATGAGGGTTGGGGTGTGCAGGCTCAGACTTGTTTGTCATGAAAATTTTTATTCTTGAATGGCTGCGATGGTCCATCACTGCAGCCCTCCACCCAGTCACCACAGCGCGCTGCCCACTACCTACTTTTTCGTTGACCGATTTTTTTTCCCATCACATGCCACACGTTGGTTGGGATGTGCAGGTTTTTGATTTTTGCTTAGTCAGATTAACAGCCATATTGATCAATTTCGCAACCTCACCCCCACTTACTATCCTCGAATAAGTGAACACACCGGCTTGCAACCCGCTGCATGTACATTTTTTACACGGAAACTATGATTCGTCTAAGAATTGAAATGAAATATTCAATTATACAAAATATTACCACATTCTCTCCCCTCATGCATTCTGTAACGCTGAATTCTGTTACCCTCGAAAGAGGACTTACCGTTGACACTTTGGCTCGGTTCTCCACTTATTCAGAACATTAGACTATAAAAAAATCAATTACGTTGGGCGCTAGACGCGTTAGCGTCGATTTTCAAACAATAATACGAATCACTGAAAATAACACGAAACCGTACAAAAAATAAATAGGGAACCCGTTGTATGGCTGGCTAGGCTCAGGTACTCACACGAACTGGTAGAGTGGCGGTATTCAAGGCAGCTAACGATAATTGATTAAAGAATTAGAGGAAATAATGAAGTAAAGAAGAAACTCAAGTCAGGAAAAATGAACAGGTCAATCGATCATATATTGTCGAGAAGGTTACATGGTTGAGACAGGTAAATGCAATGGTATCGACAGCAATAGTTAATAAAATGAGCAATCGTTATTCACAAAAATTTCGGTAGAATAGAATTGAACGGTAGCTTTGAAACGAGAGACGGTGATTACCGAGAAAAATGAACGTAGGTCGGGAGAAGCGATACAATGCAAGAATTTACTTAAAACTACACGTCACTGGGCGACGTGATCTTACCCAAGTTGCAAATGACGATACAATAGGCAGGAAAAAAATAAAAATATAATAAGCAATAACCGAAATAAAATATAAGGCACACTACTATTACAAAAGAGTATGGAATGAAATTTGAAGCCAATAGGGCTTAAAATACGATAGAAAACACAAAAGCAGTGTAATAGAAATTTACAAATAATCAGAAAAGTTATGAATTCAAAAGAATTAGTTATTCGGCAGTTACGAGGTCTCTCAGACACGAAAATAATTAATTACTGAAATCATGCAGTTACACGGCGGCTTACTGCAACTCTCATCCGTGGACCATGATTCACACAAAGTCGATAAATACCATAAGAAACACTAGAAATTGTGAGCAACTTCGTAACGATACAATACAAGGCAGAAGCCTTACCTTATTATATGTTCTCAGGCACACAACACTGAGGTTAATTAAAGTACAACTTGAAGAAAAACGGGAGAAAACTAGAAATACGGCAGGGAATTTACGGAAACAAGGATAAAGTCAACGGTAGTGCAACGGTAAAGGGTGTGAAGAAACGGTAGATAAGGTAAAGATAGAACGAAAGGAAAAAGATCGGTAGCTTAAAACGGGAAAATACACGGATCACTCTGAGTTGTCACTCAGCGGGTCAAGCGTAGGATAGACGGAGGTCGAAGTTCGGCTCGCCGATCTCGCGGTTGTCGTGAGGTGATTCTCCTTCCCTTTGATTGGTTGGTTGAACCCCACCGCAAATAGGCCATCCCCCTGTAGCGAATATTGCTTACGGCGTGGTCATGCGTTTCCGAAAATTACCGCTAGATGAGGTGCAATGTGCTGCTCGTGATTTCGTCATTGACACCAACTCGTACGATTTAATAGCTGCTTCAGTTTACTGTCCAGGTTGCCTATCATCGGGGACTTCTTTGACAGAGGCATACACAGGGTGCCTCTCGGTCAGAATTAGCGAGTGGAGAGTGACGCCTCACTGTTCACTTTCACCGGCTTTTGTACAGGCAGTAGCCAGCTGCCTATACCCGAGGTCATGCGGTCAGACGGTTGGCTAAACCGTGCACCATGACTCACACAATTAGTCCTTGCCGACAAGAAGGCTGCGTCGATCCTCGGAACGATGGCTTTATCAATCTGGACGTAGTGGTTTGGGGTCGGTCCGGCACCAGGCCGGTAAGTCGGAAGATGGCAGGCTATACTGTCTGCCCTTTACGCCATCCTTACGGCATCCGATGGAACGGGAGGCTGGTTCCTCCTTGAGGAGCGGTGCCGTCGGCCGTCGGGAGGATTTTTATCTCCCTGTTCACCGGCAGTCGAGGCGATACGGAAGGTTTGGGTAGATGCTACCCCAGGTGTATAGAAGTGTACCAAGGTAGCCAGTATAGTCTGATTAGACCGTCGGTAGGCGAAGTCGTCGAGAGCTGGAAACGGTAGATATCGGTCCCTCGGTGGTCGGGATCGTTCTCGTCCAAGTAGTTTATTAGCGTGCGCCGAGGCGCGAAATACAGAATTTACAAAAAAAGAATTAGATAAAAGTAGTTATTGCCTATCTTGTATCGAGTTCGGTTGGAGTACCCCGCTGAGGACGCGTAAACTAAAAATAATAACGGTTGTGTGCCCTTGTGACGGGCGAATCTAAAACGCCACGTTACAATACAGGTGTAACATATCATCAACAACAATAATAATAATAACAGCATTAATTAAATCTCCGTACATGCATAGATAACGATTTGGCAAAATTACCGAGTCAATCAAACGATACTAGACGAGCACAAGATCAAAATCAAGGCGTGGAAATGCAAACAATAAACGGTATCACAAATAGCACAAACGTGTTAGTAAATCAAAATACTATTAGAAATTTCTCAGAAGAATCCCCAAACAAAAAGATCAAGACACAACATCGAAACAAATTTCACCAAGGTTATGTAACCAAGATAAACGATGCTATATTCAAAAAACTTCACAGCTAAACATGAAAATAATTTATAACTAACCTACAAACTATTTGGAGGGGAAATGAGTTTTAACACATAGATCCAACCAAATATGATATACGTATAACGGGCTGATATATTTATATATGTCGCATCGCCAAGGAGTTCGATATTTTCAAGCGACGCTGCGTCCAAACAGTGTTCTCGATTCCCGGCCAATGCTTATGCAAACCCAAGTGCGAGGCGCAAAGGGATCGGGCTCTATGGCTGCAGAAGAGGTTGCGCCTTATGAGTGCATTCTGGGAACAGCCTCACCCCCTTATGGGTGGTGTGGAGGGTAAAAACAACGAATGGCTCGCGTGACGGAGTGACGGGGATTTTTGAAGTGGAAATAAAGGAGGCTTTGGACACTTCTTTTGGGACCACGACCAATAGAAGACGTTTTAGATCAGTAAACCGATATCTGAATACTGTACCATTGATCTGGATATCCAATAAAAACTGTATTTAACCGTGTCACTGCGGCAGTCAGTGAGTTAAATTGCGTGCAATCTGACATATATTAGGGTGGACCAAAAAAATCGATTTTTTTTTCACTTGGTACTCCGAAAACTTGGTTGGTAAGGACCTCAAAAACATTCGCTCCAAGTATGAGCTCTTAATTTTAATAGGAAGGTCCTCCGCCTCGCAGTTTTCTATTTTTTTCTTATGGTGAGGAAGAAAAATACATATCTCAGTATCTACGATTTATGAAAAAAAATGTATATCATATTTTAGTAGGACATTAAATTCTCTACAAAAAAGGTTTCTTACAATTTTTGGTAGAGAATTCAATTTCCTACGAAAATATGATACACATTTTTTTTTTATAAATAGTAGATACCGAGATATGTATTTTTCTTCCTCACCATAAAAAGAAAATAGAAAACTTCGAGGCGCAGGACCTTCCGATCAAAATTAAGACCTCATACTTGGAGAGAATGTTTTTGAGGTGTCTACCAACCAAGTTTTTGGAGTACAAAGTGAAAAAAAAATTGTTGATTTTTTCATATATTTTATATTTATACATGTATCCAATTTCCACTCTCAGGGAAAACCCCGACCATTCTTTTCTCTCCGACATATATATATATATATATATATATATAATTCCCACGACCCTAGTTTGAACATTTATAACCGTAATAAGTAGTTATAGTCTGGTCGAGAAGTGAGTTCACTGAGAAAAATCATTAGAATGGTCTTAAAAATATGGCGATTGGTGCATTGGATTCAGAATTTGAAATGATGAAACCGGTATTTTTTAATCAATCCGCCATTAAAAATTTCAATATTTATAAACAAAAAACGAAAAGAAAAAAAGGGAGTCTCCGTTTTATAGCTATAATTTCAAAAACATAAAAGATGAATGAATTTTGAAAAAAGATCCTATAAGAGGAGGAAATTTCCGATGAAAAAGTCCGTACTCCCGGAATTCTAGCTTTATTATTTATAATTTTAATTTAACGTTGAAAATAGGGCTCCGCGCGGCCGTTTCGGTGCCTAGGCGTCACCGCCTAGCGAAGCATGCAACACGAAACAATTTTTTTATAACATTCAATATTAATTTAAAAATTTGAATAAATCATAGTGTTATCTAGACACTTGAAGGAATGTAGTCTGACCTAAAAAAAATTCTTAACTCGATTTTCGTTTAAGTTATTTCATTGTTAATTAACTCATTTTTCGTAGACTTGACTTTTCATAAAATCACTGGCAAAAGTTTAAAAAATAGGTCTATAAATTTTTTTTCTATTATGAGCTCTTTTTATATAAATAATAAACAAGATTCAGTGGTGAAAGTTTATAAAAGTTTTTTCATTTGTTTATAATGATTTTTCAAAGTTATCAAAAATGGAAAAATCCGGCTAATGTTATGAAAAAATTTTTTTTTCATAAATCTTGAATTTTGGTTGTTTTTAAATTAATATGTTGCGTTTATTAGCTTGGCTGAAAATTTTTTAACGCGTATTGTTTAAAAATTTATTATAAACAAATAGACAAGTTGAATATTTTTGAAAAATTTTTTCTGGTCATTTTATTGTCTTAGTGAAATAAAGATTTGAAAAAAAAAAAATTTTTCTTAAAAAAATTATTTAATTGTTTATAACTGTTTTTTTCATTTATCCACCATTTATATTATTTATTAAGAAATAATTTTTTTTCTCAAAATCATCATTTACAATTGTTAATATAATTATGAAAAAAATTTTTTTTTCCATTTGAATTTTCATTGTTTATTTTATAAACAATTTGTTATAAACAAATTTATATTTTCATTTTATTTTTTTTTCGTTGCTTTAAAAAAGTTACAAATACAGCCATGTGCATCAGTGTTGTAAAAAAAGTTTTTTGGGGTATAGTATTTTAAAAATCAATAATAAATAGAGAAAAATTTTTTTTACAACTCTGATGCACTCACTTCTCGACCAGACTATTAATTTAAACGTAAGGGAAGTCGTTTATGACATTCGCTGATTGGGTTCGGGGTGACACATCTGGTCATCGAATGTAGCCACGGTCGCGGGATAGGTACCGTTATCTACCCGTAGAGGTGAAGAGGGAAAAGGGAAGCGGGCTGATGAGCCCGGTAAAGCTTTTTGGAATAAGGAGGTGCGAAGGAAGAGGCAGTTCTGATTGAGAGGCAGTCCAGTAAGGACACATCGAGTATCCTGTCGACTGTGGATTCGTTACCGAACTTCCCATAACTCATAAGGGATAGATTGTGTGCCAGCTATCGTGTTAGGAAACATTGAATTAAGAAAGTTCAGTATGGTCATATTAAAGTTGTACATTGATTATACGCATCATTTGTAATTTCTTTCGTTAAATAGGAATACCCGTTCAGCAAATGCAAAGAGTTCTGACGACATGATTACTACTCCGACATATATATGTGAGGTAGACGCGTTGCACTCCCTCAGTCTCTCGATTCAAAATCTCCCGCACGATGTACGGGTAGGTAAAACAGGCACCTGACTGTGCAATACAGAGAAAGTACGTACAGAGACTGGTAGAGAAAGAACGGCGTGGAAAATAAACATCGAATGTTGTTTCTTTGTTGTACAGATAAGAATTAAGAGTTAAGAGTTAAAATAGTAGATTATTAAGTTGTAGATACCAACTATAACGCGAAGAAAACATAATTTGAAAAACTCTTTGCTTTACAGAAAAACCATCGTAATTATTTACTCGCCATCATTTATCACCCCATGACAGAACATATTATATATATATGTATATATATATATATATATATATATATATATATATATATTATATCTAAATATATACTAAAACTAATTATTCGACAGTGCGCCGTCGGGCTACCGAACAGACGGCGTCCTCAATCTCACTCGAGATCTCACCCGACTCGGAGCTTCGACGCTACCGCGAGCTGTCCTAAATCTAAACGAATCCGTAAACGCTACTATATTTTAAACGCAACTAAAACTCAATGCTCAAACTTCTCGTCTCAACTGCTGCTCAACGCAACGGCAATTTCGACTATACATCATCTAACTTCGACTAAACACTATCTTGACTAAACGTGAACTTAACTAAGCGCAAGCACCACTACATTCAACTTCAACTAAACACAAGCTCAAAGTAACGCAACTCAAACTACATTATCTTGAATAACGGGTACGGAACTCAATGCAGGCGCAACTAAACGTAACCTAAACTATACGCAATCGCAACGCATCCGAACTTAATTCTTTTCAAAATCCTCCAAAACGTTACCCGCTAATCCGAGCACTCCAATTCGGCACTTCCCGACCTACTCGAGAGGTGACACCAAAAAAAAACGATAACGCGGCTCGACCCGGTACAGCGAAATTCGGCTATACTTGATTTCACCAACGAGAAAGATTCAACTGAAACCCGTGACTCTACTCAACTTTTTCAGAAACTCAAATTTTACTTTACTCTAACCCGCGTACTCAGGCTACGGTCATCAAGCAAAAGAATCGGCAAAAGAATTTCGAGTACTTCTCTACAACGCAAATCCAAAACGGCTATCCGTTTCTCGGCAAGCCTTTTCGCAATTATGCTCGAAATTCAATCGCGGGGATAGAAGCAGCGCTTACCTTCTACATCCTTGCAACCCCCTTTCCATTCCCCTCGCGATTTTTGGGCGACTCCATTGCTTCGCGAAACTCCCCCAAAACGTGACTACTAATCACGACCGCCAGAACTAGAGTGGTTTCAAAAACCTACGATCTGCCGCAACACGGATCTCGATACGCTATTCCATACGTGACGTCATACCCACAAGAATACGCAATAATCGATCCGTCATCGATTTCGTCGATCGCGCAACTCGACGCGCACCTTCGATAGCATCGCTGCGCAGAACTTAGAGCTAGCTCGCAATCTCGTCCTCCGCGCAGCTCCATGACGTCTTGGCGGTGAGCGTGGTGCTCCCTCGTCGCTAGTCGGTCCGTCGCAAGTTCGCTGGTCAATTGTTGGCGGGGTGAAGGGGAAGAGGTTGCGGCGCGCCGGCCGCCAGCGGGAATCGCGTCCACCTTGGATTCCCGCAATGCGGGGATCTGCGTCGGCTCCCCCTCCGCAGCCTCGACATCCTTCCTTCGCAATTGTC
Source organism: Neodiprion pinetum (assembly GCF_021155775.2). Taxonomy (NCBI): domain Eukaryota; kingdom Metazoa; phylum Arthropoda; class Insecta; order Hymenoptera; family Diprionidae; genus Neodiprion; species Neodiprion pinetum. Next base: position 15,507,856 of record NC_060234.1, read on the forward strand.
GCTAGTCAGCCACTTCGCAATTTCCTCGAATTCGGTGTTGACTTCTTGCCTGATGCCATTGTAGCTCGAAAAATAAAAAAACAAAAAAAAAACCTGAAATATCTTACGCTATTCGCTAAGGTGTCCCCTCTCGTAGTTTCGGATGCGTGACTCTAGTCCTGGCGCTCTTTTGCAAAAACTTCGCGACTCAATTTCGGAAATTCCTAGATTTTGGTTCCGCCCAGGGTTCAAGGAGCCCCTTGTAACGGGCATCAAAAATGCCACGTGACAATATATATATATATTATGATTTTGAATTAACTTTCAAAAATGAGAAATTTGAAAAAAAAAAAAATATTTTACATTAATTGAATTTTTTGAAACCAAATATGATTATTAAAAAAATCTTATATATTATTTAATTATTTGCTCACATATCAATCAAAATAAAATCAATATTCATTAAAAAAATGCCATTTGATGTGCTTAATGCATTGTAATTTGGAACATTTATACAATGTATTAGAACTTATCAAAAAGTTTGAAGAAAACATGCAGCTAGATGAATAATCAATTATTATATTTCATATTTTTCATTTTTGAGAATTAATTATCCATTAATTGAGGAAAAATTATTTATTCAAATGAATTGTTTTTTTTCATTCTGAAATTATTTAATTTAATGACCTGCATTTATATTCAACTTTGTCATGTATAATTTATATATATATATGTCGGCGAAAAGCTTCGGAAAGGCGGAGAGGATGTGAAGCGTTTATTTGGGCGTTGATTATTCATATTTAGCGTGACGATCCCGACACGTCTGGTTAGCTCTCTAGCTAACCCGCAACTGTCGATTTCGTCCAAGCGTTGTTATAAACAAACCATGTGTTTGTTGCTAAGATTCCGTCATTCAGCTATACTCTTAGCTTGCTAATAACGCTTGACGCTCGATACGGTGGACTCATCGAGAGTTCAATTTCAAAAGAAATATCCTTTCATTCACTAAATACATTTTAAAATTGAATTATCAAACGAGATTTGTGATACTCCGACACGCCCATCCTGACCTATCACACGTCCTCGTGTGATTCATCTACAAAAGAAAACAAAACAAAATGTCAATAATTATTCGCCTCGGCCACCCTGGCCTTTCGATTCAAATTCAAACAGGAAAACTGTGTATTCTATAGTTAATAACATAGTTCAGGCCATCTAAGTGAGAAACATTCTTCCACTCAATTTCTCATAAAAAAAAACTCAGATTACTTTAATCCAATGATGAGACCTCCCGCTCTTAACCAGCAGCAGGGTACACAATACCTCAAATCACTTAAATCCAGTGATGAGACCTCCCGCACTTTACCAGTAGCAGGGTACACAATACCTCAAATCACTCAAATCCAGTGATGAGACCTCCCGCACTTTACCAGTAGCAGGGTACACAATACCTCAAATCACTTAAATCCAGTGATGAGACCTCCCGCACTTTACCAGTAGCAGGGTACACAATACCTCAAATCACTTAAATCCAGTGATGAGACCTCCCGCACTTTACCAGTAGCAGGGTACACAATACCTCAAATCACATAAATCCAGTGATGAGACCTCCCGCACTTTACCAGTAGCAGGGTACACAATACCTCAAATCACCTAAATCCAGTGATGAGACCTCCCGCACTTTACCAGTAGCAGGGTACACAATACCTCAAATCACATAAATCCAGTGATGAGACCTCCCGCACTTAACCAGTAGCAGGGTACACAATACCTCAAATCACTTAAATCCAGTGATGAGACCTCCCGCACTTTACCAGTAGCAGGGTACACAATACCTCAAATCACTTAAATCCAGTGATGAGACCTACCGCACTTTACCAGTAGCAGGGTACACAATACCTCTGTCAGTTCCTTCCAGTGAAATGTACTCATTTATTATGCCTTAACCACGGCGCACTCTTTCAAATTCAGTTTCAAACCGCGTATTCTAGAGTTCTATAAAAATTACAGATTCAACCCCTTGTTCATACTTCTAATCAGAAAGGCTTGAACTATATACCTTTATTTGTAAGATTCTAAGACTGTATACGCACTTGAAATTGCACCAAATTCGCCTAGCAAGAAGTGTTAATCTTGAATGTCAACTTGAATGCTGGTATCGTTTGAACCCGGATCCCTCATTTCGTTCATTTAGACTATCTGAAGATCTTCGTTTCAAAAATGACATAGCTTTCAACTCGTTATGGAGTTGATTTCTTGTGACAATACTAGTAGTAAAAGCAAGACGTTGAACACGTGATTCAAAACGTGCAATATGCGCCATTGTCATTGATAATACTATCTCTTCAGTGGTCAAGTTTTTCCACTGATTCATCAATGAATTCATTAACGATGCAGCATATGACGCTATACACTCACCTTCTTTAGGTTTACTGCTGGATAAATTTATCAAGAATGCAGCAGAAGTCTCCCGACAATCATACCTTGATACGAACAATTCTTTAAATTCAATCCACGTTATCCCGGCATATGATACTTGCGACAGCCATGCCGAAGCCTGTCCCCTCATGGCACGACTCCACACAATCATTAGGGATGCACCTTGCAATGGTTGATCGGCCATACAAATATCCGCGGTTGTTATCCATGATCTCGCGTTCACTTCTGGTTTATCAGGATCAAACTCCGGTAGACACACATTATTATTATTATTCACTGAAGGAGTTTTCATCACTTGTAATAACGCGAGAAAATTACGATTCTGTTGTTCAAGAAGTAATCGCCACTTTTCTTCGTTATCCTCACTTGCTCCTTGTGGGTTAACAGATCCAGATCCCACTTCTGATGTCGGGGAAAAGCCTCGAAAAGGCGGAGAGGATGTGAAGCGTTTCTTTAGGCGTTGATTATTCATATTTAGCGTGACGATCCCGACACGTCTGGTTAGCTCTCTAGCTAACCCGCAACTGTCGATTTCGTCCAAGCGTTGTTATAAACAAACCATTTGTTTGTTGCTAAGATTCCGTCATTCAGCTTTACTCTTAGCTTGCTAATAACGCTTGACGCTCGATACGGTGGACTCATCGAGAGTTCAATTTCGAAAGAAATATCCTTTTATTCACTAAATACATTTTGAAATTGAATTATCAAACGAGATTTGTGATACTCCGACATATATATGTATAAATTATACTTAAAATTATTCTTATTAAATAGGAGGATGATGAATAAATTTATTATTTATGTTTCATTTTGATGTATACAGGGCGTCCCTAAATTGAGGGACACGGACCAGCCAGCGTGATACCTGACTGAAATGCAACCGAGAATTTCTTTACCGGAAGCTCGTCCGACGCATAGTTTTTGAATTATAAGCGATAGCGTTAGGCCAATCAGTGTGCACCATTTCATCTGGATTTGCCGCCACGGAAATTGCTGTTTTGTTCGTCTGGGTGAATTATTATTATTCGGTTACAAATTAAATATCGGCACCTCCCCTCTCTCGCTGTTGTACCCCTTCTCGAGCGCTGACCTCGGTATTATTGCCGCGGCACACGCTGCCGGCCGCACACCCACGGACGCACACTCGTGTGTGTGAAACATAAGCGAATGCCCAGCTACACAATACTACAAAACACACATCTACGAGTGAAAATGAAAATAAATCTCGAAATAAATCAGCGGATTCAAGATTTAATGTTATAAAACACTTCCAATCATCGATGTATGCATAAAACTAGAGATTTTAGATGATTGATATGCCGTTAGGGTTCATAATTAGTCATTCAATCAATCTGAATTATGCTTTCCGAACATTTTTTGTGTCTTTGCAACATAACTTTTCGACTAGTTTGAAATTCATCATTGACATCCGATTTTTCAGTAATGCGAGGGAACAACAACTCGCTGAATTGACGTGTCAATAGGTTTGTAAATCAATTACGATTCACCTGAGTTAACACAAAATAACTGAATAAATGAGAATTCACTGAATCACTAAAAATGATAACTGAAATCATGAGAATTATTTGAGATATAACTGAATTAGGAAGAGTTGTAATAAGTCAAGTTACTTTGAATTACTTCAGATTCGTGCCAAAATTTTGTGTTTGAAGAGAAAAATAATTAAATTAAAATAAAAAAGTAATTTTAAATCAAGAAGAAGGAAATTCCCAAATACCTGAATTCAAATGAAGCAATTTGAATTCAATAAATCTATCCGAATTTGAGGAAAAATAATTATTATTATTTGGAATAGAAAAATGAAGTCGAATTACATGAATAAATTCAATCAATTCAACTCAAAAAAATATGGTGTCATTCAAATTCCTATTTATTTTCTCGTTGATTCAATGTGGGTCTGGAGCCGCTTGTTTACTCGCACGAACGATGCAATACAGTATCGATGTATGTGATTTAAGTATCAATTACTCAAAATTTATCAAACTTAAAAATATTTTGAATAAGACTATGAATTATCGAAATATCTCTTCTGGTATTAAGACTACACGCAGAAATTTACCAAAATGATTAATTTTTACAATTCAATCGAGCCGTGTCCGATTATTTTGTTTAAATCGATTAATCGATACATCGATTATTCTCAGATAAGTGGCCATCACTAGCATTAATCTCAACAATGTCAACGTTACTTGCCACTCCAGATCCACATTGAATCGACGAGGAAATAACTGGGAATTCGAATGACACCATATTTTTTTGAGTTGAATTGATTGAATTTATTCATGTAATTCGACTTCATTTTTCTGGTCCAAATAATAATTATTATTTTTCCTCAAATTCGGATAGATTTATTAAATTGAAATTGCTTCATTTGAATTCAGGTATTTGGAAATTTTCTTCTTCTTGATTTAAAATTACTTTTTTATTTGAATTTAATTATTTTTCTCTCTAAACATAAAATTTTGGCACGAATCTAAAGTTATTCAAAGTAACTTGACTTATTACAACTCTTCCTAATTCAGTTATATCTCAAATTATTCTCATGATTTCAGTTATCATTTCCAGTGATTCAGTGAATTCTCATTTATTTAGTTATTTTGTGTTAACTCAGGTGAATTGTTATTGATTCACAAACCTATTGACACGTCAATTCAACGAGTTGTTCCCTCGCATTATTGAAAAATCGGATGTCAATGATGAATTTCAAACTAGCGGAAAAGTTATGTTGCAAAGACACAAAAAATGTTCGGAAAGCATAATTCAGATTGATTGAATGACTAATTATGAACCCTAACGGCATATCAATCATCTAAAATCTCTAGTTTTATGCATACATCGATGATTGGAAGTGTTTTATAACATTAAATCTTGAATCCGCTGATTTATTTCGAGTTTTATTTTTATTTTCACTCGCAGATGTGTGTTTCGTAGTATTGTGTAGCTGGGCATTCGCTTATGTTTCACACACACGAGTGTGTGGCCGGCAGCGTGTGCCGCGGCAACAATACCGAGGTCAGCGCTCGAGAAGGGGTACAACAGCGAGAGAGGGAAGGTGCCGATATTTAATTTGTAACCGAATAATAATAATTCACCCAGACGAACAAAACAGCAATTTCCGTGGCGGCAAATCCAGATGAAATGGTGCACTCTGATTGGCCTAACGCTATCGCTTATAATTCAAAAACTATGCGTCGGACGAGCTTCCGGTAAAGAAATTCTCGGTTGCATTTCAGTCAGGTATCACGTTGGCTGGTCCGTGTCCCTCAATTTAGGGACACCCTGTATATACATATATATGTATATATATTATAATTTTTAATCACCTTTCAAAAAAAGAGAAATTTGAAAAAAAAAAAAATTTCACATTGGTTAAATTTGTAAAAAATAAATATAATTATTAGAAAAATCCTATACATTTTTCAATTATTTGCTCACATACTGATCAAAATAAAAATGATATTCATTAAAAAAATGCCATTCAATGTGCTTTATGTATTGTAATTTGGAACATTTATACAATGGATTAGAACTAATCGAAAAGTTTAAAGAAAACATACAGATGGATGAATAATTGATTATTTAATTTCATATTTTTGATTTTAGAAAATTAATTATCCATTAATTTGAGAAAAATAATTTATTCTAATGAATAATTTTTTTTCATTACGAATTATTTAATATGATTACCTTTATTTATATTCAATTACATTATGTATAATTCGTATATACTTTTATGAATTATAATTGAAATTATTTTCATTAAATAGGAGGATGATGAATAAATTTATTATTCATGTTTTATTTTGAAAAATTTAATATAAAAAAATTGTAAAATCAAAATTCAATTAATATGACATATTTTTATTTTCTCAAATTTCTCTTTGCTTAAAAGTTAATTTCTAATTGTAATATATATATAATTAAAAATAAATATAATTATTAAAAAAATCTGATATATTTTTCAATTATTTGCTCGATATTAATCAAAGTAAAAATAATATTCATTAAAAGAACGCCATTCAATGTGCTTTATTTATTGTAATTTGGAACAATCATACAATTGATGAAAACTTATTAAAAAGTTTAAAGAAAACATACAGATAGATAAATAATTAATTATTTGATTTCATGTTTCTAATTCTTAAAAATCAATTATCCATTAATTTAAGGAAAATAATTTATTCGAATGAATTTTTTTTTTCTCAAAAATAAATCATTTAATCTGATTACCTTCATTCATATTCAATTATATTAATGTATAATTTATATCTATATTCATGAATTATAATTGAAATTATTTTCATTGAATGGAAGGATGAAGAATGAATTTATTATTTATGTTTTATTTTGTTATATATATGTATATATTTATATATATATTATAATCTTTGATTAACTTTTAAAAAAAGAAAAATTTAAAAAAAAAATATTTTACATTGATCAAATTTTTTGGAAACAAATATAATTGATAAAAAAATCCTGTATATTTTCCAATTATTTGCTCACATATTAATCAAAATGGAAATATTATTTATTGAAAAAATGCCACACAATGTGCTTTATGTTTTGTTATTTGGAACATTTATACAAAAGATTAGAACTTATTGGAACGTCCGAGGAAAACATACAGATCGATAAATAATAATTATTCAATTTCGTATTTAAAATTTTCAAAAATTAATTATCCATTAATTTAAGAAAAATAATTAATTTTAATGAAATATTTTTTTTATTATTGAGTCATTTAATTTGATCAACTCCATTTATATTCAATTATATCAATGTTTAATTTTTATATACATATATTTATAAATTACATTTAAAATTATTTTTATTAAATAGGAAGATGATAAATAAATTTATTAATTATGTTTTATTTTGATACATATATATATATATATATATATATATATATATACCGGGACAATATCTTGAAACTATACATTCAATGCGCATGCGCGAGTTTGATCGGCTGCTCGGACAGGCTGGCCACTTCGAGTTTCAGCTGTCAAACTCTGTTTCTGACGGCGATGTAGTTCATACGAATTTTTGAGGTTAGAATCTCAAACAGTCGAGATAGTGACTCGGAAATTTGATGCTAATGCTCTTTGAAAATTGGCTTTATTCGACTGAAATGAGAAATCTGTTTAAATGTTGGGTGGTTGGAAGAAACGCAGCAGGTAGGTGGGAACATTTTATTTGATCACTTTCATTATTTCGTACATTGGAAGTAACAATGAAATTTTTTTCGATCAGCAGGTGATACGGTCAAAATAATTTCATCTCTTATATTTACTGTTATCTGCCTATTCAATTTATCACACTTACAAAGATCGTCGCCACTTTCAAGCAACTAAGCAACTTTTTCACTCCCTTGTCATTTCAGGTAGTAATATTGAATTTTATCACTTTTTAAAATGGGACATTAAACCGAGTGTTCAAGAAATTTAAATATCACACTATCTGTAACAGAACTGTGAATCCTTTTTTTTCTCGAAAATAGTTCAACAAAATTTACAAATAGTTAATAGTCAATGTATTTTTTCCGATCAATAAATTATTGCTACTACTGTTGAAAATTGTCTAATGATTATCAGAGTTCATTTCGAAAATTTTCAATGATGTTCGATTAAATAAATGGAGGGAACCTAATACTCAAATTGAAAATTCAAGTAACATTAGATTTATGAAAATGATTTCTATATTGCATGTGAGTGCAGTTCGAAACAAACAAAATCTAATTGGAAGCGTAGGAACCAGGAACTCAATGGTGCACAGAATGATTCCTCGGAAGAATGAATTGGCAGCAACGGTTAAGTAACAAACTTATCGCTATTGGCTTGATCAAAGTAAAATGATGGGATATTCAGCCATTATCATCTGTAGTATATCACGCTCTTCAATTTTGCCTCAACTGATGTTAAAAAGGTGGCGATGGCCTGATGAAATTCACTCTGGCACCTGATGTCTGACGGAACAACCAGGTTTGATGGTTATAATGATTGCACCGCTCGAGAAACCAGGATCCTTACCACCTAAACGTTTTGACCATCAGGTAAGGCATGATTTTCCTCGTGTCAATCAAAGTTTAAACTTCGAGCCTGCTGAAAAAAAAATAATTTTATCTTTGAATACATGTTGAAATATTGTGATAGTCAAAGATCACGTAATTAGAAATTTACCTACACGCTTCCATGCCTGACAAATTTAGTCCCGCTTTGACAATGAATTATTTCGTACCTGAAAATAGAAGCTATTATTATCAGACAGGATCTTTTGGTATTTTCTGATACAACTAATTTCCAATAAAATGCACAAAACATCAATCGTTAATGAGACGCATTTTTAATTTCATGTAAATAAAGAATCTGTTCACAATAACCTTTGTTTTTACACCTACCTCTGTTCGTCCAGACTCCCACTTGTTAATGACATTACACATTGAATTTCAGATTTCTTCTTTCAATAAATAACACACAATTTCTGTATCATTTGATATTTGCTTTTCCGTTGAATTCTTTATTGCGTCGGTTGAATATCTTCCGATATCAATCACAGTATTGCTAAACGATACTATTTTTCTCAAACAATTCACGTGACGTAAAAATAAACAACAGCATAACCTTAATCCATGGCTTTACGCGCGAGAGATTTACAGCTTTAGTTTCATTTTGTGTACGTTGGCGTTCTGCTCAGCAGACGAAAACATCGCCGCGGGGCGATTTCACCGACCAATGAGATTGAATTATTTGGCGCATGCGCATTGTATGTATAGTTTCAAGAGATTGTCCCGGTATACATATATTATAATTTTCAATTAACTTTTAAAAAAAGAAAAATTTGGAAAAAAAAAATATTTCACATGATTAAATTTTCTAAAAATAAATATGATTATTAAAAAAATCCTATATATTCTTTAATTATTTGCTCACATATTATTCAGAATAAAAATATTATTCAGTAAGAAAATGCCATTTAATGTGCTTTATGTATTGTAATTTGAAACATTCATACGATGGATTAAAACCTATTGGAAAGTTCAAAGAAAACATACAGATAGATAAATAATTAATTATTCAATTCTATATTTTTAATTTTCAAAAATTAATCATTCATTAATTTAAGAAAAATAATTCATTCAAATTAATTTTTTTTTTCATCATTAAATCATTCAAATCAATTACCTCAATCTATATTCAATTAAATTCATGTATAATTCATATTTATATTTATAAATTCTAATTAAAATTATTTTTATTGAATAGGAGGATGATAAATGAATTTATTATTTATGTTTTATTTAGATATATATATATATATATATATATATATATATATATATATATATATATATATATATATAGATATAGATTGAGGTAATTGAATTGAATGATTTAATGATAAAAAAAAATAATTAATTTGAATAAATAATTTTTCTGAAATTAATGAATGATTAATTTTTGAAAATATATATATATATATATATATCATGTATATATATTATATAATTTTTAATCAACTTTTAAGAGAAGAAAATTTGAAAAAAAAAAATATCTTACATTGATTAAATTTTTTTAAAGTCAATATAATTATTAAAAAAATCCTATATATTTTCCACTTATTTGCTCACATATTAATCAAAATGAAAATGATATTCATTAAAAGAATGCCATTTAATGTGCTTTATTTATTGTAATTTGGAACATTGAGACAATGGATTAGAACTTATTGAAAAGTTGAAGAAAACATACAGATAGATAAATGAGTAATTATTTAATTTCATATTTTTAATTTTCAAAAATTAATTATTCATTAATAAGGGAAAAATAATCTATTTAAATTATCTATTTTCTTTCATCATCAAATTATTCAACTAAATCACCTCTATTTATCTTCAATTATATTCATGTAAAATTTATATATATATTTATAAATTCTAATTAATATTATTTTCATCAAATATGGGGATGATGAACAAATTTATCATTTATGTCTCATTTTGATAAATATATATATATATATATTGTAATTTTAATTAACTTTTAAAAAAAGAAAAATTTAAAAGAAAAAATATTTTACATTAATCAAATTTTTTGAAAACAAATATAATTGATGAAAAAATCCTGTATATTTTCCAATTATTTGCTCACATATTAATAAAAATAAAAATATAATCCATTGAAAAAATGCCATTTAATGTGCTGTATGTATTGTAATTTGGAACATTTATACAATGGATTGGAACTCATCGAAAAGTTTGATGAAAGCACACAGATCGATGAATAATTGATTATTTAATTCCGTATTCTCAATTTTTAAAAATTAATTATCCATAATGTTGGCTATTCTATCACACAGGAACACCGTACGAGGTTTAAGAAATAAATAAAAGCAGACACATAGATTTTAAGTGGAAAAGAAAGTAGATAATATAATTCACATATTCTGAATAAATCGCAACGTGGCAGTACAGCTCATGAGGGAGTAGTGTATATGTAAGTACATGTCGCGTATACAAGAGTCGGCTCGTTGCCTGCGCGTCGAGATGCGCAGTGCGCTGCAGAATCGTTGCTGCTTTGGCTCTTTTTCCAACACTCTTCCTCAACGATTATGCGCCCTGAATCGATGTTATGTTTGATATCAACCAATTGACATCCATCTCGACGTTTTTTCAGCTTCACGGCTCCCAGTGGTTTTGTCATCATATCGGCAATCATCTTGTCTGTTGGACAGTATTGTGTATCGATGATTTTCTTTCTACCTAGATCTGTCACGAAATGATATTTTACGTCTATGTGCTTTGTTTTCTTTTTCGACTCCCCATTTTTTACCAGCTTGATTGCACTCTGATTGTCCTCGTACATCCGGATCGGCTGTGTTTGCTCTATTCCGAAGTCTTCGAGTAATCTTCGTAACCATAGTAGCTCCCTGCTCGTTTCTGCTATCGCGATGTATTCTGCTTCGCAGCTCGACCAGGCTATACAAGTTTGTTTTCTGCAAGCCCATGCGATTGCTCCTCCATTGTATAGAAATATGAACCCGTTATGCGACTTGCTGTCGCTCCTATCCTCTGCCCAATCTGCATCTGTGTACACTTCAAGCCCTTTACTGTTGCTTGTCAGTTTTAATTTGAATTGTTTTGTACCCTTTAAGTATCTAACAAATCTTTTTGCTTCGTTTCAATCAGTTTCACTTGGATGTTTGACCTTTTTACTCAATATCGATATACTTGCCGCTACGTCGGGCCGCGTGTGAGTCGCTACGTATAGCAGAGCTCCGATGAGTTTCTGATATTCGTCTCCGTTAACCATTGCTTTTCCATCACGAGCGATTTTCAGATATCCAGTGTCCAGGGGTGTCTTGGATACCTTTGCGTCCTGTAGCCCAAATATATCGATGATTCTTCTGGATGTAGTCCGCTTGGTCCATGTAGAAAACTCCCTTTGGGTCTTTTTCGATGTTTATTCCCAGGTAATTCTTCAATTCACCAAGTCTCGTGAGCGTCAATTCTTCTTCATGTTCATCAGCTGTGGTTTGTATTTCGTCCTCGTCCTCATCAGCGATCAGAAGGTCGTCGACATATACTGCTACGTACTAGACGCCCTTCGAAGTGTTTTTTGAGTACAGACAAGGGTCTGACACGCTCTGTTCAAATTCCATCTTGATGAAGGCTGCATTAAGTTTTTCGTTCCACGATTTTGCCGCCTGTTTCAGTCCGTATATGCTTTTGCTGAGTTCACAGACTAATTCTTTCTTTGCGTTGACAAATCCTTCCGGTTGCTTCATGTAAATCGTTTCTAACAACTCTCCGTTAAGGAATGCCGTCTTCGCATCAAAATGATGTATCTTTAATTTCCGTTGTGTAGCGATCGTGAGCAGCAAGCGCAATGTTGTCGCTCTTACTACCGGTGCAAACACTTCGTCGTAGTCCGTTCCGTATTTTTAGCTTAAACCTTGCAATACGAGTCGCGCTTTGTATTTTATCAATCCAGAAACGATGTTTCTTTTTCTTTTGAATATCCATTTACTGTGACGTTGCACCTAGAGTGCAAGTCACAACAAACCCCAAACCCGCGGGGAAGAGCCGAACGGGTGAGTCCCGGCCCGTCGGGAAACACCCGAAGCTAACCGAAGCCCACCGACGCTCGGCTGAGCCGAGCGCCAGCCAGCAGTACGACAGCGTCTTACCAGGAAGAACGACGTGACAAGCCAGAAAGAAAGAGGAAGAGAGAGAGAGAGAGAGAGAGAGAGAGAGAGAGAGAGCGAGAGAGAGAACGACGAACCCGAAGAGACCAGAAACTCAGACGCCCCCCCCCCCCCCCTCAACACCGCCACCAAGACACACCGACGACACCAGGTTAGCCTGCAGGCTACAGCCGATCTGCACCTCCTCCCCTTCCTCACCCGCGATACCGACCCTTCCTACCTCACACTCCCCGTCGCCCTACACCACCCACCCCCCCCCCCCCCCCGCAATACCGACCCTTCCTCCCTCACACTCCCCGTCGCCCTACACGCCCCCCCCCGCGCGTACCTGTAAGTTAGAATTAAGTGACGCTAAGGGCTGAGGCGTGATCAGCCACCGTTAATGTCTACAACCCCTCTGTATCTTTAGTAGTTTTAGGTCAACTCCCTCCCCCCGATTGCAATACGTGCACACTCCTCACAAATACAAACACAAAGTTTTACCTATTCAATCAGCCTCGACTTTCTCGCCCCGTCTCTAATTGTTCCTCCCTTCCACATTATTAGTGCGGACTCAAAACCCGTCACAAATTGGCGCCCAACGTAAATTACCCACATTTTTACCCCAAATCCGAACAATTAGGAGACAAAACACAAGAATAAACGCTAACAAAGAACAGATAGACTCACGAAACAAAGCTACACAGTCACGAAAATTCGAATAAAGACAGTTGAACACACACACTACCAAACACGATACACACAATGGCAGACCAAGGACACAGAGAACCGCAAGGCCTAGCGCGCAAACACATGGACATACACACACCCGAACGCAACCAAAACAACTCGACACAGAGCGAGCCGCGCGCGACACGAGACCAACAAACGCCGACCCAACCACAGGAAATAAATAGACGACACACTATTAATTCACCAAACGCAATAAATATAATTGATGCAGCTATCATGGAGAATACCCACAACTTACATAGTACACAAATCCAACATCAAGAAAGCCCAGAACCAACAAACCCCACACAAACATACAATACAAGCCCAACACCTACACACACGCAAACTAACACGGTAATAACCAATCAAACGAACCGACACTTCACGGGAACAGACACATTTTTAGCCACCAACACACGTAACACACGACTTATACAAAACCTAATAGACCTCGGAGCACTACTAAGCGACAGAAACGAATACGACGATCCACACCCATACAGCACACAGTCAATACACCCCACAAACAACCAAAACACGACACACCTAAACCAAACACCAAACCCGAACAGTACATACTGGAATCAGCCAGCAATGGCAATGAAAACAATACAAACATGGAACATAAAATACTCAGGAAATACAAACGAAAACATACACGAATTTTTACAAAATCTCCGCGACTACCAAACGGGATACGAAATACACGATACACAATAAATCAACAACCTCAGCCCGATACTCGAAGGTGACGCAAAAAACTGGTACAGATTAAACAGAGGCAAATGGCGAACACTGGAAGAATTCGAAAGAGACATTACACACGCATTTCAAGACATACAACACAGGGACAGACTGGAACAAAAAACCAAAAACTACGTACAAGGACCAACACAAAAAATTACACAATTCCTAATACAATTTAGAACACTACTAACCCAACTAAAACCGCCATACCACCCACGAACACAATTAGACTTGGCATACAGAAACATGAAAATAGAATACAAGGCATACATAAAACCATACGACTTCACGAACTAAGACCATCTGGAAATAGCCGCGAAAGAATGGGAAGCAAACATCGAATGGGAAAACACAAGACAAACAATATTAAATAACTACACACACCCACAAGAAACCTACACACACCAAACACACCACACACAATACATCCCATACAAGTACGCACGAACACAACCCCGCCCAGCAATACTCCCAACACCAAATATACCACCGGCACTCGCAGACAACATACGACGAAACCAAACAAACCAAAACACGCAACAAACTCGATACCCCGCAATCACCTATGACTCACCACACTACACTCAGCAACAAACACAAACGAACTCGAACACAGGCACAACACCACGCAGATGCTCTAACTGCAACCAACCCGGACGGCTCAGGTGGCAATGCACACAGGTACAGAACCAGGGAAACGAGTAAGGGTTGACCCAGCAAGGGTGGAGGGCAGCCCCACAAACAACACAAACACACCCGAGACAGTAGCACCGACAACAGATAACAACAGAACGGAAAGTAGATTCCACATCAGAATCGAAATACACGGTCACGAATTCAACGCGTTAATAGACACAGGCGCGACACACTCATACCTAGGCGCAGAAGTAATATAAATAACACACAACACAGACACACCAATAGACGACACGCTCGACAGAACAGCTACAATGGGAAACGGAACACAAGTGACGATAGAAAGAACAGTAACACTCCCAATACGCCTCGGTCACATAACAAAAAAAATTAATTTCCGATTAATACCAAACTTAGGCTCGCAATGTATCATTAGGAACAGCGGCTTAATGAGATTTGGAATACAAATAAATTATGAAGAAAGCACATGGTCACTTATAGACGACCCACAGACACACTACGACATGCAAGCCAGACCACAAGAACTACCTACACCACTCAAAGAATACACACACAGACATCAAACAAGAAAAATACGACATCAATCAACACAAACACACACAAAACAAGCAAAAGCAGCAGAAAAACTAGAAGCAACGAAACAACAAACGCACCCGAAAACAACAGAAAGACACGAAAATACGGAAAAAACAACCATAAAACAAAAACCACTAACCCCAACACTACCCAGCACAAAGACACCACCGGAAAACACCCCCCCAAAAGACAACCCACAGAATACACAAATCACAAATCAAAAAATCATACCCACAAACGCACGAACAACAGACGACACACAAACGGACGAAGAAACCGAACCACAGATAGCGCAGGAATACAAGAACTCACACAATCACAACACACACAACTACAGACGATAATACAGCAGAAAATCTCAACACTACCAGGCCAACTCGGCCTAACACACCTAATCAAACACAAAATAGACACACAAGGACACGCACCCATAAAACAAAGATATTATATGGTATCACCAAAAATTAGAGAAGCCATCCACACAGAAATAGACAAAATGTTGAGAGAAGACGTGATAGAACCATCAGAAAGTGAATGGTCGAGCCCAATTGTCATGATAAAAAAGCCAAATAACACATATCGTTTCTGTTTAGACTTCAGAAAAGTAAACTCAGTATCAAAAAAAGATGCATACCCACTACCATACATGACAGCAATATTAAACAAACTACGGACAGCACAGTACATATCAAAAATCGACTTAAGCCAAGCATACTTCCAAATACCACTCGACGAAGACAGTAAACACATAACAGCCTTTACAGTCCCGGGAATGGGCTTATTTCAATTTAAAAGAATGCCATACGGACTGACAGGCGCACCGGCGACATTCCAAAGACTACTAGACAGACTCATAAGCCCAGAATGCGAACCATATGCATTCGCATACTTAGACGACATAATAATAGTAACCCAAACATTTGACGAACACTTACAAAGACTAGAACAAATACTCAAAAGGATTACAGACGCGGGACTAACAATAAACCCAGAGAAGTGCGAATTCGGATGCGCACAAGTAAAATATCTCGGATACATAGTAGACAGACACGGACTACACATAGGCCCCGACAAAACACAACCCATAGAAAACTACCCAAGCCCAAAAACAATAAAACAATTATGGAGACTAATTGGCATGGCATCATGGTACAGACGCTTCATACCTTACTTCGCACACATTACAGAACCACTAACACGACTACTGAAAAAAGATCAGAAATGGCAATGGGGAGAAGAACAAGAAAACGCAACGAACACAATCAAACACGCACTCACATCACCACCCACACTCCCATGCCCAGACTACACACAAACATTCACACTACAAACAGACGCTAGCGGAACAGGGATAGGTGCCGTACTAACACAATCTCTCGATGACGAAGAGCATGTCGTAGCATAAGCTAGCCGTGCGCTAAGCGAGGCAGAACGTAAATACTCCACCACTGAGAGAGAATGTTTGGCGGTACTCTGGTCCGTAAAAAAATTCAGACCCTACGTGGAAGGACACCACTTTAAAGTAATTACAGATCACCACGCACTGAAGTGGCTAAGAGAATTAAAAAACCCCACAGGCCGACTTGCACGATGGGCACTAGAACTATTAGAATACGACTTTGACATTACACACCGGAAAGGTACAATGCACGACGTACCAGACGCACTTTCAAGACGACACGAAGACGAAGAACACATAGAGACAATAGAAGACACGACAGACAAATGGTACACATACAAGAAAACACAAGTAAAACACGCCCAGCGAAAAACGAATCATGGCGAATCAGAAACAAACAACTATACTTCCACCGCCCTAACCTTCTACACTCAAACCTCCTACCAGACACAAACCCATGGAAACTAATAATACCCAAAGACAAAATAACACACATACTACACGAAAATCACGACGTAACACAAGCAGGCCACTTAGGGATCGAAAAGACATATCAAAGAGTAGCCAAAGAATATTATTGGCCAGGTATGTACAGAGATACAGTAAATTACATAAAAAAATGTGACACATGCCAAAGAATAAAAACAACACAAACGCGACCGGCAGGGCTAATGGGTACAAGAATAATCAAAGAACCGTGGACAGTAGTAGCCTCAGACATCATGGGCCCACTCCCACTATCAAAACAAAAAAACCAATACATCATAGTTTTCGAAGACCTATACACCAAATGGGTGGAAATTATACCGATACGCAAAGCAAACGCAAAAACAGTAGAACAGACATTCCACTTACACGTAATATCACGATAGGGTACACCACGCATACTACTAACAGATAACGGCACACCATACATAAACAAACTCATACGCGAACTGACACAAAAATTCAATATAAGACACGCAACAATCCCCCCATACCACGCACAAGCCAACCCCGTAGAATGAGTCAACAGAACCGCTAAAACAATGATCCAAGCCTACGTAAACAACGACCACACAGAATGGGACATACACTTACAAGACTTACAATTCGCAATCAATTCATGTACACATACATCAACTAAACACACACCAGCCTTTTTGAACCTAGGAAGGGAATTAAATCCTACACAATGCCTAAGAAATTAATTAGAGAACGACGACGAAATAGAATTACAAGACACAGACAAATGGACAGATCACCTGAGACGACTACAAACACTTAGAGACGAAGTACAGAGGCACTTAATAGAAGCAAACGAAAAACAAGCACACTACTACAACCTACGAAGACGAGACATACAATTCAAGGAAGGAGACAGAGTACTGAAAAAGAACCATACACTCTCATACGGCCTAGAAAGAACGGCAGCAAAGCGAAGTAAAAAATTCACAGGCCCATACATAATAACAAAGAAAATCTCACCCACAATATACGAATTGACAACAGAAAACGGTAAAAATATGGGAAAATGCCACATAGAAGACCTAAAATTACATACATGATCAAATAAGCAACAAAAGAACCACGCCCGATAACACATCTCGAAAATAAACTAACATGTGTATTCACCCCACAGAAAGACAACATGGCAGACAGACGACCAAAAATACCGGCCCTAATGACACTACGACTAACGAGACCGACGACAACAACAACGGACACACAAACAAACAAAGAAAAAACTCCACTACTACAAACACCAGGACAAGCCCCACACCCACACAGATACGGACGCGACGGTACACACCAGACAGAGACCCGACGAACTCTACTACCGACACCCACTACACACACACAAGTAACAAAAAACGCCACGACAGCAACACAGACCACAACCACCGCACTCACAACCACCCAGAGACACCCACAAACACACACACCAATGATCACACACACAGTCACACTCTCCGGACCAATGCAATGCCCAAAGTGCAATGGGCTGGTCCGGGGCACAAAATACTCACAACACATACAGACCTGCACACAAACAAACACAGACACACAACACCCACCAACAGTCACCCAAACTACACGAACCACAACCACGCACACGACGACACACCCACTCACCAACAAACAAACACCCCACACAACCACACACCCCACATCGACACCAACACCTCGACACACACTACTCCCCGCATCACCCCCTTTATGGACACGCATCAGACTCACGAGACCACAGACAACAGAAGATAGAATCTTAGAAACATTCGCCAACATGGACACAATCACAGAACCAACGTCGACAAGACAGACAGACAGAAAACACGTAGGACCACCCCCAGAAATGATTGCATTCATTGCAAATTAACAAGCCGCAAGCACCCTGGACGACGAACTACAGGCAGAAAGAGACAGATACATGATCAGACGGGCACACCAACGTACGAACACAGACGAGACAGAAGCCAGCACCTCCACACACCAACCACACATCACACACTAGACAGCACCACACAAAACACACCTCTCAAACACACCAGACACCGACACCAACACAGACTCCACCACCTCCACCGCAGACACAGTTATACATATCGAAACAACATACACAACCACGCAAGAGACACAAACGACAGACGACGACACAGACAATAACACCGACACCACTTTACTCACCGACATAGACAAACAGACACAAACACCCCAACCAACCACACACACAACACGGGACGCAAGACAATACAAAAAACGAAAAACAATACGTGAACAGAAAAAAGAACAAAACAGAAAACACTGAATAAACTGACAACACCAAACCGACAGACGAACAACGACGCACACACAACACGGGACGCAAGACGATAGAAAAAAAAAAAAAAAAGAAAAACAATACGTAAACAAAAAAAAAAAAGAACAAAACAGAAAACACTAAATAAACTGACAACACCAAACCGACGGACGAACAACGACAGACGGAGGCCAGAGAAACAGAGCACAACCCAAAAACTCCAACGCAGAACCACGGAGAAGCAACCACGAGCCACAAGGAACAAGGAACAACGCAAAAACTTACCAAGACCCACACCAACGAGAGCCAACGAACCAAAACCAAAAATTTAAGTACAAATAGAACACATAAGAAAATAGATTAAGAAAAACACCAGAGTTCCTATAAAATAGTATAAGAATAGTATAAGTTAGTATAAGAGAAAAATCATAATTTTGATAAATACACAGGAGACCACGTAGAATAAGTAGATATAAGACAACCAACAACCCCACACCCAACACACACCCCCGCAAATACAACCCGACTCAAATCCCTTAACCCCGACAGATCGGAGCAAACAGCAACCCGGACAACGGCAAAAGGAAAAGCACAGACGAAATGACCACAGACGACCACAGAAAACACAAACGTAATGAAGCCGGCTCACCCTATAGGCCTCGCCCCGCGTGGGGAGGGGGGAGTTGTGACGTTGCACCTAGAGTGCAAGTCACAACAAACCCCAAGCCCGCGGGGAAGAGCTGAACGGGTGAGTCCCGGCCCGTCGGGAAACACCCGAAGCTAACCGAAGCCCACCGACGCTCGGCTGAGCCGAGCGCCAGCCAGCAGTACGACAGCGTCTTACCAGGAAGAACAACGTAACAAGCCAGAAAGAAAGAGGAAGAGAGAGAGAGAGAGAGAGAGAGAGAGAGAGAGAGAGAGAGAGAGAGAGAGAGAGAACGACGAACCCGAAGAGACCAGAAACTCAGACGCCCCCCCCCCCCCCCCCCCCCCCCTCAACACCGCCACCAAGACACACCGACGACACCAGGTTAGCCTGCAGTCTACAGCCGATCTGCACCTCCTCCCCTTCCTCCCCCCGCGATACCGACCCTTCCTACCTCACACTCCCCGTCGCCCTACACCACCCACCCCCCCCCCCCCCCCCCCCGCAATACCGACCCTTCCTCCCTCACACTCCCCGTCGCCCTACACGCCCCCCCCCGCGCGTACCTGTAAGTTAGAATTAAGTGACGCTAAGGGCTGAGGCGTGATCAGCCACCGTTAATGTCTACAACCCCTTTGTATCTTTAGTAGTTTTAAGTCGACTCCCCCCCCCCGATCGCAATACGTGTACACTCCTCACAAATACAAACACAAAGTTTTACCTATTCAATCAGCCTCGACTTTCTCGCCCCGTCTCTAATTGTTCCTCCCTTCCACATTATTAGTGCGGACTCAAAACCCGTCACATTACAACCGATGGCCTTTCTTCCTTCCGGCAAGGTGGTGAGTTGCCAAGTTGAATTTTCTTCCATCGATTTCGTTTCTTCGTTCATTGCTTTGATTTATTCATTTTTGTCGGCTCCGTTTAGCGCTTCGGCTCTGCTTTTTGGTTCTGTGTATTGCATTACGACCTTTGCACTAGGCACGAATCTATCCGGTGGTTTTCCTTTCGTTTCTCTACCTGAAATTCGGGTCTCTTGATTACCGACATCATCACCGTTGCCGGGAAAAATATACTCTTCATCGCCGGCTGGCATTGAATGCTCTAGAACCGACTCGTCAGATAAATCCACTGTTTCTTGCAATTCCTCTTCTGTATCATTCAGTTCCTGATACTGTTGGTCTTCGAATTCGTCTTCGAAACCTATTTCAACTTCTTCGGAGCAATTTTTTTGTTCCTCATGCAGTGGTATATCGGAAACTGTTGTTCGAACGCTTCTTTT
Source organism: Neodiprion pinetum (assembly GCF_021155775.2). Taxonomy (NCBI): domain Eukaryota; kingdom Metazoa; phylum Arthropoda; class Insecta; order Hymenoptera; family Diprionidae; genus Neodiprion; species Neodiprion pinetum. Next base: position 15,529,301 of record NC_060234.1, read on the forward strand.
ATTTTCTTCGATTTTCTTATTGTCGTTCTTCTTTTCTTCTTTCTTCTCTTCTTTCTTTAAATCGTGTTCGATGACTCTGACATCGCGGCTGATGATCACTTTATTTGTTGCCGTGTTCAGCGTTCTGTAGGCCTTTGATTCAGCTGAATATCCCACAAAAGTGAGTAACGTTGCTTTGTCATCTAACTTTCTCCGTTTCTCCTTTGGAATATGAGCATATCCTTTGCTTCTGAATATATGCAGATGTTCGACGTCGGGTTTCCTGCTATTCCATAACTCGTATGGTGTCTTATCAACTGCTTTGGACGGCAAAATATTTTGTAAATAGCAGGCCGTGTTGACTGCCTCCACCCAGTATTTTTTCCCCATCTTTGCGTCGATTAACATACATCTTCCAGCTTCCATGAGTGTTCGGTTTTTGCGCTCTGCCACACCGTTTTGGAAGGCTGAATAGGGCGCGGTATACTATACCTTTATGCCCATTTCAGTAAGCGATTCCTGCAGTTCTTTGGTGACATATTCTCGTCCGTTGTCCGACCCAATGACCTTGACTTTCTTCCCGAACTTGTTCTCGGTGCATCTGATATAATCGTTGATGCATTTCACCGCCTCTGACTTGTACCTTAGAAAATACACCTCTGTAAATCGGCTATAATCGTCAATCATTGTCATCGAATACCTTTTTCCGCTTGGTGTTGCATTCTGCATTGGTCCACAGAGGTCTGTGTGTATTCATTCCAGTACGGATGTTGCTCTAGTCGTTGCCTCTTTTGGTATTGGACATCTCGACATCTTTCCTTTGATACAGCATTCGCATAATTCTCGGATTCCACAATCCTTGATCTTTAAGCCCGTCACCAGCTTCTTCATCTTCAGCTTTTCAACGTCCTCAGGGTAGCGATGTCCGAACCTCCTGTGCCAATTGTGTTGACAATTTGCTGTATGCTCGTTTCCTTTGACTGCCAATGCTCTGTGGTGAACTCTTACTGCATACATATTGGATGATAAATTTGCTGTGGCGACCACAATATTATTTTTAGAAATTTCGCATCTTTCGCCTTTGAACTGTACCGTATGTCCACCTTCTGTGAGTTTTTTCACCGATAACAAGTTTTCTGTCAAATCTGGGACATATAATACATCTTTAATACTTTGACTGTTTCATTTCTCCCGTTGAGGCAGTATAGTTCACCTGTGCCTATTCACAATACTTTTGCGCCTTGTCCGTTGGCAAGAGCTACTTCTTGCATCTTCTTTCGATCCAAATATTTGAAGAAGCTTTCGTAGTTACTCGTGTGGCTTGTGGCATCCGAATCGATGTACCAGGCATCGTTTCGACTCGCTACTTCGTGAACACTGAAGCAAACCGATCCCTCTCGCTTTTCATTTTCTTTCGTCTCATTGGCCTTCTCTCTTTTATCCTTATTGGCCTTCCATTTTTGGTATTTCAAACAATCTTGTTTGAAGTGTCCCGTTTTCTTACAAAAGAAACACGATTTTTCGGTTTCTGCGTCTGTAATCTTCTTTTGCGATGCTCTCAATGCTGAACCTGAATCCTCTAAATCCGGCACGCCCTTTCTTCTTTTATATTCATCGATCAATTTGCCTTTAATCAACCCTAGTGTTAATTCATCCTCCGGTCTGCTTTACAACGCGGTAATCAACGTACTGTACGTCTCGTGTAGGCTACTCAGCAACATGGCTACGAAAAGATGATCCTTGATTTCCTCCCCAAGCGCTGTTAGCTTATCTACCAAGTCTTGCATTCTAGTTACATGCTCTTCCATATTGCCTGTCTCGCTCAACTTCAAATTGCAAATCTGCCTTAGGAGATAAACTTTGCTTGTCAGCGTCGATTTTTCATGGTAATTCTTGAACGATTCCCGTACCTTTTTCGCTGTTGTGTCCTTACGTATGTGGATGAGTTGAAAATCTTCAACAAGCAGCCCAATAATCGCTCTCGCCTTATCGTCTTTTTTCTGCCATGCTGTTGCAGCGGTTTGGTCTGTAGGTTTTTCCGTGCTGACTTGACTCCATAGATCCTCTTTAATGAGCAACAGCTCCAATTTAAATTTCCCAACGGAGTAGTTATCGTTGTTTAGCTTGGTTATGTTCGCACGGAATATATCTGACATGGCTAACCTTAAACTTCCACGTGCACCGAATTTCTACTTGACTTTATATTCACTTAATCTGCTTAAACCTCTCCTGGGCCCATAACCTGTTGACTATTATATCACACAGGAACGCCGTACGAGGTTTAAGAAATAAATAAAAGCAGACACATAGATTTTAAGTGGAAAAGGAAGTAGATAATATAATTCACATATTCTGAATAAATCGCAACGTGGCATTACAGCTGATGAGGGAGTAGGGTATATGTATGTACATGTCGCGTATACAAAAGTCCGCTCGTTGCCTGCGCGTCGAGATGCGCAGTATGCTGCAGAATCGTTGCTGCTTTGACTGTTTTTCCAGCAATTAATTTAAGAAAAATGATTTATTCATATCAATTACTTTTTTTATTGATAAATTATTTAATTTGATTACCTTTATTATATTGAATTATATTAATGTATAATTTATATATACTAGGGGCTTCGCCCCTGCGCGCTTCGCGCGCCAACCCCATCTCGGAGCTACGCGACTCGTTGTTCGGCGCTTCGCGCCTCACTATTTCCTTACGCATTGTCTAGTAGACAGGCAAATTCCTTCATGTTGATTTGATGACAGGTCTGCACTTGCTGTCCACTTTAATTCTTTCTGTGCTTACTTTTCTTTTTTTCATCAATCTAAGCTTCCATTCGTTGGTTGAAAATTGGTGTTCCTTCTCTATTGATATCGATCTATCTCCTCGACTTGCGGAATTATTTTTGCTGCCGCTCTGCCCGTTAATCTCCAAAATCACCTTCTTCATATTATTTTTTTCTCTATATTTGTGTTGCTGTTCACTCCGCAAAACACCTCTTTCTCTTGTGGTTAACATAGATCCTGGTCGTCCTCTTGCCTGGTTGTAGGAATATTTGTTTATTATTATTCTCTGGCTTATTTGGTTCTTCACACTTACAATTTTATTTTCCTCTTTCTTTCGTGATACTTCCGACCATCCACCATCTTCATCGCCTTGTCTGCTGCTTGAAACTCCTCCTTTCTCCATTTTCTTCGTAAATCCTGGCTGTCCTTTTGACTGTTTGGTGATATATTTAGATTTACTATTATTTGATTGTTACTTTTCATACTTATTACTCACTATCTGAATTTTATTTTGGTTCTGCAGGACATCAAAGTGTCCACTGTCTCCGTCGCCGGTGAAGAGTAGCGAGAACTGTGTTTCATTTTGTGATCCGATCCGATGTGGATGAATTTGTTCTTCGCGATACACGATTAAACATATCTCAAAAATGTCCGCAGCTGCAGCTAATTCTGCTTCTCCCCCGTATATTCCATTTTTATTCATATGTGATTTGTAATCACCAGGTGACCTAATCACAGCACCGTTTGACTCATTACCTGTAATAAAACCCGCAAATGTAGACCAATTATCCACTACATTCATTTGAAAGGATACTCAGTCTCACCTCTGCGTGTCGATCTTGAGTGCCGTATACACAATACGCCAACGCGCGAAAAAACAATTCCCGTCGGGAATCATCTTGATAATTTTCGTTTGCATGTTCATTTTTTGCGCGTCGGAAACAGATACCTATGAAGACATTTGTCAGAGACTGTCATAAACGGCCGATGACAGCTGTCAAAGGAAGTTTTGTTTGCTAGATGCTTTTTGTTTTGTTTTCGGGATCTCACCCCACCGCCAACTTCATGCGTATACTATTGTTATTATAATCTTTTTTGTACTATTGTTATTACAGTCTTTTTTTACTATTGTTATTATAATCTTTTTCTACGTTCATTTGTTTGAAACTTTTTTATTAGATAGAGAGATATTTACAAATTATAATTAAAATTATATTTATTAAATAGGAGCATGAATAAATTTATTATTTATGTTTTATTTTGATATATATACATATATATGTATTAGGCTGATTCAAAAAAAAACGGCTAATTTTTTTTTTTCAAAATCCTCACATAAAAACTTCCGAGAAGGTGTGAAAAGACGCCTGTAGAAAGCGGAGCCTTTAATATCATTATTAAGAGGTCGCGCCTCAGGAATTTCTATTTCCCGTTTAAATAACACAGGAATAAATTTTTTTAAATTTTGCAATTTCGTATTTTTGCAACGGCTCATTGAATGAGCGGACCAAAGCATATTTTTGTAGGAAATTTGCCGCTCTACAAAAAAAGTCCCCACAAAGTTTTCTATAGTCACACTCCTTCAAAAGTTATTCGAGGTCAAAGTTGAACTTACAAAAAATTCAATGTTTTTTTTTTCGGTGATACTATAAATCTATTTTCATTATTTTGTTATGAAGATATATTTGATAAATATATCTTACTTTAATTGGGCTTTTTCAATCATTAATTTTCCCATCGAGTCAGTATAGAGTTACCTTACAAAAATGCGATGTTAAATAAGAAACATGTTATCATGGGGAATCCATAACTGATGCACTTGACTATTTAAAAATGTAATTGTTCCGAAATTTATCCTCTTTTATTTATTAAATATATCTTACTCTAATTGGGCTTTTTCAATCACTAATTTTCCCATCGTGTCAATATAAAGTTACGTTACAAAAATGCGATGTTAAATAATAAACATGTTATCATGGAGAATCCATAACTGATGCACTTGACTATTCAAAAATGTAATTATTCCGAAATCTATCCTCTTTATAACAAAATAATGAGGAAAGATTCATAGTATCATCGAAAAAAAAAAACATTGAATTTGTTTGTAAGTTCAACTTTGACCTCGAATAACTTTTGAAGGAGTGTGACTATCGAAAACTTTGTAAGGACTTTTTTTGTAAAGCGTCAAATTTCCCACAAAAATATGCTTTGGTCCGCTAATTCAATGAGCTATTGCAAAAATACGAAACTGCAAAATTTAAAAAAATTTATTCCTGAGTTATTTGAACGGGAAATAGAAATTCCCGATGCGCGACCTCTTAATAATAATATTGAGGGCTCTGCATTTTACAGGCGTCTTTTCACACCTTCTCGGAAGTTTTTATGTGAGGATTTTGAAAAAAAAAATTGGCCGTTTTTTTTGAGTCAGCCTAATATGTATATGGGCTATTCCGCGTCAACCGGATCAGTCATCTCTCAGATATTTTTTTAATTTGGCATGTGGATTGTGTGTGAGGAGTTGGATTTTTGTGCCAAAGCGCCAATCTCATAATACAAAATTCGATTTTTTATTAACAATAATTGGACTCCCATTTTTTTCGAAAATTCATAACTTTGGCAAAAAATTGGATACAATATATATTTTTTTTTTCAAATTACGCGGAAAGCTTCATAGAATTTGAAAAAAAATACGAAATGGTAAAAAAAGTTGTAATCAATTGTTTATTTAACAATTAATTTTTCAAAGATTTTTAAAACAGTGACTGACACGATCAAAAAATTTTTTCAAAATTCTGACATGTTCCTTGAACTGTACTTCAACCTGTGAATCAATTCCAGAGGGGTGTTTTTCTTCGTTTCCGAGTTAAAAATCATTAAAGGTGTCGATGCGCATGAAATTGCGGCGCGCCGAGTCTCTACGTAATGGCGGGCGGCCGGTTGCCGTCCACCGCTACCCCGCGGTGGCGTCGCAGCGTTATTTTAGAGTCATTTTCACGATGTAGGACATGATTGAAGAATCTGAAAAAAATACTGTACCTTCACAAGGCCTGCTCAAAGCGATAAGTGAAGTTTTAAGAATGTGTTGTTATTTTAAAATAAGTAGCAAGTTATGTAATTATTATCATTTATGTGCACTCTCATGGTGTGTAACCGTTATTTTGAATCTCTGTAATGAAAAAACGGTGAAAAACACATTCTTGAATTCTTGAACAGTATTTTTTTCAGATTCTTCAATCATGTCCTACATCGTGAAAATGACTCTCAAATAACGCTGCGACGCCACCGCGGGGTAGCGGTGGACGGCAACCGGCCGCCCGCCATTACGTAGAGACTCGGCGCGCCGCAATTTCACGCGCATCGACACCTTCAATGATTTTTAACTCAAAAACGAAGAAAAACACCCCTCTGGAATCAATTCACAGGTTGTAGTACAGTTCAAGGAACATGTCAGAATTTTGAAAAAATTTTTTGATCGTGTAAGTCACTGTTTTAAAAATCTTTGAAAAATTAATTGTTGAATAAACAATTGATTACAACTTTTTTTACCATTTCGTATTTTTTTTCAAATTCTATGAAGCTTTCCGCGTAATTTGAAAAAAAAAATATATATTGTATCCAATTTTTTGCCAAAGTTATGAATTTTCGAAAAAAATGGGAGTCCAATTATTGTTAATAAAAAATCGAATTTTGCATTATGAGATTGGCGCTTCGGCACAAAAATCCAACTCCTCACACACAATCCACATGCCTAATTAAAAAAATATCTGAGAGATGACTGATCCGGTTGACGCGGAATAGCCCATATATATTATGATTCTTAATTACCTTTCAAAAAAAGAAAAATTTAAAAAAAAAAATATTTTACATCAATTAAATTTTTTAAAATCAAATATGATTATAAAAGAAATCTCATATATTATTTAATTATTTGCTCACATATTAATCAAAATAAAAATAATATGCATTAAAAAAATGCCATTTAATGTGCTCTATGTATTGTAATTTGAAACATTTATACAATGGATTAGAACTTATCGAAAAGTTTGAAGAAAACATACAGATAGATAATCAATTATTCATTTATTTCATATTTTTAATTTTTAAAAATCAAATATCCATTAATTTGAGAAAAATCATTCATTCGGCTGAATTATTTTTTTTTAATTGATAAATTATTTGATTCAATTACCTACATTTATATTTAATTATATTAATGTATAATTTATGTATGTATTCAGAAATTATAATCAAGATTATTTCCATCGAATGGGAGTATGATGAATAAATTTATCATTTATGTTTCATTTAGATATATATATGTATATATATATATATATATATATATATATATTATAATTTTTAATTAACTTTTGAAAAAAGAAAAAATTAAAAAAAAAAAAATATTTTATATTGATTGAATTTTTGAAAATAGATTTGATTATTAAAAAAATCCCTTATATTTTTTAATTATTTGCTTACGTATTAATCGAAATAAAAATATTATTCATTAAAAAAATGCCATTTAATGTGCTTTCTGTATTGTAATTTGGAACATTTATACAATGGATTGGAACTTATCAGAACGATTAAAGAAAACGTACAGATAGATAAATAATTAATTATTCAATTTCATATTTTCAATTTTTAAAAATTATTTATTCAATAATTTACGATAAATAATTAATTTGAATGAATTTTTTTTTCAATAATAAATTATCAAATTTAATCACCTCCATTTATATCCAATTATATCAATGTATAATTTATATATACCGGGACAATCTCTTGAAACTATACACATAACGCGCAAGCGCCAAATAATTTAATCTCATTGGTCGGTGAAATCGCCCCGCGATGATGTTTTCATCTGCTGAGCAAGGCGCCAATGTACACAAAATGAAACGAAAGCTGTAAATCTCTCGCGCGTCAAGCCGTGGATTGAGGTTATGCTGCTGTTTATTTTTACGTAGCGTGAATTGTCTAAGAAGAATAGTATCGTTCAGCAATACCGTGGTCGATTTCGGAAGATATTCAACCGACGCGATAAAGAATTTAACGGAAAAGCAAATATCAAATGATACAGAAATCGGGTGTCATTTATTGAAAGAAGGAATCTGAAATTCAACGTAAAATGTCATGAACAAGTGGGAGTCTGGAGAAACAGAGGTAGATAAGTAAAAACCATGTTTATTGTGAACAAATTTTTTATTTACATAAAATCAAAAATAAATGAATGGTTGAGACCCAGTAGAAGGTATTTCCAGAGTAGATTCGTTACGGTGCAGTGCTCCAGAAGTCAGTAATTAGTGCCGATGAACATGAAATAAATAAAAGAAATGAGTCACAAGGAATAAATAAATTATTTATCTTAAACACGAAGCTTAGGAGGACAAAGAGTAGCAATTAACAGAAAACGTGGCCGACGCAATACTCACAAAAACCCTCGCCGACATCATTGATTAGTTGACAAAGATTTTACAGCTCCATTGTACAGCAATCAATGTTCCGTTAACAAAGAGGGTTCACCAGATATCCAAAAATATAAAGAGAAAAAAAACAACAGTTCATATTACAGTGTAAATCATGCTATTTATGAAAAATTTGGAAACAAAACAATAGCTTACAAGACAATCGTCCGATAACACTGGGAGACCAATCTTCACTCTTCTGATCACCCCTCGTTTGGCCATTGGTTGCCTTTCAAAAAGTGCTCAAAATGCCCTCCAGCAGCTGCAGCGCAGTAACCGAGCCGGTCGTAGAAGGCATTTGTCGTGTTGGATATGATATCCGGAGACAGGTTTTGCAGGATGTCCAAGATCCTAGCTTGCAGTGCGGCAAGGTCTTCAATCTTACCTTGGGCATACAGGACATTTTTCAAATGGCCCCACAAGCCGTAGTCTAAGGGAGCGAGATCAGGTGAACGGGCTGGACACTCGACCTCCGGGCTTGCCCTACCAATCCAGCGTCCGGGGAATTGTTGGTCGAGGTAATCACGCACCGCACGTGCGGAGTGCGGTGGGGCTCCATCCTGCTGAAACCAAACAGGTTCGCCCTGAACACAGAAAATGATACGTTGCTTGTAGTGAGCATAAAATTATTCATTTTAAAATCATACGCACTCTGCTAATAATAACGCCAGCTCTACATGATAAAATACACTCACGACTTCTTCTTCAATCAGCCTAAGAGCCGGTGCGATCCTCTCTGTCAGCAACCAGTGGGTACTTCACACCGTTGAGGTTTCCATCAATAAAAAATGGTCCAATGAGCCGATTGCCAATCGTGCCAAGCCAGACGTTGAGCTTCAACGGGTACTGCGTGCCCGCCTGAATGAACTGACGAGGGTTGTTTCGACACCAGGCTCTGGTGTTCTGCCTGTTCGATTTCCCGACAAGTATCACCGTACTTTCATCCGAGAAACAAATGCGACTCAACAAGCCCTCGTCTGCGTTCAGACGTTCCATCATCTCTTGGCTGAAGCGAAGACGACTATCGTTATCACCAGCCAAGAGTTCTTGATGGACTTGAAACTTGTACGATCTGTACTTAGCTTCACGCAATACTCTTTTGACCGACGCGTTAGATATTTCTAAGTCCCGGGCGATGCGGCTGATCGTCTTGAACAGATCCTCTTCGACGGTCAAGCAGATGTCCAGCTTGGTATCCCAGCTCAGCTGACGGTTTGGTTGAGAGATTTTCCTGGTCCTCTCGTCGACACTACCTGATTTTTCAAATTTTAGGACCAGATTTTTTATGGTCGCTAACGAGGGTGTCGGTCGATCCGGGTGTGTGACGGCGAAATGGTCCTGATTTTCCCGGTAAGACAGGCCCTGGTAATGATGTTTCACCAACTCCACTTTTTCCTGCACAGAAAATTTGTAATTAAGCATTTTTCATCCAATGAACACGGTAAAAAAATTCACAATAGGATCAAGGTAATTGCCAGACACGTGGTTGAAGTCGCTCGATCTTTTTGAAACGTGGTCAATTTACGCGGGCGGGGTTGTTTATATTCGCGAGTGGGAAAGTTATAATCCAATCAAATTCTGGTATCACCAGAATCGTGGTTTTCGCGCCCTCCCAGTGTCGCCGGTATGGAGAGAATTAGGATACGAACTATCTGGTTAAATACCACGTGGTGATCTGTCTCTGAGTTTCAATTATAGAAATCGATGTCCCTCTTCATCATTACGTAGGAAAACAGGAAAATAGTTTCGCGTTGTGATCGGCGATGTTTATTCACCTCGTATTCAGGGGTTCAGGTGAACGAATTTCAGTAACCTCGCGATCATACCGTAACATTCACGATCATATTGTGAATTTGCGATTCGAAGAATTTTGTTGATTTCGGAAAAATATGGACTATGAAAAAACTCCACAACACAAATTCAACAAATGGTATTCACAAAAGCAATACGTCAAACGATATCTAACGATCGGTAATTTGTGATTGTGATTTTCGAGCATTAAGCCAGGTGATATCTGGTTGCAATGCGTCTCATCAACGATTTATGTTTTGTGCATTTTATTGGAAATTAGTTGTATCCAAAAATACCAAAAGATCCTGTCTGATAATAATAGCTTTTAATATTTTCAGGTACGAAATAATTCATTGTCAAAGCGGGACTAAATTTGTCAGGCATGGAAGCATGTAGGTAAATTTCCAATTACGTGATCTTTGACTATCACAATATTTTAACATGGATTCAATGATGAAATTCGTTTTATTTCAGCAGGCTCGAAGTTTAAACTGTAATTAACACGAGGAAAATTATGCCTTACCTGATGGCCAAAACGTTTAGGTGGCAAGGATCCTGGTTTCTCGAGCGGTGCAATCATTGGAACCATCGAACCTGGTTGTTTCGTCCGCATCAGGTGCCAGAGTGAATTTTAGTAGGCCATCGCCACCTTCTTAACATCAGTTGAGGCAAAATTGAAGAGCGGGATATACTACAGATGATAATGGCTGAATATCCCATCATTTTACTTTGATCGAGCCAATAGCGATAAGTTTGTTACTTAACCGTTGCCGCCAATTCGTTGTACCGAGGAATCATTCTGTGCACCATTGTGATTCAAGCATTATTATTGACCAGCATTGTTTTTCAAACTTTATGCCATTCAATTTGGTATCTTATTTTGAAGCTTACTTTTACTCTCTTTGGCATTAAATTCAGATGAATAGTTTTCCAAGTCCTGAATTAGATTGTGGGGTTGAATTTTGCCAGGCAAACTAAATCAATCTAAATCTAGAATTGTTAAATAACTCCAGTTAAAAATGTCCTTAAATTTAATTTGAGTTGACGGTGTCATCTGGCTAGCTAGTTGCACGATAACTTCAAACCAAATTCAATTTTACACTCTTTATAGGGTCCTACGCTAAGACTGAAAGCTTGTGAATCTCCATTTAGCGCAATTATTTCTGCATTTCATATTAGCATTGTCTGGAGCAAAAAAAATCTCATTTTGAGATTGGAAATGGAACCTGAAACACAGAGTTATTCAGTAGCACAAATTAAAAACCAAGAATTTTATAATGGTTTCTGCAACAAAGGGACTCTTTTCAAATATCCTTGTTAGAAGGTGACGTTCGGAGGACTAAGAACAAGATATTGTATCGGATTACATTATTTGGAAAAAAGTCTTCATAAACTTCGTTCAAAATTGAATGTTTATTTATTTTGATGGAACATGGGACACAATCTTGAATCCGGCAAATCAAGATCCTCGTAATAATGTTCTGACATAACTCTAAAACATGATTGTCCTTGAAGCTAATTGTGACATTGAGGCGCATTTTGAGAAACTTGATTTTCAACTTGTGTCACAGGATGTGATTTACGTTCCTGAGTTTTACGCTTCCTATTAGATTTTCTTTATTTCGAACCGCACTGACATGAAATACAGAAATCATTTTAATAAATCTAATATAACTTGAATTTTCAATTTGAGTATTAGGTTCCCTTCATTTATTTAATCGAACATCACTGAAAATTTGCGAAATAAATTCTGACAATCATTCGGAAATTTTGAATAGTAGTAGCAATAATTTATTGATCGGAAAAAATACATTGACTATCGACTATTTGTGAATTTTGTTGAACTATTTTCAAGAAAAAAAAGATTCACAGTACCGTTACACAAAGTGAGATATTTACATTTCTTAAACGCTCGGTTTAATGTCTCATTTTCGAAAGTGATAAAATTCAATATGACCGCCCGAAATCACAATAAAGTGAGAAAGTTGCTTGGTTGCTTAAAAGTGGCGATGATCTTTGTACGTCTAATGAATTTGAAGGGCAGGTAACAGTGAATATCAGAGATGTAATTATTTGGCTGTATCACTTGTGGATAGAAAAAAATTCCATTGTTATTTCTAATGTACGAAATAATAAAAATGATTGAATAAAGTGTTCGCACCTACCTGCTGCGTTTCTTTCAAGCACCCAACATTTGAACAGATTTCTCATTTTAGTGGAATGAAGCCAATTTTCAAAGAGCATTAGCATCAACTTTCCGAGTCACTACCTCGACTGTTTGAGATTCTATCCTCAAAAATTCGTATGAACTACATCGCCGCCAGAAACAGAGTTTTGTTGAAGATATAAATTTGAAAAACTGGTAAATTCGAAAAATTAACGACGGAGCCAGGAATCGAACCTGGTATCTAGCGATGCTTTACCGGAGCCTTACTCCACTAGACCACCTAGCCGCCCTGACTCTGATGTCGTTAATTCCTCTCATCACCAGTAAGTTCAAATTTGTTTTCTTGTGCTGTTGTATGTGTGAATATAAAGTGTTCTTCCTCTTCGAGCACAACTGTAAGAATGTCTGTTAGTGTGTTTACATTTTGGAATCTTACGCTTCTGATGCGAAGCCCGTAAGACAGTCAATGACCGTCTAATAATTGAAATGCGGATATGCATTATCAATATTAACATTATTCACGAGGCCTTTTCATTGTTGAAGATATAAATTTGAAAAACTGGTAAATTCGAAAAATTAACGAAGGAGCGATTCAAATTTTTCGAATTTACCAGTTTTTCAAATTCATATCTTCAACAATCATAAGGCCTCGTGATTAGAGTTAATATTGATAATGCATATCCGCATTTCAATTATTAGACGGTCATTGACTGTCTTACGGGCTTCGCATCAGAAGCGTAAGATTCCAAAATGTAAACACACTTACAGACATTCTTACAGTTGTGCTCGAAGAGGAAGAACACTTTATATTTACAGAAACAGAGTTTAACAGCTGAAACTCGGAGTGGCCAGCCTGCCTGAGCAGCCGATAAAACTTGCGCATGCGCATTGTATGTATAGTTTCAAGAGATTGTCCCAGTATAAATTAATAAATTTTATTTGAAATTATTTTTATTGAATAGGAGGAGGGAAAATAAATTCATTATTCATGTTTTATTTCGACATATATATATATTATGATTTTGCATTAAATTGAAAAAAAAAAATTGAAAACAAAAAATTTTACGTCAATTAAATTTTTTGAGAATAAATATCATTATTAAAAAAATCCTATACATTTTTTGATTATTTGCTCATTTATTGATCAAAATAAAAATATTATTCATTGAAAAAATGCAATTTAATGTGCTTTTTGTATTATCCTATGGAACATTTATGCAATGTATTAGAACTTATTGAGAAATTCGAAGAAAACATACAGATAGATAAATGAATAATTATACAAGTTCATATTTTCAATTTCCAAAAATTAGTTATCCAATAATTGAAAAAAAATAATTAATTTGAATGAATTATTTTTTTTTATTATCGAATTAATTAATTAACTCACCTCCATTTATATCCAATTATATCAATGTATAATTTATATATATATATTTATAAATTATAATTAAAATCATTTTTATTAAATAGGAGGATGATGAATAAATTCATTATTTATGTTTTATTTTGATATATATATATATATATATATATATATATATATATATATATATTAATTTTTGATTAACTTTCGAAAAAGGAAAATTTAAAAAAAAAAATATTTTACATCAATTAAATTTTTTTAAAACTAAATATGATTATAAAAGAAATCTCATATATTATTTAATTATTTGCTCACATAATAATCAAAATAAAAATAATGTTCATTAAAAAAATGCCATATAATGTGCTTTATGTATTGTAATTTCGAACATTTATACAATGGATTAGAACTTATTGAAAAGTTTAAAGAAAACATACAGATAGATAATCAATTATTCATTTATTTCATATTTTCAATTTTTAAAAATCAGATATCCATCAATTTAAGAAAAATCATTCATTCGACTGAATTATTTTTTTTATTGATAAATTATTTGATTTAATTACCAACATTTGTATTCAATTATATTGACGTATAATTTATATATATTTTTTGAAATTATAGTTGAAATTATTCTTATAGAATACGAGGATGATGAATGAATTTATTATTTATGTTTTATTTTGATGTATATATGTATATATATATATATTATGATTTTTAATCAACTTTTAAAAAAAGAAAAATTAAAAGAAAAAAAAATATTTTACATCGATTAAATTTTTTGAGAATAAATATAATTATTCAAAAAATACTATATATTTTTAAATTATTTGCTCACATAATATTCAAAATAGATATATCATTCATTAAAAAATGCCATTTGATGTGCTTTATGTATTGTAATTTGGAACATTAATACAATGAACTGGAACTCATTGGAACGTTTGAAGAAAACATACAGGTAGATAAAAAATTAATCATTTAATTTCATATTTTAAATTTTTGAAAATCAATTATCCATCACTCTGAGAAAAATCATTAATTCAATTGAAATTTTTTTTTTCAATTAGAAATCGTTCAAATTCATCAACTCCATTTATATCCAATTATATTATTGTATAATTCATATATATCTATTCATGAATTATAATGCAAATTATTTTTATTGGATAGGACGATGATAAATAAATTCATTATTTATGTTTTATTTTCACATACGTATATATATATATTGTGACGTGGATTTATCCCGCTCCTCGGTCACTCGGAGAAAATGACCGAGAACTTACCGCGTGCACAATAATTTGGCGTCCAGGACGTACCCTGGATCTGAAACAATATCGCAAAGTTTTGTTGGGCGCCTGGCGTGATTAACACGCCTCGAAATCATTATTGCGTTATTCCTCGGGCATATGCTCGATAGCTCAGTACCGCGGAGAGGGGAGGGGTAATTTTTGGAGAGAGTGAGAGAGACACTCGAAATATACATGCTATTTAACAAAAGTAAAATAAAATTTTATATTTCACAATAGCGGTGATACAGAACAAAAAAATATAATCCAAAAATCGCTCATCGCGAGTCTAAAACTAAACAGAAAATTACACGTAACCTACTCTATTTCTTACTCTAATGAGCTCGCGGCTCCCTAACTAAAACGTCACTCAACTATCACAAAATCCTCATACGCAATTCTAAATTTGCAAATTCGCCATTTGTTCTCCATGGCGATTATTGCTCGAAACGAAACTAAAACTAATTATTCGACGGTGCGCCGTCGGGCTACCGAAAAGACGGCGTCCTCAATCTCACTCGAGATCTCACCCGACTCGGAGCTTCGACGCTACCGCGAGCTGCCCTAAATCTAAACGAATCCGCAAACGTTACTATATTTTAAACGCAACTAAAACTCAATGCTCAAACTTCTCGTCTCAACTGCTGCTCAACGCAACGGCAATTTTGACTATACATCACCTCAACTCGACTAAACACTATCTTAACTAAACGTAAACTTAACTAAGCGCAAGCACCACTACATTTAACTTCAACTAAACACAAGCTCAAGGTCATGCAACTCAATCTACATTATCTTGAATAACGGGTACGGAACTCAATGCAGGCGCAAATAAACGTAACCTCAACTATACGCAATCGCAACGCATCCGAAATCAAATCTTTTTGAAATCCTCCAAAACGTTACCCGCTAATCCGAGCACTCCAATTCGGCACTTCCCGACCTACTCGAGATGTGACACCAAAAAAAAACGATAACGCGGCTCGACCCGGTACAGCGAAATTCGGCTATACTTGATTTCACTAACGAGAAAGACTCAACTAAAACCCGTGACTCTACTCAACTTTCTCAGGAACTCAAAATTTACTCTACTCTAACACGCGGACTCAGGCTACGGTCATCAAGCAAAAGAATCGGCAAAAGAATTTCGAGTACTTCTCTACAACGCAAATCCAAAACGGCTATCCGTTACTCGGCAAGCCTTTTCGCAATTATGCTCGAAATTCAATCGGGGGGATAGAAGCAGCGCTTACCTTCTACATCGTTGCAACCCCCTTTCCATTCCCCTCGCGATTTTTGGGCGACTCCATGACTTCGCGAAACTCCCCAAAACTAATCACGACCGCCAGAACTAGAGTGGTTTCAAAAACCTACTACCTGCCGCAACACGGATCTCGATACGCCATCCCACGCGTGACGTCATACCCACAAGAATACGCAATAATCGATCCTTCATCGATTTCGTCGATCGCGCAACTCGACGCGCACCTTCAATAGCATCGCTGCGCAGAACTTAAGGGGTTAGGTGGGTTTCAAAATTTCAAAAAATCGAATTTTTTTTTTTGCGTATCTTATAATTGAATATGTTGAGGATATTCCTCAAAAATTTTAAAACTATCCGAGTCATATTCTAAGAGATATAGCCTTTGGATGTTTCACCCATCAGGCTATAACCAATCGTGATGCAGGTATATGGAGGTTGTCTGCTGCAAATCAAGAAAAAAAATTAACGTGTGATGAAAATAATGTCGAAGATACGACAGATGTTACCGTGTTAGGTGATGGCACGTGGAAAAAACGTGGGTTTGCATCATTATACGGTGTAAGTACGATTATTTACATATTATTTGAATGTAAATCTTCAATCGCGTTTTTCTCGAAACTACATTTTTGAAATCGGTAGTCACGATTTCTCGAAAACTTATGAACCGATCTCTTTCAAATTTTGCACACTTCTTCAAAATAACATTATCTCGTGCTTGAACGGAGGAATTTTTTTTTTTCTATTCCAAGTAATTTTTCAAGGCCATGAAGGGTGCAAATTTTACTCAAAATAAAGGTTTTTTGTTTTCAACGCCGCCAAAAATGTAATTTTTGTTTTTTTTTTTCCTTCGTCCAAGCACGAGTTTTAAACATCTAAAGGTGTTAGTGTGAGGGACGGGTACTCAACTTTACACACACACTCCGTTTTATTATGAAAGTAATAATGAACTTTTATTTAAACGAAAGAACAACTTGGACTCGTATAACTCTTATTTTACAATGATCACTGCTCGAGTGTGTTAGCGTGGTCGCTGGAGCTGTGGTGTGAAGCGTGTCTCTCTCCAACATGGCGGCGCTCACTCGAGCATGGCGGCGCTCACTCATCCGAGCGCGGCATCAGAGACTGCTTCCTTGGTTTCCGTCAGGACACACTCGACAGGGGGGCCGGAGGCGTGTTACTTGGCGGGACCGGCTGGGGCGCCACACATCTACCAACAGAAAATTTTTGGTTTTTGCATTTCAGATGAATCTGTCATGAGTTATCCTGACTACGCCGAGAGAACTTTTTTTTGAGGGGTTATAGCAGACGACGTGTCCACGCCATAATTTTCAATATTTTTCAATGAAAATTTCACAAACTACTTATAAAATATGTATCTTTTATGTGTTAAATTGATGGAATGAAATATTCTGTTGATTGAATAAAAAAAAATTCATAAAAATGTACCTATTTTGAGCTTTTGAAACCCACCTAACCCCTTAAAGCTAGGTCGCAATCTCATCCTCCGCGCAGCTCCATGACGTCTTGGCGGCGAGCGTGGTTCTCCCTCGTCGCTAATCGGTCCGTCGCAAGTTCGCTGGTCAATTGTTGGCGGGCTAAAGGGGGAGAGGCTGCGGCGCGCCGGCCGCCAGCGGGAATCGCGTCCACCTTGGATTCCCGCGATGCGGGGATCTGCGCCGGCTCCCCCTCCGCAGCCTCGACATCCTTCCTTCGCAATTGTCGCTTGTCCGCCACTTCGCAATTTCCTCGAATTCGGTGTCGACTTCTTGCCTAATGCCGTTGTAGCTCGAAAAGTAAAAAAAAAAAAAAACCTGAAATATCTTACGCTATTCGCTAAGGTGTCCCCTCTCGTAGTTTCGGATGCGTGACTCTAGTCCTGGCGCTCTTTTGCAAAAACTTTGCGACTCAATTTCGGGAATTCCTAAATTTTGGTACCGCCCAGGGTTCAAGGAGCCCCTTGTAACGGGCATCAAAAATGCCACGTTACAATATATATATATACATATTTATATTATAATTTTTAATTAACTTTTAAAAAAAGAAAAATTTGAAAAAAAAATATTTCACTTTGATTGAATTTTTAAAAAATGAATATAATCATTGAAGAAGTTGTTACTTGGGGGTGAGGGTGTACTGAGCGGTGGTAGTTGATGATTAATTGAATAATCAAGCTCCCACGTAACGACAATGAATAATTATTAAAACTAAGAACAGACCTACCTTTCGATAAGCCGGTTATTTGTAGAATCGTGTTGCTATAGTCCTGTACAGGTCTGTGAGGTTTATTTAAATTGTTGAGGCAATTTTATAATAATAAAAATGGGAAAAAGGTCGTTCAACATAAATGGTTTGATATAATTTAACTGGTAAAAGATGAAGTATATTCTGTTTCGATTTGGTGATCTAAATGTCTGGTAACAATCAATGGTGATAATGACATAAGAGCCAAAAGTAACAATTTATAAAGTGTTCGAGTTTATACAAATCGTGTGTTATTCTATTCTAAAGGATATTATTATTTGGTACCAGGAACATCTACTCTGAACGATGGTTATAACTAGCTGGTCGTGATTGTTCGATATTGTATCTCTTTTTTTATATTATTTTAAATCAATTATATATCCTATTATTAAGTCTTGTTGATTAATTCTTGGAATACAATAAGTATGATTTAATTGGGGGTAGTGAAGCTAGCCACCAATTCTAGGCTTGCTTTTGGATGAATATTACTGAAGTAAATTTGGATTATAAAAGTGAAACAAGAATTCGTTCAATTTCGAAGATCAACACTCGGATTGACTGAGCTTCAGGTGAATCGGTCGACGAGATTGAGAGCCGTCGGATCGTGTAGGTCTGCGTCGGTAGAATTCTGGACCAGGGCCTCACCTCAAGTTTGGAAGAGTTGATCAATCGAACGATGTTGAACGTCGGTCACTTAGTCTTTGTAGATTTGGAACGATATCTTATTATCGAAAGCTTGAAAGTGTCTATTTTCTGATTTTGATGTATGTTAAAAATGATTGCAACGATTTATTTATTAAAAATGATAGTGTAATTATTATTATTATCACTTAAAATTACCTGATTCGGTTGAATCAGGGCCGAACTCAATTTAATTATGGAAAATGGAATGGCATAAAAATGTCTATTCTCGAAATGATGAGATTTCGTAAAGCACAGAAAAGATGGAAACGTAGAAGATAGTGAGTCTCTTGCAGCTAACAGAATAACTGAATGCTCGAATTTGTCGAATTAGCGCGAGACTTTAGGTCGGTCACAACTAAGATTTTCCAAACGCTACTCTTGCTTGAGAAGGGCTAATACGGGTTGACGTCCACGCACTTCGCGACTTGACAGACGAAAGACGCGGCTTCTTGGGCCCGAGGGTCCAAGGAGCTGCAGTTGTAATAAGTTACAACGGTAATCAGCCAATGAGGTGCGAGGGCGACCTCCCGGCGCCCAAATCCACATGGTCAGCGTTACTTCTCGCTCTTCGACGGTGTTCCGACGATTCTCAATCTCGTCGGTGACAGATTGAAAATATGAACAAAAGATATTTGCATGCAATGTTCACACATTCATTTATACATTCCAATAAGTAATCTATTTTAATTTGGTGGTTCTAAAGGTAGTGGTTTATCCTAGTTATTGATTATAGTTTTAACTTAAAAAGAGGGATATTTCCAGGCTGAGCGCTACTGATGCTAATTCAGCAGTCTCCTATCTCAGTTCTTGGTACCAGCTAAATAAAAGAAAGTTGAACCTTATACTAGGGATCATTGTTGGTCTCTACGTGACTTTTGCCAGGAGGGGTGGAACTCGCTGTTATTAGAATATGAGATTTTGATGAAATGATATCTGTGCATTGAAGTAATCAAAGAAATAAAATAAAATGGAATTTGAAAAAGGTACGCCAAGGCAGTACGTCGGGGCGCAACAAAGTCCTATATATTTTTTAATTATTTGCTCATATATGAATCAAAATGAGAATATTATTTATTGGAAAAATTGCTATATTGTGATTTGGAACATTTATACAATGGATGAGAATTCATTGAAATATTTGAAAAAAACACACAGATAGATGAATAATCAATTATTTAATTTCATGTTTTTAATTTTCAAAAATTAATCCTCCATTAATTAGAGAAAAATTATTCATTTATAATAATTATTTTTTCTCATCATTGAATTATTCAATTCAATTACCTAAATTAATGTTTAATTCTGATGATGTATAATTTATGTATATATTCACGAATTATAATCAAAATTATTTTCATTGAACACGAGGATAATCAATACATTTATTATTCATGTTTTATTTTGATATGTGTATATATAGAGCCCGGGGCTAAAAGTTCCGGGGGTAAGTTGTTCCGACAGCTGTAGCTCGAAGATGCAAAGAGATATCGATATTTTTCAAGCGCGCCTCGATTCGTCACCAGATCACGCCACTGTGTCAGCCGTTCCAGTAGCGTTCGCGCCGGCCGTCAGTGTGGTTACAAAGTAGGACCAGTCGCGCGCCAAGTAAGTAAATATTTTCGTATTTTTATTTTTTGGTCTATTTCGATTATTCAACGTTGTTGTCTTTGATTGTTTCGTCTTTATGGATCGATACAGATTCAAAAACATTATGTAACAGCGCATTTTCGCCTATTTTCATGTATAAACACAAAATGGTATCAAGATGCCATGTGTGTCGAACGGGGCTAGTTGTTACCGTGATTTGGGGCACGTTGTTACTTTAACAACTTGCCCCATCGCAAATGTACAGCTAGTCTATATCGATTCCTAATTTGTTTTAGGATGCGAACATACAAACGAAAGACGGAGAGGGGTACCACTTCCCTAGAACTTATGCAAAAAGCAGCTGAAACTGTTATTAAGGAAGGCTGTAAGGTAAAAACAGTTGCTAAGGAATTCCAAATATGTCATATGACTTTGTCAAGATTTGTGAGAAAACTAAAAGCTGGAGAAAAGGCCACAGTGGGATATAAGCCAGTGAGGTTGGTTTTTGATGAGCAGCAAGAAAAAAGTTTATCAGACTATCTTTTGAAGTGCTCCTCGATCTTCTTTGGTCTTCAACCGCAAGAAGTAAGAAAATTAGCCTACGAATGTGCGCTGAAATTTGACGTAAAGAACATTCCATCGACTTGGCACAAAAATGGCATGTCTGGTCCTGATTGGCTAAGTGCTTTTTCAAAGAGGAACCCTAAACTGTCAATAAGGGCTCCCGAAGCAACAAGTTTGAGCCGAGCTACTTCATTCAATAAGACGAACATTGATAACTTCTTTCATAAGCTCGGTGATACTGTGCTCAAATATAACTTGCCACCATCCAGAATTTGGAACTTAGATAAAACAGGTGTAACAACGGTTCAAAACCCAAAGAAAATAATCGCTCAAAAAGGCATCAAGCAAGTAGGAGCCGTAGTATCGGCTGAACGCGGCACATTAGTTACCGTTGAAATGGCAGTCAGTGCATCGGGAAACACTATTCCACCGATGTTTGTCTTCCCACGACTCAAATTTAAAGACATATTTATCCGAGACGGTCCACCCGAATCTATTGGAGCGGGCAATAGCTCTGGATGGATGACAGCAACAGAGTTTATGATATATATGGATCACTTTGTAAAACATGT
The DNA here is from genome assembly GCF_021155775.2 of Neodiprion pinetum. NCBI lineage: Eukaryota > Metazoa > Arthropoda > Insecta > Hymenoptera > Diprionidae > Neodiprion > Neodiprion pinetum. The sequence goes on from NC_060234.1 coordinate 15,551,054, forward strand.
GAAGCCAACTCTATCAGAGCCAGTCCTGTTGTTGCTGGACAATCATTGTTCTCATATTGACATAAACGTTGTTGAAAAAGCAAAAGCTAACGGGGTCATAATGCTTTCGTTCCCCCCTCATTGCACGCATCGCCTTCAACCTTTAGATGTCGGTGTCTATGGGCCGTTTAAAAGTTATTGTGCGACAGCTCAAGATAATTGGATGCGCAATAATCCTGGTAAAACCATGTCCATCTACGAGCTTCCAGGGATCGTTAAACATGCTTGACTTCTAGCAGCAACTCCCAACAACATAGTTAATGCTTTCAAGAAGACTGGAATATGTCCACTCAACAAGAATATATTCAAGGATGAAGACTTTGCGCAATGTTACGTAACTGATCGCCCTTTAATTGAAAGTCGAGAACTACCTAATTCAACGCATCGGACCGTCGAGGAAAACGAACCTCAGCCAGGGCCCTCCAACGTTCATAACGCAGGACAATCGTCTCTAACTGAAGTCGTTGAACATCCCATTGTTGACCTTCACGGAAAGAAAACGGTTGATAATACAGTAATCTTTTCACCTGAAGCAGTCCGACCACTGCCAAAGGCACCACCAAGACAGGGGAATTCCAAGCGTCGTATTAGAAAATCAGCTGTTTTGACTGACACGCCGGAGAAAAATGCTTTAGCCGAAGAGCAGTCGAAAAAAAGAAAAAAAGAGAATGAAAATTCACAGAATAAAATCAACGGAAAAGGAAAAGGAAAGGGTGAAGGTTTAGAAAAACGTAAGGTTCAAGGAAAGGGTAAGGCCCAAGCTAAGCGAAAGGTTCTTCAAAAAAATACTGAGAGTGATAATGAGGAAGACAGCTTGGAATATTATTGTATTGTTTGTTGTGATGCATATTCCAAATCACAGTCCGGAGAAACGTGGATCCAGTGTCTGCTGTGCAAAAACTGGGCTCATTCAAAATGTATTAAAAACATGAGCAAGGCATCATATGTTTGCCCAAACTGTGATTCTGATGAGTCGTGTGATGATTTTTTGTAATTTTGTATGTTTGTCAAAGGCTGATTATTTAAAATAAGTTAAGGATTGATAAAGATTTGTCACTCATCTCATTAATATAAGCATGTGGAAGATAAGGCTGATAAATATAGCTTATTTTTGTTGATCTGGTTCGTAATACAGAGTTTTTATGACTGTTGACTTAGTAATAAACAAAGACAATTATCTACCTATTGAACTGTACTGTTTTTTTTTTTTTTTTTTTTTTTTAATATATTTATAAGTATCACTACCTGAACAAGTACAACTTATAAATAAAATTCATGTGTTTAAATCATCAAAAATTGAAACATTCATTCGAAATTGAATTATTACTTCCTAGTAACAACTTACCCCAATGCAGTAACAACTAGCCCCACGAAGGGGTTAGAAGTTCCTTTCCAACTCACCATAAATAAATAACTTTATATGAAAAACCTATGATAATATATCATATATAAGCTTAAAACCACAAAATACAATACATTTAACGATAAGTTAGTCAACAGTCAAAAGAATTGCAAACACTTTTGCCAGTCATTTTTTATGTTTACCCAAAATCGGAACTTTTAGCCCCGGGCTCCCCTACGTATGATATAATTTTTAATTAACTATCAAAAAAAGGAAAATTTGAAACAAGAAAATATCTCAGAATAATTAAAATTTGGAAAAATATATATAATTAATCAAAAAATCCAATATATTTTTTAATTATTTGCTCAGATATTAATCAAAATAAGAATAATATTTATTGAAAAAATGCCATTTCATGTGCTTTATTTAATGTAATTTGGAACATTTATACAGTGGATTAGAACTCATTGAAAAGTTCAAAGAAGACATGCAGATAGATGAATAATTGATTATTTAATTTCATATTTTTAATTTGTAGAAAATAATTATCCATTAATTTGAGAAAGATAATGAATTCAAATGAATTATTCTTCATTACCATTAAATCATTTCATTCAATTACCTCTATTTATATTCAATTATATTATTGTATAATTTATATATATATATATATTCATAAATTATAAATAAAATTATTTTCATCAAATAGGAGGATGATAAATAAATTTTATGATTTGTGTTTTATCTTAAAACATGTATATATATATATATATAGGAAAAGATGATGATAACAATAGTAAAAAAAAGATTATAATAACAATAATATACGCATGAAGTTGGCGGTGGGGTGAGATCCCGAAAACAAAACAAAAAGCATCTAGCAAACCCTTTGACAGCTGTCATCGGCTGTTTATGACAGTCTTTGACAAATATCTTTATAGGTATCGGTTTCTGACGCGCAGAAAATGAACATGCAAACGAAAATTATCAAGATGATTCCCGACGGGAATTGTCTTTTTCGCGCGTTAGCGTATTGTGTATACGGCACTCAAGATCGACACGCAGAGGTGAGACTGAGTATCGTTTCAAATGTAGTGGATAATTGGTCTACATTTGCGGGTTTTATTACAGGTAATGAGTCAAACGGTGCTGTGATTAGGTCACCTGGTGATTACAAATCACATATGAATAAAAATGGAATATACGGGGAAGAAGCAGAATTAGCTGCAGCTGCGGACATTTTTGAGATATGTTTAATCGTGTATCGCGAAAAACAAATTCATCCAAACCGGATCGGATCACAAAATGAACCACAATTCTCGCTACTCTTCACCAGCGACGGAGACAGTGGACACTTTGATGTCTTGCAGAACCAAAATAAAATTCAGATAGTGAGTAATAAGTATGAGAAGTAACAATCAAATAATAGTAAATCTAAATATATCACCAAACAGTCAAAAGGACAGCCAGGATTTACGATGACAATCGAGAAAGGAAGAGTTTCAAGCAGCAGACAAGGCGATGAAGATGGTGGATGGTCGGAAGTATCACAAAAGAAAGAGGAAAATAAAACTGTAAGTGCGAAGAACCAAATGAGATACAGATTAATATCCATCAAATATTCATATAACCAGGTGAGAGGACGACCAGGATTGATGTTGAACACAAGAGAAAGAGGTGTTTTGCGGAGTGAACAGCAACGCAAATATAGAGAAAAAAATAATATAAAGAAGGTGATTTCGGAGAATAACGGGCAGAGCGATAGCGAAAATAATTCAGCAAGTCAAAGAGATAGATCGATATCAATAGAGAAGGAACACCAATTTTCAACCAACGAATGGAAGCTTAGAGTGATGAAAAAAAGAAAAGTAAGCACAGAAGGAATTGAAGTGGACAGCAAGTGCAGACCTGTCATCAAATCAACATGAAGGAATTCGCCTGTCTACTAAACAATGCGTAAGGAAATAGTGAGGCGCAAAGCGCCGAAAAACGAGGTGCGTAGCGCCGAGATGGGGCTGGCGCGCGAAGCGCGCAGGGGCGAAGCCCCTAGTATATATATATATATATATATTTATGAATCATAATTAAAATTATTTTGATTGGATAGGAGGATGATAAATAAATTTATGATTTATGTTTTATTTTGATATATACATATATATATATACACATGTATATACATTATAATTTGTAATTAACTTTTAAACGAAGAAAAATTTAAAAAACAAACTATTCTACATTTATTGAATTTTTTAAAAATAAATATCATTATTCAAAAAATTCTTCATATCTTTTGATTATTTGCTCACATATTGATTAAAAAAAAAAAAATATTCATTGAAAAAATGCCATTTAACGTGCTTATGTATTGTCATTTGAAACATTCATACAATGGATTAGAAGTTATTGAAAAGTTCATAGAAAACATACAGATAGATAAATAATTAATTATTTAATTTCATATTTTAAATCTTTAGAAATTAATTATTCATTAATTCAAGAAACATACTTAATTCAAATGAATTAATTTTCATCATCATTGAATCATTTAATTCAATCACCTCTATTTATATTAAATAATATTATTGTATAATTTATATGTAAATATATTTATAAATTATGAATGAAATTATTTTCATCAAATAGGAGGATGATGAATAAATTTATTTTTTGTGTTTTATCTTGATATATATATATATGTCGGCGCAAGAAGCCGGCAGCCTCACCGCTTGACGCTCCTAACTGTCGTACCGCTTTTGTTTTGATTTAGACCATACGAGTATTGTTATTAAGTTCCGATCTTCGTAATGTAGCAGGGGTGGGTGAGGTACCTAACTCGAATCCTAAAGCTTACCTTGGGGAAGTCGAGAGACGAGAGAGCAGTGATAGTCAGAGGCTCGAGCGTGAAAGACCGAGAGCGTCTCGAAATCCCCACACACCTACCCGCTGCTACATTAGAGTTAGTTTTTGAAGAAGAATAAAAGCAGAGAGAAAAATTAGAAATTATGAGTGACTCTCCCGATCACCTCTATCCCCCATTAATAACTCCGACATATATATGAATATATTATAATTTTTGATTACCTTTAAAAAAAAGAAAAACTTAAAAAAAAAAAAAATATTTCACATTAATTAAATTTTTTGAACATCAATATAATTATTGAAAAAATCCTATTGATTTTTTAATTATTCGCTCACATGTTGATCAAAGTAAAAATATATCATCTTGAAAAAATGCTATTTGATGTGCTCTATGTATTGTAATTTGGAACATTTACACAATGGATCAGAACTTATTGGAAAGTTTGAAGAAAACATACAGATAGGTGAATTATTATTTATTTAATTTCATATTTTTGATTTTTAAAAATTGATTATTCATCAATTTGAGAAAAATAATTTATTCAAAATATTTATTTTTGTTTATTAATAAATCATTTCATTCAACTACCTTCAGTTAAATTTAATTTCATTATTGTCTAATTTATATATATATATATTTACAAATTATAATTGAAATTATTTTTAATAAATATGAGGCTGATGAATAAATTAATGATTTATGTTTTATTCTGATATGTATATATATACATATATATATTCTATAATTTTTAAATAACTTGTAAACAAAGAAAAATTAAAAAAAAAAATAGTCTACATTTATTAAATTTTTGAAAACAAATTTAATTATGAAAAAATTCTATATATTTTTCAATTATTTGCTCACATATTAATCAAAATAAAAATAATATTCATTGAAAAAATGCCATTGAATGTGCTTTGTGTACTGTAATTTGGAACTTTTATACAATGGATTAGATATATATGTTGTGACGTGGATTTTTCTGCACCTCGGTTACTCGGAGCAAATAACCGGGAACTTACCGCGTGCACAATAACTTGGCGTCCACGATGTACCCTGGATCTAAAACAATATCGCGAAATTTGTTGGGCGCCTGGCGTGGTCAACACGCCTCGAAATCGTTAATACGACACACACCGCGACTATATGCTCGGTAGCTCAGTACCGCGGAGAGGGGAGGGGTAAAGTTTGGGTCGAGAGAATTGCAACACAGGTACGCCAACACGTGATGTGGCTTAATTACTATAAAATCCTAATGATATATTTCTCATCAGCGATACAACAAAAACAAAAGAAATAAAAGTAAATAGTACAAAAAAAAATAAAATAAAAAGAATGATAATGCGACCACGCAAGTCGTCTTTCGCGATCCCAAACACAATGTAGCTAGTATCTAAACTAAATAAGAAAGGTAGAAGTACTCCAAATAAAAATAAAAATAGAAAAATAATAACAACAAAAAAAAGGTGAATAAATCTAAGAGACCTCTACGGCCTACGTGCGCTAGTCGCCGTCTTAACAATATCCTACTTCCTAAAAACCAAAAACAAAATCGGGCTCGACGCGCTGCCCGCGAACGTCCTCTATACAATGGCGCTGATCGCCAACTTAATACTAACTGATAATACAAACAAAAAAAAAGAAGAAAGAAACAAAAAGAATATCAAATAACTAAAAAGAATATTAAATAACTAAAGTGATGCGAGGCTCGTCGCGACACCCGCGATCCTCCTCTAAAAACGCATACGCTTATCCGCACGCACCCGAGCTTCACTTCCTCGGCGACGGCGGGTCGCAGTCGCGAATTCGAATGCTCCCCGTGATTGCTCGCGACCTGTACGATAATCGAAGCTGTGCCGGATGACGTGAATTGACCCCGTGTAACGGACTTCGGTCACACTCAAGCTCGAGACAATAACGTCTCGAGTCAACCCGTGGCTCGACTTGATTTTCTGGATCCCCCGAAATTAACGTTACTCTCTTACGCGCAACTCAGGCTACGGTCACCAAGCAAAAGAATCGGCAAACGAATTTCGAGTACTTTTCGACACGCAAACTAACAAAAGAAAACGGCTACCCTTTTTCGGATCAGCCTTGATTCAATTACCCTCGAAATTCGATCGCGAGAATGTTAACAACGCTTACCGCTCCACATCCACGCGACGAAGGGTCCAACTCCCTCGTGACGATGGCTGTCCATCATTCCTCGCGATCACCACTTCTATACTATAACGCAAACCCAAAGAAAAGCCTGACCTAACGCAACTTCGCCACGTGACTACTGTCTTAGTTGGTCGCCAGAACTCGAGTGATCTCGGATGGTCGCAACGCCGATCTCGTCGCGCTAATTTTTTTTTGTGACGTCATCACCCTAAGAATGCGCAACAATCGATCGGTCATCGATTTTTGGGGATTGCGCAACTTGCCGCGCACCTGTCGTCTCTACGCGGCGCAGAACTTAAGGCTAGATCGCGATGTCGTCTCCCGCGCAGCTCTACGTAGTCTTGGGGTTGGGCGGGGTGGTGCTCCCTCGTCGCTCGCTGGTGCCTCGCGGTTGCCTTGGTTGGGCGTAAGCGGGGTGAGCGGGGAGGCTGCGGCGCGCCGGCCGCCAGCGGGAATCGCGTCCGCCTTGGATTCCCTCGCTGCAGGGATCTGCGTTGCCTCCCCCTCCGCAGCCTCGGTGTCCTTCCCGCAAGATCGTCGTGATTTCGCCTTGCCTCGAAAGATGTTCGGTATTGGAGTTGGTCACTGGAGGGTAGCCGGTGCACTCGAAAAAAAAATTAAAAACAAAAGCCTGAAATATCTGGGTCGCAATGCTCTATTTCGTCCCTTTCGAAGCTCGGGTGCGTGACTCCAGTTCTGGCGCTCTCTGAAATTATTCCGCGACTCGATTTTCTAGACCCTTATCCCGGGATCTCGCCCAGGGTTCAGGGAGTCTTTTGTAACGGGCAGGCCTAACCGAACTGCCACGTTACAACTCCCCCCCCCCTAGACGGATCGTGGGGTGCCAGAGCGCCAGCGCTGCATCCCGCGAGCCGAACTTCGCGAGGTGACCGCAAGCTCGAAGTACTCACACGCTACTGTGCGGTACTCACCGAGAATCCCTTCCCAAGAGGACGATAAAACAACAAAAAAAAACAAAAAAAAGATTTTCTCCCGTGTCCTCTGGGATCCTTCGCGAGCTCCACTGATCCCCTTCCTCACGCCATGGTTGTCTCGGGGAGCTTTCTACTTCGACACTGGATCTGAAACTATTCTCAAAACCCGCCACCTGGGATCTATGAAAGAAAGCGGACGCCATTCATGTTCGGGGCTAAGAATTTATTATAATAAGAAAAAAAAAGAAGAAAGAAAAATTACAAGAAAAAAAGAAAGAGAAAGAGAAGAAAGAAGAAAAAAAAATCTTGGCGGTTGTTGGCTTAGCCGCGCCGCCCCGGCCGGCCTCGATCGCGGCCCCGGCCGGTGGCGGACGCGAGGATCCGCTGACGGAGGGCTTCGATTTCGCTACTCGCAATCGCAATCGGGGGGGGGAGTGCTGGGGCTTCCCTCGCGACAGAGGGGTTCGATGGGGTGACGTCCCTCGCGACAGGGGGGGTCGGCGGGGTGGCTCCCCACGCAAATCCGGGGGGTGGTGGCACCCACCTCGCGAGCAAGGAGGGGATCGCGGCCATCTCCCTCGCTACGGGGGTCGCTGGAACTTCCGCCGGTGGCCAGCAAGGGGGTCCCCTACCGGACCTGCTGGGCTGGTCGTGGCAGTCGGGGCAGGTGGGCTTAATATACCCTGGCCACCCACACCTGCGGCAGAAGACCCCCAACTCCTTGGCGCAGTCCCGGTAGTTGTGGAACTGCCACCAGCAGTTCCAGCACCCCCCTGTTGGCAGCCACTGCCGCCAGGTCTCCGGTGCCGGCCGCTCTGGGTGCCATCCGATAGAGGCGGGTGGTCGCGGGGTCCGTTCCCACGCCAACAGATCTCGGATGGCCCTCACCTCGTCCTCTTGCCTCGCTACCGCTCCGCCAACTAAGGGGAAGAGTTAGTTAGGATCGTAGTTATCGTCTGTTACCCCTTTCCTCTCCCCGAGAAGCCTAATTCCCCCTCACGGTTCCTCCCCGTTTCTATGCGTACTTGCCTCAGACTCCACGTACCGCTTCAAATCCTTTATGTGGTGTCTACCACGACCCCCTCCGTCGCTATCCTCTAATTCGTAGACGACGGGCGAAATTACCTGCGCAACGCGAAATGGACCGGCAAACTTGGGGGCTAGCTTCGCAGCGACCTGTTGGGTGGCCGAGGACAGAACTCGGTTTCGCTTCCATACCCATTCCCCTACTTCGAAACGGATATCCCGATGCCCTTGGTTATAATAGCGTGCCTGTCGCTCGTGGGCCTCCTCGAGATGTTTCGTCACTAGGTCACGCAGCTCACCTAATTTCGCCATTCGGTCCCCCCATACTTCGGGACGGGGAACGGGGATTTCCGCGGGACCTTCCGCGAGTCGTCGCAACTGCATCCGTGGTTTGGGATCGCGACCCAAGTTTAAAAACGCGGGACTGACTCTCAGTGAGCTATGCACAGCGGTATTATACGCAAATCGAAATTCGTGAAGATGCACGTCCCAGTCCCGGTGATCTGCCTCGATGTAGGCCACGATCATGGTTTTTAATACGCGATTCACCCTCTCCACGGGGTTTGCTTGCGCGTGGTACGGCGGTACTTTCGCGTGGGTAATATGGTACGTAGCGCACAGTTCGTCGACGGCCTTATTCGCGAATTCCGTGCCGTTATCCGTCAGGAGCACCTCCGGGGTACCCCATCGGGACAGCACGAGATCTTCTAGCGCGGCAAGGATGTTTTTCGCGTTTGATTTTCGCAACGGCGCTACCTCCACCCACCGGGTAAACAGATCTTCAAAAACCAACAAATACTCGAACCCGGCGCGACTTCGGGGAAAGGGACCCATGACGTCCGCCGCAACCACAGTCCATGGCGTGTCGACGACCCGTCGACCCATAAGGCCCGCTGGTGGCACCTGCTGTACCTTACACTCCTGGCAACGCTCGCACGCTCGGACCATCAAAACTATATCGCGATACATTCCGGGCCAGTAGTAGTCGGCCCTCGCTCGCGCGTAGGTCTTCTCGACGCCAAGATGCCCTGCCTGGGGGTCCTCGTGGACTTCCGCAAAAATCCGCGATCGCTGCTCCCTCGGGAGCACCAATTTCCACGGCGCCAAGTCCGCTAGTATTGGCTCGACTAAGGGGTCCGCCCGGAGATGGTAGAGACGCCCCTCGACCACCGACCAAGTTCGGAACTTGTGAGGGTAGTCCAGGACGTCCTTAACGCGATGTTGGTACCAGGGATCGACTACGACTTCCCAGACGGCCTTACGCTCCGTCCCTGGCTTGCCGTCACCAGCCACGTCGAGGGCGGCTAGCTGTTCCGTCCCCTCGTTTTCGCCCTCGTACATTCGCGATAGCGCATCGGGCACATGGTGCATCGCCCCCTTTCGATGTTTGATCTCGCAATCGTACTCGAGTAAGTCGAGCGCCCACCTAGCCAACCGACCCGTCGGATTTCGCAATTCCCGCAACCACTTTAAACTCGCGTGGTCGGTTATTACCGTGAAGTGATATCCTTCTAGGTATGCTCTAAACTTTTTAACGGCCCAAATCACCGCGAGACATTCCTGCTCGGTTGTGGAATACTTCCGTTCCGCATCCGACATTGTCCGACTCGCGTACGCGATCACACGCTCAATACCGCCAATGGTCTGTGTCAAGACTGCGCCAATGCCAAAGCTACTCGCATCGGTCTGTACTGCGAACTCGTGCTCAAAATCGGGACACGTTAAAACTGGAGCCGACGTTAACGCGGCTTTTATGCGTTTGAACGCCGCTTCCTGCTCGCTACCCCAGTCCCATCTCTTATCCTTACGCAATAGCCGGGTAAGGGGTTCCGCCACGCTCGCGAACTCGGGGATGAATTTTCGATACCACGACGCCATACCCAAAAATCGCCTCAATTGCCGCAGGTTTCTCGGCGCGGGATATTCGAGAATCGGTTCCACCTTGTCGGCATCGACCTGTAGGCCGTCCTGGTTCACCTTGAACCCTAGATACCGAACTTCGCTACGACAAAACTCACACTTTTCCGGGTTGATGGTAAGCCCGGCCAACACTATCCGTTCGATAACGCGGGATAGCCATTTTAAGTGCGAACGAAAATCGGTGGTCACTACAATAATGTCGTCGAGATACGCGAAGGCATGCGGCTCCATCTCGGGAGTAATTAATTTGTCTATTAACCGTTGAAAGGTGGCCGGGGCTCCGGTAAGCCCGTATGGCATCCGCACAAACTGAAATAATCCGCGACCGGGGACCGTAAACGCCGTTATTTCGCGACTCTCGGGTGTCAAGGGAATCTGGTGGTAAGCTTGACTCAAGTCTATAGTCGAGATGTACTTGGCCGACCGCAATTTATCCAAGATACCGTTCATAAACGGGATCGGATACGCATCTTTTTTCGAAACGCTATTGACTTTTCTAAAATCCAAACAAAACCGGTATTTCCCGTTTGGCTTCTTGACCATCACGATTGGCGTCGACCACGAACTTTGGGAGGGTTCGATCACTCCATCCGCGAGCATACGGTCTACCTCCTCGTTAATAGCTTCCTGCACTTTCGGGGATACGAGGTAGTACCGCTGTTTAATCGGGGCGCTTCCCTGCACGTCTATTTTGTGCTCCGCGAGATGAGTGAGACCCAAGTCTCCCGAGACTTTCGGTAATTCCTTCGCTAAGAATTCCCGTAGTTCGCGATTCTCGGTATCCCCTAGCTCTACGATACCGCTGCAACTTGACACCTCGGTATCGGGGATCGGGTGACCCTCCTCAAATTTTCCCTCGTATTCCGGAATAGTCGCGATTCTCCATGATTCGCGCGCGCCGTCAATCGAAAAGCCAAATTTGCGCACGAAATCCATTCCCAGAACGCAATCTCCAACTAAGGTGGGGATAATCCGCAACGAAAACTTATGCGCGACACCCAGCAACGTTATCGGCAGCTCTACTTCCCCGGTTATTGATTCTACCGATCCATTCGCCAATACGACACTCGAACAGCTGGGTGATTTTACCGGTCGCCCGTACTCTAGCGCAATTTGGTGTCCGATCGTACCGAGAAATGTTCGCGATGAGCCGGTGTCTAACAACGCCCTGACCCATGTGCCCCCGATACACACCCGCAAAAACCAGCGTTGACCGAACTCCATGGTCTGCATCGGAAAACACGTCGCGATTTCCCCTTCGACGCCACGCAATGCCGTGGTGTCTTCCACTCGGGGCGCCGCGCCGACACTTAGCGAGGCTGCCCTCCCTGGTTTCCCGAACACCGCGGACAATTCGTCGAATAGACGCCGTCGTACCCGCAATGGTAGCAAAAGGTTCGCAAGGGGTCCGGACAGCGACTGAATCGGTGACCGGGACGATGACAATTCATGCATAGCTTTTTGTCCCACACCTTGTCGCCACGAAATTGTTCGGCCCGGGACACGCTAGGGGCCGGCTGGTTAACCGAGGGGGTCGCTCCCCTCCTTGGTCCTCGCGGGGGTAACTTTGGCGAGGTCGGCCTCGTTGAAGCCGGGCTTCCGCCACTTGGCTGTGCGCCGCTAGACTTACCCCTCTGGGTCGCCACCGCCATAGCCTTCAGCAATTTCTCCTCGAGCCCTTTCACCTGGGCCGCGAGTAGCTTCTCGATCGTCTGCGCTACGGTTGGCTCAATCCCTGCTTCTGTAATTGCGGCTAATCCATGTTCGCCTCGAGTCGCCGCGGTTTTGGTCCGGCACGCTAATTCGCTAATAAAGGACTCTTTCGGCGTGGGCGGGGGGCGGTATTCGCGAGATAATGCGAGGTTTCTTTCCCGCTCCGTGGCGAGATAGATCAATTCGCCCCACGTCCGAATTTCCCTTCGACGGAGGACTTCGCGAATTTCGGGACGCATGTTCTTAAAAGCCAGGTCTAATTGCTGTTCCATAGTGTACGGACGCGGCATCCGTCTCAACAACCCTCGAACACAGGAAAGATATTCTGTAACTGACTCTACTGGTCCCTGAGTTCGTGACCTAGCCTGGTCCTCTACGCGACTTCCGACTGTCCCGTCCCCGAACCACAAACGTAATGCCGCGCGAAACTCATCGTACGTGACCCAGCTGTCCCGTTCGCAACGCAACCATTCCAAGGCTACGCCCGAGAAGATCATCGTGAGCGAACTCAACACTTCGTTCTCGCTCAATTCCGACAAACTACGCCACTCTTCCAACCGCGTCAAGAAATCCTCGACACTCGGCTCGCCAATCCCAGAGAACTTGAGGTTCCACCCTCGCAGGGCCCTCGGGATGTCACGTATTGTTTCCCGGGTACGCGATTCGATATTTGAATCCCGGGTACAGGTCGGCCGGGCAGCGGTCGCCATACCGCGAGGAATTGTTGCGGGATCGACCGGTAACGACCGGAATTCGACCCCCGAAGCTGGTGGCCCCGCGACTAGCCGGGTAGAATCCACGATGGGTTCCTCGAGCCCGTGTCGGTGCCCCTGGATCGGGGAGGCCTCCCCCCAGTGCCCCTGGGCTCCGCTAGTCATTGAAAACGGAATCGAATGGAAGGGTATTCGCGTCGGAACCTGGTACGCGGTCGGTCGCGAGGTGCTACCATACACCGCCGAGGTGGTGATAGCCGCCGAGGCGACGGCTACGCTCACCACCGTACTCGTCGTCGCTACCGTGGTTAGCCGGGTCGCGATGGTAATATTCACGGGCTCTAACAGCCGCGAATCGCTAGCCCTTCGGGGCTGTTCCCGCATCGGTTCCGTGATGGTCGCTAATTCGGCCAATCCCGCGAAGACATCCTCGTCCTCTGGTTCCCAGGTGACCGATAAATCCCCGCGCTCACGCAAGAGGTGTCGTACGTACCGGTCACGACGCACCAGTAGGTCACCGGTGGAATTTACCCTCGCGGTCACTAATGCCAACTCGAGCTCATCGCTCGTCATCTCGTACAACCATGCGCCAACGGTTACTTCCGCCATGTTGAATTTACCCGCGAAATTGAAGAGCAGGAATAAAGGTAAAAGCACGCAAAAGAAAAGAGAAGCGATGAAAGTGAAAGCACGCACAACCACTATTCGCACCGAAAGACAAAAGCCGTAGGTAGAGTCTGAGCGCAAGCAATGATACCCAGTATGGATACTTCCGCAAAACTTGTTGAATTAATTCGCTATTTTCCACCAGCACCAACAGAACGTGAGAGAGATGTTTCCTCGTATTGGTGTAATCACCTCTATTACCTTAGCGATATCAAAATTGCGAATAAAAGCGACAACAAAAGAAATACCGTAAACAAAATAAAACAGAACAACAACAAAAAAAAAGACAAAAGACGGGCTGGAAGAAAAAAAAATATGTTGTCGCATCAGCAACAAAACCAAAAAAAAAAATTTTTCCAACCGCGATGCTGAACTCCGTCTTTGAAACACACAAAAAAAAAAACAAAAACAAAAAAAAATATTTCGAAATCGCAGAAAACAAAAGAAAACAAAAGAAAACCAAAAAGGGAGCAGAAATCCAAAAGCGATAACAAAAGAAAATAAAATGACACAAGCAAGAGATTGGCGGTAAAAGCAGGCGATCTTATCCCTAGTATTAGAAATATACGGTGTGAATATACACGGGGTACTTTTTCGCCACCCGGTATATTCGTCAAATCGTAGCCTGAGTCGTAAGTCGCAAGTTTCGGTGTTATTCGCCACCCTTTGTATCCAATTTTATTCTTATCCTTTGTATTCAAAATTGTCTCGCTGTACTGCAAACGTCAACACGCTTAACCGAAGTGTCACGCGACCTCTCTCGCCCGTAATCTCCGACCGCTGTTTTCGTTACGCGAGCGCTATCCGTTACTAATTCGAAATTTCCAAAGCGCGCAACGCTACTTTCTTTCTCGGAAATTTACAGCGGAAATTTCGCGAAGGCCCCACGTTGGGCGCCAATTTGTGACGTGGATTTTTCTGCACCTCGGTTACTCGGAGCAAATAACCGGGAACTTACCGCGTGCACAATAACTTGGCGTCCACGATGTACCCTGGATCTAAAACAATATCGCGAAATTTGTTGGGCGCCTGGCGTGGTCAACACGCCTCGAAATCGTTAATACGACACACACCGCGACTATATGCTCGGTAGCTCAGTACCGCGGAGAGGGGAGGGGTAAAGTTTGGGTCGAGAGAATTGCAACACAGGTACGCCAACACGTGATGTGGCTTAATTACTATAAAATCCTAATGATATATTTCTCATCAGCGATACAACAAAAACAAAAGAAATAAAAGTAAATAGTACAAAAAAAAATAAAATAAAAAGAATGATAATGCGACCACGCAAGTCGTCTTTCGCGATCCCAAACACAATGTAGCTAGTATCTAAACTAAATAAGAAAGGTAGAAGTACTCCAAATAAAAATAAAAATAGAAAAATAATAACAACAAAAAAAAGGTGAATAAATCTAAGAGACCTCTACGGCCTACGTGCGCTAGTCGCCGTCTTAACAATATCCTACTTCCTAAAAACCAAAAACAAAATCGGGCTCGACGCGCTGCCCGCGAACGTCCTCTATACAATGGCGCTGATCGCCAACTTAATACTAACTGATAATACAAACAAAAAAAAAGAAGAAAGAAACAAAAAGAATATCAAATAACTAAAAAGAATATTAAATAACTAAAGTGATGCGAGGCTCGTCGCGACACCCGCGATCCTCCTCTAAAAACGCATACGCTTATCCGCACGCACCCGAGCTTCACTTCCTCGGCGACGGCGGGTCGCAGTCGCGAATTCGAATGCTCCCCGTGATTGCTCGCGACCTGTACGATAATCGAAGCTGTGCCGGATGACGTGAATTGACCCCGTGTAACGGACTTCGGTCACACTCAAGCTCGAGACAATAACGTCTCGAGTCAACCCGTGGCTCGACTTGATTTTCTGGATCCCCCGAAATTAACGTTACTCTCTTACGCGCAACTCAGGCTACGGTCACCAAGCAAAAGAATCGGCAAACGAATTTCGAGTACTTTTCGACACGCAAACTAACAAAAGAAAACGGCTACCCTTTTTCGGATCAGCCTTGATTCAATTACCCTCGAAATTCGATCGCGAGAATGTTAACAACGCTTACCGCTCCACATCCACGCGACGAAGGGTCCAACTCCCTCGTGACGATGGCTGTCCATCATTCCTCGCGATCACCACTTCTATACTATAACGCAAACCCAAAGAAAAGCCTGACCTAACGCAACTTCGCCACGTGACTACTGTCTTAGTTGGTCGCCAGAACTCGAGTGATCTCGGATGGTCGCAACGCCGATCTCGTCGCGCTAATTTTTTTTTGTGACGTCATCACCCTAAGAATGCGCAACAATCGATCGGTCATCGATTTTTGGGGATTGCGCAACTTGCCGCGCACCTGTCGTCTCTACGCGGCGCAGAACTTAAGGCTAGATCGCGATGTCGTCTCCCGCGCAGCTCTACGTAGTCTTGGGGTTGCGCGGGGTGGTGCTCCCTCGTCGCTCGCTGGTGCCTCGCGGTTGCCTTGGTTGGGCGTAAGCGGGGTGAGCGGGGAGGCTGCGGCGCGCCGGCCGCCAGCGGGAATCGCGTCCGCCTTGGATTCCCTCGCTGCAGGGATCTGCGTTGCCTCCCCCTCCGCAGCCTCGGTGTCCTTCCCGCAAGATCGTCGTGATTTCGCCTTGCCTCGAAAGATGTTCGGTATTGGAGTTGGTCACTGGAGGGTAGCCGGTGCACTCGAAAAAAAAATTAAAAACAAAAGCCTGAAATATCTGGGTCGCAATGCTCTATTTCGTCCCTTTCGAAGCTCGGGTGCGTGACTCCAGTTCTGGCGCTCTCTGAAATTATTCCGCGACTCGATTTTCTAGACCCTTATCCCGGGATCTCGCCCAGGGTTCAGGGAGTCTTTTGTAACGGGCAGGCCTAACCGAACTGCCACGTTACAATGTATATACATATCGAAAAAAAACATACATAAATAAATCTATCTATCATCCTCCCGGTGACTGAAAATAATTTTAATTATGATTTATGAATATGTATATAAATTTTACAATCATATAATCGAATATGAATGAAGGTAATGAAATCAAATAATTAATTGAAAAAAAACAAGTAATTTAAATAAATTATTTTTCTTGAATTAATGCATAATTAATTTTTAAAAATCAAAAATATGAAATTGAATAATCAATTATCATATATATATATATATATATATTTGTATATATTTGTATATAAATTGAAAACATACAGACAGATGAACATTTAATCGTTCAATTTCATATTTTTAATTTTTGAAAATTATTTATATATTCATTTGAGAAAAATAATTTATTTGAATGAATTATTTTTTTCCATCATTGACTTATTTAATTTAATTACCTCTATTATTATTCAATTATATTGATGTATAATTTATGTAGATGTTTATAAATTATCATTAAATTTATTTTTATCGAATGGGAGTATGATCAATGTATTTATTATTCATGTTCTATTTTGATATATATAAATATATATGTACATATATATATATATATATATATATATATATATATATATATATATATTATAATTTTCAATGAACTTCCAAAAAAGGGAAAATTCAAAAAAAAAAAAAAATATTTCACAATAATCAAATTTTTTGAAAATAAAAATAATTATCAAAAAAATTCTATGCATATTTTAATTATTTGCTCACATATTATTCAAAATGAAAATGGAATTCGTTGAAAAAATGCCATTTAACGTGCTTCACGTACTGTAATTTGGAACATTGATAAAATGGATTGGAACTCATAGGAAAGTTCGAAGGAAACATACAGATGGATAGAAAATTAGTCATTTGATTTCACATTTTTAATTTCAAAAAATTAATTATTTATTATTTTATGAAAAATAATTTATCTAAATTATTTTTTTTTTTTTCATTATTGAATCATTTAATTTAATTACCTCCATTTATATTCAATTATATTGACGTATAATTTATATGTATGTTTATAAATTTCAATTAAAATATATTTTTATTGTAGAGGAGAATGTTAAATCAATTTATCATTTATGTTTTATTTCGATATATATATATATATATATACATGTATAATATATATATATATATATATCATAATTTTTAATTAACTTTGAGGAAGAGAAAATTGAAGAAAAAAAAATATCTTACATAAATTGAATTTGTTAAAAATAAATATAATTATTGAGAAAATCCTATTTATTTTTCAATTATTTGCTCACAATGGAATTGAAATAAAAATATTATTCATTGAACAAATGCCATTCGATGTGCTTTATGTATTGTAAATTGGCACATTTATACGATGGATTGGAACCTATCAAATAGTTCGAAGAAAACATATAGATAGATGAATATTCAATTATTGTATATCATATTTCTGATTTTGAAAAATTATTGATTCATTAATTTGAGGAATATAATTCATTTGAATTTATTATTTTTTTTTGTTAACAAATTATTTGATTA
This sequence comes from Neodiprion pinetum, assembly GCF_021155775.2. Lineage (NCBI taxonomy): Eukaryota > Metazoa > Arthropoda > Insecta > Hymenoptera > Diprionidae > Neodiprion > Neodiprion pinetum. The sequence goes on from NC_060234.1 coordinate 15,568,906, forward strand.
ATTCACCTCTATTTATATTTAATTATATTGATGTATAATTTATATATATATATTTATAAATTATAATGAAAATTATTTCTATTAAATAGGAGGATAATGAAGAAATTCATTATTTATGTTTCATTTCGATATATATATGTATATATGTATATTTTATATATATATATGTCGGAGTTATTGATGGGGGATAGAGGTGATCGGGAGAGTCACTCATAATTTTTAATTTTTCTCTCTGCTTTTATTCTTCTTCAAACACTAACACTAATGTAGCAGCGGGTAGGTGTGTGGGGATTTCGAGACGCTCTCGGTCCTTCACGCTCGAGCCTCTGACTATCACTGCTCTCTCGTCTCTCGACTTCCCCAAGGTAAACTTTAGGATTCGAGTTAGGTACCTTACCCACCCCTGCTACATTACGAAGATCGGAACTTAATAACAATACTCGTGTGGTCTAAAAAAAAAAAAGCGGTACGACAGTTACGAGCGTCAAGCGGTGAGGCTGCCGGCTTCTTGCGCCGACACGGCCGTCCTGACTGTCACACGACCTCGTGTGGTATCAGTTCAACTCATTTTCCATCTGGAAACTTGTAGGATTAGTTCAACTGCTCGGTCTCCCTGACCATAACGAACGTAAAAGTAATTCTAATGGACTACACATATTATTTTTTTTTTTTTTTTTTTTTTTATTTTCAAGGCATACTTCGCCATCCCTGTAGCTAACAATCGCCTCTGCGATTCGATCAACCATGTGATCAATATACAACTCGCTATCTATGTAGCTACCAATCGCCCATGCGATTCGATCAACCATATGATCAATATACAACTCGCTATCTATGTAGCTACCAATCGCCCATGCGATTCGATCAACCATATGATCATGTCTCCCATCGCTCGCCGTTGCGTCACGCCGTCTCCGTCCACATTAGTGGGGTAGGGTTTTTATGACTTGTGACTAATAAGCAAAGCGAATGGGTATCAACTATTTGTGTATCTTAGCTTGATCACTTCCGCCGACATCGGCACTTTCTGACTGTGTTTCCACACTTTGTTCTTCTGAACATGGATTAAGCTCATTAGGAACGTCGCAGTCGGGCATAAGTCGCAAGCGCTCATGTGCGTACTTGTAGGTTCTGTTACTGTCTAAGGTTTTTAAACAATATCTGTCACCGGCTAACACATCGGTGATTTTGAAGGGTCCTTTGAATTTTGGGTCTAGCTTTGTTTGATTTCGTTTATGATTTTCGAGTAGCACAAAATCGCCAACAGCAAACCTTGAAACTTTCGCCTTGGTATTATCAAATCTCTCTTTTTCTTTTTGAGCATTCCATTCGATAGACCTCGCTGCCTGCTCTCTAATCTCAGAAAAGCGAACTTCCTCAGTATCGTCACTCAGGGTCATTAACCCAAGCGGTCTGGCAACTCTACCTATCATCAGTTCTAAAGGACTAGCTTTAGTAACGCGGGATGTTGTACAATTCAGGGCTAGTTGGACGTCATCTAATGCTTGCTGCCAAGTTCTCTCTTTGCTAGTCTCGACGCATGTAAGCATGTCATTTATGGTGCTCATGAAGCGTTCGACTTGCCCGTTGGCGCGACAAGTGCCCGTTGCTATCAGGTGAAGGGCTATGTTATGAGAGTTGCAGAAATCCTTAAAATCTTTACTCGCGAAACATCTGCCCTGATCCACAATCACCCGAGTCGGGGCGCCGAACAGTGCAACCGCGGATTTAAGGGCTTTGATAGCACTAGCAGCATCGATACGCACGGTATGAAAAAGGAGAGCAAATTTTGTGAAAGCATCGATGACCACAAAAGCGTATTCTTTGACGGTGTTTTTCCCACTTAGTTTTTCCGTCGCGTCTATGTGTACGGTGTGCCACGCAATGGCGGCTTTCGGAATTGGGTGAAGTTCTGCTTGTACCTTGCCCGAGTGAGATTTGGATACTCTACAAGTGATACAATTTTCGACAAATTTTCGGACGTATTTAGTCATATTCGGGAACCAGTAATGTTGAAAAACTTTGTCCAGAGACTTTTGCCAACCCAAGTGCATGAGGGACTCGTGGACATGATTTATCACTGACCATTGTAATGCTCTAGGTACTATTGGTAAAAATTTGCTGCGACCATTTCGCTGGACTTTACGGTAAAGCACGCCCTCTCTAATTTCGTAAGTCTTAGCCGTATTTGGATCGAGTTCTTCATTTTCTAGTTTAGAGATGAGGTCACAGATACTATCAGCACGCTGTTGTTCAGCTAAGAGCCAATTGTGAGAGATTTCGTTAAAATTAATCTGTTTTTGTGGTATTTTATCAAAAACTGTTTGTACTGGTAAGGGGTTGCGCGAGAAGAAATCGACGTGTGACATACGCTTACCCTCGCGATGAATGACATCAAAAGTGAATGTTTGGAGGAATGCCCACCATCTGTGTGCACGTGGAGTTAAATCCATCTTCGTACGTGACGCTTTAACGGAATTACAATCGGTGACGACGGTAAACTCTCTTCCGTGTAGGAAGTGACGAAAATGTTTGATGCCGTTTACCGCAGCCAGAGTTTCGAGTTCATAAGAGTGATAATGAGATTCTGCACTCGTCGTTCTTTTACTATAATACGCGACAACGCGAGGTTTGCCTTCAACTTTTTGCATTAGAATCGCACCATAACCATCCGAACTCGCGTCCGTGTGCAACTCAATGGGAAAGTTTGGATCAAATATCATTAGTACCGGAGCTTTAGTCAAGTGTGAGATTATTTTTTGTCGGATTTCTTCGTATCGTGGCTTCCACTCGACTTTGCCTTTACCTGACGTTGGCCGATAGAGTGTGCTGGTCAATTGAGAAAAACGCGGTATGAATTGACGAAAATAGGAGGCAAGACCGATAAACTGCCTTAGTTGAGTAACCGTTTCAGGTGGTGGTAACTGAGTAAGGGCCGTGATTTTGCCGGGGTTTGGCCTTATTTCCCCCGAGGTCACTACATAACCGAGATATTTAACTTTCATTTTCAGAAACGAACATTTCAATAACTTGAGGAGGAATCCAGCCTTAGTAAGTGCTTCTAAAACTGTGCGTAATCGCTGCATACCTTCTGATACTGTTCTTGAAGGGATGATAATATCGTCTAAATAGCAGATCGCGAAAGTATTAGCTAAGTCACCGAGGGCCTTGTTCATCGCGCGTTAAAAAACCGACGGCGCATTTCGTAATCCGAATGGCATAAACAAGTATTCGAATTGGCCATCCGGGGTAACGAAAGATGTGCGCTCTACGGAATCTTGGTGTATAGGGATTTGATGAAATCCGGAGGCCATGTCTAGGGTTGTAAAATAGTTCGCACCTGTTAACCTCTGTATTTGGTCGGCTATAAGTGGCAGTGGGTATCTATCAGGTACCGTATTACTATTCAGTTCGCGAAAGTCAACGCATAATCGGTCCGACCCGTCTTTCTTGCTGACCAAAAGTACCGGGCTAGCGAAAGGCGAACAACTCGGTCTGATGATGCCCGCTGTCAAAAGTTCTTTAACCTTGTCGCGGACGACTTGTCGCTCGTCAGGAGCAAGCCGGTAAGGTCGCCTCTGTACAGTACGATTAGGGTCTATCAGTCGAATTCTCAATTCGCCCGTAGTCACCTTAGCTGTAGGTGTACCCCCTATAAATGATTGGTGGAGTTCTTTCAAAATATCCAGAAGTTCGAGTTTTTCTTTGTTCAGGATATCGGTATCGACGTGTTGTAAGCCCGCAATGTTTGAAACTACTTGGCAAGTATTAGCAATTTTTTTTCGTTTCAGAAGAAATGCATCGGATGAAATTTCGACTGCAAAACCCAATGCGAGCAAGTCCCGACCAATCAAAATATTACTGGATAAATAGAAATCTGGTAGTACGTGGAATGTCAGCTCGACCGCGTACCCGTCGATAACAACCTCAGAAGTCAATTGATACGTACTGTTTATATTCGTTTTTCCGATTCCTAGTAAGGTTACCAGAGCTTGCTTTCGCCTCCCTGAGAACTTATTTGATACCGTTTCCGCGATTAGAGAGCACTCAGCACCGGAATCAAAAAAAAATGGAAACGACTCACCGGATTGTGTCAGCTGGGCAGATACGGGTTTGATATGGCATGTTTCGACACGACGTAGCGTCTGGGATGAGCTACCGCTTGCGCTGAGATTAGTACAGCGTGGGGCGATGTGCCCAACTTCGCCGCATTTGAAGCAAGTGACCGTAGACTTCCTCCTTGGCGCGTATCCCTTCGTGTCGTTGACTTCCTGCGACCTCCCCGGATGTGGGCTTTGATTTTTTTTGTTGCGACACTCCCTGACCCTGTGTCCAATCTTCCCACACGCGAAGCACTTCAGGGGTGTATTCATCCTAGGTCGCTTGGCTTCGGTAGGCCCATTTACCGGAATTTTTTCAGGTACGTCGGCATCCCTCCGTTTCCTATATGCAAATGCCATGAGCTCCTGTTGCATCTTCTGACGCGTTCCCAACTCACTAGTGAAAGCTAGCCGTTGTAATTGTGGCTCGATTTTCATACAATGAGCCATTACGATGGACACTGCGATTTCCTCAACAGGCATCGACTGCCAACGGGACATTAGCGTCGTCATAATCCTACCCGCATAAGCTGCTAAACACTCCCCTTCTTTTGGGCGGCTCTTACTGATACGGACGAGCGTAGCGGTCGGCGTTTTCACCGTATCATAACGTGCGAGAAAAATTTCTCTTAATTGTGACCAGGTTATACCGGGATAACTCATTTGCGAAATCCAGGCGGCCGCGGATCCTTTTAATGCCCGACTCATCGCCATAACGAGTGCGCTGCCTTGTAATGGTTGTTCCTCCATACACAGGTCAGCCGTTATACACCAAGCTCGAGCGTCAGTACCCTCCGAATCTGGGTTGAATTCGGGTAGTATAATCTTGGAATGTGGTGGCGGTGCGGGAGTCCTCAAAGTTCTTATTAACTCTAGCATATTACGGTTTTGCATTTCCAAAAGTGCCTTCCAATGTTGTTCGTCTCTCTCTTCATTTCTCTCTACCTGGTTGCGTCCGATTAGAGGTGGCTGTGGGGATCCCACTTCTGATGTCGGAGTTATTGATGGGGGATAGAGGTGATCGGGAGAGTCACTCATAATTTCTAATTTTTCTCTCTGCTTTTATTCTTCTTCAAACACTAACACTAATGTAGCAGCGGGTAGGTGTGTCGGGATTTCGAGACGCTCTCGGTCCTTCACGCTCGAGCCTCTGACTATCACTGCTCTCTCGTCTCTCGACTTCCCCAAGGTAAACTTTAGGATTCGAGTTAGGTACCTTACCCACCCCTGCTACATTACGAAGATCGGAACTTAATAACAATACTCGTGTGGTCTAAATCAAAACAAAAGCGGTACGACAGTTACGAGCGTCAAGCGGTGAGGCTGCCGGCTTCTTGCGCCGACATATATATACATGTATAATGTAAGTTTTAAATAACTTTTGAACTAACGAAAATTTGAGAAAAAAAAAAAATATTTCAGATTAATTAAATTTTTTTTAAGTAAATACATTGATTAAAAAAATTCTATATGATTTTGAATTATCTGCTTACATAATAATCAAAATAAAAATATGATTCATTGAAAAAATGTCATTGAATGTACTTTATGTATTGTAATTCGGAACATTTATACGATGGATTAGAACTCATTGAAAAGTCAAAAAAAAACATACAGATAGATGAATAATTAATTATTTCATTTCATATTTTTTATTTTCAAAAATTAATTATCCATTAATTTGAGAAAAATGATTTATTAGAATTAGTTTTTTTTTTATTCAATTATTTGATTTAATCATCTCGATTTATATTTAATTATATCAATGTATAATTTATATATACTAGGGGCTTCGCCCCTGCGCGCTTCGCGCGCCAATCCCATCTGGGCGCTACGCGCCTCGGGCACTCGGCGCTGCGCGCCTCACTATTTCTTTACGCATTGTCTAGTCGGTTGTTTCCGATCAACCCGACATTGTTATTGTCTCCCTATGCAGGTCTGCTCAGATTATTTTCGTAAACGAATCCACTCACATGTACAAAACTCCCGATGTCATGCAACCCCAATTGCATTCGGCGACTTATTTTACTATAGTTATTATTTTCAGATTTTTTTACGTATATCTACGTATAGAGATATGGAGTCTACTGCGTCTGGTTTATAAGTACAAATAATTGATATCAATCCTTTGTTTTTCCAAATAAATTTATTTAACATTTTTCACTTTAAATTTAGTTCCAAGTTGACTTCGAATCTCATTGATTGATGAAAAATTTCGATCTTCGCTTTCGCTCGTCTGAGCTCAGAGTAGATTCAATTGTTTATTTGCGAGTTTCCCCAGAAACTCCTTTCGCCCAAGTCAGTTCCCGTTCTCGTGAGGAAGAATCGAACATTTCTTTAGAGCTCTTTAGAACTATTCATGAGGTTTATGAGGATTGGTTGATAAAACAAACCTTTTTTTCTTCATCAGCTCCCATCTTGGTTATTAATGCAGAAGCTACGGCTGATCAAGTTCTTAAAGATTTTTGTACTTTCTTGACATGCGTAGGTTAACCTATACTGACTTTATGAAGGAATAAACCTAATTAAGTGAAAGACAAAAAAAAAAAAATGGGTGCGTGTACTTATGTACGCGCGTGAGAAGTTATACTTCTTTGGCATCATTAAAAAATACACAACATGTCAAAATCTTCTGTCACACAATGATAAAGAAAAGAAGTATGTAATAAAAAACAATAAAACAAATAACGGATGTCTTACATTATATTTAAATAATCTATTAAATTTTTGTCACGAACTTTTTATTAAATGTTCTATTAAATTTATTTCTTTATTTTGTAAATATTAAAAAACCAATAATAAATATTCAACATTGATAATTTAATAATATTTAGTATTAATTATATTAAATAATGATATTTTAATTTATATCAATAAATAATACGTACGGATAACTAACCTCAATTATATTGGAGCACTTGAAAAAGTATTTTAGCACAATTTTTTCACTAATATTCACAAATAGTAAATAATATTAATCCAAATATTCAATTTAAATCACAACTGAATATATTTTATTGCCACATATATAATTCGCACTTGTATGAAAATAAAACACGTGTTGTGACTGTAAAAACTAAAACCATGTGGATAAATATTTAGCTTTTTTTCGAGACTTAATGAATTCGGTTGAGTGGGCAACTTCATCCTGTTAATTTTGTGTTACAGTGATGCGCGCGCATCCTGAAATTTCACTCTCATCAGTTTTTCATAACGCGCCTAAAGAAGTATAACTTCAAAAAGTAAAATAGATTTTCTATATTGGAATAACACAAAGATTACATGAAACTGTGTTTCAAAAATTGCTTTTCTGCAATCATTATTTTGTACAGCTGGTCTCCATTTTGTAGGTTCGATGCAGGGTGACGCCTTATTAGTCGAAATCGGGTTTCGGTCAGTTTGATTTACTGCGTTGTACCTAACGCTTAGTCGGAATCGGGTTTCGGTCAACTTGATCTTCTGCGTTGTACCTAACAATCGCCCCGAGCGTTGCTCTGTAATTTAGAGAGAATGATTTTAAGATAGGCTTGATTTTTTACGGAATTAGAATTGAATTATTTTTCATTAATTAACAAACTTTTCAAAGAGCTTACATTCGTTGTCATCAAGGCGGAGCAAGATGCGGGCACAGTTCCTTGAACCGTTAAGATCCCATTGCGCGGACCGATGTTGAGCCGTGAATACGTACTTTCTTTGGTCCGCGCAATGGGATCTTAACGGTCCAAGAAGCTTCGCCCATCTTGCTTTGCCTGAATGGTAACGAATGTAAGTTCTTTGAAAAGTTTCTTAATTAATGAGAAATAATTCAATTCTATTTCGAAAGACCCGTAAAAGGATAAGCCTATCTTAAAAATCATTCTCTCTTAATTATAGAGCAACGCTTGGGGCGATTATTGGGTACAACGCAGAAAATCAAGTTGACCGAAACCCGATTCCGACTAAGCGTTAGGTACAACGCAGAAAATCAAACTGACCGAAACCCGATTTCGACTAATAAAGCGTCGCCCCGCCTCGAAACTACAAAATGGAGACCAGTTGCACAAAATAATAATTGCAGGAAAGCAAATTTTGAAACACAATCTCTTCTTCTTTTACGGGTCTTTCAAAATAGAATTGAATTATTTCTCAATAGTTAATAAACTTTTTAAAAAGGTTACATTTGTTGCTATCAAGGCGGAGCAAGATGGGCGCAGCTCCTTGGACCGTTGATATTCCATTGTGCGGACTGATGTTGAGCCGTGAATACGGAGCCCTGGTCACGTACCTCCTTCGGGCTCTCAGTCAGTTACCATTTTTCTTTGAACGATGTAGGGTTGTTGGACACATTATCGACCAATATTTGGAAGGGCTCTTGAGGGAATTGAAGAGTTGTGCAATTGTGGGGTTGATTAGTCGAGGAGTTGAGGAGTTGGGGAGTATAGGATAGGCCCCGGCCGGCGTGCGTACCGGCCGGAGAACAACAACAAACTGATGTCTTCAATATTCGAAGTTGTTTGTTTTGTATTGGTCTTTTGTTTTTCCATGAGTTTTGTTTCTTTCTAGAAACTTCTTCTCTTGAATCGAGTTTTGTGTCGGATAGGCTTCACATATAGATATATAGAGTCTACTGTGTCTGGTTTATAATGTACAAATAATTGATATCAATCCTTTTTTCTTTTCAAATAAACTTATTTTACATTTTTTACTTTAAATTGAATTCGAAGTTGACCTCTTTCGTTTTTGGGACTTCGGGATGTTTTTGCTGCTGAATGATGAATTTTTTATCATTTTCTTTACATTTCCTTGTATAATTTTCATTTACCATACGTAGACGGACCACTCTTCGTCGTCCGTCTCAAGCAACAGCTCCTCCTCTGCTGCTTCTGCTGCTGTGCACAGCAGATCATCTAATCCGTCATCTTGTTTTGGTAAAATAGGCGTTAAATTATTTGCTTAGGGATTCATACGTGTTTGACTGTATTTTCAAATGTCGATATTTTTTTCTTTTTTTGAGAAATGATTGTATATAAGTAATTATTTTTCCATTTCTTATGGCTAGCTGTAGAATTCACTGGTAATGATTCTCAAAAAGCGTCCAGCTCTTGGTTTGCCCAGTTGAATTTGGATTTACATACTATTATATTATATCGATATGCTTCACTTGGTATTTTCTCGCTCGACTGCTGCAAAACCTCGTCGCTGTCCTGTTTCGAGAATGTTCATTAATTTTATCATACTGCTTACTTTGCTATTTATTCATTCATATTTCCAATGATATACTTACTTTGTTCGGCATGTTTGATTTAATTTATCTGTTTACAAAACAAAATATCACTAAACTGGGCAGCGCTCACCTTTTCTTATTTTTTCGCTTCTTTTTGTTAGCTACGGTGTTTCATTTGAACTGTCAAATGTCGGAATATAATTATTTGTAATTAATTTTGTTGTTGCATGTATAGATATAATAGATATGTACTTATATATTTCTTTTATTTATCTAGAAATTAAATATGGTATGAATATCGTAGAAATATTTGCAATTTTACATCAATAAATTTGTACTTTTATCATTTTTTTATTTCTGATAATTTACATTTTTTTCTCACCTTCAACTCAGTCAATACATCCTTATATCTTTTTTCTAATCTTACTATTTGTTTCCTAATTTCATAGGCTAACTTTTATTTTCTCACAAGTTTCTATTTCATTGCATGCGTTTCGGCTTTTTCAGCAAATGACCGACACGTGTGAATTTACATCTGAATAATCACAAAATAGGAAAATACTTAGTGAAAGTAATTTATGTATTTGAACATCCAATTACAAATCACGATTGTTTAAATTTCCATACGTTGTGCTTTATTTCCTCTTTATCGTTTTATGCTGCTACCTATTTTTGCATCTTCTTGCTCCTCTAGGCTTTTCTTTCTCTTTTCTCTGTTGTCCATTTTTTCAGAAATTTTTATATTCTTGCTGGTTTTCCTTTCATTGCTGATTCTGTATTCCTTTCATTTGTATTCTCTCCTCCTTTTTCTTTCACTTTCGCTTCTTTTCTCCTCTATACAGTACTTTTTTTTCCTTCTTCGTATGAGGTCACGGTGGAGTCAGTAGAGGGGGTCAACCCCTCGGCCTCTCGAACTCCTATCACCTCCTGTGCATTTTTCTTTTAAGTTCATCCATGTTTATTTGTTCATTTGTGGCCTTGATGTATATACATTATGCAGTATTTATTCAATAATTTTCTTGTACACAATGTTCTTTATTGCATTTTCATTTTTTTCCAGTTGAATTTTTGAACCTTTCTTCGACTTGCATCGTGACAATGCAACGTAGAGTTGACCATGTCCAAAGATTGGTCGGTCAATGAATATTCCCACGTGGTCAAAACTTTGTCCTTGTGATTTATTTATAGTTATTGCAAATGCCAACCTGACTGGAAACTGTCCCCTATGGAGGATAAATGGCATATCTGTGTCTCCCCGCGTATCTAATTTAATTCTTAGTATTTCTACTATTTGCCCTTTTCGCTCTCCGATTAGAAGTTCACCAATCAAAATTCTAGAGTGAATTTCTCTTACAACTAACCGTGTTCCATTGCATAATCCATCTGATATTGAAAAATTTCGCAACGACATCACAATTGCTCCGACTTTCAGCTGTAGATTGTGTGGTGGTAAACCTGATGGCGTTAATCCATTTAAATACTCTATCGGATATCGCAGAGTAGCTTCTTCGTCAAGTGCTGCATCCGCAGTATCAATTTCTTGTAATGTTGCGTAATCTATGCTTCTTGATTCGAATATATTGCCATCCATTCTGCGTAGTATCTCTGTATTTAACTGATTAACTTTGACATTCAATGGAGCTAAGATGGCTCTGTTTGTTAAATCATCAAGTGGCAAATTTTTTGGATATAAATCGTCTATTAAATTGTTGCTTTGTATTTCTTTCTCTGGTACGAACAACTCCACTTCTCCATCACCTATATTATGTAACCACTCTGAAAACTTTGCGGCATCCTCCTTTGCTTGCATATTTTTTTTGAAGCCTCAGTTTTCGAATATACTCCAAAGTGTAGAGTATTTAAGTGTTTCCTCTATCATTTGTTGTTTACCTCCTCGTCTCACAATTGGTAAAACTTGTCTGAAGTCTCCACCTAGTATTATAGTCTTCCCACCAAACGGTGATGCATCTTCCATTGTATCTTTTAACGTTCTGTCGATCAATTTTGAAGCATTTTTCGGTATCATCGAACATTCATCCCATATAAATACATCTACATATACTTTGTATTTTTTTTTTTCATCGTTGCATTTGTGAAAATTGTTCCTTCCTTTTGCAGTGTCAATGGTAATGCAAATGTTTTGTGCGCAGTTGTTCCATACGGTAGTAAGATGGCTGCTATACCTGTCCAAGCAACACATGCAACATTTTTTTTTCAGATTTCAACATGTAGTACAACGCGTTGTATAAAAATTTTTTTCCTGTTCCTCCTGATCCATCGATGTAAAAGCATTTTTCTTGTTTTCTATCAGTACTTTTGTCTTTCATAATATTATCAAAAATTTGTGTATAAATTATTTTCTGATCGTTGTTTAATTGCTCCACCAGTTCATTGCCTTTCTTTGCGAAGGTTTCTATATTTTCCACTGTTATTTCTTCTGCTTCATTTTCGAAAATTATCTCCGGTATTGGTAAGTAAAAATCTGCACATGATCTTGCCTCAGCTCTGAGAAGATGCTCAATTGTACATAGTGCTCTATTTTCATGCTGATCCACGAAGTCTTCAGATGGTGCTTTCTTGTAAATATTCCATAAATCTATCGCGTTCGATGGCATTTTACCGATTAAATACCACACAAAAAAATGACGTAACCGTTTCGGCATAAGTATTGAAACAGCTTCGTCGAATATTTTGAAAGCTTCGTCATTTGTCGCAGTTAAACCCATATCCACTGCAGCATCTCTAAATGTATTCCATTCCTTCTCGTTTACAGTGCGTAAATCTATAAAACTCCCTGCATTTGTCGCATGTCCAAGAATTAGTTTGAGGTGAAATCTTTCTGAATCCCTTGGTAAAACATTTGTCATTCTACTAACTACTTTACATGCATATTTTCTTTTTTTCCACGATTTTGTTGCTTCTTGAAACGAAAAGTAATCTGGCGTGTTCGTGTAAGTTATATTTCTTGCCATTTCATCTAGGCTGTTCAATTCAAACCATGCAATAAGATGGGTTCTCGACTTTTTTTCATTTGTAGCGGCTTCGACTTCTCTACCTTCCTCAAACGTTGCGTATTGCTGCCCCGGTAGGTGTACAGGTAAGCGTGTGACTGCATGACTTCGTCCATGCATTGGCAGTTCTAGTATACGCCAAGCTGCTTCCATCGGTCCTACGTAACGCGAATCTAAATAATCCTGTATTTTGTTGATTATTGGCTGACCATCACTCTCGCTGTTTGAATCAGTTATCTGTACTCTTGCACGATCATGTCCCTTGTGGATGTACTTAAATACATACTTAATAGCCATGATTGACGCACAATATTCTACGTGCATGTGGCAATCGTACTTTGCAAGTAGGTATGGATTGTGAGACACAACCATGCTGTTGTCTACTTGGATATTTCTTCCTTCCACGCGATTGCGGTAATAGTTTATGTCTGTATTTTTTCGTCTGCGATACTTTGGAAAACCGCCACCGCTTATATCAGTGTTTTCCACTAAGTCTTTCGGAAATTTCTTTGAGCATGACTTCGTTACCGAATTTCAGCATGGTATTTTGGATGTGTGAGGGCCGTATAGCATGTGTGATGTGACAGATTGATATAGTTGTTAATGTATCCGTTTGTCTGGTATTTCTGCAGATATAAAACTGTCAATTGCTTCTGGAGTCAAAAGTTTGTCATTGATATTTAAGATAAATAGTATGTGAGCATGCGGTAAGCCTCTTTTCTGAAATTCAACTGTGTATACGTATCCTTCAATCTTTCCAAATACTGAACCGCTTTCGATTTCCTTTAGTGCCTGTTGTAGCCGCATGTTGAATATTCGACAAGCTATTGTTGGAATGTCGTTTACAGTGGTACCTGTAGGAAAATCTTTTAATACCGTACATATTTCCGGCCACTCAGGATTGCATGCCATTGTGATGAATAAATCCGGTCGTCCAACTTTCCTTGTTATTGCCATTGCATCTTGGTACTGCTGTTGCATATGTCGCATGCTGCCGGAATATGATGATGGTAAAATCATTTGGTTCCCAAGTCTTGTTCGATCCGAAGTATTCGCTTCGCTATTTGATATGTGATCAGTCATTCCCTTGTAACATTCTACACGCGATTGCTTCTGATTATTTCTCAAAAACAATAAACGCTGCGATTCGATTGTGAGATATGCGTGAATCACATAGTGTTGTGTCATTCGTCCGCTCCGCAACAACCGATTCTGTGCTTCGCCTCGATGTAAGGCCAATTGATGTCCATAGTATTAAACAGGAGAGATTTTCTTGTTTGTTCCTACGTGTTTCATATCATAGCTCCATCCTAAATCACCGCTCGGAAATAGTAATGGAAAAGTCATTGGATCAACGTGATGGGAATATTTCGGCACATGTCCAACTGCACGGTCTTGTTTTGGAAATACTTGTACTTCTATATTTTCAGATACTGCCCCGTCATCTGAAACGATCAGAGCTGCTAGCTCACCACAAGTTGGCGCATTGTACCGCCGTCTATCGTCTTCCTTGAGTGCTATAAAGTTTAATCTCACCAGGCTTTCTCCCTTAACAAATCGCTCGTACGTTGTTTTAAAATTTGCTGCATAAAGATTGATATCTATTATCAGTCTACTAATAATTTCTAACAGATCTGCTCTTCTTGCGACATTTTCTCTCAGCGCTAGCTGAGTTTGTACGTCGTAGATGTAAATTTGTCCATATCTCGGTCGGTTATTGTTTGCGGTCTCTAAACTTGTATATATTTTGTAACTCACATCCCCGATTATTTTCATCACATATGGTCCTGAATTCCCCAGATCTGCCACGGTACAATTAAATGATGCAAACGCAAACGCGTCATTATATGATCGTATATGTTGTCCGCAGTGTCTTGATACTTCGTCATTCCCTTCTCGCAGACGTTGAAGTACATCCGGATATTCCGTTAATGGTGGTAATGTTATTTTTCCTCCATGACAGCAATTATTTGCCACCCTTCCTGTTTCATATTTCAACCTTTCTGCATTGCAATGTTTACATTTTACGTTCATTTCACCCATGTGTAGTTGTTCTACAGTTTTAAAAGTGCCTTTTTCAATATCTCCGTTGTAACGATGCTCAGCAATGATTGATTCACTGTTCATTGCTTCCACTCGTTCTCTGTTTCTGTCTAATTCCAACCTGTCTCTGCTATCTTCTATTGTTTGGCTGAATACAGACAGTTCCTTCTTCATCGATTTCAACGTATCACTGTTACTTAATATTTCATCACAAACATGAATTTCCGTTACGTTATTCTTGCTTATAAGTCGTCGACACACTTTTTCTTTTTTTTATCAATCTAAGCTTCCATTCGTTGGTTGAAAATTGGTGTTCCTTCTCTATTGATATCGATCTATCTCCTTGACTTGCTGAATTATTTTTGCTACCGCTCTGCCCGTTATTCTCCAAAATCACCTTCTTTATATTATTTTTTTCTCTATATTTGTGTTGCTGTTCACTCCGTAAAACACCTCTTTCTTTTGTGGTTAACATAGATCCTGGTCGTCCTCTTGCCTGGTTATAGGAATATTTTTTTATTATTATTCTCCGGCTTAGTTGGTTATTCGCACTTACAATTTTATTTTCCATTTTCTCTTGTGATTCGTCCGACCATCCACCGTCTCCATCGCCTTGTCTGCTGGTTGAAACTCCTCCTTTCTGTTCGTTGGTTGGAAAGCCAGTATGATATTTTTTGTTCGCTTCCCTATATTTTCGCTGCTGTTCCCGTCGTCTAATTTTTCGCTCTTCTATGTCCATCATATTGGTTGGTCATCCTCTTGATTTATTTTCCAAATCAATCATCACAATCGATTCTTCTAATTCTTTAACACCCTTCGTTGAATTATTTTTACTACAAAAATAGCTTGTCGAATATTCAACATGCGGCTACAACAGGCACTAAAGGAAATCGAAAGCGGTCCAGTATTTGGAAAGATTGAAGGATACGTATACACAGTTGAATTTCAGAAGAGAGGCTTACCGCATGCTCACATACTATTTATCTTAAATATCAATGACAAACTTTTGACTCCAGAAGCAATTGACAGTTTTATATCTGCAGAAATACCAGAAAAACGAATACATTAACAACTATATCAATCTGTCACATCACACATGCTACACGGCCCTTACACATCCAAAATACCATGCTGGAATTAGACAATGCGTAAGGAAATAGTGAGGCGCGAAGCGCCGAACAACGAGGCGCATAGCGCCGAGATGGGGTTGGCGCGCGAAGCGCGCAGGGGCGAAGCCCCTAGTATTCAAAATAAAAATATTATTCATTGAAAAATGCCATTCAATGTGCTTTATGTATTGTAATTTGGAACATTCATACAACGGATCAGAACTTATTGAAAAATATAAAGAAAACATACAGATAGATGAATAATTAATTATTTGATTTCATATTTTCGATTTTCAAAGATTAATCATTCATTAATATTGTAGTTGTGGGAGAGTTTTGGGAATACTTGGAACAGAGCGTGGGAGGTAACGAATGACTGAGACAATATTTGAGACTATACTAGTAGTGCTGTATTTATGGTACAAGGCTCTGGTGTCGACTGACTGACCACGTCGTCGACGCTCGCTCGCGCTCGGTACTTGCACACATACACACATCAGGTTCAATCACACATACACAATACAATGTTAACACGCCCTCTAGATTGAGACTGTATTACAAACAAAAAAAAAAATTTTTTTGAAACCGAAATATAATTTTGTTACACTATTCATTCATCACTTTTAGAAAATTCATTTTATTAGATTTTTACTTTCACTAATCCTGCATCTTGTACAAATTTATTTAATTTATTACAATCATTTGATTTTGTTAATGAATCAGCTATCATGTCTTTGCCTGAAATATGTTTCACACTTACATGGTTCATTTCAATTCTTTCTTTTATAAAATTGTATTTCACCATAATATGTTTTGTTGCATGACTAAAATTAGCATCATTACTACAGTCTACAGCGCCTTTATTATCACATGATATATCAATTGGTACATGTCTTTGTATTGCAAATTCGAATAGCAAATCTTTCAACCATAATGCATCGCTTACACCTCTAGCAATTGATTGAATTTCTGCCTCGGTTGATGATTTTGAAATCGTATGTTGTTTTACAGGTCGCCAACTTATTGCACCCCCTTGAAGTATAAAAATATAGCCTGTGGCAGATACACAATTAATTTTATCAGAAGCGTAACTAGCATGACAATATCCTTTTACTAATACATTTGAATCTCTTTCATAAGTAATTCCCAAATCTGATGTTTTCTTTAAATAACGTGAAATATATTTTAATGCTTCCCAATGTGCCAGAGTATACTTGGTATTATATCTACTTAACAATCCAACAGAGAAACTTAGGTCTGGTCTTGTCGCTTGTGCTAAAAACATTAATGATCCTATTGCATTTTGGTAGGGTATTAATTTCAATTTATCATCTTGTGATGGACTTTGAGGGTTGCTAGGAATAAAAACAGTTCCCACTGCCATAGGTATTGTAGATTCATTACATTCTTCCATGGCATATTTTTCTAGAATTTTAAAAATATAATTACGTTGATGAATCTGAATTTTTCCATCACTTCTAATAATTTGAATACCTAAACATTCCTTAGCATCTCCAAAATCCTTCATTTGAAATTTTACTGACATTCTATTGAGAAATTCTTGCATGTGATCTAATAAATTATAAAATACAAGCATATCATCTACAAATACTGCTACAATGAAAATAATATTTGATTTTATTATATAATAAACGCATGGGTCTTGTCGACACTGTTGCAAGGACATTTCTATAAGACTTTTATGTAATTTCTCATACCATACTCGACTACCTTGTTTCAGTCCATATAAGGCTTTTTTTAATCTACATACTTTATTCTTTGTTTGTGGCGCAATAAATCCTTTTGGCTGCTGTATATAAATTTCATGTTTGAGATCACCATAAAGGAAAGCTGTACTCACGTCTAAATGTCGTATATGCAGATCTAATTTACAAGCTAATGCGATCAAAACTCGAATTGTTGTATATCTTACTACCGGTGAAAAAACCAAATCAAAATCTACCCCTGGTTTTTGCTAAAACCCTTGTGCTACTAATCGTGCTTTATATACAACATCCAAAGTATTAGGATTTTTACACTTGAAAACCCATTTTGATCCGACAATATTCGCATTAGGTGGAGGATCTACTAACTCCCAAGTATCGTGTGATAGTATTGATAAGTATTCTTTTTCCATGGCTTTACGCCACTCAAACGAATCTGGAGCATTTACAGCTTCTTCATACGAACCGGGATATCTGTCAATATAGGTTGAGTAGTGTTAAAGCTTCTTACATAATCTTTGTATTTATTTGTTTTGCCCTTATTGGCTCGAGAGGATCTTCGCAATTCTCGAGTCAAATTGAAAGAAGCACCATCTTCTTGATCAGACTCGATCGGATCATTATTTTGGTCACTATTATTATTAATTTGTAAATTATTGTCATCAACTTTCATTATATCCGATTGAGACTGATCCTGAGTTTCAAAATTTTCTATGGCTATTTCGGGTACTTTTCGAGTTTCAGATAATGTTTTGTTCGAATTTTCAGGTACTGTAGTGTTTTCATAATCTATTGGTAAATTTACGATGTTATTATTTGGATCATCTGTATTTTCATTAAAAGTTACATTTCTACTGGTGAAAGATTTATTTTGTGAAATATTCCAGAAAATATATGTATTTTTGTCTTTACCATAACCTAAAAAGATACATTTAATGGCTTTTTCTTGAAATTTTTTTCTTAGTTGATCAGGTACATGGGAATATGCTTTGCAGCCAAAAATTTTGAGATGCGATAAAACAGGTTTTGTTTGATACCATGCCTCATAAGAAGTTTTATTATTTAAAATTCGCTTAGGAGATCGATTGGACAAATATGCTGCTGTCGCTATTGCATAAGACCAGAAATGTTTGTCCAAACCTGAATCAGACAGCATGCAACGAGCTTTTTCTAAGAGAATTTTATTTGTTCTCTCGGCGCGCCCGTTAGACTGCGGATTATAGGGAACGGTAGTTTGATGTTCAATCCCGAATTTTTGCAAAATTTTTTTTAAATTGACATTTACATACTCTTTCCCATTATCGCTTCTCAATGACTACTTTTTGTCCTGTTTGATTTTGCGTAGAGTTGATAAAATTTTCAAAACAAGTAACTACTTCAGTCTTATTTTTTAAGAGATAAACAAAATTCATTCGAGAGTAGTCATCCACGAAAGTAAGAAAATATTTATGACCCTCGGTTGATAATCTATCACCTTGACAAACGTCAGTGTGTACGAGCTCTAAAATTCTACTTGCTCGTGAATCAGATGCATGATAGGGTTTTCTGACTAACTTGCCATAAATACATGGATCACAGGTTGTAGGTAATTTAGATTTTATTATTTTAATACCGTCAACTGATTGATTAAGCTGATATAGCTGTTGGTAATTTAAATGTGCTAATCTGCGATGCCAAGTATACCCACTGAATATTTGTGAAGATGTTACAAGAGCTACAGGTTTTTCAATAGCTGGTATTTTCTTTAGACTTAAACAATTTAGCATTTTATAAATTCCATTTTTGACTAAAATCGCTTCAAGTATTTTAATATCATTTTTATAGACAACACACATATTATTTTCAATACCTACGCGAGCACCATTTTTATCTAAACAACTAATTGAAATGAAATTCGCAGCTAAATTTTGTACATATAAAACATTTGGTAAATGAACTTTAGAAAATACTGATTTCGACTTTACTATACTATACATCGCCCTCTCCCTCTACTTTCATACGAGCCTTGTCGGCTGATATAACCTCAGTTATTTTGGAGGGACGCAAGTTATATACAGACGCTTTGTTGTTGGTCATGTGTTTCGATGCCGCTGAGTCCATGATCCACTCACGGGTTAGGTTGTCTCCGCTCGCGACGAAACTGACGAAACTGTACATATTCGCTACTTGCTCTGTCTGCTTCTCTTGAAAGTCTACTTCGTCGTCGTTGTCCTCCCGCTGAGATGATACACATACCTTACTGTGCGAGTGTTGTTGTGATGATGGTTTACTGCGACAATCAGCAGCTAGGTGCCCATCTCGATGGCAATGATAACATAACTAACGTTTGAGCCAAGCCTTGTTGTTGTTGTTGTTGTAGGGTTTGGTGCGCCGGTCACCTTTAAACGGTACTCTTGAATACAGACCATGCGCGTCCCCACCACAGCTATTGGATTCCTTGTGTTTGACTTCTTCCAATATTTGAGTCTTGAGTAAATCCGCTGTTATTACCTGTCCAGAGTTGCCGAGCGCCGTTATCATTGGCTTATAGTAATCGGGCAATCCCGCCAACAACGATGCTCCGACCCAATCATACGGTACAAGCATGCCAATGGCGCGAAGCTTATTGGCTGCCGTTATTTCTGTTGAACATAATCTTCCTCGGAGTCACAATCTTCTAGACGAGTATTGCAAAATTCAATAAGCCAATTTACTTTTCTGAGGAGTCCGGTATCCTGAAATGCCTTTTTCAATTTTTCCCATATCGTTTTTGCGTCATCAATTTCTTCGTTGAAATGATGTCGAACACACGGATGTGTGGCAAGAACTATGCGCAATGCGACTTCACTTTTCTTGGTTACATCGGTTTCGAGAACAGTAGGTAGCACAGCTTCTATCACATTCCAGAGTCCAGAAATTTTTAAATATGCTCGCATATCACATATCCAATCTCGGTAATTATCACGACCAGTGAGCTTCGTTGTTGACTGGTGAAGTAAGTGATGCGAATGCAAGGTGGTAGCCATTTTGTTTACCGGTCGACTCGTTCAAACGCCTTGATGACTTGGCCGAGCTTACGGGAACTATGTGTGCGTGAGATATCACTTTCGGCGCCCAAAAAACACGACTCTTTACAACAAGAATTTTTTTAATTCCTGGGCCCATAACCTATTGTAGCTGTGGGAGAGTTTTGAGAATACTTGGAACACAGCGTGGAAGGTAACGAATGACTTGGAGACAATATTTGAGACTATACTACTAGTGTTGTATTCATGGTACAAGGCTCTGGTGTCGATTGACTGACTATGTCGTCGACGCTCGCTCGCGCTCGGTACTTGCATACATACACACATCAGGCTCAATCACACATACACAATATGATGTTAACAATTAATTTAAGAAAAATAATTTATTTGGATTGATTTTTTTTTTTATTATCAAATTATTTCATTCAATAACCTACATTTGTATTCAATTATATTATTGTATAATCTATATATGTATATATATTTATAAATTATAATTAAAATTATTTATTTTTTTTCAATAATCAATTATTTGATTCATCCACCTTTATTTATATTCAATTATAATAATCTATAATTGATATATAAATTCATAAATTATAATTAAAATTATTTTCAGTAAATAGGAGGATGATAAATAAATTTATTATTTATGTTTTATTTTGATATATATATATATATATATATATATATATATATATATATATATATATATTGTAACCAATATTTTTATGAGGTTGAGGGTAAAACGATAGAACGATAATTGGTTACCCTACGGCGCAGTCACTAACCTGAAGAATTAGATAGAGAGAGAGGTAATAAGAGAGAAAGATACGATTGTTGGGCGCCAGACGCACATGCGTCAAGAATAGATAATTAGAGAAAAAGACAAAGGTAAAGGTAAAGGTAATAGGTAAAGATAAGGCCAGGTTCTACGACGGTTTTGCACAGTTTGCTCAGATAGACAAGATAATGGTAGAGGGGTGGAGTCAAATCCAATAAATAAAATAAGAAACAGGTGAAGCAGGAATAATATCAAATATATTAAGCGAGAAGCGATAAGTTTAATGACAAGCAAGTAGCTGAAGAGATTGGGATACAATTACGATAAATGCGATAATTAACAATATTTACAGCCAGAGAAAGGTTGAGCGAAAGGGTTAACAGATAACGGAACGTTTTTCGAATAAGCGGGAAATATGCGCAAGCTCGCGATACTAAAGGTAATGATGAACACGGTTTTAAGACAGATAGGCAGAACCGAAAAGATATACTGTACTTGAATTAAGCGGTAAGCAAATAAATCATAAAATATGAGAAGCGATTATGAACACATGCGAAATACAATAATTGTAATAGTTATCACATTACCAGAATGATCAGAAATAGGCAGACAGGGAATTATGAATTACAAGGTAAATTCAAGCGACAGGTCAAGTAGAAAATTATCATAAGATATAGAGAATAACAGATAATACGTAGCCTCTAGTTTGCGGTAAGTGCGAGAGAAAGAGAGATAATATTCGGTACGATAAAAGGCAATTCAAGATAAGACAAACAATATTCAAGATAATTAATATGCAACGTACGGCAAACCAAATAGACTACGGACAGCTACGATCAGCGATATTAGCGAAGAAAATAATGAAAAAGATGTTATGCGATACGGCACAATACTCCGATGTCAAATGAACGACGAGCGGGACCGCGCAGCGATGTAAGATCGCTCCCGCGGTACACTCGCTAAGATACGATAATCAACGGTAATAGGTAAAGAGACAGATAGAAACTAATCAGAGAAAATATAACAAAATAGCAATGCTCAGTAGCTAAGATAAAAATTGATCCTTCAACGGAACGCGCTGCTAGACAGCGATATTAGACATTCAAATATTCCAGAAGAGAAAGATAATAAGATAAAGCAATAGTCACTACAATGCGTAAGTAATAGTCAATCAGTCGCGAAGTTACTTGCAATAAGACAGAGAAAGGGACAAGATAAGAGATAAGAGAGAATAAGGTACGAGCCCAGGTGGCTCAAGCAGACCAACTGCAAGATAAAGAGAAAAGATACGAGCCCAATTGGCTCAAGCAGACCAACTGCAAGGTAAAGAGAGAAAGAGATAAAGGTAAAGGTACGATACATTGCAAGTAATCTCGTGGCTTCACAAAATAGAAGAGGAACCTAACTTACGTGAAAAAAGATATAGCAGGTATTAGCGAATGCGGTATAATAGCGAGAACTAAGTACAGTGATAGCAGTAATGGCACTAAATATGACGATAGCACGTCGTTGCGATTCAGGAACTGAACGTAGAGTGACGAGGTGAGCGATGATCCTGATTTTCGTCGAGCTGCTGTCACGTGATTCTTCCTCAAATTTGCGGTATTCTAATTGGACCAGCAGGTCGCGTAGGTCTGGTCCACGGGTGGGCGGCGATAATCCCTCGCCGCTTGTTTTTCTTTTCCCTCGACGACGGGTATCGAGGTATTGGGACGTCGGAAGGTGGTTAGAGATGTTTTCCTTCAGCTATGCGGTATCGTTGGTGAGGGGGGGGGGGGGGGTCGTACTGCTCATGTGTTGCGATATTGAGGTGTGCGGCAATAGTACGTCACCGGTCCTTCGGACTTGCGACCGACTGTAACTCACTCCTTGCTTTACTGGTACTCCCCGTTGTAGCTATTTCGTCGGCGCTGCATCCCGGCCCTCGCTCATTGAAGCCCTCATGCCGGAACGATCTGGTGGTGATAGCCCTCTGCCCGGATCCCCACACTAGATCCACCAGATCCACGTGGTCAGCATATCATTAGCCTATTCCACGCCGCAGTCCTTCGATAGGACGGTTCGTGAAGAGAAAACCGTCCTCTATTGGATAGTCAACGACTTAGTAGATGTTAGGGTCGGTTCAGCTCCAGGCTGATAAGTATCGTTGACGGGAGGCTTTGTTGAGTTTTTGACGCACAGCCCTGTACGCCGTCTAACGATGCATCCGAGCGATAGAAGCATTCATTCGTGGTTCGGCTCCTGGCCGATAAGTCTTAAATAGTCGGAGGTACTGTTTGTGCATCACGCACGACCCTGTTCGACAACTAGATAGGCATCCATCGGGAGTGGTTTCAGCGGTATTCGTTCGTCTGTAGTCGGTGGTGGTCGATGTTGAGCTGGTACGTGACCCCTGTCAGGCAGAGTCCTGGTATCTTGACGCGAAGGTCTCGCGGATGGTTCTCGTAGAGCATTACAGAATTAGAAAATAGCATACCATTAGCTTAGTAGAGAGAATTCAACTTAAAGATAATTAGTCGTTCATTTTTAGAGTATTGGCCTCAAACGTGCTTTCGTTATTTTTAGCGATATCTGCACCTAGGGGAATGCGATAATTAAACAAAGTGACGGGGTACGAAATACCACGTCACAATATATATATATATATGTTGTAACGTGGTGTTTCAGAGTCACAAGGGCACACAACCGTTATTATTTTTTAGTTTACGCGTCCTCAGCAGGGTACTTCAACCGAACTCGATACAAAATAGGCAATGACTACTTTTAACTAATTCTTTTTTGTAAATTCTTCATTTCGCGCTTCGGCGCAAGCTAATAAGGTACTTGGACGACAACGATCCCGACCAACGAGGGACCACTAGCTACCGTTTCCAGCTCTCAACGACTTCGCCTACCGACGGTCTAATCAGACTATACTGGCTACCTTGGTGCACCTTTATATACACCTGGGGTAGCATCCACCCGAACCTTCCGTATCGCCTTGACTGCTGGTGAACAGGGAGGATGAAAATCCTCCCGGCGGCCGAGGGCACCGTTTCTCGGAGAGGAACCAGCCGCCTGCTCTATCGGATGCTGTAAGGATGGCGTGAAGGGCAGACCGTAGCCTGCCATCTTCCGACTTACCGGCCTGGTGCCGGACCGACCCCAAACCACTACGTCCAGGTTGATAAAGCCATCGTTCCGAGGATCGACGCTGCCTTCCTATCGGCAAGGACTAATTGTGTGGGTCGTGGTCCACGGTTTGGCCAACCGTCTGACTGCACGACCTCAGGTACAGGAAGCAAGCTACTGCCTGTACAAAAGCCGGTGGAGGTGAACAATAAGGCGTCACTCTCCATCCGGTTACTTTGGCCGAGAGGCACCCTGTGTATGCCTCTGTCAAAGAAGTCCCCGATGATAGGCAGCCTGGACCGTAAACCGAAGCAGCTACAAAATCGTACGAGTTGGTGTAAACGACGAAATCGCGAGCAGCACATTACGCAACATCTAGCGGTAATTTTGGAAAACGTATGACCACGCCGTAACCAATATTTGCCACAGAGGGATGGCCTATTTGCGGTGGGGTTCAACCAATCAATCAAAGAAGGAGAATCACCTAAAGACAACCGCGAGATCGGCGAGCCGAACTACGACCTCCTTCTATTCTACGCTTGACCTGCTGAGCGACAGCTTTGTTTTCCGCATCCTCCCGATTATTCTCTCGACTTAAGCTACCGATCCTTCTTTCTCTCATTCTACCGCTATTGTATCTACCGTTCTTCCATATCCTCTATCGTTGCACTGTCGTTAACTTCTGCCTGTGAATTCAAGTCCTTTCCTTTCTTTCTACTTTCGTTTTATTATTCAAAGTTTGATTTAAATTAGAGTCAGTTTGTGTGCCTGAAGTCACCAGCCAAGGTAAGGCTTCTGCCTTTGAATTGTATCGTTACGAAGTTGCTCATAATTTCTATTCTTTCTTATGGTATTTATTGACTTTGTGTGAATCATGGTCCACGGCTTAAAGTTGCAGTAGGCCGCCGTGTGGCTGCATGATTTCGGTCATTAATATTATATTTATTGTTTCTTGGTTGCATCGTGTGATGCCAGTTTTGTGTGAATCATGGTCCACGGCCTAGAGTTGCAGTAAGCCGCCGTGTGACTGCATGATTTCGGTAATTTATTATTTTCGTATCTGAGCGACCTCATAACTGCCGAATAATTATTTCTTATGTATTTATGATTTTTCTGATTATTTGTGAGTTACCATCAGCTTGCTTCTGTTCTTTCTATCGTATTTTGAGCCCTATTGGCTTTATATTTCATTTCATACTCTTTTGTAATAGTAGTGTGCTTCATATTTCATTTCTGTTATTGCTTATTATATTTTCGTTTATTTTTGTGCCTATTGTATCATATATCGAGTTCCTTGGAGTACAACCGAGCGTAGAATCAGCCCCTAGATATTACTGCACTTTTTCTTTATTGCTAATGGCAATTTTATATTATTTTTGCCTGTTATTCCTTTCTCTGTATTTTGTTAAATTAAGTTCTGCGAATTATTCTTTTGTACTGCGATGTATTAAGTGTATTTCTTTATTTCGCAAACTCTCCGAAATTCTCACTCTCTCATAATTTTGTATTTTGTATTTTCTCAAAAGTTATGTTTAGGAATTCATTATTTAATTCCTCAAGTCCGTAATAATTATGAATTATTGATTTTACCGTTTATGAATAATTCTACCGAAAGCTATCTAGTCGGTCGTTTGCCGACTTTGTAAATTGTTAATGAATGTCAATCTCTCGTACTGGTTATAATTTATGGTAAATTCGTCGTTTTATCTACCGAACTATCGTTACGTTGTTTTCTACCGATCGCAGTAAAGTTCTCTCGTTTCTAATTGACAGAATAATAATTTTCGTAGCGTCATTTGCAACTTGGGTAAGATCACGTCGCCCAGTGACGTGTAGTTTTAAGTAAATTCTTGCATTATATCGCATCTCGCGACCTACGTTCATTTTTCTCTGTTAACTACCGCCTCTCGTTTTAAAGCTACCGTTTACTGCTATTCTACCGAAATTATTGGGAACAACGATTGTTCATTTTAATAACTACCGCTGTGGATACCATTTCATTTGCCTATCTCAACCATGTAAACTTCTCGACAATATATGATCGATTGACCTGTTCATTTTCCTTTTGACGTGAGTTTATTCTTTATTTTGTTATTTTCTCTAATTCTGGAATTACTGCTAGCTGCCTTGAATACCGCCACTCTACCGGGATGTACGCGTACGTACCTGAGCCTAGCCATCCATACAACGGGTTCTCTATTATTTTTTTTTTTCACGTTTTTGTGTTATTTGTATTGATTTGTAGTATTGTTTGAAAATTGACGCCAACGCGTCTGGCGCCCAACCTAATTGATTTTGTTATAGTTTGATATTGTGAATAAGTAGAGAATCGCGCCAAAGTGTCAACGGTAAGTCCTCATCCAAGGGTAACAGAATTTAGCGTCACAATGTATATATATATATGTCGGCGCAAGAAGCCGGCAGCCTCACCGCTTGACGCTCGTAACTGTCGTACTGCTTTTGTTTTGATTTAGACCACACGAGTATTGTTATTAAGTTCCGATCTTTGTAATGTAGAAGGGGTGGGTAAGGTACCTAACTTGAATCCTAAAGTTTACCTTGCGGAAGTCGAGAGACGAGAGAGCAGTGATGGTCAGAGGCTCGAGCGTGAAGGACCGAGAGCGTCTCGAAATCCCCACACATCTACCCGCTGCTACATTGGTGTTAGTTTTTTTTTGAAGAATAAAAGAAGAGAGAAAAATCTGAAATTATAAGTGACTCTCCCGATCACCTCCATCCCCCATCAATAACTCCGATATATACATATATATATATAATTATGATATTTATATATATATAAATATATATATATATATATATATATATATATATTTATATATATATATATATCATACTTTTCAATTAACATCCAAAGAAAAGAAAATTAAAAAAAAAATATATTTTACGGTAATCAAATTTTTTAAAAATAAAAATAATCATTGAAAAAATTCCTATGTATTTTTTAATTATTTGCTCACATATTAATCAAAATAAAAATAATATTTAATAAAAAAATGCCATTCAATGTGCTTTGTGTGATGTAATTTGGAACATTTATACGATGGATTAGAACTTATCGGAAAGTTTGAAGAAAACACACGAATAGATGAATAATTAATCATTTAATTTCATATTTTTGATTTTTAAAAATTCATTATCCATTAATTTAAGAAAAATAATTTATTTAGATTTATTATTTTCTTTTATAATTGAATTATTTTATTTATTTCCCTCCATTTATATTTAATTATATCGATGTATAATTTATATATATATATATATATTCATAAATTATAATTAGAAATATTTTTATCAAATAGGAGTGTTACGTGGGGGTATGAGTGTACTGAACGGTGGTAGTTAATGATTAATTGAATAATCAAGCTCCAACGTAACGACAATGAATAAAAATTAAAACTAAGAAAACACCTACCTTTTGATAAGCCGGTAATTTGTAGAATCGTGTTGCTGTAGTCCTGTACAGGTCTGTGAGGTTTGTTGGAATTGTTGAGGCAGTTTTATAATAATGAAAATGGGAAAAAGGTCGTTCAAAATAAATGGTTTCATATGATTTAACTCGTAAAAAATGAAGTATATTCTGTATGATTTGATGATTGAAATGTCTGATAACAATGAATGGTGATAATGACATAAAAGCCGAAAGTAACAATTTATCAAGCGTTTGAGTTCATATAACGATCCACGCCGACGGACGAATTTATATTCAAATGCAGAGAAGCTGCAGAATCACTAAATTTGACCGTTTGTGGGTTTTGGCAAATTATGTGTCATTCTATTTTGAAGGATGTTATTATTTGGTACCAGGAACATCTACTCTGAACGATGGTTACAACTAGCTGGTCGTGATTATTCGATATTGTATCTCTCTTTTCAGATTATCTTAAATCAGTTATATATCCTGTTGTTAATTCTTGTCTGTTAAATCTTGGAAACAATAAGTATGATTTAATTGGGGGTAGTGAAGCTAGCCACCAATTCTAGACTTGCTTTCAAATGAATATTACAGAAGTGAACTTTGATTGTAAAGGTGAAACAAGAATTCGTTCAATTTCGAAGATTAACACTCGGATTGACTCAGCTTTAGGTGAATCGGTCGACGAGATTGAGAGCCGTCGGATCGTGTCGGTCTGCGTCAGTGGAATTCTGGACCAGGGCCTCACCTCAAGTTCGAAAGAGTTGATGTATCGAACAATGTTGAAAGTCGGTCACTTAGTCTTTGTAGATTTAGAATGATATCCTACTATCGAAAGCTATAGTTGAAAGTGTCAATTTGCTGATTTTGATATACGTTTAAGATGATTCCAAACATTATTCATTTGAAATGATAGTGTAGTTATTAGGCTGATTCAAAAAAAAACGGCTCATTTTTTTTTTTTAAAATCCTCACATAAAAACTTCCGAGAAGGTGTGAAAAGACGCCTGTAAAAAGCAGAGCCCTCAATATTATTATTAAGCGGTCGCGCATCGGGAATTTCTATTTCCCGTTTAAATAACACAGGCATAAATTTTTTTAAATTTCGCAATTTCGTATTTTTGCAACGGCTTATTGAATTAGCGGACCAAAGCATATTTTTGTAGGAAATTTGACGCTCTACAAAAAAAGTCCTTACAAAGTTTTCGATAGTCACACTCCTTCAAAAGTTATTCGAGGTCAAAGTTGAACTTACAAAAAAATTCAATGTTTTTTTTTTTCGATGATACTATGAATCTTTTCTCATTATTTTGTTATAATAGAATAATAGCATTTCCACGTACAAAATGACACACATGTACTATTTTGAAGCGGTACGGTCATGTCGTTGCATGTAACTAAGGGTTCGCGTGGAATAATCACTATAATTAGTAGCGTTAATTAATTGTAGTCGTCTAAAAAAAAAGGAAAAGGGGGGGGGGGGGTATTCATTCTAATATTGAGGTTGGCGGGAGAATAACTCTCTGTGATTAGTGAGACTGGTCAGCCGAACCTTCATATTAGTAGGATCTATAATATAGTTGTCTACTTTTAACGACTGCAACTGCACCAGTGCGTGAGATTTTACCCCGTGTGGCCATAAAATTTAGTTATTATTTGAGGCTACGGTTCGCGGGAGATTAACTCTCTGTGACCAATGAGACTGATCAGCCGACTGGCGTGATTTTTGGTTCACGGGATTTATCTCACGCCCTGGACCAGCGGCGTCGCATATCGTTTGAAGCTTATTCGCAGGTAGGTGTTTCTTCTATCCCGTCGAGACGGTGTTGCCTGCGTACCCCCCGCATAAAGGTGGAGTGGCTGTTGTCGGCGTCCCATTCTTACTACTTCTTGTGCTACGGTGATGGTCTGCTGGGTTATATTCCAGCAACCTTCAATATCGATGTGTTGGACAACGTGGTTAGTCCTTAGCATCCCGCAAATATCTTCATCGTAGATCCCCTGATTCTCTCTGATCTCTAGGTTCTCAAGTAGTTCCAGCGTTTTTAGGCAGCTTCCTCCAATGGTTGGATACATATTATTCAGCTTTAGGACCCTTACATGTTTCAATTGTGCAAGGGGTTCTAAGGACAATTGTCCGCGTATGTTTGTGCACATGCTGATGTGCAGGGAACTTAGTTTGGCCAATCCTTCCCCAATGTATCTGATGAAGTCAGCATCTACCCATCCACATGCTGTTACTGATAGCTCATGCAGTGACTGGAGAGCTGATGCTAGGTGTTGCTCCGCTACTAAAAGGTCTAACTCGATAATATCTCCTCTTTCTTCTCCCTCTGCTAGCTCTGGGTCTTCCCGAGGCGCGTCACTGAGTCCATCGCCGTGGATCCTAAGTGACCTTAATGTATCCTTAGTCTGGCTGTTCTCGGTAAGCGCCATAAATAGTTCTGCGCGTCTTAACTGTAGGCAATTTATAATCACCAGTATTTCTAAATGGTCTTGTAGTTGAATATACTTTGCGATTCCTTCAGCCTTGGCCATATCACAATCCTTCATGTGGAGTTCTTTAATCGATGTTTTGTGTCCTAGTCCCTTTCCAGTTATCTCGTTGTTTTGAAGTATTAGTTTTTTCAAGTTTACATTTTTCAGGATTATATTTTCTATCTCCCAGTCAATAGGTCCCACACATTTTCCAATCTCTAGTTCCCTGAGGCCGTAGAGATGATCACTCACAGATCTTAATGCTCCTCCTCTAATGCTAACTGTCGTTAACTTTAGAATTTCCAGTTTCCGACCCTCCTTCGCTGCCATCGTGATTGCTGTGGATTTTATTTCCGTGATGCCCTCCAGGTCTAAGGATGTTAAGTATTCCCCGCCTCTCTTAATAATCCACACTAGTCCGTCTGAATTGGATATGTGGTTCCACCCATCCTTCCACTCCCAGCTAGTCGGGGTTACAGTTTTAGTGTATGTATGGGAGTTTCTACTTCCAATTCTCCACTGTTTACAAACTCGTTCCATCCTTGCGCGTTCCTTGTACGGCAAATAACGTGCAATTTCGCAGATACATTTAATTGACAGTTGTTTTGCCTCCTTCGGCACGAATCCAGGTAAAGGGTCCTCTACCATACTAAGTGGCCTGCGCCTTTTACATGATGGTAGTGTTCGTAGTTCCTCCCATGGATCCGAAAACTTGATGGTAAGTTTTCTTTTCTTCAGCGTCACCGCTCCCACACCTTTCATGGCCTCCACCGCCTCCTCTGATGTCCTAAAGTCCACGAATGCCGTGTTCTGATAGCCCCTTCCTTTTCGTATGATTATCGATCTCGGTTGGTAGTTTTCGAATATTTTCGCTAGGTCCCGCCTTTTGGTGTAGGTGGCTAGCCCGATTATGAATAATCTCTTCGATGGAGTTTGGTCTGGTTGGCTGGTGCTGGCCATGGTTCCTGTTGATAATTTTGCAAATAGCAACAATATGATTCATAACGAAGAGGGTTGCCGTTTCCAGTGGTCATTGTGTTTTATTCATTAAGTGGGATAATGGGGGAGTATAATTTGGTCCTAGTTCACTTGCGCTTCCTGTTGAGGTAGGTCGCGATGTGTCTCAACCATAGAGGGAGAGCAAATCTCAGTTAATATGGTGTTTTCGTTAATGGTTTTTCGTGCTAGGTCTCGTCGGTTTTTGGAGTCTTGATTAGTTTTTAGCCTTAAGCATGATCTAGTGAGATTCACCATCTCTTTCCTATAGTAAATTCCTACTATGGTTAGTACAATTCCTGCTTGCGCTACATATGAGCCGTAAACTAAGTTGTCATGTTACTTTGATATTTGTTCTTGTTGCTCCATAGCTTCTAGATCCTTTTCAATTTCCAAAAGTGGTTTTCCTTGTTTAGGCCTGCTATTGAAGACGGGTTTTTTGTCTAAGTACTCGAGTAATTTAGTGCTGCTATGTATTACGGGTGATATATTTCTTATGGAGAGAGAGAGAGATTCGGTTGGTACAAATATTATTGTTTTGATAAGTATGTGTCCATTCCCGGTAGTGTTATACTATCTGCTTTAGCCATGCACCCTCCTCTTAACCATAGTATTCCAGTTGGTGATATAGTAATCAAATTGTCTGCAGTGCTTCTACAAATAATTTGGAGAATTTGGGATTCTGCTAATGAATATAGCTGGACTCCT
Source organism: Neodiprion pinetum (assembly GCF_021155775.2). NCBI lineage: Eukaryota > Metazoa > Arthropoda > Insecta > Hymenoptera > Diprionidae > Neodiprion > Neodiprion pinetum. The sequence goes on from NC_060234.1 coordinate 15,600,611, forward strand.
ATTGAGTTTAATCGTACCCAGAAAGGTTCAAAATTTCGGTTTAAATATGTTACAGCTACGTAAATTTTTCTCATTAGGCTTTAGAAGCAATGCGATCTCTTACTTTTCAGATGTAGTAGCTTCTATCAAGGGTAGTTGGGAGAAGCATAAATAGCAATAAGGTGTTTTACTGCATTCGCGTATGTACGTGTCCTCTATAAGGAAGTATGTTCCGTGATTATAACTCAGTCCAATATATTTAGCGCGTGGTTTTATTTGTGCTGACATACTTTCATTCTCAAATATCTGTGGCGCGGGCCATGGTAGCATTTGGTAGAGGTGGTAGGGTTCTTTGTTTACCAGGGTTATTCTTACTAAAATTATTGTCTTTCCTTGATGGTAATCAATCTCTGTAATTGCTATCCTAGTCAACTCTCGAGACGATAGTTGACGGTGTGATATCGGAAGTTCGTGTTTTCCATCTACAGTTGCTATTTCTATAGATATCCTTTACAGCTGTTCTAATTAAGCATGGACTTATGTAAATTTCCTTCTTTCGCCATTTCAATTGCAGCTATTGCCATTTCTACATTTTTGATGCAGCTAGTGAGGGAAGCATCCACCCGTAATACATATTCCCATAGTTCTGAAGTATTTCTTGCGATGTTTACAATTTTTCCTAGATGTCTTACTGATGTAATCATTTCGTTTATTATACCGCTATTTATTAAACGTTTCGAGTTTGTTCGCGGGCTGAATTTCGTCAGAATTTCATACGTACTATGTGAAGTAACATGAAGATTTCGCGCAAGCTCGAATGTTATATTCATTTTAAGAATTTCCTGTCTCTTGGATAGAGCTGCAGGATTCGGTCTCTGGACTCGGAAGGAAGGTGGAGAATGATGACTTGTCGATTATTTGATGAACTCCTGGAAGAGCTTGAACAGTTTGACCGTTTCAACTTGGTTTTCGAGATAGCCTCAGAAGTTGTTTCCTCACCCTCATGTGCAATGGCACGAGTGGAATAAACCCATCGTCACAGGCCGTGTAAACGGTTGAGGGTCAAACTTGATCTGTGTGTGTGAAGCACGCACAGATCGATCGCTATGAGAGGTTGACTCGTGATGCGAAATACTTGTTTTCGGAAAGGAAGTATTTAAATAATAAGTGAATGATTTGTTTCCGTGAGGCGGGATGAGAGACAGGATGTGAAGTTTTGAATTTATTTTCCTTGTGATCTTTAAGAAATTTATGGTAATTTAGGAAGGGATAGTTCTTCCTTATCTACTTTAATAATAATTAGGTTTTCCTACGGCAAGACTGAATATTATTTGCGTGATAGCATGGTGGTCAGAAGGAAGGTATTCGACAATGCTGGATCTTCGTTGACAAGTCGGTTTCGATATTGATAATGATTCGTTTAGTTAGTACCAAGACAGAATATTATTTACGTGATAGCATAGTAGTCGGAAGGACTTGGATAATAGTTCGGCTTACCTATGGCAAGACTGAATATTATTAGCGTGGTAGTCAAATGAAAGGGAATTCTACGCAAACATACCGTAACCTGTATTAAGACATCCAGTCGCAATGACAGAGACTCTCTACAGGTTCAAGTGCCCTACCTATGGGTCAGAGGATTGTGAGACGATCACCGTATCTGAGCTATGAGGTCAGACGCAATGCTGTTCTTCACTCAGACACGCCTCCCTAGTACCTAAGGAGTTTTTATTGAAAACAAATAAAATGGTAATACGTTGAATGCCCTCCTTTGATGGGGAGTGGTGTTTGAGGATTCCTGGAAGGACAACTCCACGTCTCCTGATCGTGGGTCCGTCGATATCTGGCTCCTCGTATACGTGGGATGCTCCGTCAATATAAGCACGGATGGGTCCTCGCGTTGAATGATTCGTCGATCTACCTTAGCGTATGGCTCAATGGATGATAGATAGCTAGATAGCATTTGCGCTCGTCTTTTATACTTTCTTACATTCTATTTTCGCAGTTTTCGGGGATAGAGATTGGTCGTGTCCCCTGAAGAAGGGGCACGGTAAATCGTGCGATTTGGTTGGATTACCGGTATGTGGTGGGGTTATCGAGTGGGTAGTGAGATTTGGGCTTGTCACCACCAAGCACAATATTTGGGGGCACGCGTTGAACTTCAGGCGTCGGTACGCTAGCCAGGCGTCCCGTCTTAATTTATTATATCTAGGTGTTTTTCTGAGTCAGCGTAGATTTCATCTAATTGGCTAGCCACAATATGCGTCTGGTTCTTCAGTAGTTTGGTCAACTTGTTCTGGTTACGATGTAGTTTATCGATTTCCGAATTAAAGTATTCTAGATCTTTTATAGTTAATACTCCAAATAAATAACGACTGGCCGACCCAATTATTCCTAATGGCGGTGTTTTCCGTCGCTTTATAGGGCGACGTAACTGGTCCGAATCTGTCGTTGTGATTCACTCTGTTAGTTCGCCTAAACTGTCCCGTAATGTCCATAACTCATCGTATTTTCTCCCTATTAAAGATTGTTTCACAACGTTCTTGTATTCGTTCATGATTGTCGATGAATTCGTCTTAATGCCCGCATAATATAGCGTTCTCAGATTAGGTACTTTATTTATTAAACCCCTGAAAAAGTCCACGTCAATGGAGGGTAGAAGTCTCCATTCTGCTTCTTCCAGTCTGATGTTATGTAACTTTTCATAGTATATTCCGGGATTGTTGGTAAGTGACGTGACCATGTAGTCCTGCGAGTTCGTTTCCCTCAATGTCCAGAATCCGATAATTGATAAGATGAATTTCCACAACGTATCTGTGGCGGACACCCGCCACCGGCAAGCCGGCGAAAAATCATTAAAATATTTCCTTTCCTCCATTTCTGTCTTCCAACAACTATTGCCCTTTACAGTTAACTTTCGCGTGTCCAGGCCTCGCCGCGCTAGCCGAGGGCCGAGAGTTTGACCGCGCCGGGAATTTCCTGACATGTGGCATTTATGGCGCAACACGACCCTTGGCCTCGACTCGTGGGCGAGCCTGCATTTTCGCCTCATCTGTAACCAGTCTTCGCCGTGCTCTTTGCGCATACGCATCTACCAACTAGCTTCGTCTTTTTCCCTGTTTTCATATTTCTAATATACCATCCCATTCTTGTAACTCGATTTCTCTCATAATAAACAGTTTGTTAATACCATATCACTATCAACCACAATCTCTGGCGTCATCCGTTTCCTAACCTCCCGATAGCACCACAGTATCCATGGTATCCTTCCTCTCTATTTCCTCAAAAATCAACGTTCATTACTCCCAGTTCATATTAGTAGTCCTGTTAGTCAGTCCACGTTCCGTTCTGTCAGTAAGCCAATTCCAGTTTGCCTACATGTTTAACGAATCTTTCACCGTTGTTACCTTCTAATACTACATTATCATTTTCCAAGACTTTAACAATTCTATGTGGACCCTGGTATCGCTTGCTAAATTTTCCCTTTCTGGCTTCTATTTGTACGCGTACCATGTCTCCTGCCTTGCCTTTGAACGGATGTACTGTCCGATCGTAATACATTTTCGACCTCTCCTTCGCCTGCACTAAGTTGGTCGCAGCCAAGGCCTGCATTTCGCTTAATCTAATCATTAGGTCTTCAAGATACGAGTTATACGTTAAACGGTTTTCATCAATATCAAACGAAGTTGGACAGCGCGCTGTTCTTCCGAAAACTAGCTTATACGGTGTGAAGTTTGTGGCTTCAGGAACTGCCGTATTGTATGAAAACATAGCAAATTGAACCAGTCCATCCCAATCGTCAAACTCATCAATATAATGTTTAATGTATTCTGTTAGAACTATATGACTACGTTCTAAAGCGCCATTTGATTGCGGTCGATAACTGGAAGTGGTAATATGTTTTATTTTGAAAAGTTTAGCTAATTCTTGTAATAGCTTATTTACGAAACTTGTTCCTCGATCTGTTAGAATGGTTTTAGGCGATCCAAATTGCAAAATCAGATATTTTACCATTGCGTGAGCCACAGTTTCAGCTCTTATATCAGGAATAGGCACAGCAATACAAAATTTCGTCAAATTATCCTGCATAGTTAAAATATGTTTATTGCCACTAGGGGTCTGCGGAAGTGGACCTACTGTGTCTAGCAAAATTTTCTGAAACGGCTCAGATGGAGTGTCCGTTATTAGCATTCGCACTCTAGTCTTTACGCGAACTAGCTTTTGTTCTTGACAGCTTTCGCATCTTCGAATGAAATTATTGATATCCTCTCTTATTCGTGGCCAATAAAATCTTTCGCGGATTCTTCGATATGTTTTGGTCACGCCTTTGTGTCCTCCCATTAGTCCACTATGCATTTCCGAAATTATGTCCAGTCGTATTTCTGATGGTGGTATCTCGGTTATACCTGAACAGATGGTAATGCGTATGTCTTCATCCTCAAAAATCTCTATTATTAAATTCGAGATATCTATTGATAGTTCGTCAGTCATATCCCCTAATTCTGAAATTCTGAATGTTTTTAATTTCAAATCTAATAAAGTCGTTTTCAAATTTCCCAAGGCTACCTTGACGTTATGTAATTCAATTTTGTCAGTGTTTTCGTTTAACTACGAGGCTAAATATGCTATATTTTCCCGTTTTTGTGATAATGACTTGGCCTAATTTTGGTTTTGCGTCATGACGATCGTCTGCATTTAGTAATGCTAAATCGTTTAATAATCTGCTGACTGGTGTAGAAAATTCTGAATCTATTGACATGAAATGAACATAATTATCTTTTCTGTATGTTAAATTTTCTCGACTGAATGAAATTCTATTCCGTGAATGGTAACCCGTTTTTGGAAATTTTAATGGCGATACTGTATCTAAATCTGGTGGTACACCTTCCGTGATTTCAATTCGGGTTGGTAAATCTCGGACTTCTAGTTGCGGCTGTAAACGCCTTGGCGTTTTGCTGACCTTGCTTTTTACTGAAACGTCCCCCGCCTCATTGATCTGGGTGTGATTATAGGTGTTGGTAATGCCGATTTCTGCAAAGGTCGACTAACTACTGACTCATTCAAATTAGTTTGATCGGTATTAATCTGTCCAGCCTCGCTATCATTTCCTTGATTTCTCTTAACTTTTTCTAAAAATCTTTCAATTTTATTATTTAGTTCATCGTCATCCGTCTCATCATTTTCGTCGAGTGCCTCACGAATGGTTTCGTCCAATTCTTCACCCTCTGATATATGGCCTGGTATCTCTATTTCATCTGTATCCGAGTTACTGGAGTTGTCTAGAAGACACCTCTCGTGCAAGGTCTTGTCAAAGCGTTCAAACGAATCTTGTAACTCCTTCGGATTCAGATTACTTCTTTCGCGCAAAGATTTATTAAAAAGGTCAAATGATTTCCTTAGTTCTTCAGGATCTATAGATAACTTAGCTTTATGACTCGCTTCTGCTTGCAAAAATACATCATCATCCGATTCGCTATCTTTATCATGCGGTGATTTTAATTTCACAGTTATATTTTCAGGCTCAGAATCAGATTCATTGTCGTCGTCAGTTCGTGCGTCAGTCTGTATGTCTGATTGTTCAGGTTGTTGTGTTCCCTGGGATGTGGTGGGTTGTTCAAGACCTAAATTCGACAATACGCTTCTTTGCCTCCGGTAGGCCGGCGGTTCGGAAGATTCATCGTCGTATGAGTCTTCAGAAAGAGCTTGCCTTTTTCCTGTTGTTGTCCTAGCTTTCGATCGAGTTCTTGTTGAGATCGCGTTTTTATCTGGCTCTACGGTAGTCTTTGTTTTTGGACGGAACGTTTCGTCAGCCGATTTTCTTGTTGGAACTGAGTCTGATCTAGGTAATGGTCGATTTATTTTTGGAGCAGGTAATTTTGAAATTTTTGAATCAATGGGTAATATCTTCCATTGGTTGCATTTAGTCCTGACCTTCAAGTTTGACGAAGGGTTCATAATAGTAAATATCGTTTGGAGTTTTTGATTTTCTATTAGTTTTAAATTTGTACAAGCAAAAATTTTGATTCCCGTTCCTCCAAAAATGAATCGTAACATGGTTCTTACTTTATTCCATGCTAATTTATCTAGACTACATCCAATTCTAGGAATTCTAACTGTTTAAACTGAGTCATCCTCTAAAATTTTCCGAAAATTGATCAGACTGAGGTACATGTCTTCATACTCTGATTTGTCCCAAAAGTTTAATTTTGTCATAATATAATAAATTTTCTAATTTGGTAGTTCTAATTTAGCTACTGAATGCATATCGGCTTGACTGCGAAGGTGTTCCGGTACCCCATATTTTTTCCTAAAATCGCTTGCTATACCGGAACTCATTTCAAGATCTACAGAAACAATATGCGCATAATTGTCAAGTTTATCGAAAACGCTTTCGTGTACTTCAATAATGTTTGGATTTTCAATATCAGCTGTTCGAGTTATTATCAAATAGTCTGAATATTTTGGAAATATGTCTACAGATTCAATTATTAGATTGTCACTATCGTTTCCACTATCAGATGACTCCGACGATTGGTTCATGCCGTCGGTAATAGGGACTGGATTGCGCGACAATTCATCTGCGTTAATGTTCAGTCGTCCAGCCTTGTGTTTGAATCCATATTACTAATCTCGTAACTTGAGCCTACATCGGATTAATCGCTGTCCCGCATCTTTAATCGAGTCGATCCAGCGTAATGGCTCATGATCACTAACCAGTCTGAATTTCCGGCCATAAAGGTGAGGTCGACAATGTAGTACGGCATATAGAGCTGCTAAACACTCTTTCTCAGTTGTGAAATAATTTTGTTCCGCTTTGCTCAGAGCACGAGACAGGTAGGCGACGGGCATGTCGTAACCGTCCATTTCCTGGCTCAAACGGCTCCGATTGCATCGTCGGATGCATCGGTAGTTGACGTGAATTGCTTCTTGAAATTTGGGTACTGCAAGATAGGATATTGGCATAGATACTTCCTTAAAATTTTGAAACTTTTCTTTTGATCTTTTCCTTAAATAAATGGTGATTCCTTCTTTAACAAGTCCGTAAGAGGCCTAGCCTTTCCCGCAAAATCTTTCATAAAACGCCTGTATTAACCGGCGAGTCCCAGAAATTGTCTGATGTTCTTGGGATTTTTAGGTTGTGGAAAGTGTCGAACCGCGGTAATTTTCTTCGGGTCCGGTCTAACTCCTGATCTGCAATAATATGGCCTAAATAAGCCACTTCTGTTTTTAGAAATTCACATTTGTGTGGTTGTAACGTTAATCTAGCGTCTTTTAATTTGTTAAATAACCGGCGGATTTTCTTGCCGTGTTCTTCTAAATTCTTTGCATAAACTACGATGTCGTCTAAATAAATGAAAACTTCGACACCTTGTAGTCCGCGTCATGTTTGATCGATTAATCTTTGAAATGTAGCGGGCGCGTTTTTAAGCCCTTCAGGCATTCTGAGATATTCGTAATGACCGTTTGGTGTTGTGAATGCGGTTTTTGCTTTATCTTGGGGGTCCATTTCAATTTGTTGGAAACCGCTGGCAAGATCGAAAGTTGAAAAATATCGCGCTTCACCGAGATGATCAAGAATGTCTGTAATTTTAGGTAATGGATACGCGTCCCCAATTGTCTTTTCATTCAATTTCCGAAAATCGATTACCATGCGCCATCGTTTTCTACCCGCAGAATCAGGTTTTTCGGGTACAATCCACACGGGTGAATTATGCGGTGAATTTGAAGGAACTATTATTCCGTTGTCAATTTTAATTTTGATTTGGTTTTCAATCTCGGTTTTGTGAATTGGAGGGAACCGGTATTGTCGTGTATTAATCGGTATATCATCCTCGGTTGGTATACGATGCTGAATGCCGGGTGTAGATTTTAATTTATCTCCAGGTAAATGAAATAATTCTGGAAATTCCTCAATGATATCTAATACGTGGTCGCGTTCCTCTAAATTCAAATGATCTAAATGCAATTTTGATTGAATTTCTGTAAATCGATCAGTCACTACAGGTTCTAAATTTAAGTCTTCTGAACTTGAATCGTGATATTCATGCTCCTCCGGAAAGTTGTGATATTCAAAAGGTATCACTTCCTGTGGTGGAATCTCTATCTCAATATCTCTATCCAAGGTATCAATTGCAAGAACATGGCATACGCCATCTTGTACCGAGACTACAGCCTCACCAATGTATGGGCCGTCTATGGTTTCTACGCGTGGCAAATATGCTTTTTTTGTGCCACAACTGATTAGGCCAATGCCAATGGCTTGCTTTGCGCGCACACGAATTTTAAAGAATCGTTTTTGCGGTTTTGTTTCGGTATCGGAATGTTCTTCGTATCCGATAAATCGTATCGGTCTAATCGGGTCAGTTTCCGTTACCAAGGTGTTATGTGTAAAAGAGATCTCAGCCTTACGCTCGCGCAAATAATCTTTACCTAATATACCGTCGCAATTTCGCAAAAAGGTTGAACGTACGACGTGAAATTTACTTGGTTCGTTTAGCAAAGTCAAATTTGTTATTTCCAAAGTTTTAACTTTGTCGTTTGTTATTCCCGTTATCGTAGAAATTTCGTATATACTAATTAAAACATCAGGATGTAAAACATTAGCTTTAATTAAACTAATATTTGCACCGGTGTCGATTAGAAAAATAGCTGAGCGTTCTTTTAATTTAGGAACTGTCATCCTGATCAGTGGCGACTCTCGATCTGGTCCGCACGTATCGACGCACCGGCCGGCGGTTCCGCGAAACGGACCGTCGGTTGACGCTCGGGTGTCGCGAACCTCGCCGTCGCGTCCGGACGACGAGTCACGTTTAAGTTTAAAGATTCAGCTGTTTCGGAGGTTCTACGCGGAGATGGTGACCGTGTCCTGACGTTCGAATTATCAAACCTTGCTTGGTTAAAACCAGACTGCTGATTCGGGTCGTATAAACGGGTGTTTGAATTTGGCGAATTCGATCCGCCCGTATTTAAATTTGCTCCCGGCGATCCCGATCTCTGTGGAAACGATGCAGGGTTTATTGTGGGCGGATATCCATAAGGTGGTAAATACGGATATGTCATCGGCGGATAATAATACGAGTGTTGTGGAAAATAAGGCGGATATAGATAACCACGCGGTTGCTGGTACTGAGACTGGGAGTGAACGGGCATGCCGTATGGGAACCTCTCGGTTCGTGTGATCGTCTATCGGTGACGTTTGCAGTCGGGTGTCTGTACATCGCCGCGTTCGGTGACAGGCTTCTCGCGCGTGTCTCCGCTTCGTCTGAGATGCCATAATTCGAATGCAATCGCGGCGCATTATTTTGGTTATAGTTCATTGGAGGGTTCGGTCGCGGAATTTGTACTCTCTGTGTTTCTCCGAAAGATATTATTCCTTGACGCATACGATTTTCTGTCTTTCGCGCTAACTTAAACGCTTCTCCCAATGTCTTTACACGTCCTTCAACATATCTTTCGATAGCTTCAGGTAGTCCTCGAATATAAGCATCCAACGTGTTCACTTGTAGTACTTTCAGTACCGCGTCGACGTCAGTTTTTCCGTACTCGTCTTCTAAAGCTACGCGAGCTGCATTGACCAAGATTTTTAATCGATCGTAGAAATCGCTCACGTTTTCATCACGTTTCATCCGTATATTCGCGATCTCTTGTTGATAATACGGATAAGTCTTTTCAGCTGCAAATCGACTTTTCAGATGTTTTGTTAATTCATTGACCGTATTGAAAGTTTCGCCATATGTACTGTCGCGAGCTGCTCCTTGCAATTTTCCTAGAATGCACTTTACGTATGCGCTTTCCGGATTCGGCGGAACATACACTGAACCTTTCTGCACGTCTTGTAAGAAATCTTTCAAACGAATGTTTTTCCCTTCAAAATATGGAATATTCAATGTGCTATGCTGCAACGCAAAGCACTCCGCTATTGACGTCATCATCGCGTTACTGGCGTCTAGGGCGGATACATTGGTTCGTTCCGCGCTCTGATTTCCCGTGTCGTTAGGCATTTCAAAATCGCAGAAGGTTGTTTATGCACACGAAATAATTCAGGCCAATTTTAGGCAAATATTGAGAACACAGTTGGTACACAAATGACCAGTGGAAAATTCGGCAATATACGATATCAGGATATTATGACATATACATACAAATACACAAGTAATAATTTGCAGAGTTTCATGCGCAATTTTAGTAGATTATATAATAATTATCTGGAAAGAAAGATACCTGTTTTTTTTTCATGCATTTGACCAGTTTTTCAATTTAAACACAAAAACAAAAAAATTTTTTTTTTTTTTTTTTTTTTTTACCCAAACAAATCTCACTTTCGCAACAATATCCCACCGCTGCTACCAATTCTTGTGTTACGTGGGGGTGAGAGTGTACTGAGTGGTGGTAGTTAACGATTAATTGAATAATCAAGCTCCCACGTAACGACAATGAATAAAAATTAAAACTTAGAAAAGACCTACCTTTCAATAAGCCCATAATTTGTAGGATCGTGTTGCTGTAGTCCTATACAGGTCTGTAAGGTTTGTTTTAATTGTTGAGGCAATTTTATAATAATGAAAATGGAAAAAAGTTCGTTCAAAATAAATGGTTTCATATGATTTAACTGGTAAAAGATGAAGTATATTCTGTATGATTTAGTGATTGAAATGTCTGATAACAATGAATGGTGATAATGACATAAAAGCCGAAAGTACAATTTATAAAGCGTTTGAGTTCATATAACGATCAACGCCGACGGACGAATTTATATTCAAATGCAGAGAAGCTGCAGAATCACTGAATTTGACCGTTTGCGGGTCTTGGCATATTATGTGTTATTCTATTTCAAAGGATATTATTATTTGGTACCAGGAAAATCTACTCTAAACGCTGGTCGTGATTATTCGATATTGTATCTCTCTTTTTAGATTATCTTGAATCAATTATATATCCTGTTGTTAACTCTTGTCTGTTGAATCTTGGAAACAATAAGTATGATTTGATTGGGGGTAGAGAAGCTAGCCACCAATTCTAGACTAGCTTTCAAATGAATATGACAGAAGTAAATTTTGATTATAAAGGCGAAACAAGAATTCGTTCAATTTCGAAGATTAACACTCGGATTGACTTAGCTTTAGGTGAATCGGTCGACGAGATTGAGAGCCGTCGGATCGTGTCGGTCTGCGTCAGTGGAATTCTGGACCAGGGCTTCACCTCAAGTTCGGAAGAGTTGATGAATCGAACGATGTTGAAAGTCGGTCACTTAGTCTTTGTGGATTTAGAATGATATCTTACTATCGAAAGCTATAGTTGAAAGTGTCAATTTGCTGATTTTGATATACGTTAAAGATGATTTCAAAGATTATTTATTAAAAATGATAGTGTAGTTATTATTATTAGCACTTGAAATTACCTGATTCGGTTGAATCAAGGCCGAACTCAATTTAATTATGGAAAATGGAATGGCATAAAAATGTCTATTCTCGAAATGATGAGATTCAGTAAGGCACAGAAAAAATGGAAACGTGGAAGATAGTGAGTCTTTTGCAGCTAACAGAATAACTGAATGCTCGAATTTGACGAATTAGCGCGAGACTTTAAGCCGGTCACAACTAAGATTTTCCGAACGCTACTATTGCTCAAGAAGGGCTAATACGGGTTGACGTCCACGCACTTCGCGACTTGACAGACGAAAGACGCGGCTTCTTGGGCCCGAGGGTCCAAGTTACAACGGTAATTAGCCAATGAGGTGCGAGGGCGACCTCCTGGTGCCCAAATCCACATGGTCAGCGTTACTTTATGCTCTTCGACGGTGTTCCGACGATTCTCAATCTCGTCGGTGACACATTAAAAATATGAACAAGAGATATTTACATACAATGTTCACACATTCATTCATATATCCTAATAAGTAATCTATTTTAATTTGGTGTTTCCAAAGGTAGTGGTTTATCCTAGTTATTGGTTATAGTTTTAACTTAAGGGGTTAGGTGGGTTTCAAAATTTCAAAAAATCGAATTTTTTTTTTTTGCTTATCTTATAATTGAATATGTTAAGAATATTCCTTCAAAATTTTAAAACGATCCGAGTCATATTCTAAGAGATATATAGCCTTTGGATGTTTCACCCATCAGGCTATAACCGAGCGTGACGCAGGTATATGGAGGCAGATATATCGAGGCAGCTGCTTAGCTATTGTTCGTTTATTTTTGTGATGCGAATACTAGGCTTAGGACTTGCCGGATGTAAAAAATTCTGTGGTTTGATGGATATAAGTTCCTGATTCTTGAATGCATCAACGTACAATTTTTATGTTGATAAAATACATGAGTGCGTCATAACTGTTGCCGAATCAATTTTGTTGTCTGCTGCAAATCAAGAAAAAAAATTAACGTATGATGAAAATAATGTTGAAGATACGACAGATGTTACCGTGTCAGGTGATGGCACGTGGAAAAAACATGGGTTTGCATCAATATACGGTGTAAGTACGATTATTTATATGTTATTTGAATGTAAATCTTCAATCGCGTTTTTCTCGAAACTGCATTTTTGAAATCGGTAGTCACGATTTCTCGAAAACTTATGAACCGATCTCTTTCAAATTTTGCACACTTCTTCAAAATAACATTATCTCGTGCTTGAACGGAGGAATTTTTTTTTTTTCTATTCCAAGTAATTTTTCAAAGCCATGAAGGGTGCAAATTTTACTCAAAATAAGGGTTTTTTGTTTTCAACGCCGCCAAAAATGTAATTTTTTTTTTTTTTTTTTCCTTCTTCCAAGCACGAGTTTTAAACATCTACCAACAGAAAATTTGGGGTTTTTGCATTTCAGATGAATCTGTCATGAGTTATCCTGACTACGCCGAGAGAACTTTTTTTTGAGGGGTCATAGCAGACGACGTGTCCACGCCATAATTTTCAATATTTTTCAATGAAAATTTCACAAACTACTTATAAAATATGTATCTTTTTTGTGTTAAATTGATAGAATGAAATATTCTGTTGATCAAATAAAAAAAAATTCATAAAAATGTACCTATTTTGAGCTTTTGAAACCCACCTAACCCCTTAAAAAAGAGGGATATTTCCAGACTGAGCGCTACTGACGCTGATTCAGCAGTCCCTTATCTCCGTTCTTGGTACCAGTTAAATAGAAGAAAGTTGAACCTTATACTAGGGATCATTGTTGGTCTCAACGTGACTTTTGCCGGGAGGGGTGGAACTCGCCAGTTCAGATAATACGATATTTTAACGTTGTTTACGGCCGTAACCGTTACGGTGTTGAAATAGAGTGCTTCTTTTCGACTATTTTTTTTTTCACTCCCATCTCGAAATTTTGTGGGAAATACCTGAAAAAAAATTCCCTCAAAATTTGAGCCCTTAATATTAATATTAACTGCTCCCCCGAGGCATGTAAAGATTTCCCGCTTAAAATACACGTAAACTTTAATTTTTTTCTGTAAAACATCTATAGTTCAGAGGCATTTTATCGTATAGTCTAGGACATCAGTAGGTCTTCTTCAGAATGAAATGCTCTACAAAAGTGCTTATTGCGGCGAAGTCGTAACTCACACCAGCGGGGTCGTACGGGCCACCCAAACCCAATTTTTTCATGAAATTCTTGTTTTTTTGCCTCTATCTCGTAAATGACAAGAGCTACAAAAAAAAAATGTCAAACAAATTTGTAGGAAATTTAATTTCCTACAAAAAAGTTCCAGAAAACCAAATTGCTAACGTCGATATTTATTGAGATATTGGGCTTTTAAGGTGAGGAAGTATGGAATTTTCATGAATTACTGAGTTAAATTGTCCAATTATTGATTTTTTATTTTCTAATGTCACACAAATTATCAATAATTTATTTGCTAAGTTGCAAATGATTAAAAAGTTGAATAACTAAAAATTTTGAAACTGAAATTCGAAAAACCATTTGAAAAGGGATGTTTTTAAAAATTTTTTTTTATTTCTTTACGAATTTTTAATTTAATTTTTCCCCTAATAATTTTGGTTTATTTATTAATAACTCAATACCTTTAAAACTCTAGTTAAAGATAAGATGTACATGAACAAGACAGAGAATATATGAAGTATATATTTTTACTACTTTGTATTATGATAGAAATCACTGATTAGTAATCCGTTTTTGTTTACGTAAACTACTACGGAACTGTACTCTTTGACTTGACCTTGAATGAGTTCGACTAATTTCCCGCTTAATTGCAGCGCTTTCTTTGTTTTCGCGTACTAGTTCTGCGAGGGTAAGAACAAAGCTCCGAGTGTACTGAGTGGCCTAACGTCGTGAAACATATTCTGTGTTTAATTTGAGGTTACGTTGACTTCTAGCTCTACAAAAATGTGTGAAAAAATTGGTAAAAATATTTACAACTATTTAATTGGATTTGAAACAAGTGAAATAAATATCAACAAGTTACCTTCTTATCGTGAAGTTTTAAATTTATTTATTTATAAGCATCAGTCTTCAAATATAACTATTCGAAACAGTGCTACTAGTGTTATCAGTGATACTAATGCTGTTTGGGCAAAGTTTATGATACCAACTATTCGCCCTCAGCATAGTATTAAGAAGTTAAAAAAATTTTATACTGAATATTTATCAATTAAAAAACATCGTGATAGAGAAAAAAAATCGAAAACACAACAAAAAAAATGTTGAAAAGTTCAGTCAAAAGCTTGATAAATTGTTTGACATAGCAAATTCTACGGCAGTTAAGAATTTACCGAATGAACTTAAACAATTTTTGGTTGAATGTCGAAATGGAAAAGTTAATATCCACTCGCCAGTTACTTCTTCCTTACCACAAACAATTCTTCACAATCAATCTGATGTAAAACCGGAGATAACTAATGAAGATAATGAGAACAACAAGAACGATAATGGTTAGTTTTAAAATTACAATATTTTTTTTACAATTATAAATTCTAGAATTTAATCATCAACAATTTTTCAGTAATTAAGAGCATTTGAGTGTGATTCAGATAGATTTTTGTTTTGTTTATTTGTCAAATTTTCTTTGCATGAAAATTGTTCTTAACCTCATACTCACAAAATTAAGTTCAATAATATTTCTTATTAATTATTTGAATGTCTGTTTCAGATTGATAATACTTTTAATTACTTTCTTATCATTAAGTTATCATTTTGAGTGAATTTGATATTAGCTAAATCCGTGTATAAATTTAGAGATTGAAAAATGATCTAATCGTAACAATAATTTTTACTTATAAATAGAGAGCTTGCTTAATATTTTTTGGAGTCAGATATTTTTGCGAATAATAAAATGTCCGTGCGATCAAAAAATTACTTCCTACCATATTTTCATTGAATTACATATGCTGGAAACGAAATCAAAATCATACCTGAATTTGTTATATCCATTAATTTAACTCTAAAATTACTTTATTTCAGGCTTAAAACTATCTCAACACTCGGTGTCATCAAGTTTTTGTAGTCTAACATCACATTCCAGTGGGTTGAAACGAACTTGTTCGGATTTTGAGAGTGAACTCCCTGTACCTCCTAAAATGAAGAAAATCAACATTTTAACTCCAGAACTAGTATCAGCCCTAGATCGCACTCAAACTAGTGATAGGAATGCGATGTTCATTATTTCAGCAGTTCTCTTGAGTTTAGGGCTAGATATTGATAGATATAACGTAAGTTATTCTTCCATTCGTAATGCCCGCATTTCCAAGAGAAAAGAAATTGTTGATTCAATTGAAAAGGAAGAAATTATAGAATCTTGTATTGTTCACTGGGATGGGAGAATGCTCCCTACAGGACAAGGAGTATTAAAAGCCGAACGGCTTTCAATACTCGTTTCAGGGACAAATACTGAAAAATTATTGCAAGCTCCACTTCTTTCTGACGGCACGGGTATGAGTCAAGCTTCAGCAGTTTTTGAAACTTTGACGGAATGGAACCTTTGCGATAATATTAAAGCAATGTGTTTTGATACAACGGCTACAAATACTGGTAAATTATTATATTGTTGAAATAAATTTTTGATTTTATGTTATTATTATCCATTTATTTTAATTAAAACATGAAATTTTTTAAGGTGAGAATAGCGGTGCTTGTACTTCACTAGAAAAAAAACTTGGTCGTGATTTATTATATCTTGCTTGTCGTCATCATACGTCAGAGTTAATGCTACGGAATGTCGCAGAAGTCGCTTGGCCAGTCACAAGTGGCCCAAATGTACCTATTTTTAAACGGTTTAGAGATGATTGGAATAAAACAGATACTTCCGTTTACGAAATCGGTACAAACGATGTAAAAATTGCCGATATTTTGAACGACCAAAAAGAAGATATTCTTGATTTTATTGACAATCAATTGAAGGTATGAATAATTTCGATTTTATGTGAACAATTGAACATTTACCTTCAAACAGTTATAAACTAGTGGTTAACACCGTTTTGCGTAGATTAAGAACATATACGAAATAATAACTTTCTAATTTTCTAACCCATTCAATTTACATATTATAGATCTATTTTTTCTCTAATATTTTGTAAATTTTATTTCTTTTTTAACATTATCGAAAAATTTATTAACTAATGAGAGTATTCTGCAAACATCTATATTACTGCGCAAATAACATTGACTACCGAAAATAATTATGTACCATTTTCTTACTTTCTTATTTCTTTTTCTGTTTTTCAATTAGAATCATCATCCAAGGAACGATTATAAAGAATTTTTAACGCTAAGCAGTATCTTTTTGGGTGGTAGTAACAGTCGAGATGTAAAATTTAAAGCTCCTGGTGCTTGTCACCATGCAAGATGGCTCTCAAAAGCTCTTTATTGTTTGAAAATATATTTATTTCGCAAGCAGTTCAAAGTATCAGCAACGGTACTGGATATTCTGCGTAAAATATGTGTTTTTATTGTGTTATTTTACGTAAAAATTTGGTTCTGTGCTCCAAACGCGATAAAAGCACTAAATTCGGATTTACAATTAATAAAAGATCTCATCGAGTATCGAAAAATCCATCCAGACATTGCCAATGCAGCACTTGAGAAACTATCTAGACATTTATGGTATTTGCACGAACAGCTAGCTTGCTTGGCTCTCTTCGATGACAAGGTGTTACCGGAAGAAAGATTAAAAATTGTTGCAAAAATGAACAGCAACGAAGTTTTCAAGAATCCAAATAAGCGTTATTCAGTGCCTTATAATCTAATTTCTTCTCTCGCCGATAAAAATATCAGTGATTTTGTGACTCCAAATTCATCGTTCATTTTCAAACAGTTTAATCTTCCTTATGAATTTTTAAATACTGAACTACACACATGGGAAACGAATCCTGATTACCAAAAATGTCTTGGCACATTTAAAAAGTTAAAAGTTGTGAATGATATTGCTGAACGAGGGGTCGCTCTTACTCAAAAATTTAATGAAGCTTTAACTCATAATGAAGATCGAAGGCAGAACATTTTTCAAACAGTACAACATCATCGTTCGCAGTATCCATTGTGTAAACTACTTTATTTGTATGTTTAGAAAATACATTTACTGTGATTCAATCTTTTGTTATTCATTACATCTTTATAATTCATTAAAACCACCATTAAATGAATTGTTCTTTTTTTAAGATGAAAATTGTACTCTGGCATACATATTTTTTTAACAGCCATTCATTTTCACGCAAAAAAGTTCACAATTCAAAATAGAAAATCAATAATTGGACAATTTAACTCAATAATTCATGAAAATTCCATACTTCCTCACCTTAAAAGCCCAATATCTCAATAAATATCGATGTTAGCAATTTGGTTTTCTGGAACTTTTTTGTAGGAAATTAAATTTCCTACAAATTTGTTTGACATTTTTTTTTGTAGCTCTTGTCATTTACGAGATAGAGGCAAAAAAACAAGAATTTCATGAAAAAATTGGGTTTGGGTGGCCCGTACGACCCCGCCGGTGTGAGTTACGACTTCACCGCAATGAGCACTTTTGTAGAGCATTTCATTCTGAAGAAGACCTATATGAGATTATAGAAATAACAAAAATATATTATTCATGAGATTATACATGAGACAAAAATATATTTAATTCTGGGAATCTAGCTTCACCAGTCCGACGTCCGATTTTCCTTCTTTACAACAATTAAATAATAGAATATCGGTTCACTAGCCGTACAATCCCTACAGGGCGAAATTACAAATTATGAGATTATACAAATAACAAAATATATTTAATTCTGGGAATCTAGCTTCACCAGTCCGACGTCCGATATTCTTTCTTTACAACAATTAAATAATAGAATATTGGTTCACTAGCCGTACAATCCCTACAGGGCGAAATTACAGTGGTCTGAGCAACTTATCTTTTCTAGATGCCTCGTCGATCGTTGGCTCTTTCTTTTAGACTCCGGGGACTCTCGGATGGTGATTTGGCGGAGAATTAATTTGTGGAATCTCCCGATGTTCAACTCGATCGGGATGGGCCGTCCGTATCCAGTCCACGTTACCCTCCCTTCCTCCTTCTCCAGTTATTATAAATTGGCACGCGACTGATCTCTTCAACCTCCCCGGAGAGAAAGAGAAAGAGATCCCGTGGTCCCCGAAAATCTTACCCCTTTCGCTGGCCGAGCGAATACCGCGAACGTATCGGCTATTAACGCTACTCGGCGCCGCGTCACCGATCTCCTCTTATTTACCATCTTAGTGGCCTAATAAGGCCGCGAATATTTGAACTTGGCATCCGCACTTACACCTACTGATGTCCTAGACTATACGATAAAATGCCTCTGAACTGTAGATGTTTTACAGAAAAAAATTGAATTTTAGGTGTATTTTAAGCGGGAAATCTTTACATGCCTCGGGGGAGCACTTAATATTAATATTAAGGGCTCAAATTTTGAGGAAATTTTTTTTCAGGTATTTCCCACAAAATTTCGAGATGGGAGTAAAAAAAAAATTGTCGAAAAAAAAGCACCCTAGTGTTGAAAGCTAATTGTGCGAATCACTTTTACATGTTGAGGGTCATACAGATTTTAATACAGGTACGCCGGAGCAATGTGCCGGACGTGACAGGAGGATGATGGAGAAATTTATTATTTATGTTTCATTTTGATATATATATATATATATACATATATATATATTTATTATAATTTTTAGATAACTTTTAAAAGGAGGAAAATTTGAGAAAAAAAAAAAATTTAAGATTATTGAAATTTTTTTTAAATAAATACAATTATTAAAAAAATTCTATATAATTTTTAATTCTCTGCTCACATATTAATATAAATAAAAATATTATTCGCGAAAGAAATGCCATTTGATATACTTTATGTATTGTAATCTGGAACATTCATACGATGGATTAGAACTTATCGAAAAGTTTGAAGAAAATATACCGATAGATAAATGATTGATTATTTAATTCCAGATTCTTTAATTTCGAAAATTATTATCCAATAATTTAAGAAAAATGATTTATTATAATTGGTTTTTTTTTAATAAATTATTTAATCTAATTACCTCGATTTATACTCCATTATATCAATGTATAATTTATATATATTCTTATAAATTATGATTGAAATTATTTTTCGTAAATAGGAGGATGATAAATGAATTTATTATTAATGTTTTATTTTGATATATATATATATATATATATATATATCGAAATAAAACACAAAATAAATACAAATATACATATAATAAATAAATATAAAATCCTGTGCATTTTTTAATTATTTGCTCACATATAATTCAATATAAAGATATTATTTAATCAAAGAATGCCATTTAATGTGCTTTATGTATTGTAATTTGGAACATTTATACAATGAATTAGAACTCATTAGAAAGTTCGGAGAAAAACATACAGATAGATGAACATTCAATCGTTCAATTTCATATTCTTAATTTTTGAAAATTAGTTATTCATTTATTCAAGAGAAATAACTTATTTGAATGAATTTTTTTTTATCATTGAATTATTTGATTTAATTCCCTTCATTAATATTCAATTATAATAATGTATAATTTATATACATATTCATGAATTATCATTCAAATTATTTTTATTGAATGGAAGGATGATCAATAAATTTATTATTCATGTTTCACTTATATATATATATATACATATATACATATATATATATATATATATTGTGACGTGGTATTTCGTACCCCGTCACATTTTTCAATCATCGCACTTCCCTACGTACAAATATCGCTAAAAATAACGAAAGCGCGTCTGAGGCCAATACTTCAAAAACGAACGACTAATTATCTTTGAGTAAAATTCTCTTTATTAAGCTAATTTTATTCTATTTTCTAATTCTGTAACACTCTACGAGAACCATCTACGAGACCTTCGCTTCAAGATACCAGGACACTGCCTGACAGGGGTCACGTACCAGCTCAACACCGACCACCACCGACTACAGACGAACGAATACCGCTGAAACCACTCCCGATGGATGCCTATCTAAGTTGTGAACAAGGTCGTGCGTGATGCACAAACAGCACCTCCAACTATTTAAGACTTATCGGCCAGGAGCCGAACCACGAATCAATGCTTCTACCGCTCGGATGCATCGCCAGACGACGTACAGGGCTGTTCGTAAAAAACACAACAAAGCCTCCCGTCGACGATACTTATCAGCCTAGAGCTGAACCGACCATGACATCTACTAAGTCGTTGTCTATCGAATAGAGGACGGTTTTCTCTTCACGAACCGTCCTATCGAAGGGCTGTGGCGTGGAATAGGCTAGAATGTGCTGACCACGTGGATCTAGTGGATATAGTGTGGGGATCCGCGTCGAGGGCCACCACCACCAGATCGTTCCGGCATGAGGGCTCCGATGAGCGAGGGTCGGGATGCAGCGCCAACGTAATAGCTACAACGGGGAGTACCAGTAAAGCAAGGAGTGAAGTACAATCGGTCGCAAGTCCAAGAGATCGGTGACGTAATATTATCGCACACTTCAATAACGCAACACATGAGCGGTACGACCTCCCCTCTCACCAACGATGCAGCACGGCTGAGGGTAAACATCTCCGACCACCTTCCGACGTCCCGACACCTCGATACCTGTCGTCGAGGAAGAAGAAAAACAAGCGGCGAGGGATTATCGCCGCCTACCCGTAGACAAGACCTACGCGACCTGCTGGCCCAATTAGAATAACGCAAATTTGAGGAAGAATCACGTGACAGCAGGACGACGGAAATCAGGATCATCGCTCGTCTCGACACTCTACGTTCAGTTCTCGATTTAAAGACGTGCTATCGTAGTATTTAGCATCATTACCGCTATCTACGGATCTAGTTCTCGCTTTAATACCACATCTTCGGTGCCTGTTCTATCTTCTTTTTACGTAAGTGAGGTTCTTTTTCTATTTTGTGAAGCCATGAAATTACTTGTTATATATCGTATCTTTATCTCTCTCTCTCTCTCTCTCTATCTTGCAGTTGGTCTGCGTGAGCCACCTGGGCTCGTACCTTATTCTCTATTATTTCTTATCTTGTCCCTTTCTATTCCTTATTGCAAGTAACTTCGCGACTGGTTGACTCTTACTTACGCATTGTTAGTGACTATTGCTTCATGTTGTTATCTCTCTCTTCTAGAGCACCTCAATGTCTAATATCGCTGTATAGCAGCGTGTTCTGTTAAATGATCAATTCTTATCTTAGCTATTGAGCATTACTATGTCGCTATACTTTCTCTGATTAATTCATAACTGTTTCTTTACCTATTATCTTTGATTAATTCATCTTAGTGAGTGTACCGCGTGAGCGATCTTACATCGCCGCGCTGTCCCGCTCGTCGTTCATTTGACGTTGAAGTATTGCGCCGTATCGCATAACACCTTTTTCATTGTTTTCTTCGCTAATATCGCTGACCGTAGTTGTCAGTAGTCTCTTTGGTTTGTCGTATGTTGCGTGTTAATTCTTTTGAGCATTAATTGTCTTAATCCCGACATTATCTTTTACCGTACCGAATATTATCTTTCTTTCTTTTCGCACTTACGGCAAACTAAAGACTACATATTATCTGTTGATTCCTATATTTTATAATAATTCTCTACTTGACCTGTTTTCCTTGAATTCACCTCGTAATTAATAATTCCCTGTCTCTGTTATATTTCTGATAATTCTGGTAATGTGATAACTATTACAATTTTTGTATTTCGCATGTTTCTTATAATCGCTTCTCATATTTTATGGTTTACTTGATCAATGCTTAATTCAAGTACCATACATCTTTTTTTGTTCTGTCAATTAATTATAAAACCGTGTTAATCATTACTTCGAATCATAGTATCGCGAGCCTACGCATATCTCTTGTTTATTCTGAAAACGTTCTGTAATTTTTTAGATCTCTCGCTTAACTTTTCTCTGGCTGTAAATTAATTGTCGCACTTATCTTAATTGTATCTCAATCTCTTCAGTTGTTTGCTTGTTATTAACATTTATCGCTTCTCAACCAATATATTCGATACTATTTCTGCTTTACCTATTTCTTATTCTATCTATTGGATTCAACCCCTCCCCTCCACTATTATCTTGTCTATACTGAGCAAGCTGTGCAAAACCGTCGTAGAACCTGATCTTGTCTTCATCTATATCTTTTTCTCTAATTATTTATTTTCTGACTCATGTGCGTCTGGCGCCCAACAATCATATCTTTCTCTTTTATTATCTCTGAATATCTAATTATTCAGGTTAGTACCTGAGCCGTAGGGTAACCAATTATCTCACTTGTTCATTAACCCTCGCACCATCAAAAAAAATTGGTTACAATATATATATATATATATATATATATTAGGCTGATTCAAAAAAGACGGCTAATTTTTTTTTTCAAAATCCTCACACGAAAACTTCCGAGAAGGTGTAAAAAGACGCCTGTAAAAAGCAGAGCCCTTAATATTATTATTAAGAGGTCGCGCATCGGGAATTTATATTTCCCGTTTAAATAACACAGGAATAAATTTTTTTAAATTTTGCAATTTCGTATTTTTGCAACGGATCATTGAATTAGCGGACCAAAGCATATTTTTATAGGAAATTTGACGCTCTACAAAAAAGTCTTTACAAAGTTTTCGATAGTCACACTTCTTTAAAAGTTATTTGAGGTCAAAGTTGAACTTACAAAAAAATTCAATGTTTTTTTTTTTTTCGATGATACTATGAATCTTTTCTCATTATTTTGTTATATTCGTCCAAGCTTTGTTATAAACAATCCATTTGTTCGTTGCTAAGATTCCGTTATTCAGCTATACTCATTGCTTGCTAATAACGCTTGACGCTTGATACGGTGGACTCATTGAGAGTTGAATTTCAAAAGACATATCCTTTTATTCACTAAATACATTTTAAAGTGGAATTATTAAACGAGATTTGTGATACTCTGGCATATATATATATCATAATTTTCAATTAACTTTTAAAAAGAGAAAATTGAAAAACAAAAATATTTCACAATAATTGAATTTTTTAAAAATAAATATAATTATCAAAATAATCCCATATATTTTTTACTTATCTGCCCACATATCAATCAAAATAAAAATATTGTTCATTGAAAAAATGCCATTTAATGTGCATCATGTATTGTAATTTGGAACATTTATACAATGGATTAGAACGACTTCAAAAATGTGAAGGAAACATACAGATAGATGAATAATTAATCATTCAATTTTATATTATCAATTTTGAAAAATAAATTGTCCATGAATTCAGTAAAAATAATTTATCTGGATTAATTTTTTTTTCATTATCAAATCATTCAATTTGATTACCTCCATTCATATTCAATTATAATAATGTATATATATATATATATATATCTATATATATATATATTTACAAAATAAAATTAAAATCATTTTCAATAAATAGAAGGATGATGAATGAATTGATTATTTATATTTTATTTTGACATACATGTGTATATATATATATATATATATATATATATTAGAGTGTCCCAAAAAAACCGACTATTTTTTTTTTTTCAAAGAACATTGAAAAATCGTCAGAGTATCTCTAGAAAATGACCCTGTGAAAATATAAGCTCTTAATATTAATATTTAGAGGTGGCGATTTGTAATTTTCTATTTCCCATTTAAATAACATGGGAAAATTTTTTTTTGAACTTTGGAATTTTGTGATGGGATAACGAGCTACTTCATAAGTATGACAAAATCAGGTCTTATAGGAAATTTGATGCTCTACAAAAAAGATCTGATTGACATTTTGCGTAAATCCAGCCGTTTCAAAAACATCAAGCCTCAAACTTCGGACTGTTTAAAATTATGCTTTTTTTTTTCGTAAATACAACAAAAATTAATTTATATGTATTATAAACCCAGAATTATCAACTGAACAATAAATATATGCATATATTTGACGGAATGCAGATCCGAAACCCAGAATTATCAACTGAACAATAAATATATGCATATATTTGACGGAATGCAGATCCGAAATTATATTAATAATTTCGGATCTATTAATAATTTTGGATCTGCATTCCGTCAAATATATGCATATATTTATTGTTCAGTTGATAATTCTGGGTCATTTTCTAGAGATACTCTGACGATTTTTCAATGTTCTTTGGAAAAAAAAAAAATAGTCGGTTTTTTTGGGACACTCTAATATATATATAACGCTAAATTCTGTCACCCTCAGATGAGGACTTACTGTTGACACTTTGGCGCGATTCTCCACTCATTCAAAATATCAAACTATAACAAAATCAATTATGTTGGGCGCCAGACGCGTTAGCGTCAATTTTCAAACAATAATACAAATCAATAAAAATAACACGAAACCGTACAAAAAAGATTAATAGAGAACCCGTTGTATGGCTGGCTCGGCTCAGGTACGCACACGTACGAACTGGTAGAGTGGCGATATTCAAGGCAGCTAACAATAATTACAGAATTGAGGGGACCCGGTGGTCTAGCGCACGAAAATGACACCTATTTTCACGATTTTTTTTTTGCTATTAAAAATAAAAAAAACGATGTTCTAACTTTTCGAGCTTATTACTACGTTTATTAATCATACAAAAAAAATTTTTTTCCTTTCAAAAACAATATTTATTATTATAAAAATGCCGCTAAAGATGACCCTCTCGAAAAATTGGATCCAGACTGCGGAGGTGATTTCGAGACTTCTACTCATCAGAAACAAAAAATTCAAAGACATTCTTAATCAGAAAGAGTGCAGTTATGGTCGGAACTAGAACAAATCGAAAAAATTGAAAGTTGACAAAATGGCGGGCGTTGAAAAAAAAAGTTCGTAAAATCAGGTTTTTTTCACTAGTTTTTTAGTGTAAACAATAGGAAATCATTTGAATAAAATTATGATTCTAGTTCCGACGATAGCCATACATGTTGTGAACAACATATCCAAATTTCAAGTCATTTAGTTGAATAGTTTTTTTATTTTCACCCCCGCAGTGCCGAAAAAAGTCGTTTCGAGATAAATGAGTTTAAAGTTTGAGGTACAGATATTTTCAAAAATTGGGCAAATTTTGAATACTTACAGTTAATCCGCGATTCCGGCACCATAGAGGATCCCTTCGGAACGTTTGTATTCCGAAGGGATTATATTGTATTCGGTTACAAATGTGAAGGTAAAATGCGGAGAAGGGTCGGGAAGCTGCCGCGCTCCGAGTGCTGAACCCGTTAGGAGCGCGCGGACCGCTCTCTACCTGGAATGGGCTGTAGAAGCTATAATATTCGGAATTTCAGCATGAAAATTTCACAGTATATTCTTAAGATACTATACTTTCGAAATATCGGAAAAAAAAAAAAATCGATTTTTTGAAATTTCTAGACCACCGGGTCCCCTTAAAGAAAATAATGAAATAAAGAATAAACTCAAGCCAGAAGGAAAATGAACAGGTCAATCGATCATATATTGTCAAGAAGGTTACATGGTTGAGACAGGCAAATGAAATAGTATCGACAGCGGTAGTTAATAAAATAAGCAATCGTTGTTCACAATAATTCCGGTAGAATAGGATGAAACGGTAACTTTGAAACGAGAGACGGTAGTTAACAGAGAAAAACGAACGTAGGTCGGGAGAAGCGATATAATGCAAGAATTTACTTGAAACTATACGTCACTGGGCGACGTGATCTTACCCAAGGTGCAAATGACGCTACGAAAATTATTATTCTGTCAATTAGAAACAAGAGAACTTTACTGCAATCGGTAGAAAACACGGTAACGATAGCTCGGTAGATAATACGACGAATTTACCATAGATTATAACCAGTACGAGAGGTTGACAATTATCAACAATTTACAAAATCTGTAGCGTAAACGATCGACTGGATAACTTTCGGTACAATTATTCATAAACGATAGAATCAATAATTTGTAATGATTACGGACCTGGGGAATTGAATAATGAATTCCTAAACATAACTTTCGAGAGAATACAAAATACACAATTATGAGAGAGTGAAAATTTCGGAGAGTTCACAAAATAAAGAAATACACTAAATACACCGCAGCCGCGCAGTACGAAAGAATCAATAACAATACGCAGAACTCAACATAGCAAGATACGGAGAAAAGAATAACAGGCGAAAATAATATAAAATTGCCAATAGGAATAGGAAAAAGGTGCGGTAATATTTAGAGGCTGATTCTACGCTCGGTTGTACTCCAAGGAACTCGATATACCATACAATAGGCACAAAAATGAATAATAATATAATAAGCTATAACAGAAATAAAATATAAGGCACACTACTATCACAAAAAAAAGTATGAAATGAAACGTGAAGCCAATAGGGCTCAAAATACGATAGAAAATACAGAAACAGGCTAATAGAAATTCACGAATAATCAGAAAAGTCATAAGTACAGAAGAATTAATTATTCGGCAGTTACGAGGTCGCTCAGACACGAAAATATTCAATTACTGAAATCATGCAGTCACACGGCGGCTTACTGCAACTTTAATTCGTGGACCATGATTCACACAAAACTGGCATCGCACGATGCAACCAAGAAACGATAAATACAATATTATTGACCGAAATCATGCAGTCACACGGCGGCTTACTGCAACTCTGAGCCGTGGACCATGATTCACACAAAGTCGACGAATACCATAAGAAAGAATAGAAATTATGAGCAACTTCGTAACGATACAATACTGAGGCAGAAGCCTTACCTTAATCGGTGACTTCAGGCACACAAGACTGAATTTATTTTCAATTTTAACTTAGAATTAGCAAAACGGAACAGAAGAATGGAAGGATGAAACGGATTTACAGGAGAAATTTAGCGATAGAACAAACGATAGTGGTGATAAAATCGATAGCGGTAAAGGAGGAAGGATCGGTAGCTCGAAACGGGAGAATAATCGGAAGAATACGGATTGAGACAGCTGTCGCTCAGCGGGTCAAGCGTAGAATAGAAGGAGGTCGGAGTTCGGCTAGCCGATCTCGCGGTTGTCGTGACGTGATTCTTCTTCCCTTTGATTGGTTGGTTGACCCCCACCGCAAATAGGTCATCCCCTTGTGGCGAAGATTGGTTACGGCGTGGTCATGCGTTTTCGACGATTGCCGCTAGATGTGGCGTAATGTGCTGCCCATTATCTCGTCATTGACACCAACTCGTCCGATTTAATAGCTGCTTCGGTTTACTGTCCAGGTTGCCTATCATCGCGGACTTCTTTGACAGAGGCATACATAGGGTGCCTCTCGGTCAGAATTACCGGGTGGAAAGTGACGCCTCACTGTTGCCGACAGGAAGGCTGCGTCGATCCTCGGAACGATGTCTTTATCAATCTGGACGTAGTGGTTTGGGGTCGGTCCGGCACCAGGCCGGTAAGTCGGAAGATGGCAGGCTACGGTCTGCCCTTCACGCCATCCTTACGGCAACCGATAGAGCGGGCGGCTGGTTCCTTCTTGAAGAGCGGTGCCCTCGGCCGTCGGGAGGATTTTCATCTCCCTGTTCACCGGCAGTCGAGGCGATAGGGAAGGTTCGGGTGGATGCTACCCCGGTAGCAAGGGAAGTGCACCAAGGTAGCCAGTATAATCTGGTTAGACCGTCGGTAGGCGAAGTCGTCGAGAGCTGGAGACGATAGCTATCGGTCCCTCGGTGGTCGGGATTGTTGTCGTCCAAGTACCTTATGAGCGTGCGCCGAAGCGCGAAATACAGAATTCACAAAGAAAGAATTAGTTCAGAGTAGTTATTGCCTATTTTGTATCGAGTTCGGTTGGAGTACCCCGCTGAGGACGCGTAAACTAGAAATAATAACGGTTGTGTGCCCTTGTGATCGGCGACTCTGAAACGGAACGTCACAATATATATATATATATATATTATAGTTTTTAAATTACTTTTGATAAAAAAAAATGCGGAGAAAAAAATATTTTACGTTGAATAAATTTTTTAAAAATAAGTATAATTATTAAGAAAATCCCATATATTCTTGAATTATTTGCTCACATATTAATCATGATAAAAATAATATTCATTGAGTGAATGCCATTTGATGTGCTTTACGTATTGTCATTAGGAACATTCATACAATGGATTGGAACTCATTAAAAAGTTGAAAGAAAACATGCAGATAGATGAATCATATATTATTTAATTTCATATTTTTGATTTTTGAAAATTATTTATACATTATTTAAGACAAATAATTAATTAGGATAAGTGATTTTTTTTACTCAATTATTGAATTTGATCACATTGATTTATATTCAAACATATAAATGTATAATTTATATATATTCTTATAAATTGTAATGAAAATCGGTTTTCATAAATAGGGAGATGATAAATGAATTTATTATTTATGTTTCATTATGACATATATATATTCGGGTGCTTTTTTTTTGGACTATTTTTTTTTTTTTCGGTCCCATCGTGAAATTTTGTTGGAAATACAGCAAAAAAAATTCCCTGAAAGATTAAGCCCTTAATATTAATATTAAGTGCTCGCCCAAGGCATGTAAAGATTTACCGCTTAAAATACACGTAAACTTCAATTTTTTTCTTTAAAACATCTACAGTTCAGAGGCATTCTATGGTGTAGTCTAGGACGTCAGTAGGTTTTCTTCGGAATGAAATGCTCTACAAAAGTGCTCATTGCGGTAAAGTCGTAACTCACACCGGCGAAGTCGTACGGGCCACCCAAACCCAATTTTTTCATGAAATTCTTGTCTTTTTGGCCGTATCTTGTAAATAACAAGAGCTACAAAAAAAAATATTCAACAAATTTGTAGGAAATTTAATTTCCTACAAAAAAGTTCCAGAAAACCAAATTGCCAACATCGATATTTATTGAGATATTGGGCTTTTAAGGTGAGGAAGTATGGAATTTTCATGAATTATTGAGTCAAATTGTCGAATTATTGATTGTCGAATATTTTTTTGTTTTGTAGCTCTTGTAATTGTAATTGTAATGACAAGAGCTACAAAACAAAAACATATTCGACAATCAATAATTTGACAATTTGACTCAACAATTCATGAAAGTTCCATACTTCCTCACCTTAAAAGCCCAATATCTCAATAAATATCGATGTTAGCAATTTGGTTTTCTGAAACTTTTTTGTAGGAAATTGAATTTCCTACAAATTTGTTGAATATTTTTTTTGTAGCTCTTGTTATTTACGAGTTACGGGCAAAAAGACAAGAATTTCATGAAAAAATTGGGTTTGGGTGGCCCGTACGACTTCGCCGGTGTGAGTTACGACTTCACCGCAATAAGCACTTTTGTAGAGCATTTCATTCCGAAAAAAACCTACTGACGTCCTAGACTACACCATAGAATGCCTCTAAACTGTAGATGTTTTGAAGAAAAAAATTAAAGTTTACGTGTATTTTAAGCGCGAAATCTTGACATGCCTTGGGCGAGCACTTAATATTAATATTAAGGGCTCATTCTTTCAGGGAATTTTTTTTGTTGTATTTTCAACAAAATTTCACGATGGGACCGAAAAAAAAAAAATATAGTCCAAAAAAAAAGCACCCTAATATATATATATATATATATATGTCGGAGTATCACTAATTTCGTTTAATAATTCCATTTTAAAATGTATTTAGTGATTAAAAGGATATTTCTTTTGAAATTGAACTCTCGATGAGTCCACCGTATCGAGCGTCAAGCGTTATTAGCAAGCTAAGAGTATAGCTGAATGACAGAATCCTAGCAACAAACAAATGGTTTGTTTATAACAACGCTTGGACGAAATCGACAGTCGTGAATTAGCTAGAGAGCAGACCAGACGTGTCGGGATCGTCACGCTAAATATGAATAATCAACGCCCAAATAAACGCTTTACATCCTCTCCGCCTTTCCGAGGCTTTACGCTGATATATATATGTATATATTGTGACGTGGTATTTCGCACCCCGTCACTTTGTTCAACTATTGCACTTCCCTAGGTACAAATATCGCCAAAAATAACGAAAGCACGTCTGAGGCCAATACTCCAAAAATGAACGACTAATTATCTTTAAGTTGAATTCTCTTTACTAAGCTAATTTGATGCTATTTTCTAATTCTGTAACGCTCTACGAGGACCATCTACGAGACCTTCGCTTCGAGATACCAGGACACTGCTTGACAGGGGTCACGTACCAGCTCAACATCGACCACAACCGACTACAGACGAACGAATACCGCTGGAACCACTCCCGATGGATGCCTATCTAGTTGTCGAACAGGGTCGTGCGTGATGCACAAACAGTACCTCCGACTATTTAAGACTTATCGGCCAGGAGCCGAACCACGAATGAATGCTTCTACCGCTCGGATGCATCGTCAGGCAGCGTACAGGGCTGTGCGTCAAAAACACAACAAAGCCTCCCGTCGACGATACTTATCAGCCTGGAGCTGAACCGACCCTAACATCTACTAAGTCGTTGTCTATCAAATAGAGGACGGTTTTCTCTTCACGAACCGTCCTATCGAAGGACTGCGGCGTGGAATAGACTAGACTATGCTGACCACGTGGATCTGGTGGATATAGTGTGGGGATCCAAGTTGAGGGCCATCACCACCAGATCGTTCCGACATGAGAGCTTCAATGAGCGAGGGCCGGGATGCAGCGCCGATGAAATAGCTACAACGGGGAGTACCAGTAAAGCAAGGAGTGAAGTACAGTCGGTCGCTAGTCCAAAAGATCGGTGGCGTAATATTGTCGCACATCTCAATATCGCAACACATGAGCGGTACGACCTCCCCTCTCACCAACGATACCACACAGCTGAGGGAAAACATCTCCGACCAACTTCCGACGTCCCGATACTTCGATACCTGTCGTCGCGGAAGAAGAAAAATTAGCAGCGAGGGATTATCGCCGCCTATCCGTAGACCAGACCTACGCGACCTGCTGGTCCAATTAGAATACCGCAAATTTAAGGAAGAATCACGTGACGGTAGCTCGACGAAAATCAGGATCATCGCTCGTCTCGACACTCTACGTTCAGTTATCGCTCTAAGAAGACGTGCTATCGCTATATCGTACCGCTATTATTATCTCTTGTATCTCTCGTATTGTAAATTCAGTTTTGCTATTATTATCTCTTGTGTCTCTCGTATCGTAAATTCAGTTCTCGCTTTTGTTACCGCATCTTCGGTGCCTTCTCCGTCTTCTTTTTACGTGAGTGAGGTTCCTTTTCTATTTTGTGAAGCCACGAGATTACTTGCAATATATCGTATCTTTATTTTTATCTCTCTCTCTTTATCTCTATCTTGCAGTTGGTTTGCTTGAGCCACCTGGGCTCGTATCTTATTCTCTATTATCTCTTATCTTGTCCCTTTCCATTTCTTATTGCAAGTAACCTCGCGACTGGTTGACTATTACTTACGCATTGTTAGTGACTATCGCTTTATTTTATTATCTTTCTCTTCTGGAATATCTAAATGTCTAATATCGCTGTATAGCAGCGTGTTCTCTTGAATGATCAATTTTTATCTTGGTTAGTGAGCATTATTATTTCGCTATACTTTCTCTGATTAATTCATATCTGTTTCTGTACCTATTACCTTTGATTGATTTATCTTAGTGAGTGTACTGCGTGAGCGATCTTACATCGCCGCGCGGTCCCGCTCGTCGTTCATTTGACATTGGAGTATTTTGCCGTATCGCATAACATCTTTTTCATTATTTTCTTCGCTAATATCGCTGATCGTAGTTGTCCGTAGTCTCTTTGGTTTGCCGTATGTTGCATATTAATTCTCTTGAATATTATTTGTCTTATGTTAAATTACCTTTTACCGTACCAAACATTATCGCTTTTTCTTCTCGCGCTTACCGCAAACTAGAAACTACGTATTATCTGTTAGTATCTATATTTCATAATAATCTTCTACTTGACCTGTTTCCTTGAATTTACCTTGTAAGTCATAATTCCCTGTCTTCGCATATTTCTGATAATTCTGGTAATGTGATAACTATTACGATTTCTGTATTTCGCATGTGTCTTATAATCGCTTCTCATATCTTATGGTTTACTTGATCCATGCTTAATTTGAGTACCGTTTATCTTTTCTGTTGTGCCTATTCATTATAAAACCGTGTGAGTCATTACCTCGAATCATAGTATTGCGAGCCTACGCATATCTCTCGCTTATTCAGAAAACGCTCTGTTATTTGTTAAATCTCTTGCTTAACTTTTCTCTGGCTGTGAATATTAATTATCGCATTTATCGTAATTGTATCTTAATCTCTGCAGTTGTCTGCTTGTTATTAAAATTTATCGCTTCTTAATCGATATATTCGATACTATTCCGCTTCACCTGTTTCTTATTTTACCTATTGGATTCTACTCCGCCCCTCTACCATTATCTTGTCTATACTGAGCAAGCTGTGCAAAACCGTCGTAGAACCTGACCTTACCTTTACCGATTACCTTTACCTTTACTTATATCTTATTCTCTAATTACCTATTCTCTTTGACGCATGTGCGTCTGTCGCCCAACAATCATATCTGTCTCTTTTCTTATCTCTCCCTATTTCTAATTATTCAGGTTGGTGACTGCGCCGTAGGGTAACTAATTGGCTCATTTCTTCATTTTACCCTCAACGCCAAAAATTTGTTACTATATATATATATATATATATATATTTATATATACAGGGTGACCACGATGAGGTGGCCACCCCCCTCCAAAATCTAGCCGTGTGATAATTTGAGAAATTTTTTGCATGATTTTTGAAGGATTTGCGACGATCTCTCCGATAGTGAAGTCGAAATTTTTTTAGAAACAACCGTTTTTGCGCGCGAAAAAAAAAATTTCGATTTCGAGACCAAAAATAGGGTTTAATTTTTTTTCTGAAAAAACGCAAAATCCTGAGCGCGGATTTCAAAAATTTTCCGGGATTCGTCGAACCAATCACCCAGAAATAAATCTCAAAATTCGAACTTTTTGTCGAAAATTCGGTACTAACTGGCGGAACAGGTGGAAATGAAATACCTGGCAAAATCGACCAGCGCCAACTTCACCCAAGTCCAGGTAGCGGTATACGATATGTCATTGACGATTCTGCGCGATGAGTTTCGTTGGACTGACTTTCTCTGTTTGCAGCTAGGCGAGCAGCAAGATTAGTAGTTTGAAAATATCTGCATTGAGAGAAGCGTGACAAAAACGTCCGCATTTAAAATTATCAATGATAATTACACGAAAGCAGCATAACGGGAGGTTAACAAGCATTTTGTTATCATCGGTTGCCAGTGACAACCGTTGTAGCACGGAGGTGAGCGAACGCTCGCGCGTGGCCGATCCGGCCAATCAAGATCCCGCTATTACCGTTTGCCGACGCGGCGACGTCGAGATGATGTAGCGCAAAAATTAAAATTCTTTCGAAAATGATCATCGAATCATCCCGATTCCGTCAGAGTGCAGCATTATTGACAAAGGCTTATCACTCTTGTTTTACACTAAAATGATTTGAAGAAACGAACAGAATCGACCCGAATTTTGACAGTGTATTGCTTGTTCATCGCAAAATTCTAGGTCAGTTTGTTCATATTCTGGAGAATGATGCGCGAAAATTGGTTAGTTCTGACACCGTGTATTTACTTTCGTACGTCGAATATTTCCGCGGCAACAAAGCACATGGGTGGCCGACTTTTCTGTAATTCTAGTAGTAACAATGAGCGCAATATTGCCACGAGCCAGCGTTATTTTCATGAAATGATCAAACCGGGGACAGTAAAACACGGTTCAAAATTATTTTCGATGAAAATATGCCGTTGCATTTTGGAATTTCGTTGATTGTCCGACAAATTGATACGTAATGCGTAAGAACGAAATGACTCGCATTTGTTTAGAACGAAACCCTTGCATTGCTCTTTACTTCAATACGAAAATCGTACTGTTCTTATCCAGATGACATAAGTATGTACGAAGCACGAGAGGCTGAGGTATCGTTGAAGTACGGCGGTAGTATGGCCGAAGTTATGACAGAAGTAGAAGCATGAAGGAATAATCGTCAGGTTATGATTCATCTACCTTTTACCTGTGATTTTTCCATTTCGTGGGCGGCAAAGACAGTATTTTGTCGTAAATGCGATCGCCACGCTTCACTTTCCATTTCAATTCAATGACAGTTCGTCAATGACAATAATTAGCAGCATAATATTGAGTTTGTAAACCGATGCAGAGATTTGATACTTAATTCTATACAATTCCTTACAGATATGGCAATACAAATGTTTGATTGGTTTTTACATGTGCAATGGAATATTTTGTTTCATTCAAAATATGTACAATGCGTAAATTCGGGAATCCGTTATTTTTTCGGATCGCGCATAGTATTGCACAACAGAATTATGCACCTTCGATACTCCTCTTATGTTAATCCGTCCTCCTCGCTGAAAATTTTTTCAACGAATGCTGAAATTTACAGGGACGCGGGCATAATATTTGCAATGTTGCCCGCTACATTTCATACATTGAATAATGCGTAATTACTTTTCACTGCGTAATAAATATTCTCCGGCATTGCTTCGTGTTTGCCTTTCCCGTTCGGACTCATCTCTGTCAAACTATCGTTGTCTCGGATAATTTTGAAGAGTGCTCGGTTCGTTTCTTTCCGACTCTTGTACATAATCTCTGTGACGGCGGCGATTTGCACATTGTCAACCCACACGTCGTACCCTATGTTTAACCGTACTTGATGACAATTTAAAAATGATAATTATCTTATTAAAATTAGTGACCATTTAGTGTGAAAGTATTACCAACAGATCGTTCTCCGCTACTCGGTGCTGTCACTTTCAGAACAATTTGAAAAGTGTTCTATGAATTCGTTTGATTAACGCATTTATTCGTTTCTTTGTTTTAATTGCGACTGTAGTCGCAGTTTCATAATGTAGCTACACAACATTTTGTTGGAGACATTGAATTGATGCATTATTTACTGAAAATTTAATGCATTATGAAACGGACGCAGCATTATTGTGAATGGTGTATTTTTTCACAGATCACGAGTGCACCACCTCGACATACAAGTTTAAATTTCTGAATCGACGTGATCTGAGATACTGTATTCGTGCGTGTACATATAATTATTTTTAATTATTTAATTTATTCATTTATTTATTTATTCATTCATTCATTCATTCATTTAATTATTCATTGATTCATTCATTTATTTATTCATTGATTAATTCATTGATCCATTCATTTGTTCATTCGTTTGATCATTCATTTATTTATTTATTCATTTACTTATTTTTTTTTTCTCTTCTCTGCGTATGGCTAAATCGGTAGGGAAATCCTTTATGGACCACCCTAGGTAGGGTACCGTCACTCCCAGGAGTGTGGGACTCGCCTTACGGAATACCCACTAAAACCACCACCAAAAACAGTTCCTTGCTGTCGTCCACATCCCACGGAACTTCCGTCGTACCTGTTTTTGAGATTCAAATATCACGATTAGAACAATACCAGGCAAATATTTTGATAAAATTAAATCTAACAAACGAATGTGAACTAGACTTTTCACCATTTTCGTGACACCATTCTCGCGTTACAGAAACGCTAAAACTCAGGTTTATTTGCAATAAAATTCATTAGAGTTCAGTAGTATTCAATACGAGCCTGTAGTAAGGAGAAACTTGTCTTGTATTCCACTTCTGGTTTCGTTCTGTGTTTTCGTCCGCCAAAAGCCATTTCTAGCTGTCGTCCACACCACACGAAATTGTCGTCGCATCTGTTTTCCAGAATCAAATATGAGGATTAGAAAAATACGAGGCACATGTTTTGATAAAATTAGATTTGACATTTTTGAAACTACAGATGCAGTATAACGTGCATCAAAAATAAACGAATGTGCACTCGACTTCATACGATTTTCGTGACACTATTCTCTTATTACAGAAACGCTGAAGCTCAAATTTCTTCGCAATAAGAATCAATCATTAGAGTTTTGTGGTGTTTAATACGTGCGTTTAGTGATAAGAAACTTGTCTTGCGTTTTACGTCTGATTTTGCCAGCTCTTCGTGTCCGACGATAGCCGTACCTTGCTCATCCTCGAGACCCCACGGGACTTTCGTCTTACCTATTTTCAACATTAAACAGCAAAATAAGAAAAATACGAGGTGCCTTTTTGAGAATAACGATTCCTATGTTATTCAAACATCAGATACAGTTTTGTGTGCGGTAGCAAACAAAAAGAGTTTTGACGTCCCACCACTTCTGTTATATTATTTTCACACATCTGAGGATTTTTTTTTTTAACCCTCTAAATAACAATAATAATAATTCATGACAGTTTCGCGTTGTCAATCATTGAAGATTTGTAAAAAGAATCATATCTTACATTTCATTCCTGGTTCCGTTGCCGGAAGAGATGCTCGATGTGCCCTCCGTTCTGCTGGACAGTGAGTGCAAGCCGTTTCCGGATCGACCCTCGCACCCGTTGCATCTCCCTAACAGGAATAGCGGCACACGCTTCGGCGATGCGGAGGCGCATGTCGTGTTTTGTTGTGGGGGCCCGTTTGTAGACGAT
Source organism: Neodiprion pinetum (assembly GCF_021155775.2). Lineage (NCBI taxonomy): Eukaryota > Metazoa > Arthropoda > Insecta > Hymenoptera > Diprionidae > Neodiprion > Neodiprion pinetum. The sequence continues at coordinate 15,637,595 of NC_060234.1, forward strand.
TTCCTTGACTCTACTCCAGAACCAGAAATCACAGACGGTGAGATCTGGTGAGTGCGCTGGCCACCTAACCGGACCTCTCGTACCGATCCAGCGCTCCGGGAACATGGCGTCCAGGATTGCCTTGTTCGCGTTACTGTTGTGGGCAGGGGCCCCGTCCTGCTGCCACCAAACCTGGTCCATACGGATGGGGTTTCCGTCCATCAGGCGGGGGAGTTCCTTGGTGGGTACGGTCGTGTACTCGGCTGACGTGAGATTTCCGTCGAGGGAAATGGGCCCGAGGATCCTGTCCTGTAATACTCCAACCCAGACGTGGAGCTTCCAACGGTGCTGGTTGTCCTGTTCGACGATCCAGTGTGGGTTTTCCGGAGCCCACCAACGACAGTTCTGCTTGTTGACGAGTTCGAGGTTCGCGAACAGCGCTTCGTCCGTGAAGCACACGATCCTGAAGAAATCGGGATCCTCCTGCAGACGCTCCAGTCCCCAGCGACAGTACGTCAGTCTTCGTTCGGCATCACCTGGGCACAGCTTTTGCACCGGCTGGTACTTAAACGGACGGTTCAGCTCGCGTGCGATTTTTCTCACAGATTCTCGAGGAACCTTTGTACGGAATTAATTACTCCTTTTAGAAAGCACGAAGAGACAATTATCGCATTGACCCCTAAATATACGTTGAATTTGTGTCCAGAATTGTCTCGTCTCTAATAAATCTCACCCAACAGAACGAGGTATGACTTGGTAATATAATTTCGCATCAAACCGACGGGGAAATATCTCGCCGAACTCACGAGTCAATGGATTTTCGGCTTAAGTACAATTCACCTGAATAAATGTTGAATAACTTGATTAATGAGAATTAACTGAATCACTAAATATAACTGAAATGTTGAGAATTAACTGAGACACAACTGAATTACGGAAAATTAAATCAAGTATATTGGCTATTCCGCGTCAACCGGATCAGTCATCTCTCAGATATTTTTTCAATTTGGCATGTGGATTGTGTGGGAAAAGTTAGATTCTTGTGCCAAAGCGCGAATCTCATAATGCAAAATTCGATTTTTTATTAACAAAAACAAATTAGACTTCCATTTTTTTCAAAAATTCATAACTTTGGCAAAGAATTAGATACAATACATTTTTTTTTCAAATCACGCGAAAAGCTCCATAGAATTTAAAAAAGATACGAAACGGTAAAAAAAAGTTGTCATCAATTGTTTATTTAACAATTAATTTTTCAAAGATTTTTAAAACAGTGACTGACACGATCAAAAAATTTTTCTTAAATTCCGACATGTACCTTGAACTGTACTACAACCTGTGAATTGATTCCAGAGGGGTGTTTTCCTTCGTTTTCGAGTAAAAAATCATTAAAGGTGTCGATGCGCATGAAATTGCGGCGCGCCGAGTTTCTACGTAATGGCGGGCGGCCGGTTGCCGTCCACCGCTACACCGCGGTGGCGTCGCAGTGTTATGGAGCTTTCCGCGTGATTTGAAAAAAAAATGTATTGTATCTAATTCTTTGCCAAAGTTATGAATTTTTGAAAAAAATGGGAGTCTAATTTGTCATTGTTAATAAAAAATCGAATTTTGCATTATGAGATTCGCACTTTGGCACAAGAATCTAACTTCTCCCACACAATCCACATGCCGAATTAAAAAAATATCTGAGAGATGACTGATCCGGTTGACGCGGAATAGCCCATATACTTGATTTAATTTTCCGTAATTCAGTTGTGTCTCAGTTAATTCTCAACATTTCAGTTATATTTAGTGATTCAGTTGATACTCATTAATCAAGTTATTTTACATTCATTCAGGTGAATTGTCATTAAGCCGAAAATCCATTGACTCGTCAGTTCGGCGAGATATTTCCCCGTCGGTTTGATGCGAAATTTTATTACCAAGTCATACCTCGTTCTGTTGGGTGAGATTTATTAGAGACGAGACAATCCTGGACACAAATTCAACGTATATTTAGGGGTCAATGCGATAATTGTCTCTTCGTGCTTTCTAAAAGGAGTAATTAATTCCCTACAGAGGTTCCTCGAGAATCTGTAAGAAAAATCGCACGCGAGCTGAACCGTCCGTTCAAGTACCAGCCGGTGCAAAAGCTGTGCCCAGGTGATGCCAAACGAAGACTGACGTACTGTCGCTGGGGACTGGAGCGTCTGTAGGAGGATCCCAATTTCTTCAGGAACGTGTGCTTCACGGACGAAGCGCTGTTCACGAACCCCGAACTCGTCAACAAGCAGAACTGTCGTCGGTGGGCTCTGGAAAACCCACACTGGATCGTCGAACAGGACAACCAGCACCGTTGGAAGCTCCACGTCTGGGTTGGAGTAATACAGGACAGGATCCTTGGGCCCATATTCCTCGACGGAAATCTCACGTCAGCCAAGTTCACGACCGTACTCACCGAGGAACTCCCCCGCCTGATGGACGGAAACCCCATCCGTATGGACCAGGTTTGGTGGCAGCAGGACGGGGCCCCTGCCCATAACAGTAACGCGAACAAGGCAATCCGGGAAGCCATGTTCCCGGAGCGCTGGATCGGTACGAGAGGTCCGGTTAGGTGGCCAGCGCGCTCACCAGATCTCACCGTCTGTGATTTCTGGTTCTGGAGTAAAGTAAAGGAAATCGTCTACGAACGGGCCCCCTCAACAAAACACGACATGCGCCACCGCATCGCCGAAGCGTGTGCCGCTATTCCTGTTAGGGAGATGCAACGGGTGCGAGGGTCGATCCGGAAACGGCTCGCACACACTGTCCAGCAGAACGAAGGGCACATCGAGCATCTCCTCAGGCAACGGAACCAGGAATGAAATATGAGATATGATTCTTTTTACAAATCTTCAATGATTGACAACGCGAAACTGTCATGAATTATTATTATTGTTATTTAGAGGGTTAAAAAAAAATCCTCAGATGTGTGAAAATAATATAACAGAAGTGGTGGGACGTCAAAACTCTCTTTGTTTGCTACCGCACACAAAACTGTATCTGATGTTTGAATAACATAGGAATCATTATCATCAAAAAGGCACCTCCTATTTTTCTTATTGTGCTGTTCAATGTTGAAAATAGGTAAGACGATAGTCCCGTGGGGTCTCGAGGATAAGCAAGCTACGGCCATCGGCGGACACGAAGAGCTGGCAAAATCAGACGTGAAACGCAAGACAAGTTTCTTTTTATTAAACGCTCGTATTAAACACTACAAAACTGTAATGATTGATTTTTATTGCGAAGAAATTTGAGCTTTAGCGTTTCTGTAATGCGAGAATGGTGTCACGAAAATCGTGAAAAGTCGAGTGCACATTCGTTTGTTCTTGATGCACGTTAAACTGCATCTGTAGTTTCAAAAATGTCAAATCTAATTTTATCAAAATATGTGCCTCGTATTTTTCTAATCCTCATATTTGATCCTCAAAAACAGATGCGACGACAGTTCCGTGTGGTGTGGACGACAGCTAGGAATAGCTTTTGGCGGACGATATCACAGAACGAGACGAGAAATGAAATGCAAGACAAGTTTCTTTCTATTAAACGCTCGTATTAAACACTACAAAACTCTGATGATTGATTTTTATTGCGAAGAAATTTGAGCTTCAGCGTTTCTGTAATGCGAGAATGGTGTAACGAAAATCGTAAAAAGTCGAGTGCACATTCGTTTGTTCTTGATGCACGTTAAACTGCATCTGTAGTTTCAAAAATGTCAAATCTAATTTTATCAAAATATGTGCCTCGTATTTTTCTAATCCTCATATTTGATCCTCAAAAACAGATGCGACGACAGTTCCGTGTGGTGTGGACGACAGCTAGGAATGGCTTCTGGCGGACGATAACACAGAACGAGACGAGAAATGAAATGCAAGACAAGTTTCTTTCTATTAAACGCTCGTATTAAACACTACAAAACTCTGATGATTGATTCTTATTGCGAAGAAATCTGAACTTCAGCGTTTCTGTAATGCGAGAATAGTGTCACGAAAATCGTAAGAAGTCGAGTGCACATTCGCTTTTTTCTGATGCACGTCAATCTGCATCTGTAGTTTCAAAAATGTCAAATCAAATTTTATCAAAATATGTGCCTCGTATTTTTCTAATCCTCATATTTGATTCTCAAAAACAGATGCGACGACAGTTCCGTGTGGTGTGAACGACAGCTAGGAATGGCATTCGGCGGACGATAACACAGAACGAGACCAGAAATGAAATACAAGACAAGTTTCTTTTTACTACAGGCTCGTATTGAATACTACTGAACTCTAATGAATCTTATTGCAAATAAACCTGAGTTTCAGCGTTTCTGTAACGCGAGAATGGTGTCACGAAAATGGTGAAAAGTCTAGTTCACATCCGTTTGTTAGATTCAATTTTATCAAAATATTTGCCTGGTATTGTTCTAATCGTGATATTTGATTCTCAAAAACAGGTACGACGACAGTTGCGTGGGGTGTGGACGACAGCAAGGAACGGTTTTTGGTGGTGGTTTTAGTGGGTATTCTGTAAGGCGAGTCCCAGACTCCTGGGAGTGACGGTACCCTACCTAGGGTGGTCCATAAAGGATTTCCCCACCGATTTGGCCATACGCAAAGAAAAAAAAAAAAAATAAGTAAATGAATAAATAAATGAATGAATGATCAAACGAATGAATGAATGAATGAATCAATGAATGAATCAACGAATAAATAAATGAATGAATCAATGAATAATTGAATGAATGAATGAATGAATGAATGAATGAATGAATAAATAAATAAATAAATTAATCAATTGAAAATAATTATATGTACACGCACGAATACAGTATCTCGGATCACGTCGATTCAGAAATTTAAACTTGTATGTCGAGGTGGTGCACTCGTGATCTGTGAAAAAATACACCATTGACAATAATGCTGCGTCCGTTTCATAATGCATTAAATTTTCAGTAAATAATGCATCAATTCAATGTCTCCAACAAAATGTTGTGTAGCTACATTATGAAACTGCGACTACAGTCGCAATTAAAACAAAGAAACGAATGAATGCGTTAATCAAACGAATTCATGGAACACTTTTTAAATTGTCCTGAAAGTAACAGCACCGAGTAGCGGAAAACGATCTGTTGGTAATACTTTTAAACTAAATGGTCACTAATTTTGATAAGATGATTATCATTCTTAAATTGTCATCAAGTACGGTTAAGCATAGGGTACGACGTGTGGGTTGACAATGTGCAAATGGCCGCCGTCACAGAGATTATGTACAAGAGTCGGAAAGAAACGAACCGAGCACTCTTCAAAATTATCTTAGACAACGATAGTTTGGCAGAGATGAGTCCAACCGGGAAAGGCAAACACGAAGCAATGCTGGAGAATATTTATTACGCAGTGAAAAGTAATTACGCATTATTCAATGTATGAAATGTAGCGGGCAACATTGCAAATATTATGCCCGCGTCCCTGTAAATTTCAGCATTCGTTGAAAAAATTTTCAGCGAGGAGGACGGATTAACATAAGAGGAGTATCGAAGGTGCATAATTCTGTTGTGCAATACTATGCGCGATCCGAAAAAATAACGGATTCCCGAATTTACGCATTGTACATATTTTGAATGAAACAAAATATTCCATTGCACATGTAAAAACCAATCAAACATTTGTATTACCATATCTGTAAGGAATTGTATAGAATTAAGTATCAAATCTCTGCATCGGTTTACAAACTCAATATTAGTTTGCTAATTATTGTCATTGACGAACTGTCATTGAATTGAAATGGAAAGTGAAGCGTAGCGATCGCATTTACGAAAAAATACTGTCTTTGTCGCCCACGAAATGGAAAAATCACAGGTAAAAGGTAGATGAATCATAACCTGACGATTATTCCTTCATGCTTCTACTTCTGTCATAACATCGGCCATACTTTCGCCGTACTTTAACGATACCTCAGCCTATCGTGCTTCGTACATACTTATGTCATCTGGATAAGAATAGTACGATTTTCGTATTGAAGTAAAGAGCAATGCAAGGGTTTCGTTCTAAACAAATGCGAGTCATTTCGTTCTTACGCATTACGTATCAATTTGTCGGACAATTAACGAAATTCCAGAATGCAACGGCAGATTTTCATCGAAAATAATTTCGAACCGTGGTTTACTGTCCCCGGTTTGATCATTGCGTGAAAATAACGCTGGGTCGTGGCAATATTGCGCTCATTGTTACTACTAGAATCACAGAAAAGTCGGCCACCCATGTGCTTTGTTGCCGCGGAAATATTCGACGTACGAAAGTAAATACTCGGTGTCAGAATTAACCAATTTTCGCGCATCGTTCTCCAGAATATAAATAAACTGACCTAGAATTTTGCGACGAACAAGCAGTACGCTGTCAAAATTCGGGTGGATTCTGTTCGTTTCTTCAAATCATTTTTGTGTAAAATAAGAGTGATAAGCCTCTGTCAATAATGCTGCACTTTGACGGAATCGGGATGATTCGATGATCATTTTCGAAAGAATTTCAATTTTTGCGCTACATCATATTGACGTCGCCGCGTCGTCAAACGGTAATAGCGGGATCTAGATCGGCCGGATCGGCCACGCGCGAGCGTTCGCTAACCTCCGTGCTACAACGGTTGTCACTGGCAACCGCTGATAACAAAATGCTTGTTAACCTCCCGTTATGCTGCTTTCGTGTTAATCATTATTGATAATTTTAAATGCGGACGTTCTTGTCACGCTTCTCTCAATGCAGATATTTTCAAACTACTAATCTTGCTGCTCGCCTAGCTGCAAACAGAGAAAGTCAGTCCAACGAAACTCATAGCGCAGAATCGTCAATGACATATCGTATACCGCTACCTGGACTCGGGTGAAGTTGGCGCTGGTCGACTTTGCCAGATATTTCAATTCCACCTGTTTCGCCAGTTAGTACCGAATTTTCGACAAAAAGTTCGAATTTTGAGATTTATTTCTGGGTGATTGGTTCGACGAATCCCGAAAAATTTTCGATATCCGCGCTCAGGATTTTGCGTATTTTCAGAAAAAAAAATTAAACCCTATTTTTGGTCTCGAAATCGAAAATTTTTTTTTCGCGCGCAAAAACGGTTGTTTCTAAAAAAATTTCGATTTTACTATCGGAGAGATCGTCGCAAATCCTTCAAAAATCATGCAAAAAATTTCTCAAATTATCACACGGTTAGATTTTGGAGGGGGGTGGCCACCTTATCGTGTTCACCCTGTATATATATATATATATTATAATTTTCAATTTACTTTTAAAAAAAAAGAAATTTTTTGAAAAAAAATATTTTTTTTACGTCAATTAAATTTTTTAAAATTATATATAATTATTAAAAAAATCCTATATATTTTTTAATTATCTGCTCACATGTTAATTGGAATAAAAATATTATTCATCAGAAAAATGCCATTTAATTTACTTCATGAATTGTAATTTGGAACCTTTATACAATGGATTAGAACTTATTATGAAATTTGAAGAGAACATACAGATAGAATAATGATTATTTATTCAATTCCATATTTTCAATTTTTAAAAATGAATTATTCTTCAATTTAAGAAAAATAAGTTATTTAAATTAATTGTTTCTTTTTGTTAATCAATTATTTAACTTGATTGCCTCTATTTATATTCAATTATGTTAATGTATAATAATAATGTTTAATAATAATGTATAATAATAAGGTGTGTATATATACCACTGATATATATATGCACTGGATTGGATATTACCGTATACTCTACGTGTAAGCTCGTGCGTCCAATTAAACACTTGAATTTCCGCCATCTTGTACAGAAAGTTGTCACAGAATGCGCGCTAGATTTGAACTGCGTAAAATATGCTATTCAAATCTAACGATATATTCGTCACACAAAAAAGTTTTTGACGAGTAAAATAATGTTTGATACATTAAATGGAGAACAAATCATTTTTTCGAAAGTATATTATTATTTACAATTATATGATGTAAAAGATCATTAAATAATATGACGAAAAACTTGTATTTAAGCGTGATTTTTCTTTATGTTTAAAAGAAGTCCTCAATTCTAAGAAGTTTCCGTCCATTATCCTTTATCCGATGGTGGGCTGAATTCCATACGGATGATTCAAAAATTTGTATAACACTAATTCAACCGTTAGGGAATCCATTTACCATCCATTGGCATCAAAGTGGAGCTCAAGACATGTAAAAAAAGTTTTGAATTAAATTATATCGAATTGGGTGAGTAAAAACTTTATTCAAAAATATGGAGAATAAAACATTCCTTGCAAATGTTAAGGGACTTTTATAGAGTAGCGTGCGATAAACCACAACCGTAATATAATTAGTAGTATCAATCCACAATCCATTCACACGAAGAAAAAGTTACAAGCACAATTAAAAGAAAATAAAAAAGATATACATATCTGAGCATGCGAATCAGGTACAAATGTGTAGGTGACATATTGGATCTCGTCAGGGGATATAAATGGTTACTGATTGGCCCATACGAGTTGCCGATTTGTGTAATGCCGTATATTCAATCCTGTTTGTCGCAAAGTAGCAATCTTGGTTAAAGCAAACATTTGTAATTCGATATACTCTTTGATGACAGATTTTGTGAGTTGATATACGTGATTAGAAAGCTCATCTGGCGCATCGTCGAAAATGTGAGCATCTAGCTCACTGAATATTAAATTTTCCAACGGATTCTGTAAAAGACTTTTTAAAATCTGCAAACACAAAATACCTGGAAACTGAGGCTCTACTGGAGGGAGACCTTGATTGCAATTTACAGCATGCCTGAACATTTTTTCAGCAACAGAGGCAATGTTGATCACTGATTCGCTCGGTACGGCAAGGCCTCCCCTATTCTTAATGATCAGAAGTTTTAAGCTTGTGGACACAGTTTGATTGGTATCTTCGGTTATATCATATAGGAGAGCCAATCGACAATCATCACACTTTAGGCGCTTCAGTATTTTCCTAACCACATAACCGCAAGTATATGCAATTGCATTTGCCGAGAAGTTGCTCAAGTTTTCCGGCAGCATATGCTGAGAATATAAAAAATTATCGTCAATGTTCTCATCAGTCCCCAAACTATCATGTAAGTCGTACTTTTTGCATATCCTTATGACATCCATCTCATCGTATAATCGTGAATCGTACCGGTCGACAATTTTTTTTTTTTTATGACCTGAAGAAACTGTTAGAATTCCAGTATTATCCATAGATGCGGAATTACCATTTGAAGCCTCGATCTCGTGTCGGGTCAATAAGCGTTTATATGCCGATACAAACTGCGAGCAGGTTGGATTTGGGCACCAACGACCACATGCCCTAATCGCACAAAAGAAAAGTTCCAAATGGTCCTGACTAAGCTTGTAAATGAGGAGGTAGTTTATCTGTGCATCTTTGGGAGATACATATGTATCAAAGATATTAATAACAGAATGAGCTGCTGTATACATTCCTACAAACCCTGTTTTCCTCCGACTATCCTGCATCAGTTTACCCTCTGGATCTCTCACCTTTGAAATGTAATGAAGAATTTCTAGAATTCGTGGACGCCATAAATGTTCATTGCTTCTCTCAAGTGGAGCTTTATAGCCTTTGGCAAAAGGATTTCTAGAGTTCAAAAAGTCGAACAGTATGTCCACACACCGTATAAACTGTATAGTAGCCTCACAATCTTCAAATTCGGGTAACCCGAGATGTAAACAAAATTCCAACGAATCAGCTACACTTTGACTTAGCGTTTTAGCAGCTAATCTTACTTTCATTTTCATTTTAGAGTACTATATATGACTGAGTCGCAATTTGTTACCTGCTCTCAAGCCCTCAATCTCTTGTAAATGCGCAAGCTCTGCGATAAATCTCCACTCGATTTTATTCCCAGCTTCATCGTATAGAATTTTAAAGTCACCCAAGCAATTTCTGATCAACTTAAGCATATGACAAGCGTCAAAAATTACGTGTATCCGATGTTCAGTTATGGGGTGTGGAAAGGAAGGCTGCGGATCAGGCATTTTGAAATTAGCACCTAACAATCGCACCAAGGCAAAGTGTTCACTAGGCCCATCTAAAGTTAGGGATACAACGTGAACGTTAATTTCATGCAATTTTATCAATGCATCAGTGACCAAAGTGTACAATGCTTCTGATCCGATACCATTCAGGAGAAAATATCCAATTGGTAATTTCCAACGATTATTAATAGCAACTACCAACAAAACAAGGACATTTTTGGCTTCTTTTATCAGATCATCATTCGACTCCAAAGTAGTACCAAAATCAACATGACCTCTAATAGTCCCATCTCTGTTTCGCTGAATTCCTTTTTTTATTCCCATTTCATCGAGTATCAGACCACAGAATACGTCTTTGTTATTAGTTCTTTCACTCTCTACTCTTATTTTTAAAGTAGCAAAACTTTCTGCCGTAAAGCCAGGTTCACAGTCAATGCTTTGATACCAGTCTCGTAACACACGAAGATCAGGCAGAGCTAAATTAAATTTTTTTCTCACAAAATTATAAGCTTTTGCCGAATAGAAATGGAGTGTCAAAGCAAAAGAACGAAGTGCAGGCGGATACTTTTTTCTTGTAATACGTACTTTACCATTTTTAGCAGCACGTTCAATTAGTTCCGAAACAGCTTCGTCCGGTATTGATTCCAAGGAACTCAATGCATTTTCAGATACCAACCTTTCATTTCGAAGTTCGGTAATGATATCTTGCAAAGATGTTACTCGTCTTTTTAAGCGACCTATTTCTATCTCTTTGTGATTTTATAAGTTTTTTTTTCACATGCAGAATGGCCCTGGTTTGAAACAGTTTCTTTATAGTGGTCCTCGGACTATGTGTGTAGCGATGATCATGTGAGACTGCCTTCGAACTTCTCGGCGTACCAATGCATACGCTTGTTGGTGTCAACTTAGTCCTCAGGTTATCCCTAGAGTCATCTAAAAATAATTTTTGAATTGAATTAAGATTCGTATTTCCTCCATAGTTCTGTAACAAGTGGTATACTAAGTAATATTTTCACATACTATTACTTGAGCTGAGGAGGTTAGTACTCAAACTGAGACGATCACTATCAGTTTCTATGGCGTTGGCGTTTTGCTCTGTTACATCTACGGAGACAATGGCATTGGCATTCTGGTCTGTTACATCTACGGAGACAATGAAATCTTGGATTCAATTTTACTGAACAGAAGACAAAAAACATCGGTAAACCTAACAACATTTCAGAATAATACAATTACCTGAAATCAGTAGCTTATTAACATCATGTACTTCGGTTGTATTTACTGTGGTAGACAATGGCTCATCAAGATCATGTAATTTGGTTACATTCACTGTGGTAGGCCGATCGGATTCATTCTGAAATTCGGTCTGCTGCAAGTTTTCACCTACAGATAAGTTACTAATAAATAACGACAATGGAAATACACAGAAATATGTCACACACGATTTTTTTGTAACAGAGCGCTTTATAATCTGTAGGTAATTAACCGCTTCGACGGCATTGACGCAATAGTGCATCACATCAACGTGTCTTCATGCACACTGAGTTTTCTCTGACCTAAAAGGGATTAATAGTTTCAGATCTTACCAAATAACGTTGGGATACTGCCTTTTCGTAAAGTTATATAATTTTTGCTTTTCTTCTGGAAGCAAGAGGGTTCAAAGTGGTCGGAACACAGAAGGCTATCACTTGATGGAGACCACGGTCCAATGTTTATATTTGCGATCCACTGCTTCATAATATCAGGTTCATCCAATGGGAACCTACATAACAAGCAAAGTTTAAATTCATTAATTCACACGTTATGTTGCATTGAGTAACGGTACTTACTTGAAGAATGAATAGCCACGTCCATATTCCCTTAATCGGCGACAAGATGAACACTCTGATTTTGGGTTGTCAAATACAGTTGGTACACTGTTCTTTTTCAATGTAATTAGGAATCCTGTCCTATCAAAGCAGTCGTTTGTAAAATGAGCTGAACACAATGTACTATTTCGGTTTGGCTTCCAGTCCTTCCTCTTCATTTCTTTTAACCACTGCTGAAGGCGAAACACATCTTTCACGGGAAATCTACACATCGAATTATAATTTAATCCCTGAGTCAATAATACCCGAGTTTTCAATTTCAATTATAATAAGATCGGTTCATAATTCAAATATTGTGAATTTTTACTGACACGATTCGTACGTTATAATACTCGTTGAATATAATTAGTAAATACTTCGTATGCTGACATAACCTCTGCAAGTTATCATTTGCAGAACGCTTCAGCGTTGTATACTCACTTGTGAAATGATCGCCCACAATATTTTGATTGCTTTGTTTTGCAAAAAACGCAGGTACTCATTGTTACCTCAATAATTGTAACTGCAATTTTCCAACACAATCGATTGTATACACATACATATATCACGTATATATTTATATATATCTGAAGTGACAAGAATCTGTACAAAATGGCTACCGTTCAATTGGCGTGACGGCACCACGCTTAATCCAATCCAGTGTACATATATATCAGTGATATATACGTATATATATTATGATTTTCAAATTACTTTTAAAAAAAGAGATATTTTTGAAAAAAAAAAAATTTTTTCACATCAATTAAATTTTTTGAAATTATACATAATTATTCGAAAAATCCTATATATTTTTTATTTGTCTGCTCACATAATGATTGAAATAAAAATATTATTCATTAGAAAAATGCCATTTAATTTACTTTCTGAATTGTAATTTGGAACATTTATACAATGGATTAGAACATATTATAACATTTGAAGAAAACATACAGACAGATAATTGATTATTTATTTAATTTCATATTTTCAATTTTTAGAAATTAATTGTTTTTCAATTCAAGAGAAATTATTTATTTGAATTGATAATTTTTCTATTCTATCAAATTATTTAACTGAATTGCCTCCATTTATATTCAATTATATTAATGAATAATATTCATGTGTATACATATATATATATATATATATATATATATATATATATATATATATATATGTATACATCATAATTTCAAATTTCCTTTGAAATCCAAAAAAATTATTATAATAAAAAAAATATGTTCATGAAAAAAACACGAATCGCGAATTTATTCCTCGTCCACCTTTCAAATAAATATATATATATATATATATATATATATATATATATATATGTACATCATAATCATGAAATAACTTCGAAAATCATTTTTATTAAATAGACGGACGAGAAATGAATTTGTTATTTATGTGTCTTTTTCTATACATAATTTTTTTATAACATGAATTATTTTCCTTTCGAAGCTGATTAAAAATTATAATATGGGCTATTCCGCGTCAACCGGATCAGTCATCTCTCAGATATTTTTTTAATTTGGCATGTGGATTGTGTGGGAGGAGTTAGATTTTTGTGCCAAAGCGCGAATCTCATGATGCAAAATTCGATTTTTTATCAACAATAACAAATTAGACTCCCATTTTTTTCAAAAATTCATAACTTTGGCAAAAATTAGATACAATATATATTTTTTTTTTAAATTACGCGGAAAGCTCCATGGAATTTAAAAAAAAATACGAAATGGTAAAAAAAAGTTGTTATCAATTGTTTATTTAACAATTAATTTTTCAAAGATTTTTAAAACAGTGACTGACGCGATTAAAAAATTTTTTCAAAATTCCGACATGTTCTTTGAACTATACTACAACCTGGTAATTAATTCCAGAGGGGTGTTTTTCTTCGTTTCCGAGTAAAAAATCATGAAAGGTGTCGATGCGCATGAAATTGCAGCGCGCCGAGTCTCTACGTAATGGCGGGCAGCCGGTTGCCGTTCATCGCTACCTCGCGGTGGCGTCGCAGCGTTATTTTAGAGTCATTTCCACGATGTAGGACACGATTGAAGAATCTGAAAAAAATACTGTACCTTCACAAGGCCTGCTCAAAGCGATAAGTGAAGTTTCAAGAATGTGTTTTTATTTTGAAATAAGTAGCAAGTTATGTAATTATTATCATTTATGTGCCCTCTCATGGTGTGTAACCGTTATTTTGAATCTCTGTAATAAAAAAACGGTGAAAAACACATTCCTGAAACTTCACTTATCGCTTTGAGCAGGCCTTGTGAAGGTACACTATTTTTTTCAGATTCTTCAATCGTGTCCTACATCGTGAAAATGACTCTGAAATAACGCTGCGACGCCGCCGCGGGGTAGCGGTGGACGGCAACCGGCTGCCCGCCATTACGTAGAGACTCGGCGCGCCGCAATTTAATGCGCATCGACACCTTTAATCATTTTTTACTCAAAAACGAAGAAAAACACCCCTCTGGAATTAATTCACAGGTTGTAGTACAGTTCAAGGAATATGTCGGAATTTTAAAAAAATTTTTTGATCGTGTCAGTCACTGTTTTAAAAATCTTTGAAAAATTAATTGTTAAATAAACAATTGATAACAACTTTTTTTTACCATTTCGTATTTTTTTTCAAATTCTATGGAGCTTTCCGCGTAATTTGAAAAAAAAATATGTTGTATCTAATTTTTTGCCAAAGTTATGAATTTTTGAAAAAAATGGGAGTCTAATTTGTTATTGTTGATAAAAAATCGAATTTTGCATTATGAGATTCGCGCTTTGGCACAAAAATGTAACTCCTCACACACAATCCACATGCCAAATTAAAAAAATATCTGAGAGATGACTGATCCGGTTGACGCGGAATAGCCCATATATATCTATATATATATTTATATGTGTATAAGTACATTGGAAATCTTGACGACTCTTGAAAAAAAAAAAAAAACATAATGAAAAAATATATATATAACAAACAACATGAATTTTTTTTTATTCGTATTTTTTGTTTTTCAAGTCAATCAAAAGTTATAATATATATATGATGAATACATATATATATAATAATTTTGAATTAACTTTCAAAATCATTTTCATCAAAAAGGTAGACGAAAAATAAATTCATGATTCCTTTTTTTTTTTATTTATATATTTTTTTCATTATAATAATTTTTTTAATTTTTAAAGAGTATTTGAAATTTGAAAGTATATATATATATATATATATATATATATGTATATATATATATATATATATATATATATATATATATATATATATATATATATCATGATTGATAATTACCTTTCGAAATCATTTTGATTCAATAGGAGGTCGAGAAATGAATTTATAATTCATGTTTTTTTCTATGTATATATTTTTTTCGTGACATGAATTTTTGTTTTTCAAAGTTAATTGAAAATCATTATATATACACATATATATATAAATATATATAAATATATATATATATATATATTTATATATATGTATATATATATATACATGTACATATATATATATATGAATATGTATGTATATTGAAATTTTTGATGACCTTTGAGAAAAGAAAAAATAAAATAAAAAAAATATATATATGACAAGAAGTATGAGTTATAAATTCATTATGTATTTTTTTTTTTGTACATAATTTTTTTTTTATAATGCGAATTTTTTTTTTCTGAAGTCAATCAAAAGTTATAATATATGTCTACATATATCATGATTTTGAATAACTTTCAAAATCATTCTTATTGAAAACGTGGACGAGAAATGAATTCTTGATTCCTGTTTTTTTTTATATATATATTTTTTACATCATAATAATTTTTTTGGATTTACATGGAAATTTGAAATTATAATGTATATACATATGTATATCATAACTGATAATTACCTTTCGAAATCATTTTTATGAACTGGGAGGTCGAGAAATGTAGTTATTATCGATGTTTTTGTTTATGTATATATTTTTTTCATAACATGAATTTTTTTTCTTAAAGTTAATTGAAAATCATTCTGCATATATATATGTATTGTAACGCTCAATTCTGTTACCCTCGGATGAGGACTCACCGTTGACACTTTGGCGCGATTCTCTACTTATCCACAATACCAAACTATAACAAAATCAATGAGGTTGGGCGCCAGATGCGTTAGCGTCGATTTTCAAACAATAATACAAATCAATAAAAATAACACAAAACCGTACAAGAAAGACAAATAGAGAACCCGTTGTATGGCTGGCTAGGCTCAGGTACGTTCGCGTACATCCCGGTAGAGTGGCGGTATTCAAGGCAGCTAACAGTAATTCCAGAATTAAAGAAAATAACAAAATAAAGAATAAACTCCAGGCAAAAGGAA
Source organism: Neodiprion pinetum (assembly GCF_021155775.2). Lineage (NCBI taxonomy): Eukaryota > Metazoa > Arthropoda > Insecta > Hymenoptera > Diprionidae > Neodiprion > Neodiprion pinetum. The sequence goes on from NC_060234.1 coordinate 15,653,828, forward strand.
AATGAACAGGTCAATCGATCATATATTGACGAGAAGTTTACATGGTTGAGACAGGCAAATAAAATGGTATCGACAGCGGTAGTTAACAAAATAAACAATCGTTGTTCCCAATAATTTCGGTAGAATAGCAGTAAACGGTAGCTTTAAAACGAGAGGCGGTAGTTAACAGAGAAAAATGAACGTAGGTCGCGAGATGCGATATAATGCAAGAATTTACTTAAAACTACACGTCACTGGGCGACGTGATCTTACCCAAGTTGCAAATGACGCTACGAAAATTATTATTCTGTCAATGAGAAACGAGAGAACTTTACTGCGATTGGTAGAAAACAACGTAACGATAGTTCGGTAGATAATACGACGAATTTACCATGAATTATAACCAGTACGAGAGATTGACATTCATTAACAATTTACAAAGTCGGCAAACGATCGACTAGATAGCCTTCGGTAAAATTATTCATAAACGGTAGATTCGATAATTTATAATTATTACGGACTTGAGGAATTAAATAATGAATTCCTAAACATCACTTTTGAGAGAATACAAAATACAAAATTACGAGAGAGTGAGAATTTCGGAGAGTTTACAAAATAAAGAAATACACTAAATACACGGCGGTACAAAACAATAATTCGCAGAACTCAATTTAACAAGGTACAGAGAAATAAATAACAGGCAAAAATAATATAAAATTGCCAATAGCAATAAAGAAAAAGTGCAGTAATATCTAGGGGCTGATTCTACGCTCGGTTGTACTCCAAGGAACTCGATATATGATACAATAGGCACAAAAATAAACGAAAATATAATAAGCAATAACAGAAATAAAATATGAAGCACACTTTTATTACAAAAGAGTATGAAATGAAATATAAAGCCAATAGGGCTCAAAATACGATAGAAAGTACAGAAGCAAGCTGATAGTAACTCACAAATAATCAGAAAAATCATAAATACATAAGAAATAATTATTCGGCAGTTATGAGGTCGCTCAGATACGAAAATAATAAATTACTGAAATCATGCAGTCACACGGCGGCTTACTGCAACTCCAGGCCGTGGACCATGATTCACACAAAACTGGCATCACACGATGCAACCAAGAAACAATAAATATGATATGAATGACCGAAATCATGCAGCCACACGGCGGCTTATTGCAACTTTAAGCCGTGGACCATGATTCACACAAAGTCGATGAATACCATAAGAAAGAATAAAAATTATGAGCAACTTCGTAACGATACAATTCAAAGGCAGAAGCCTTACCTTGGCTGTTGACTTCAGGCACACAAACTTACTCTAATTTAAATCAAACTTAGAATAATAAAACGAAAGTAGAAAGGAAGGAAAGGACTTGAATTTACAGGAAGAAGTTAACGGTAGTGCAACGATAGAGAGTATGGAAAAACGGTAGATACAATAACGGTAGAATGAAAGGAAGAAGGATCGGTAGCTTAAACCGAGAGAACAATCGGAAGGATGCGGAAAACAAAGCTGTCTCTCAGCAGGTCAAGCGTAGAATAGGAGGTCGTAGTTCGGCTCGCCGATCTTGCGGTTGTCGTGAGGTGATTCTTCTTCTTTGATTGGTGGGTTGAACCCCACCGCAAATAGGCCATCCCCCTGTGGCAAATATTGGTTACGGCGTGGTCATACGTTTTCCAAAATTACCGCTAGATGTGGCGTAATGTGCTGCTCGCGATTTCGTCGTTGACACCAACTCGTACGTTTTTGTAGCTGCTTCGGTTTACGGTCTAGGCTGCCTATCATCGGGGACTTCTTTGACAGAGGCATACACAGGGTGCCTCTCAGCCAAAGTTACCGGGTGGAGAGTGACGCCTTATTGTTCTCCTCCACCGGCTTTTGCACAGACAGTAGCTAGCTGCCTGTACCTGAGGTCGTGCAGTCAGACGGTTGGCCAAACCGTGAACCACGACCCACACAATTAGTCCTTGCCGATAGGAAGGCAGCGCGATCCTCGGAACGATGGCTTTATCAACCTGAACGTAGTGGTTTGGGGTCGGTCCGGCACCAGGCCGGTAAGTCGGAAAATGGCAGGCTACGGTCTGCCCTTCACGCCATCCTTACGGCATCCGATAGAGCTGGCGGCTGCTTCCTCTTCGAGAAACGGTGCCCTTGGCCGCCGGGAGGATTTTTATCTTCCTGTTCACCGGCAGTCGAGGCGATACGGAAGGTTTGGGTGGATGCTACCCCAGGTGTATGTAAAGGTGCACCAAGGTAGCCAGTATAGTCTGATTAGACCGTCAGTAGGCGAAGTCGTCGAGAGCTGCAAACGGTAGCTAGTGGTCCCTTGTTGGTCGGGATCGTTGTCGTCCAAGTACCTTATTAGCTTGCGCCGAAGCGCGAAATAAAGAATTTACAAAAAAGAATTAGTTAAACGTACTTATTGCCTATTTTGTGTCGAGTTCGGTTGGAGTACCCTGCTGAGGACGCGTAAACTAGGAATAATAGCGGTTGTGTGCCCTTGTGACGGGTGACTCTGAAACGCCACGTTACAATATATATATATATATATATATATGTATATATATATATATATACACATTAATATTATACATTAATATTATACATTAATATAACTGAATATAAATGGAGGCAATTAAGTTAAATAATTTGATAAAATAAAAAAATGATCAATTTGAATAAATTATTTTTCCTAAATTGAAGAATAATTAATTTTTAAAAATTAAAAATATGAAATTAAATAAATAATCATTTATTCATCTGTATGTTTCCTTCAAATTTCATGATAAGTTCTAATCCATTGTATAAATGTTCCAAATTATGATTCATAAAGTAAATTAAATGGCATTTTTCTAATGAATAATATTTTTATTTTAATCAATATGTGAGCAGATAATTAAAAAATATATAGGAATTTTTTTAATAATTATACATAATTTTAAAAAATTTAATTAATGTAAAAAACATTTTTTTTTGCAAAAATTTTACTTTTTTTAAAAGTAAATTAAAAATTATCATATTATATATATATATATATATATATACATAATTAAAATAAAAACATTAAATTATTATTTAATTAAAATAAATTTAAATATATTTAAATAAATAAATGTAAAAAAAATAAATAAATCCATTTCTTAATTTATATGAATTATAATTGATAAAAATTTTAATAGAAGACATTTCAATTTCATAAATAAATTTACAGTTTATCGCCTAAATTCAGCCATTTTATCAAATATTGAATAAATGATTATTTTCAACTAACCATAGAAACATTGGCACATTATACTTTATATTTGGAATCTGATCAGGAATATTTGGATTATCATCTAGAATAATTATTCCCATAGAACTAGGAACACCTTCATCATTTATTGGTGATGATCAAATTTGTAACATAATCGTAACATCTCATGCATTCTTAATAATTTTTTTTATAGTTATACTTATTACAATTGGATGATTTGAAAATTGACTAATTCCTCTAATACTAGGAGCCCCAGATATAGCTTTCCCCGAATAAATAATGTAAGATTTTGATTGCTTCCACCATCATTAATCTTACTAATTTCAAGAAGATTAGTAGATTCAGGTACAGGTACAGGTACAGGTTGAACAGTTTACCCTCCATTATCAAGAAGTCTTGGACACTCAGGACCATCTGTTGATTATACAATTTTTTCTTTACACATAGCAGGAATTTCATCAATTCTTGGGGCAATCAATTTTATTTCTACAATAATTAATATACGACCAAAAGGAATAAGATTTGAACAAATACCTTTATTCGTTTGAGCAGTAAAATTAACAGCTATTCTTCTTTTATTATCTCTTCCAGTTCTAGCAGGAGCAATTACAATATTATTAACAGATCGAAATATAAATACAACTTTTTTTGATCCTTCAGGAGGAGGAGACCCAATCTTATACCAACACTTATTTTGATTTTTCGGACACCCAGAAGTTTATATTCTAATTTTACCAGCCTTCGGAATAATTTCACACATTATTTCACAAAAATCAGGAAAAAAAGAAACATTTGGAACTCTTGGAATAATTTATGCAATAATAACAATTGGACTATTAGGATTTGTAATATGAGCCCACCATATATTCACTGTAGGTAGAGATGTTGATACACGAGCTTACTTTACCGCCGCTACAATAATTATTGCAATCCCTACTAGTATTAAAATTTTTAGATGATTAGCAACTCTATATGGATCTAAAATAAATTTTAGATCATCAATACTATGAACATTGGGATTCATCTTTCTCTTTACAATAGGAGGATTAACAGGAATTATACTTTCTAACTCTTGTATTGATATTATTCTACATGACAAATATTATGTTGTAGCACATTTTCATTATGTTTTATCTATAGGAGCAGTATTTGGAATTATAGCAGGTTTCATTTACTGATACCCATTATTTACTGGAATAACATTAAATATAAAATGATTAAAAATTCAATTTACTATTACATTCTTAGGAGTAAATATAACTTTCTTTCCTCAACATTTTTTAGGTTCAAATGGTATACCACGTGGATACTCTGATTACCCTCATGCATTTACAATATGAAATATTATCTCAACAATTGGGTCAATTATATCATTTATTAAAGTACTATACCTAATTTTTATTATTTGAGAAAGAATGTCAACTCAACGACAAATTATATTCATAGAAATTACAAACTCATCTATTGAATGAAAACAAAAATTTCCACCTTCAGATCATAGATATGAAGAAATTCCAAGAATAACAAGGAAATTCTATTACGGCAGAAAAATGCATTGAATTTAAACCCCATAAATAAAGTTTTAAACTTTTTTTAGAAAATGATAACCTGATCAAGAATAAATTTTCAAAACGCTAATTCTCCTATTATAGAACAATTAATCTTATTTCATGATTATACTATAATTATTTTAATTTTAATTACAGTCTCAATTTTATATTTAATATTAACAATATAATTAAATGAATTTACTAATAAAAACCTTGTAAATAAACAAAACATTGAAATTATTTGAACAATAACCCCTTCAATATTACTAATCTTTATTGCTATACCATCAATTCATCTACTATACTTAACAGGCGAAATTAATAAACCCCTAATTACAATCAAAACAATTGGGCATCAATGATATTGAAGATACGAATACTTAGACTTCAAAAATATCGAATTTGACTCTTATATAAATAAATCAATTAATAAAAATTCTTTCCGTTTATTAGATGTAGATAATAACACAATTATTCCCTTAAATACACAAATTCGTATAATTGTTAGATCAAATGATGTAATTCACTCTTGAACAATTCCTAGACTAGGACAAAAAATTGATGCAATTCCAGGACGATTAAATCAAATTAGATTATTAATCAAACGACCAGGATTAATATTTGGACAATGTTCAGAAATTTGTCGAGCCAATCATAGATTTATATCAATTGTTATAGAAAGAATTCCAATAATTTATTTTTTAAAGTGAATTAATTCATTTTAATTCATTAAGTGACTGAAAAGCAAGCAATGATCTCTTAAATCATTTTATAATATATGAGCAAATATTCTTAATGAAAAGAATTAATTTATTAAAATAATAGTTAGTCAAACTATAAATATTAGGAAAATCTATTATTCTTTTATTCCACAGATATACCCTATAAATTGATTATTTTTATATACAATTTTTACTATTCTTTTTATTACAATTATTATTATAGCATACTTGAGAAAAAAAAATTTTTTTTAAAAAAAATTCGATAAATTTTTTAAGAAGAAAAAATTTAACTTTTGAAAATGATAATAAATTCATTTTCCATTTTCGATCCAACTTCAACATTTTTTCCTAACCTAAACTTAAATTGATCAAGAACATTAATTGGAACTTTCCTATTTCCATCAACAACTTTTTGATTAATTATATCACGGAAAAATATTTTATGATGAAAATTAATATATATAATTCATTCAGAAGTAAAAATTTTATTAGGTAATTTTAAAATTAACAGAACGTTAATTTTCTCATCTTTATTTTTATTTATTTTATTTCATAATTTTATAGGTCTTTTTCCCTATATTTTTACTAGAACTAGACATTTATCAAATAGAATTACATTATCATTATCTTTATGATTAAGACTCGTACTATTTGGGTGATTAAAAAATATAAATCATATATTTACCCATCTTGTACCTCAAAATACACCAAATGCATTAATACCTTTTATAGTATTAATTGAATCAATCAGAATTTTAATTCGCCCTTTAACACTTGCGGTACGATTAACAGCAAATATTATTGCAGGCCACTTATTAATAACCTTATTAAGAAGAATCGGAACAAAAATTAATATATTATCATCATCTTTTTTAGTAATTAGACAAATTTCTTTATCAATTTTAGAATTCGCTGTTTCAATTATTCAGGCTTATGTTTTTATAGTGTTAATCACCCTATACTCTAGAGAAGTAAACTAATGTCAAATAAAAATATATCCTTTCCTCAACATCCATTTCATTTAGTTAATTACAGACCTTGACCTTCATTAGGATCATTAGCTGTAATAATTCTACTTTTAGGTTCTATTAAATGATTCAATTTCGAAATAAAAAATATATTAATATTAGGAATTCTAATCACCATTTTAATTATAATTCAATGATGACGAGACATCATTCGAGAAAGAACTTATCAAGGATTACATACATCAAATGTAATAATAGGAATAAAATTAGGAATAATTTTATTCATTATTTCAGAAGATTTTTTCTTTTTATCTTTTTTTTGAGCATTTTGTCATAGATCCCTCTCACCTTCAATTGAAATTGGGAGAATAATACCACCCAAAAATATTACACCATTTAACCCTTATGATATTCCTTTATTAAATACAATTATTTTAGTTTCTTCAGGAGCAACAATTACATGAGCCCACCATAGATTAATAAATAATATAAAAAAGGAAACACTTAAAAGAATATTATTAACAAGCATTCTAGGTATTACTTTCTCAATCTTACAATGCTACGAATATTTAGAAGCACCATTCACTATAGCAGATTCAGTTTACGGATCAACTTTCTTTATTGCTACAGGATTTCACGGAATTCATGTTTTAATTGGTACAACATTTATTATAATTAACTTATTTCGAGTATATTTAAATCATTATTCTAATTTTCATCACTTTGGATTTGAAGCAGCAGCATGATACTGACATTTCGTAGATGTAATTTGACTTTTCCTTTATATTTCTATTTACTGATGAAGAACCTACCAATATAATTTATATAATATAACTTAAGTATAATTGATTTCCAATCAATAAGTCTAATAAAATTTAGTATAAATAATTAAATTAATATTTAATACCTTAATAATAATTATAATACTTACTATTATTATATTAACTATTTCAATAATCTTATCAAAAAAAACATTTTATGAATTAGAAAAAAATTCACCCTTTGAATGTGGATTTGACCCAAAAGGATACCCTCGTATATCATTTTCTATTCTTTTTTTTTTAATTGCAGTTATTTTTTTAATTTTTGATGTAGATGTAACATTAATATTACCAATAATTATAACCTTAACAATTTCAAATATAAAAATTTGACTATTTATAGTATCATACTTTATCTTAATTTTATTGTTAGGATTATATTATGAATGAAAATTTGGGGCACTAAATTGAATTTAAAAATTATAAAAATGAATTAAATTTTATATTCAGTTTCGGCCTGAAATTATAGTTATTTATTAATAACTCTACTTTATGGGATAATAGTTAAATATAACATTTGATCTGCATTCAAAAATTATAATTATTAATTAATTTATCTTAGATAATTTATATTAAAAATTAATTGAAGCCAAAAAGAGGCTAATTATTGTTAATAATAAAAATGAATATAAATTCCAATTAAATAGATATATAAAATAAAAATGCTTCTAACTTTTTATTAAATGATTAAAATTCATTTATATTTCTAATTTATATAGTTTACAAAAACATTACATTTTCATTGTGAAAATAAATTATTTAATTTTATAAATTAAATGTTTAAAGATTTAAATAAATCATCATATTATCTTTAATAATATACTTTTAATTTTAAGCTATTTAAACATTTATAACATAAATAAATAATAAAAAAATAAAAAAGCAAATAATAAAAATAAATTTAAAATATTATTAAAATAAAAAATCAATAAATCTATAAATATATAAAAATTTTTCATAAAAATTATAATAATTCTTCTTTTATAAAATTCTAATCAATTTTGATTAAAATTTAATGTTAATTCTTTATTTATAAATGCAATATTTTTAATTAAACCATCAGTAGAAATAACAGGTAAAAACCATATTGTTCTAAAAAATAACTTTAAAAAATTAAACTTCAATTTAAACGTTTCAACATTTAAATAATAAACAAAAAATCCAAATAATGTACCTAAAAAAATAATTAAAATTGGTAAAATTTTTATATAAAAAGGCAAAATAATGACATATCTATAAGGAAAAATCAATCATCTAAACATAGAACCTCCTAAAATTACCATCAATATCATAAAATATATTGAATTATTTATATAAACATCATAATCATTTAAGGGGGTATTCTAGTGTAGAAATTTGAAAAAATCGTTTTTTTTTTTTTTATATTTTCAAAGCTTAACCTTTCAAGAATGTGTCCTTAAAAGGACAAGTCAAAATTTCAATTATTTTCAGAGATATAGCTATTTTAGTGACACGTCTTCAATACTGGCTCGGCTGGAACGAATTTTACTCGAAACTTTAAACGCGTTTTTCTCAAAACTACATTTTTCAAAACGGTTGACATGATTTCTCAAGTTCTATTGAACCGATTTACTTGAAATTTGGTGAGAATCTTCTCAATACATGTCTCTATTGCACAAACTATTATTATAACGAAATAATAATTTTGACTATTTTTAAAAAATTCAGAAACGTCCAAAAAAGTCAAAAAAAACGTATTATTTTTTCGGACAGCCGTAATTTGGCAAAAAAAAAATTTTTTTCGACTTTTTTTTAGTTAGTACGATAGCTGCATTTATTTAGATTACTAATCTTTTTTTTTTTTTTCCTCTGATTTTGAAAATGCTTGCAATCGTGACAACATTGGCGCGCCATTTTTTTTGTACCCCCCACTTCAACAACTCATAGCACTTTCAATTTTGTATTTTTTGACTTGTTTTTTTTTTTTTTGTAATCGTGAAATAATAATAAACGCCTGATAAAAAAATGGATGGTAAAAATATTTTTTGTTTTTTGTTTATAGCACTTCAAAAAACACCTCAAATTCATGCCTCTACACTAGAATACCCCCTTAAATAATTTAATCTAATTATATTATACCAACCTAATAAAGAAAAATAAATCAAACGAAAAGTATAAGAAACAGTGAAAAAAGTTGAAATAAAAAAAATAAATATAATAAATATATAATTATAATTTAATATTAAAACTATTTCCAAAATTATATCCTTAGAGTAAAACCCAGCTAAAAAAGGAAATCCACATAAACATAAATTAGAAAAATGAAAACATATAGAAGTAAATGGTATTTGATTAAATATTGAACCTGATAAACGAATATCCTGAAAATTATTCAATTCATGAATAAAAACTCCTGAACATATGAATAATAATGCTTTAAAAAATGCATGTATTAAAAGATGAAAAAAGCCAAAAACTTAAATCCTAAAAATAAAATTTTTATTATTAAGCCTAATTGACTTAAACTTGATAAAGCAATAATTTTTTTTAAATCAAATTCAAAATTTGCATTTAATCCTGACATAAATATAGTTAATCTAGATAATAATAAAAATAGAATAATAAAATTCTCTCCATTAAATAAATTTTCAAATCGAATTAATAAATAAACTCCTGCCGTTACTAAAGTAGAAGAATGAACTAATGAAGATACAGGAGTAGGAGCTGCTATTGCCGCAGGAAGTCAAGAAGAAAAAGGAATTTGAGCACTTTTAGTAAATGAAGCAATCAAAATTATTAAAGTAATTACTATTATAAAAGAATTATATTTTGAAAAATCTGTTTAAAAATAAAAATTTCAACCCCCAAAATTTATTATTCAAGAAATTGATAATAATAAAAAAATTTCACCAATACGATTAGAAATAACAGTTAATATACCAGCATTAAAAGACTTAACATTTTGATAATAAATTACTAAACAATAAGAAATTAATCCTAACCCGTCCCAACCTAATAAAATACTAATTAAATTTGGACTAACAATTATTAATATCATTGATACAATAAATAAAATTACTAATATAATAAACCGATTCAAATTTAAATCATTTATTATATAAGAATTTCTATATAAAATTACCAAAGAAGAAATAAATAAAACTGTTCTTATAAAAATTAATGATATCCAGTCAAACAAAAATGTTATTACTACACAAGGAGAATTAATTTCAATCAAATTATACCCAAAAAAATAGACTGAATCATATAATAAAAAATAAATACTTAATATAAATAAAACTAATCTAATAAAAAAAATTATATCGAGATAAACAAATATTCAATATAAAAATAATTTGAAAACTAAATTTAATTTTCTTTGACACCACAAATCAATATTTTATATGAACTATTTAAATTAATTTATATTCAAGCAATAAAAGATTCTCTATTTAGAATAATTAAATTTAAAGGAATTCAATGTAATATTAATAAAATATACTCAGGAATATTACCTTGAGAAAATGAATAAAAAAAATAATTTATTTTACCATGTTGAGTAATATATATATTAATTTCAAAAAAAAGAAAAAATTTCCTATCATTAATCTCCAAAATTAATATTTTAATAAACTGTTTTTCGAAATTTTAATAAAATATAAGTTTTAATAGTTTATTAAAAATATTGATTTTGTAAATCAAAGAAAAAAAATTTTTTTTTTTAAAACTAATTAAGATAAATTTATTTAAATTAATTAACAAAAATTAATTAAATATTTAACGAAAACTCCATTTACAATAGGATTAATCTTACTAATCCGAACATCTTTAATTTCTGTAACATCAGGAATGTTAAATATAAGATTTTAATACTCATTTATAATTTTTTTAATTTTTTTAGGAAGATTTTTAATTATTTTTATTTATGTATCAAGATTAATCTCAAACGTAAAATTTCTTTTTAACAAATGAATAATAATAAATATTATCATAATTATTTTAATATTTATATTAATAATTAATTATAATAAAATAAATTTCATATTTGAAGATACAATAAAATTACCTTATATCTCTCTATCTAATAAAAAAGTTTCAAACAAATGAACGCAGAAAAAGATTATAATAACAATAGTAAAAAAAGATTATAATAACAATAGTATACGCATGAAGTTGGCGGTGGGGTGAGATCCCGAAAACGAAACAAAAAGCATCTAGCAAACCCTTTGACAGCTGTCATCGGCTGTTTATGACAGTCTTTGACAAATATATTTATAGGTATCTGTTTCTGACGCGCAAACAATGAACATGCAAACGAAAATTATCACGATGATTCCCGACAGGAATTGTCTTTTTCGCGCGTTGGCGTATTGTCTATACGGCACTCAAGATCGACACGCAGAGGTAAGACTGAGTATCGTTTCAAATATAGTGGATAATTGGTCTACATTTGCGGGTTTTATTACAGGTAATGAGTCAAACGGTGCTGTGATTAGGTGACCTGGTGATTACAAATCACATATGAATAAAAATGCAATATATGCAGCTGCGGATATTTTTAGGATATGTTTAATCGTGTATCGCGAAGAACAAATTCATCCACACCGGATCGGATCACAAAATGGAACACAATTCTCGCTACTCTTCACCGGCGCCGGAGACAGTGGACACTTTGATGTCTTACAGAACAAAAATAAAATTCAGATAGTGAGTAATAAGTATGAAAAGTAACAATCAAATAATAGTAAATCTAAATATATCACCAAACAGTCAAAAGGACAGCCAGGATTTACGATGACAATGGAGAAAGGAGGAGTTTCAAGCAGCAAACAAGGCGATGAAGATGGTGGATGGTCGGAAGTATCACAAAAGAAATAGGAAAATAAAATTGTAAGTGCGAAGAACCAAATAAGCCATAGAATAATATCCACCAAATATTCGTATAACCAGGAAAGAGGACGACCAGGATCGATGTTGACCACAAGAGAAAGAGGTGTTTTGCGGAATGAACATCAACGCAAATATAGAGAAAAAAATAATATAAAGAAGGTGATTTTGGAGAATAACCGGCAGAGCGGCAGTAAAAATAATTCAACGAAGGGTGTCGAAGAATTAGAAGAATCGATTGCGATGATTGATTCGGAAAATAAATCGAGAGGACGACCAACTAATGTGATGTACAAAGAAGAGCGAAAAATTAGACGACGGGAACAACAGCGAAAATATAGGGAAGCGAACAAAAAATATCATACTGGCTTTTCAACCAACGAACAGAAAGGAGGAGTTTCAACCAGCAGACAAGGCGATGAAGATGGTGGATGGTCGGAAGTATCACAAAGGAAAAAGGAAAATAAAATTTTAAGTGAGAAGAACCAAATAAGCCAGAGAATAATAGTAAACAAATATTCCTATAACCAGGCAAGAGGACGACCATGATAGATGTTGACCACAAGAAAAAGAGGTGTTTTACGGAGTGAACAGCAACATAAATATAGAGAAAAAAAAAATATAAAGAAGGTGATTTTGTAGAATAACGGGCAGAGCGGTAGCAAAAATAATTCAGCAAGTCAAGGAGATAGACAGATATCAATAGAGAAGGAACACCAATTTTCAACCAACAAATGGAAGCTTAGATTGATGAAAAAAAGAAAAGTAAGCACAGAAAGAATAGATGTGGACAGCAAGTGCAGGACCTGTCATTAAATCAACATGAAGGAATTCGCCTGTCTACTAGACAATGCGTAAGGAAATAGTGAGGCGCGAAGCGCCGAACTACGAGGCGCGCAGCGCCGAGTGCCCGAGGCGCGTAGCGCCGAGATGGGGTTGGCGCGCGAAGCGCGCAGGGGCGAAGCCCCTAGTAATTATATAATTTAAAATCAAGTATAAAATTAAGAATTAAAGCTAATCCCTTAAAACTTTTATATCAAAAATAATTATTTTCATAAATTAAAATAATTAAAAATGATATTTAAATTAAATTTATTTATCAAAAAACTAGATAACTTAAAAACCGAAAAACATTTCATTTCCATTTAAAATTTAAAAATAATTACTAAGCATTAAAAATAATTTTAAATTAAATAGCTCTTTTCAATTCGAGAAAAATATTAATTTATATTATTTTTTCAATTAACACTGATACACAAGGTACAATAAATAGTATATACTTTTTTGAAAATTTCATTTTTGTAAATATTTCAAATTTCTATCATTATACAATTAAACTATAATTTAAATTATTTTTTCTTTCAACAATACTGAAATTATAAATTTAGTAAAAATATTTTTATTGATAAAAAAATTTTAAATATAAAAAATATAATTTATCAATTTCAAATTAAGTTGAATTGGACAACTATTTAATTTATTGCAAATAAAAAAAATCCTTCTAAATAATTTGAATTCTAAATACACTTTCCAGTATATTTACTTTGTTACGACTTATCCCATTTTATAATGAGAGTGACGGGCGATTTGTACATATTTAGTTCTTAATTCGAATAAATATAATTTCAAATTTTACTAGTAAGTCCAATTTTAAATAAATATGTCAATTTAATATCCAAAAATAAAATTTTGATTGTAATTCATTTAAACTTTAATATAAGCTACATCTTGATCTGAGATGAAATTTCTATAAAATTAAATGAAAATTAATAGTTTTGAAAAAATATTCTGTAACGAAAATAAATAAACTCAATTAATTAAAGTAAGATTTATCGCGGATTATCGTTTGATGAACAAATTCCCCCAATTATTTTTAAATACAGCCAATTTTTTCAATTTTAAAGAACACAACTATTAATTATTAAAATGTAATATTAACATCTCAAATAATGAGGTATCTAATCCTAGTTTAAATTTTAGATTTCATAAACTATAATATATATATATATATATATATATATATATATATATATATATATATATATATATATATAATCAAAAAATTCTATTTCACCATAAAGATCTTTTTAATTAAATATGAATAAATGAATACAATTTATTAATTAAAAATAATAACTTGTATAAAACGTTTAACCGCTACTGCTGGCACAATTTTTGTGTCTATACTTTTATATTATTCATAATTCTAAATTTCTTTAATTATTAAAATTAAATGCTGCAAAATAATATTTTTGATCAATCAAAAAAATGCATGCAAAAAAAAAATTATACTAGTATAGAAACCAAAATCAAACTTTAATAAAAAACAAATAAAAATTATAATATATATATATATATATTATTTAGTGTAATAAGCACAAAGATTTTTGAAATCTTTAGAAATAGTTCAATTCTTTTATTAATAAAATAAGATTTGAAAACAAATTTTTATATGAAACTTTGAAGGTTATTAGTTTGATTGGGTCAAACTCTTAATTTTATAGTTAGATATACATATAACATTAAATTGCGAATTGAAAATTACGAAAATTATGACAATTTTTTCAAATTAAATATTAAAATATAATAAAATAGAAAAAGTCATTAATATATTAAGACATCGAATGAAATAATTATAATGAAATAGAACAATTATTGTGAAAATAATAAATGTCAAAAAAATTGAAAAATAAAAAATATGATTTATTAATTTCAAATTTTTATATTAGTTAAATTTTGTGGAATTATATATAATTATCAAAAAAATCTTATGTATTTTTTAATTATCTGCTTACAAATTGAATAAAATAAAAATAGCATTCATTAGAAAAATGCCATTTGATTCACTTTGTGAGTTGTAATTTGGAACATTTATACAATGGTTTACAACTTATAATGGAATTCAAAGAAAACATACAGATAGATAAATGATTGTTTATTTAATTTCATTTTTTTAATTTTTAAAAATTAAATATTCTTCAATTTAAGAGAAATAATCTATCTGAATTAAACATTTTTTGATTTTATTCAATTATTTTACTTAATTGCCTTTATTTATATTCAATTATATTAATGTATAATATCAATGTGAAGTATTAATGTGTGTATATATATGTATATATATATATATATTGTTACGTGGGGGTGAGTGTGTACTGAGCGGTGGTAGTTAATGATCAATTGAATAATCTAGCTCCCACGTAACGACAATGAATAATAATTAAATCTAAGAAAAGACTTACCTTTCGGTAAGCCGGTAATTTGTAGGATCGTGTCGCTATAGACCTGTACAGGTCTGTGAGGTTTGTTTAAATAGTTGAGGCTATTTTATAATAAAGAAAATGGGAAGAAGGTCGCTCAAAATAAATGTTTAAAAAGATTTAACTGGTAAAAGATGAAGTATATTCTGGTTCAATTTAGTTATTGAAATATCTGGTAACAATCGATGGTGATAATTATATATATGAGCCAAAAATAACAATTTATAAAGGTTTCAAATTGAATAAAAAATCGCGTGTTATACTATTCTAGAAGATAATATTATTTGGTACCAGGAACATCTACTCTGAACGATGGTTATAACTAGCTGGTCGTGATAATTGTATTGTATCTCTCTTTTTAGATTATCTTAAATCGTTTAATATTATATATATATATTCAATATATATATTTAATCGTTTAGTCTTATTTGTTAATTCTTGGAAACAATAAGTGGAATTTAATTGGGGGTAGTGAAGCTAGCCACCAATTCTATGCTTGGTTTTTGTGAATTTACTGAAGTAGTTTTGATTATCAAGGTGAAACAAGAATTCGTCTAATTTCGAAGATTAACACTCGGATTGACTTAGCTTTTTGGTGAATCGGTCGACGAGATTGAGAGCCGTCGGATCGTGTCGGTCTGCGTCGGTAGAATGCTGGACCAGGGGCCTCACCTCAAATTTGGAAGAGTTGATGAATCGAATGATGTTGAACGTTGGTCACTTAGTCTTTGTGAATTTAGAATGATATCTTGTTATCGAAAGTTTGAAAGTGTCTGTTTGTGATTTTGATGATAAGTTAAAATTGATTGGAACGATTATTTATTAAAAATGATAGTGTAATTATTATTATTTTTACTTAAGATTACCTGATTCGCTTGAATCAGGGCCGAACTCAATTTTAACTAAGGAAAATGGAATATCATAAAAATGTCTATTCGCGAAATGACGAGATTTAGTAAAGAACAGAAAAGATGGAAATGTAGAAGATAGTGAGTCTTTTGCAGCTAACAGAATAACTGAATGCTCGAATTTAACGAATTAGCGCGAGACTTTAGGTCGGTCACAACTAAGATTTTCCAAACGCTACTCTTGCTCGAGAGGGCTAATCCGGGTTTACGTCCACGCACTTCGCGACTTGACAGACGAAAGACGCGGCTTCTTGGGCCCGAGGGTCCAAGGAGCTGCAGTTGTAATTAGTTACAACGGTAATTAGCCAATGAGGTGCGAGGGCGTCCTCCTGGCGCCCAAATCCACGTGGTCAGCGTTACTTCTCGCTCTTCGACGGTGTTCCGGCGATTCTCAATCTCGTCGGTGACACATTGGAAATATGAACAAAAGATATTTGCATGCAATGTTCACACATTCATTCATACAGTCCAATGAGTAATCTATTTTAATTTGATGGTCCTGAAGGTAGTGGTTTATCCTAGTTATTGATTATAATTTTAATTTAAAAAGAGGAATATTTCCAGGCTGAGCGCTACTGATACTAACTCAGCAGTCTCTCATCTCAGTTCTTGGTACCAGATAAATAGAATAAAGTTGAACCTTATACTAGGGATCATCGTTGGTCTCTACGTGACTTTTGCCAGGAGGGGTGGAACTCGCCGTTATTAGAATATGAGATTTTGATAAAATGATATCTGTGCAGTGAAGAAATTAAAGAAATGAAATGAAATGGAATTTTGAAAAAGGTACGCCAAGGCGGTACGTCGGGGCGTAACATATATATATATATATATATATTATAATTTTTAATTTACTTTTAAAAAAAGGGAAATTTGAAAAAAAAAAATTTTTCTACATCGACTAAATTTTTCAAAATTACACATAATTATTAAGAAAATCCAATATATTTTTCAATTATCTGCTCACATGTTAATTAAAGTAAAAATATTATTCATTAGAAAAATGCCATTTAATTTACTTTATGAATTGTAATTTGGAACATTTATACAATGAATTGGAACTTATTATGAAATTTAAAGAAAACATATAGATGGATGAATGATTATGTATTTAGTTTCATATTTTTAATTTTTGAAAATTAATTATTCTTCAATCAGAGAAAGATAATTAATTCAAATTAATCATTTTTTCATTTTGTTGGATCATTTAACTTAATTGCCTCCATTTATATTCAATTATATCAATGTATAATATGAATGTATAATATTAATGTGTATATATATATATGTATATATATATATTATAATTTTAAATTTACTTTTAAAGAAAGAAAAATTTTTCAAAATGAAAATTTCTTCACATTAATTAGATTTTTCGAAATTATACATAATTATTAGAAAATTCTATATATTTCTTAATTATCTGCTCAAATATTAATTGAAATAAAAATATTATTCATTAGAAAAATGCCATTCAATTTACTTTATGGATTGTAATTTGGAACATTTATACACTGGATTGGAATTTATTATGGAATTTAAAGAAAACATACAGATAGATGAATTATTATTTATTTAATTTCATATTTTCAATCTTTAAAAATTAATTGTTCTGTAATTTAAGAAAAATAATTTATTCAAATAAATCATTTTTATTTTATTAAAGTATTTAACCTAATTACCTCCATTCATATTCTATTATGCCGAGAGTCTCGTTCTCCAGATTACAAGGTAGTACCGCTACTTCTCGCACGATGTCGCCACAATCTTCAGAATATAAAATTCACAACCCATTTTCCCTTCTTCCTTCCGCTCTCCCGCTCATGCGTCATCACGTTCTTTGTGCGTGGTGGCGTCACTTCTTCGCGAAGGTTTTCTTCAAGAAATCTAGAAAAAATTAAACTAACGACGAAATAAAAACATGCCCAAGTCAAGGAAAAGGTCGCGAGAATCCCGGGAGGAGGATTGCGACAGACTCTGGCGAAGACTGAAGAAGCTGGAGGAAAAAATCGAGCGCCGACGCGAACGTCCGTCGACGGCGGCGCAATCCAGCGAAACAGATCGAGAATCGGTTTTACAGAGGCAGAATCAGGCCCCGGTTACAGGTAAGAGGCGAACACGCAGTTTCAGGGCATCTCCATCCCCCTTGGCGGTACTCTCACAAGTCTGTGACTCAGTATCCGTGCATTTTGGTCTAGAGTCATGTAAAAGTCCGAACGGACCAAACATCACCTAGATGCATTCTCGTTCTTGCAGAACCCTCTGTCAGAGACGAAGACACTTCGTCACAAAAGGAAAATTTAGAGGATTTCTCTTCTAATTTGACAGTCGGTCTGCTAGAAGCGAATATGGCTTCACCAGAAATCCAGAAACTGGATCAAGAAACGCTAAAACTCCTAGGAGATGATGCGTTTTCGGCTGCAGCAAATGAAGTTCAATTCCATCCAGAATTAGCTTCAAGGTGGAAAAACTGGATCCGTGGGGGTGTAAGCAAGGAGAAAAAAAAAGAACTCTTGGATAAGCATACCAGAACTGGAAATTGTCCCTTGGAAGCTCAGCGTCTGAACCCAGAGGTCTCAGCCTCGTTGAACGGGACATCCAAAAGGAGAGATAAGCACTTCGCTGATTCTTAGAATACTATTGGCTCAGCCTTGTCCGCCATAGGAACTGCCGCTACGCTCATTCTCAATGAGAAAGAAAACGAGGGCTTAGACAGAATGCAAATACTGGAATTGCTTCTGGACGCAGGAAAGCTGCTCTCGGAGGGACATCATCAAGAAGCTGTAGCCCGAAGGGCTTATATCTTGCCTTTCCTGGAAAAAAGGCTAAGGCAGTGCTGGAAAATTCAGGTATTGATGAATTTCTATTTGGTGAAAACTTGGTAGACAAATTGAAGTCTGCTAAGGCTATTGAGAAGGTGGGATTGGATTTGAAACCCCAACCATCAACAAAAAAGCCTCCGCTGCGTCAACCAACGTCGGTAAACTGGAAGAGCCCGTCTGCGAGATTCCAGGGCAGCTCTCAGGCGGGCAACTATCAGTCGCACAACCAGCAGACAAGCAACAAACGCTTTCCACCGAAAGCCGGGAAATATCCGACAGGCAGGTCGTTCGAGAATCAGCCTCGGGGCCAGACACAGGCTCGGTCGCAGAACAGTCAACCCAGTCTTCAACAGAAACCATAGCGGTAAGAAAGGTCGCTGGGCGGCTATCTAACTTCTTTAAAATCTGGAAGAATATTACGTCAGACAAATTTGTTTTGGCTTGTGTACGGGGGTACGAGCTAAAGTTCAGTAAACCCCCTAATCAAGCATATATTCCTTCAGAACCCTCGTTTAATCCTGAAGAATTTCTTAAGCATAAGGAACAGATAAACCATCTTCTAACGCTAGGAGTGGTTGAAAGGTGCTCTTACAGCCCAGGCCAATTTATTTCTACTTATTTTTTAGCCCCGAAACCAAACGGTTCTGACAGATTTATATTAAACTTGAAAAAGTTGAATACCTTTATTGACACCGAACATTTTAAGATGGAGGATATACGTTCGGCCACGCGCTTGATATCTTTGGGAGCTTTTATGGCCAATTTAGAACTGCAGGATGCATACTTTTTAATTCCTGTTGGTAAGAAATGTAGAAAATTCTTGAGATTTTCGTTCGAAGGGCAATTATATGAATTCACTTGCCTGCCGTTTGGACTTTCCTCAGCACCTAGAGTCTTTACTAAGGTCCTTAAGCCTGTGCTTAATTGGCTGCGTAGCAGGGGGTTCTTATCAGTTGCCTACTTAGATGACATCCTATGCATCGGGGATAATTATAAATCCTGTTTGGACAATGTGAAGAGCACAGTAGATATATTTGAGTCTTTGGGATTTATCGTTAATAACAGAAAGAGTAATCTCACACCCAGCACCCAGTGTAAATTCATAGGATTTATCTTAAACTCAGAAAATGTAACACTAGAACTATCTCAGGAGAAACGAGATAGAACCCGAAAACTTATCGTGCTTTTTAATTCAAAGAAAGTGTGCAAAATCCGTGATTTCGCTCACTTCATCGGCATTATAACTTCTTGTTGTCCAGCTATCAAATATGGCTGGCTTTACTCAAAAAATTTTGAGCGAGCCAAATACTTATCTCTATTGGTAAATGAAGGAAATTACGAGGCCCAAATGCTTCTTCCCGAATGGCTGCAAGAGGATTTTGCTTGGTGGAAGGTTAATATAACACTTGCGGTTAATCCAGTTAGAAAGTTCAAATTTCAAAAAGAAATTTTTTCAGACGCATCTACTACTGGATGGGGTGCGTTTTGCGATGGGAATACAGCCCACGGGTTTTGGAAAAGCTCTGAGATAAACTTACATATCAACTGTCTAGAACTCATAGCGACTTTTATGGCCTTAAAGTGCTTTGCTAGGGATTTGAGCAATTGTGAACTCCTACTCCGGATCGATAATACTACGGCAATTGCTTATGTTAACAGAATGGGGGGAGTGCAATACCCAGGCTTAAATAAGGTTTCTAAAGATATCTGGCGTTGGTGTGAAAAGAGAAATATATGGCTTTTTGCAACGTATATTCCGTCTAAGGAGAATGTAGAGGCGGACAGAAGTTCAAGGATTAAAAATATTGATACTGAATGGGAGCTGGCAGATTACGCTTTTAGTATGATTGAAAGGTCTTTTGGAGTACCAGAAATCGATCTGTTTGCTTCTAGAATTAATACAAAATGCATCAAATTTTGTGCTTGGCAGAGGGATCCAGAGGCACAGGCTATCGACGCGTTTACTTTAAATTGGTCCCAATGGCGTTTTTATGCATTCCCTCCATTTGCTCTCATTCTGAGGGTATTAAGAAAATTAATTCAAGATGAGGCGGAGGGTATAGTTGTCGTCCCATATTGGCCGACGCAACCGTGGTACCCTCTGTTTAGGTCCATTTTGGTCAATGAACCGATTATTTTGAAGCCATCGGCTAATTTGCTGTCATCTCCTTGTAGGTCCCATTTGCATCCTCTAGCCAGGACGCTGGCTTTAGTTGTAGGAAAGTTATCGGCGAGGCCTACAAACGAAAAAACGTTGCAGATGCAACGATAGATCTCCTTATCGCTTCTCTGGCAGATAACACTATTAATCAATATAGTGGTCCATTAAAGGCTTGGATACACGTTTGTGGAAAATTCAAAATTGATCCATTTACGGGTCATGAAAACCAAGTATTGGAATTTTTGACGGAACGCTATGAAGCAGGTGCTTCATATGGTACCCTTAATTCCTGCAGAGCAGCGATTTCACTAATATCCAACGAGAATAAAGGAAAAAGCCCGACAATTGGCAGATTTTTCAAGGGTGTTTTCAAAACAAGACCTTGTAAACCCAAGTACGATAGAACCTGGGATATAACCCCAGTATTAAACAAGATTTCAGAAATGTTTCCTTTAGAAAAATTGGGTCTACAAGATCTTACTGTCAGGCTAGTCACGCTGTTAGCCTTGGTAACTGCGCAACGGGTACAGACTCTGGCTTCTATTAAACTTAGCAATATTAAAGAAACTCGTGACGGATTCGAAGTCAAGGTTACGGATATTTTAAAGACTTCAAAACCTGGGTCTAGTCAACCTCTTCTGTTGTTGCCCCGCTTTGAGCAGCAGCCTAAACTATGTATAGCAAGTGTACTAGAGCGGTATATCGAAAGGACTAAGCCCCTAAGAGGCAATTGCAATACGTTACTAATTACAATTAAAAAACCGTATAGAGCGGCTTCGTCGCAAACTATCAGCAGGGGGATCAGGAGCATGCTAGCTCGGAGTGGGATTGGCGAGGAATATTTCGCGCATAGTACTAGACACGCATCCACTCCTGCAGCCTTAAAAAAGGGTATCGATATTAATATAATGAAGTCGGCCGCGGGATGGTCTAAAGAATCCCAGGTGTTTGCCAAATATTACAACAGACCTATTGCTAGACTTAAAAACAGTTTTGCTTCCTTCTTACAATAATAAGCACATAGTATATTCCTCCATATTTATGTTACCATTAAAAATAGTTGATAATTATCCACATATGTGAAAATTCTAAGAGTTGAAGGTCCTCCAGAGGCTTTATATATGAAATTAAAAAAAAAAAAAAAAAAAAAAAAACGTAAGATTCTCTGAACATCTACCTTGTAATTTGGAGAACGAGACTCTCGGTATAATTGCTCGATCGAATGAACTTAGCTGAGTGAAGTTCGATCGAGATTATGATGAGAGTCTCGTTCGAAATGATTACAACCCTCCCAGTGTGCTAATTTTCCGGCAGCGAAAATTTGTTTTTACCCTACCCTGACATTTTTTATTGTATATATAAATGCTATACTTTGAACATAATAAAGCATGAGCGGGAGAGCGGAAGGAAGAAGGGAAAATGGGTTGTGAATTTTATATTCTGAAGATTGTGGCGACATCGTGCGAGAAGTAGCGGTACTACCTTGTAATCATGTCGAACGAGACTCTCATCATAATCTCGATCGAACTTCACTTAGGTAAGTTCATTTGATCGAGCAATTATATTAATGTATAATATGAATATATATAAATATAAATATATATATATATATATATATATATATATATATATATATATATACAGGGTGACCACGATAAGGTGGCCACCCCCCTCCAAAATCTAGCCGTGTGATAATTTGAGAAATTTTTTGCCTAATTTTTAAAGGATTTGCGACGATCTCTCCGATAGTGAAGTCAAAATTTTTTTAGAAACAACCGTTTTTGCTCGCGAAAAAAAAATTTTCGATTTCGAGACCAAAAATAGGGTTTAATTTTTTTTTCTGAAAATACGCAAAATCCTGAGCGCGGATATCAAAAATTTTCCGGGATTCGTCAAACCAATCACCCAGAAATAAATCTCAAAATTCGAACTTTTTGTCGAAAATTCGGTACTAACTGGCGGAACAGGTGGAATTGAAATATCTGGCAAAATCGACCAGCGCCAACTTCACCCGAGTCCAGGTAGCGGTATACGATATGTCATTGACGATTCTGCGCGATGAGTTTCGTTGGACTGACTTTCTCTGTTTGCAGCTAGGCGAGCAGCAAGATTAGTAGTTTGAAAATATCTGCATTGAGAGAAGCGTGACAAAAACGTCTGCATTTAAAATTATCAATGATAATTACACGAAAGCAGCATAACGGGAGGTTAACAAGCATTTTGTTATCATCGGTTGCCAGTGACAACCGTTGTAGCACGGAGGTTAGCGAACGCTTGCGCGTGGCCGATCCGGCCGATCAAGATCCCGCTATTACCGTTTGCCGACGCGGCGACGTCGAGATGATGTAGCGCAAAAATTGAAATTCTTTCGAAAATGATCATCGAATCATCCCGATTCCGTCAAAGTGCAGCATTATTGACAAAGGCTTATCACTCTTATTTTACACAAAAATGATTTCAAGAAACGAACAGAATCCACCCGAATTTTGACAGTGTATTGCTTGTTCGTCGCAAAATTCTAGGTCAGTTTATTTATATTCTGGAGAACGATGCTCGAAAATTGGTTAATTCTGACACCGTGTATTTACTTTCGTACGTCGAATATTTCCGCGGCAACAAAGCACACGGGTGGCCGACTTTTCTGTGATTCTAGTAGTAACAATGAGCGCAATATTGCCACGACCCAGCGTTATTTTCACGCAATGATCAAACCGGGGACAGTAAACCACGGTTCGAAATTATTTTCGATGAAAATATGCCGTTGCATTCTGGAATTTCGTTAATTGTCCGACAAATTGATACGTAATGCGTAAGAACAAAATGACTCGCATTTGTTTAGAACGAAACCCTTCCATTGCTCTTTACTTCAATACGAAAATCGTACTATTCTTATCCAGATGACATAAGTATGTACGAAGCACGACAGGCTGAGGTATCGTTAAAGTACGGCGAAAGTATGGCCGATGTTATGACAGAAGTAGAAGCATGAAGGAATAATCGTCAGGTTATGATTCATCTACCTTTTACCTGTGATTTTTCCATTTCGTGGGCGACAAAGACAGTATTTTTTCGTAAATGCGATCGCTACGCTTCACTTTCCATTTCAATTCAATGACAGTTCGTCAATTACAATAATTAGCAAACTAATATTGAGTTTGTAAACCGATGCAGAGATTTGATACTTAATTCTATACAATTCCTTACAGATATGGTAATACAAATGTTTGATTGGTTTTTACATGTGCAATGAAATATTTTGTTTCATTCAAAATATGTACAATGCGTAAATTCGGGAATCCGTTATTTTTTCGGATCGCGCATAGTATTGCACAACAGAATTATGCACCTTCGATACTCCTCTTATGTTAATCCGTCCTCCTCGCTGAAAATTTTTTCAACGAATGCTGAAATTTACAGGGACGCGGGCATAATATTTGCAATGTTGCCCGCTACATTTCATACATTGAATAATGCGTAATTACTTTTCACTGCGTAATAAATATTCTCCGGCATTGCTTCGTGTTTGCCTTTCCCGGTTGGACTCATCTCTGTCAAACTATCGTTGTCTAAGATAATTTTGAAGAGTGCTCGGTTCGTTTCTTTCCGACTCTTGTACATAATCTCTGTGACGGCGGCCATTTGCACATTGTCAACCCACACGTCGTACCCTATGCTTAACCGTACTTGATGACAATTCAAAAATGATAATTATCCTATCAAAATTAGTGACCATTTAGTGTAAAAGTATTACCAACAGATCGTTTTCCGCTACTCGGTGCCGTTACTTTCAGGACAATTTGAAAAGTGTTCCATGAATTCGTTTGATTAACGCATTTATTCGTTTCTTTGTTTTAATTGCGACTGTAGTCGCAGTTTCATAATGTAGCTACACAACATTTTGTTGGAGACATTGAATTGATGCATTATTTACTGAAAATTTAATGCATTATGAAACGGACGCAGCATTATTGTAAATGGTGTATTTTTTCACAGATCACGAGTGCACCACCTCGACATACAAGTTTGAATTTCTGAATCGACGTGATCTGAGATACTGTATTCGTGCGTGTACATATAATTATTTTTAATTATTTAATTTATTTATTTATTTATTGATTCATTCATTCATTCATTGATTTAATTATTCATTGATTCATTCATTTATTTATTCATTGATTCATTCATTGATTCATTCATTGATTCATTCATTTATTTATTCATTCATTTACTTATTTATTTATTTTTTTTTTTTTTTTTGTTTTTCTTTGCGTATGGCCAAATCGGTGGGGAAATCCTTTATGGACCGCCCTAGGTAGGGTACCGTCACTCCCAGGAGTGTGGGACTCGCCTTACAGAATACCCACTAAAACCACCACCAAAAACCGTTCCTTGCTGTCGTCCACACCCCACGGAACTGTCGTCGTACCTGTTTTTGAGAATCAAATATCACGATTAGAACAATACGAGGCAAATATTTTGATAAAATTAAATCTAACAAACGGATGTGAACTAGACTTTTCACCATTTTCGTCACACCATTCTCGCGTTACAGAAACGCTGAAACTCAGGTTTATTTGCAATAAGATTCATTAGAGTTCAGTAGTATTCAATACGAGCCTGTAGTAAAAAGAAACTTGTCTTGTATTTCATTTCTGGTCTCGTTCTGTGTTATCGTCCGCCAAAAGCTATTCCTAGCTGTCGTCCACACCACACGGAACTGTCGTCGCATCTGTTTTTGAGAATCAAATATGAGCATTAGAAAAATACGAGGCACATATTTTGATAAAATTAGATTTGACATTTTTGAAACTACAGATGCAGTTTAACGTGCATCAAAAACAAGCGAATTTACACTCGACTTTTTACGATTTTCGTGACACTATTCTCGCGTTACAGAAACGCTGAAGCTCAAATTTCTTCGCAATAAGAATCAATCATTAGAGTTTTGTAGTGTTTAATACGAGCGTTTAATGGAAAGAAACTTGTCTTGCATTTCATTTCTCGTCTCGTTCTGTGTTATCGTCCGCCAAAAGCCATTCCTAGCTGTCGTCCACACCACACGGAACTGTCGTCGCATCTGTTTTTGAGAATCAAATATGAGGATTAGAAAAATACGAGGCACATATTTTGATAAAATTAGATTTGACATTTTTGAAACTACAGATGCAGTTTAACGTGCATCAAAAACAAACGAATGTGCACTCGACTTTTTACGATTTTCGTGACACCATTCTCGCATTACAGAAACGCTGAAGCTCAAATTTCTTCGCAATAAGAATCAATCATTACAGTTTTGTAGTGTTTAATACGAGCGTTTAATAAAAAGAAACTTGTCTTGCGTTTCACGTCTGATTTTGCCAGCTCTCCGTGTCCGCCGACTGCCGTACCTTGCTTATCCTCGAGATCCCACGGGACTATCGTCTAACCTATTTTCAACATTAAACAGCACAATAAGAAAAATACGAGGTGCCTTTTTGATGATAACGATTCCTATGTTATTCAAACATCATATACAGTTTTGTGTGCGGTAGAAAACAAAGAGAGTTTTGACGTCCCACCACTTCTGTTATACTATTTTCACACATCTGAGGATTTTTTTTTCAACCCTCTGAATAACAATAATAATAATTCATGACAGTTTCGCGTTGTCAATCATTGAAGATTTGTAAAAAGAATCATATCTCACATTTCATTCCTGGTTCCGTTGCCTGAGGAGATGCTCGATGTTCCCTCCGTTCTGCTGGACAGTGAGTGCGAGCCGTTTCCGGATAGACCCTCGCACCCGTTGCATCTCCCTAACAGGAATAGCGGCACACGCTTCGGCGGTGCGGTGGCGCATGTCGTGTTTTGTTGTGGGGGCCCGTTCGTAGACGATTTCCTTGACTCTACTCCAGAACCAGAAATCACAGACGGTGAGATCTGGTGAGCGCGCTGGCCACCTAACCGGACCTCTCGTACCGATCCAGCGCTCCGGGAACATGGCGTCCAGGATTGCCTTGTTCGCGTTACTGTTGTGGGCAGGGGCCCCGTCCTGCTGCCACCAAACCTGGTCCATACGGATGGGGTTTCCGTCCATCAGGCGGGGGAGTTCCTCGGTGAGTACGGTCGTGTACTTGGCTGACGTGAGATTTCCGTCGAGGAAAATGGGCCCGAGGATCCTGTCCTGTAATACTCCAACCCAGACGTGGAGCTTCCAACGGTGCTGGTTGTCCTGTTCGACGATCCAGTGTGGGTTTTCCGGAGCCCACCAACGACAGTTCTGCTTGTTGACGAGTTCGAGGTTCGTGAACAGCGCTTCGTCCGTGAAGCACACGTTCCTGAAGAAATCGGGATCCTCCTGCAGACGCTCCAGTCCCCAGCGACAGTACGTCAGTCTTCGTTCGGCATCACCTGGGCACAGCTTTTGCACCGGCTGGTACTTGAACGGACGGTTCAGCTCGCGTGCGATTTTTCTCACAGATTCTCGAGGAACCTCTGTAGGGAATTAATTACTCCTTTTAGAAAGCACGAAGAGACAATTATCGCATTGACCCCTAAATATACGTTGAATTTGTGTCCAGGATTGTCTCGTCTCTAATAAATCTCACCCAACAGAACAAGGTATGACTTGGTAATAAAATTTCGCATCAAACCGACGGGGAAATATCTCGCCGAACTGACGAGTCAATGGATTTTCGGCTCAATTACAATTCACCTGGATGAATGTAGAATAACTTGATTAATGAGAATTAACTGAATCACTAAATATAACTGAAATGTTCAGAATTAACTGAGACACAACTGAATTACGGAAAATTAAATCAAGTATATGGGCTATTCCGCGTCAACCGGATCAGTCATCTCTCAGATATTTTTTTAATTCGGCATGTGGATTGTGTGGGAGAAGTTAGATTCTTGTGCCTAAGCGCAAATCTCATAATGCAAAATTCGATTTTTTATTAACAATAACAAATTAGACTCCCATTTTTTTCAAAAATTCATAACCTTGGCAAAGAATTAGATACAATATATTTTTTTTTCAAATTACGCGGAAAGCTCCATAGAATTTAAAAAAAATACGAAACGGTAAAAAAAAGTTGTTATCAATTGTTTATTTAACAATTAATTTTTCAAAGATTTTTAAAACAGTGACTGACACGATCAAAAAATTTTTTTTAAATTCCGACATGTTCCTTGAACTGTACTACAACCTGTGAATTAATTCCAGAGAGGTGTTTTTTTTCGTTTTCGAGTTAAAAATCATTAAAGGTGTCGATGCGCATGAAATTGCGGCGCGCCGAGTCTCTACGTAATGGCGGGCGGCCGGTTGCCGTCCACCGCTACACCGCGGTGGCGTCGCAGGGTTATTTCAGTCATTTTCACGATGTAGGACACGATTGGAGAATCTGAAAAAAATACTGCACCTTCACAAGGCCTGCTCAAAGCGATAAGTGAAGTTTCAAGAATGTGTTTTTATTTTAAAATAAGTAGCAAGTTATGTAATTATTATCATTTATGTGCCCTTTCATGGTGTGTAACCGTTATTTTGAATCTCTGTAATAAAAAAACGGTGAAAAACACATTCCTGAAACTTCACTTATCGCTTTGAGCAGGCCTTGTGAAGCTACAGTATTTTTTTCAGATTGTGCAATCATGTCCTACATTGTGGAAATGACTCTAAAATAACGCTACGAGGCCACCGCGGGGTAGCGGTGGACGGCAACCGGCCGCCCGCCAATACGTAGAGACTCGGCGCGCCGCAATTTCATGCGCATCGACACCTTTAATGATTTTTTACTCGAAAACGAAGAAAAACTAAAGTCTGGAATTGATTCACAGGTTGTAGTACAGTTCAAGGAACATGTCAGAATTATAAAAAAATTTTTTGATCGTGTCAGTCACTGTTTTAAAAATCTTTGAAAAATTAATTGTCAAATAAACAATTGATAACAACTTTTTTTTACCGTTTCGTATTTTTTTTTAAATTCTATGGAGCTTTCCGCGTAATTTGAAAAAAAAATATATTGTATCTAATTTTTTGCCAAAGTTATGAATTTTTGAAAAAAATGGGAGTCTAATTTGTTATTGTTAATAAAAAATCGAATTTTGCATTATGAGATTCGCGCTTTGGCACAAAAATCTAACTGCTCCCACATAATCCACATGTCAAATTAAAAAATATCTCAGACATGAGTGATTCGGTTGACGCGGAATAGCCCATATTCAAATAACTTTGGGTTCATGCCAGAATTATATGTTTACAGAGAGTAAAAATTAAATAAAAATGTGAAATGAAGTAGAGTTAAGAAAAATAATTTGAATTCATTGGAAATGCGATAGAACGAATTCAAAACTTTTCAACCTCACTTGAATTAGCGGGAATTATCAAGAATTGAAATTTATGAATTGAAACGAATCAAGTTGAATCATATGAATCTACCTCACTTAAAAGAATTGATTTCAAATAAGAAAATTAAGTTAAATCACATTAATTTATTCAGATTAATTCAACTCAAACAATTACCGTGTTACTCAAATCTCGAATTATTTCCCCCTCGCATGAAACGAACAGTTCAGGTTGCCCGCGCACCATTGATTTTAATTCGAATAACTAAAATACGGTTAATTCTGGTCAGTTGGAAATTTCTGGAAACGCCGGAAGCAATATTTAAAAAATCATCTAATCACGGGGTCGATCTGAAATTGATGAAAACACGAAATTGAATTTTTTAGCGTTCTCACAGATCCTGGAAAAGGTTTGGATATTCTTCACCCCGAAGCGGATACACGGAAAAATGTTGCACGGCAATTGGTAGTTTTATAGACACTATTGCGTCAAAAAAATTCAAGAAAACCAATAATAGAGAGTGTTGAAATTAGCGAATTTGGCACGGAATGCCCCATACGTACATCTGAGAATAAATTAAATTGAGAAAAAATATAACGAAGAAAAAATGAACGTACGCAGTGTCCTCGCGAGGCGTCTGAGGCTCTGTCTTCCGTTTTCCTGGACGGCGTGTTCCACCGCTGCTCGGACTGGGCCATCCCGCACCGGCTTGATGCGCTGCTCTCGTGCCCGCTTCAGCACGCCGTGCTCCTGCTCCGTTGCCGCCAGCCTAGAGATGAAGTTTCGCATACTCGAATCATACATTGTTGCAAAGTTTCACAAGCATCGGCTTCTTGCAGGAAAAAAATCGACGTAGCCGACAGTTATGTCGCATAAATGTTTAAAATATATTATTCAGGGCAATGCGCGCCAGCTGCATAGAGTTATAGTGCAAATGACCACGATTATGCAATTCTGAAAATTATTTCATTGCGAACATCGTACCTTCGAAAAGACTGCCTCGACGGTGGCTGCCCGTCCTCCGGGAATCGCTCTCGGTACATCCTCGCCGATCCTGTAAAGTTGTTCCCGGTCTCCGCCAGTATCCGATGCATCCTGGTCGTCCGCACGTCCCTGTCCATCTTAATCTCTAATTTTCTAGTACAATTATTCTAACAATACAGCTACAGTAAATCAACGTTGGTAAGATTATTGGTAAAATAAAAATATTCTTTAACAGCTAACTACGCTACAGTTAAACGTGTAAAATTAACAATTATCACAACACTTCACGGTAACTTAACGATTATAAACGTAATGAGAATATTTAAACGATTGAAACTACGGGTAATGCAACGAATAAACGTGGCGATAACCTCGATTTTTTTTAAGTTTTGGTTGAAACTCGGATATTGGCTGGTGACGCTTCGAGCGAATCTTAGCGTCTGTTTGCTGAAATTAGCTCGAAACAATGCCAGATCTTCGATTGTCATTTACTACGCCTGACGCGCCGAGCTGCGTCTGTTGGTTATTTCACGAACTGTCGGACAGCAGCGTGTAATAACAAATGAATACATTCGGGATCGTACGATATCCTAATTATTGTAACCAACGGACGCAGCTCGACGCGTCAGGCGTATTAAATGACAATCGAAGATCTGGCATTGTTTCGCGCTAATTTCAGCAAACAGACGCTAAGATTCGCTCGAAGCATCACCAACCGAAATCATAGTTTTACCCAAAACTTTCACAAAATCAAGATTATTGCCACGTTCATTCGTAGCATTACACGTATTTTTAATCGTTTAAATACAGGATGTCCCTAAATTGGTGGACACGGACCAGCCAGCGTGATACCTGACTCAAATCCAACCGAGAATTTCTTTGCCGCAAGCTCGTCCGACGCATAGTTTTTTAATTATAAACGATAGCGTTCGGCTAATCAGAGTGCACCATTTCATCTGGATTTGCCGCCACGGAAATTGCTGTTTTCTTCGTCTGGGTGAATTATTATTTTTCGGTTACAAAGTAAATATCGGCACCCCCCCTCTCTCCCTGTTGTACCCCTTCTCGAGCGCTGACCTCGGTATTGTTGCCGCGGCACACGCTGCCGGCCGCACACCCACGGACGCACACTCGTGTGTGTGAAACATAAGCAAATGCCCACCTACACAATACTACGAAACACACATCTACGAGTGAAAATAAAAATAAATCTCCAAATAAATCAGCGGATTTAAGATTTAATGTTACAAAACACTTCCAATCATCGATGTATGCATAAAACTAGAGATTTTAGACGGTTGATATGCCGTTAGGGTTCAAAATTGGTCATTCAATCAATCTGAATTATGCTTTCCGAACATTTTTTGTGTCTTTGCAACATAATTTTTCCACTAGTTTGAAATTCATCATTGACATCCGATTTTTCAATAATGCGAGGGAAAAATAACTCGCTGAATTGACGTGTCAATAGGTTTGTGAATCAGTTACGATTCACCTGAGTTGACACAAAATAACTGAATAAATGAGAATTCACTGAATCACTAAAAATGATAACCGAAATCATCAGAATTATTTGAGATATAACTGAATTAGGAAGAATTGTAATAAGTCAAGTTACTTTGAATAACTTTAGATTCGTGCCAAAATTTTATGTTTAGAGAGAAAAATAATTAAATTAAAATAAAAAAGTAATTTTAAATCAGGAAGAAGAAAATTTCCAAATACCTGAGTTCAAATGAAGCAATTTGAATTTAATAAATCTATCCGAATTTGAGGAAAAATAATAATCATTATTTGGAATAGAAAAATGAAGTCGAATTACATGAATAAATTCAATCAATTCAACTAAAAAAAATATGGTGTCATTCAAATTCCCAGTTATTTCCTCGTCGATTCATTGTGGGTCTGGAGTGGTAAGTAACGTTGAAATTGTTGAGATCAATGCTAGTGATGGCCACTTATCTGAGAATAATCGATGTATCGATTAATCGATTTAAACAAAATAATCGGACACGGTTCCATTGAATTGGTAAAAATTGATCAATTTGGTACATTTCTGCGTGCAGTCTTAATATCAGAAGAGATACACTCAGCAAAAGAATTAAAGGAACAGTAGGATTTCTAACTTTTTTCAGTGATTTTTGAAGAGCTGTAACTTGGTGAAAAATAGTCGAATCGTAAAAAACCAAGAAGCATTTCGAAGCTTGAAACGTCTAGTTTGAAATCCTCATCACTTATTTTTTTCTTAAACATCACGCTAAGTGTGACCCTCAGAAATAGCGCAAGGCGAAATTCCTCACAATTTCTGTCTTTTTCAAAAGCGTGCACGAGCTCAAAAAAATTTTTCACCGCTTTGTCAATATTGGATTCATCTAGCCTGATTCTTCAGCTTCAAAACGATCGGTTTTGAACCTCTGTACGACCATTTGTCGTTGAGATATTGGCGTATGAACAAAAAAGGAGCTCTTTTCGTTGATCATCAATATCTCATCAACTAATGATCCCGCAGCAAGCTGAACCTGAGTTCCGTGAACGGTAAGAAACGCTCTCAAAGTACGTTCGATAACTTAGTGCAAGATATTTTTTTTTCTAATCTCATTGTTCATCTGAAAAGGTACAAACAAATCGGTTTCTTCTTTAGTTTGGAAAATCCACGTCAACTTTACAAATATTGCGAAAATGACTCATGTTTCCAGGTTTTTTTTTAGTTCAATACATGCCTAAAAACCCCTCGAAATTTAAAATTGATCGGCTGAACCGTAATTGTTGACCGAACCGTCAAAGTTTTATTTAAAATTGAAGGAACATTTTTGTTTTTCCTTAGATGGCAAATAATGATGATTAAAGTGGAAAAATGACTATTCCGTTATTTTTCTTCACAATTTCCCAACAAGTACGCTTTAAATCTTGGACAAAGAGAGAAATTTGAAATTTTATTTTTCTTTAGTTTTTCAAAATTCTAAATCTTTTTTTTTCAGATTTCAACAAAAATTGTGTTCTTTTGCTTCCAATTATTCATGAACGATGTTTCAAATACTCGAGCTTTTTTTAAATTGTCAAGAAAATCGTTTTCACGCAATTTTTCACCGCCAGCATTAGCATTACCCAAAGCGTGCCGCGTGGAGGTTGCATGGTCGGATTTACGCTTCTCGTCTGTCTGTCTGTACGTCTATCCGTCTATCCGCCTGTCCGTCTCTCTGTAAGATCTGTGCGTGCGTAAGTGCGTGTGTGTTAGTGTGCGTTCAAAAACGCGTATGTCCACCACGGCCCTGGATTACAGCGTTCAATCTGTCCGTCATATTAATGCATCTTCTTATCACCGCTTGAGGAATAGTCCTCCAAATTCGGACAGATGGACAGGCATAAAGACATACAGACGTACAGACGTACAGACAGACAGACGAGAAGCGTAAATCCGACCATGCAACCTCCACGCGGCACGCTTTGGGTAATGCTAATGCTGGCGGTGAAAAATTGCGTGAAAACGATTTTCTTGACAATTTAAAAAAAGCTCGAGTATTTGAAACATCGTTCATGAATAATTGGAAGCAAAAGAACACAATTTTTGTTGAAATCTGAAAAAAAAAGATTTAGAATTTTGAAAAACTAAAGAAAAATAAAATTTCAAATTTCTCTCTTTGTCCAAGATTTGAAGCGTACTTGTTGGGAAATTGTGAAGAAAAATAACGGAATAGTCATTTTTCCACTTTAATCATCATTATTTGCCATCTAAGGAAAAACAAAAATGTTCCTTCAATTTTAAATAAAACTTTGACGGTTCGGTCAACAATTACGGTTCAGCCGATCAATTTTAAATTTCGAGGGGTTTTTAGGCATGTATTGAACTAAAAAAAAACCTGGAAACATGAGTCATTTTCGCAATATTTGTAAAGTTGACGTGGATTTTCCAAACTAAAGAAGAAACCGATTTGTTTGTACCTTTTCAGATGAACAATGAGATTAGAAAAAAAAATATCTTGCACTAAGTTATCGAACGTACTTTGAGAGCGTTTCTTACCGTTCACGGAACTCAGGTTCAGCTTGCTGCGGGATCATTAGTTGATGAGATATTGATGATCAACGAAAAGAGCTCCTTTTTTGTTCATACGCCAATATCTCAACGACAAATGGTCGTACAGAGGTTCAAAACCGATCGTTTTGAAGCTGAAGAATCAGGCTAGATGAATCCAATATTGACAAAGCGGTGAAAAATTTTTTTGAGCTCGTGCACGCTTTTGAAAAAGACAGAAATTGTGAGGAATTTCGCCTTGCGCTATTTCTGAGGGTCACACTTAGCGTGATGTTTAAGAAAAAAATAAGTGATGAGGATTTCAAACTAGACGTTTCAAGCTTCGAAATGCTTCTTGGTTTTTTACGATTCGACTATTTTTCACCAAGTTACAGCTCTTCAAAAATCACTGAAAAAAGTTAGAAATCCTACTGTTCCTTTAATTCTTTTGCTGAGTGTATCTCTTCTGATATTAAGACTGCACGCAGAAATGTACCAAATTGATCAATTTTTACCAATTCAATGGAACCGTGTCCGATTATTTTGTTTAAATCGATTAATCGATACATCGATTATTCTCAGATAAGTGGCCATCACTAGCATTGATCTCAACAATTTCAACGTTACTTACCACTCCAGACCCACAATGAATCGACGAGGAAATAACTGGGAATTTGAATGACACCATATTTTTTTTAGTTGAATTGATTGAATTTATTCATGTAATTCGACTTCATTTTTCTATTCCAAATAATGATTATTATTTTTCCTCAAATTCGGATAGATTTATTAAATTCAAATTGCTTCATTTGAACTCAGGTATTTGGAAATTTTCTTCTTCCTGATTTAAAATTACTTTTTTATTTTAATTTAATTATTTTTCTCTCTAAACATAAAATTTTGGCACGAATCTAAAGTTATTCAAAGTAACTTGACTTATTACAATTCTTCCTAATTCAGTTATATCTCAAATAATTCTGATGATTTCGGTTATCATTTTTAGTGATTCAGTGAATTCTCATTTATTCAGTTATTTTGTGTCAACTCAGGTGAATCGTAACTGATTCACAAACCTATTGACACGTCAATTCAGCGAGTTATTTTTCCCTCGCATTATTGAAAAATCGGATGTCAATGATGAATTTCAAACTAGTGGAAAAATTATGTTGCAAAGACACAAAAAATGTTCGGAAAGCATAATTCAGATTGATTGAATGACCAATTTTGAACCCTAACGGCATATCAACCGTCTAAAATCTCTAGTTTTATGCATACATCGATGATTGGAAGTGTTTTGTAACATTAAATCTTAAATCCGCTGATTTATTTGGAGATTTATTTTTATTTTCACTCGTAGATGTGTGTTTCGTAGTATTGTGTAGGTGGGCATTTGCTTATGTTTCACACACACGAGTGTGCGTCCGTGGGTGTGCGGCCGGCAGCGTGTGCCGCGGCAACAATACCGAGGTCAGCGCTCGAGAAGGGGTACAACAGGGAGAGAGGGGGGGTGCCGATATTTACTTTGTAACCGAAAAATAATAATTCACCCAGACGAAGAAAACAGCAATTTCCGTGGCGGCAAATCCAGATGAAATGGTGCACTCTGATTAGCCGAACGCTATCGTTTATAATTAAAAAACTATGCGTCGGACGAGCTTGCGGCAAAGAAATTCTCGGTTGGATTTGAGTCAGGTATCACGCTGGCTGGTCCGTGTCCACCAATTTAGGGACATCCTGTATTTAAACGATTAAAAATACGTGTAATGCTACGAATGAACGTGGCAATAATCTTGATTTTGTGAAAGTTTTGGGTAAAACTATGATTTCGGTTGGTGATGCTTCGAGCGAATCTTAGCGTCTGTTTGCTGAAATTAGCGCGAAACAATGCCAGATCTTCGATTGTCATTTAATACGCCTGACGCGTCGAGCTGCGTCCGTTGGTTACAATAATTAGGATATCGTACGATCCCGAATGTATTCATTTGTTATTACACGCTGCTGTCCGACAGTTCGTGAAATAACCAACAGACGCAGCTCGGCGCGTCAGGCGTAGTAAATGACAATCGAAGATCTGGCATTGTTTCGAGCTAATTTCAGCAAACAGACGCTAAGATTCGCTCGAAGCGTCACCAGCCAATATCCGAGTTTCAACCAAAACTTAAAAAAAATCGAGGTTATCGCCACGTTTATTCGTTGCATTACCCGTAGTTTCAATCGTTTAAATATTCTCATTACGTTTATAATCGTTAAGTTACCGTGAAGTGTTGTGATAATTGTTAATTTTACACGTTTAACTGTAGCGTAGTTAGCTGTTAAAGAATATTTTTATTTTACCAATAATCTTACCAACGTTGATTTACTGTAGCTGTATTGTTAGAATAATTGTACTAGAAAATTAGAGATTAAGATGGACAGGGACGTGCGGACGACCAGGATGCATCGGATACTGGCGGAGACCGGGAACAACTTTACAGGATCGGCGAGGATGTACCGAGAGCGATTCCCGGAGGACGGGCAGCCACCGTCGAGGCAGTCTTTTCGAAGGTACGATGTTCGCAATGAAATAATTTTCAGAATTGCATAATCGTGGTCATTTGCACTATAACTCTATGCAGCTGGCGCGCATTGCCCTGAATAATATATTTTAAACATTTATGCGACATAACTGTCGGCTACGTCGATTTTTTTCCTGCAAGAAGCCGATGCTTGTGAAACTTTGCAACAATGTATGATTCGAGTATGCGAAACTTCATCTCTAGGCTGGCGGCAACGGAGCAGGAGCACGGCGTGCTGAAGCGGGCACGAGAGCAGCGCATCAAGCCGGTGCGGGATGGCCCAGTCCGAGCAGCGGTGGAACACGCCGTCCAGGAAAACGGAAGACAGAGCCTCAGACGCCTCGCGAGGACACTGCGTACGTTCATTTTTTCTTCGTTATATTTTTTCTCAATTTAATTTATTCTCAGATGTACGTATGGGGCATTCCGTGCCAAATTCGCTAATTTCAACACTCTCTATTATTGGTTTTCTTGAATTTTTTTGACGCAATAGTGTCTATAAAACTACCAATTGCCGTGCAACATTTTTCCGTGTATCCGCTTCGGGGTGAAGAATATCCAAACCTTTTCCAGGATCTGTGAGAACGCTAAAAAATTCAATTTCGTGTTTTCATCAATTTCAGATCGACCCCGTGATTAGATGATTTTTTAAATATTGCTTCCGGCGTTTCCAGAAATTTCCAACTGACCAGAATTAACCGTATTTTAGTTATTCGAATTAAAATCAATGGTGCGCGGGCAACCTGAACTGTTCGTTTCATGCGAGGGGGAAATAATTCGAGATTTGAGTAACACGGTAATTGTTTGAGTTGAATTAATCTGAATAAATTAATGTGATTTAACTTAATTTTCTTATTTGAAATCAATTCTTTTAAGTGAGGTAGATTCATATGATTCAACTTGATTCGTTTCAATTCATAAATTTCAATTCTTGATAATTCCCGCTAATTCAAGTGAGGTTGAAAAGTTTTGAATTCGTTCTATCGCATTTCCAATGAATTCAAATTATTTTTCTTAACTCTACTTCATTTCACATTTTTATTTAATTTTTACTCTCTGTAAACATATAATTCTGGCATGAACCCAAAGTTATTTGAATATGGGCTATTCCGCGTCAACCGAATCACTCATGTCTGAGATATTTTTTAATTTGACATGTGGATTATGTGGGAGCAGTTAGATTTTTGTGCCAAAGCGCGAATCTCATAATGCAAAATTCGATTTTTTATTAACAATAACAAATTAGACTCCCATTTTTTTCAAAAATTCATAACTTTGGCAAAAAATTAGATACAATATATTTTTTTTTCAAATTACGCGGAAAGCTCCATAGAATTTAAAAAAAAATACGAAACGGTAAAAAAAAGTTGTTATCAATTGTTTATTTGACAATTAATTTTTCAAAGATTTTTAAAACAGTGACTGACACGATCAAAAAATTTTTTTATAATTCTGACATGTTCCTTGAACTGTACTACAACCTGTGAATCAATTCCAGACTTTAGTTTTTCTTCGTTTTCGAGTAAAAAATCATTAAAGGTGTCGATGCGCATGAAATTGCGGCGCGCCGAGTCTCTACGTATTGGCGGGCGGCCGGTTGCCGTCCACCGCTACCCCGCGGTGGCCTCGTAGCGTTATTTTAGAGTCATTTCCACAATGTAGGACATGATTGCACAATCTGAAAAAAATACTGTAGCTTCACAAGGCCTGCTCAAAGCGATAAGTGAAGTTTCAGGAATGTGTTTTTCACCGTTTTTTTATTACAGAGATTCAAAATAACGGTTACACACCATGAAAGGGCACATAAATGATAATAATTACATAACTTGCTACTTATTTTAAAATAAAAACACATTCTTGAAACTTCACTTATCGCTTTGAGCAGGCCTTGTGAAGGTGCAGTATTTTTTTCAGATTCTCCAATCGTGTCCTACATCGTGAAAATGACTGAAATAACCCTGCGACGCCACCGCGGTGTAGCGGTGGACGGCAACCGGCCGCCCGCCATTACGTAGAGACTCGGCGCGCCGCAATTTCATGCGCATCGACACCTTTAATGATTTTTAACTCGAAAACGAAAAAAAACACCTCTCTGGAATTAATTCACAGGTTGTAGTACAGTTCAAGGAACATGTCGGAATTTAAAAAAAATTTTTTGATCGTGTCAGTCACTGTTTTAAAAATCTTTGAAAAATTAATTGTTAAATAAACAATTGATAACAACTTTTTTTTACCGTTTCGTATTTTTTTTAAATTCTATGGAGCTTTCCGCGTAATTTGAAAAAAAAATATATTGTATCTAATTCTTTGCCAAGGTTATGAATTTTTGAAAAAAATGGGAGTCTAATTTGTTATTGTTAATAAAAAATCGAATTTTGCATTATGAGATTTGCGCTTAGGCACAAGAATCTAACTTCTCCCACACAATCCACATGCCGAATTAAAAAAATATCTGAGAGATGACTGATCCGGTTGACGCGGAATAGCCCATATACTTGATTTAATTTTCCGTAATTCAGTTGTGTCTCAGTTAATTCTAAACATTTCAGTTATATTTAGTGATTCAGTTAATTCTCATTAATCAAGTTATTCTACATTCATCCAGGTGAATTGTAATTGAGCCGAAAATCCATTGACTCGTCAGTTCGGCGAGATATTTCCCCGTCGGTTTGATGCGAAATTTTATTACCAAGTCATACCTCGTTCTGTTGGGTGAGATTTATTAGAGACGAGACAATCCTGGACACAAATTCAACGTATATTTAGGGGTCAATGCGATAATTGTCTCTTCGTGCTTTCTAAAAGGAGTAATTAATTCCCTACAGAGGTTCCTCGAGAATCTGTGAGAAAAATCGCACGCGAGCTGAACCGTCCGTTCAAGTACCAGCCGGTGCAAAAGCTGTGCCCAGGTGATGCCGAACGAAGACTGACGTACTGTCGCTGGGGACTGGAGCGTCTGCAGGAGGATCCCGATTTCTTCAGGAACGTGTGCTTCACGGACGAAGCGCTGTTCACGAACCTCGAACTCGTCAACAAGCAGAACTGTCGTTGGTGGGCTCCGGAAAACCCACACTGGATCGTCGAACAGGACAACCAGCACCGTTGGAAGCTCCACGTCTGGGTTGGAGTATTACAGGACAGGATCCTCGGGCCCATTTTCCTCGACGGAAATCTCACGTCAGCCAAGTACACGACCGTACTCACCGAGGAACTCCCCCGCCTGATGGACGGAAACCCCATCCGTATGGACCAGGTTTGGTGGCAGCAGGACGGGGCCCCTGCCCACAACAGTAACGCGAACAAGGCAATCCTGGACGCCATGTTCCCGGAGCGCTGGATCGGTACGAGAGGTCCGGTTAGGTGGCCAGCGCGCTCACCAGATCTCACCGTCTGTGATTTCTGGTTCTGGAGTAGAGTCAAGGAAATCGTCTACGAACGGGCCCCCACAACAAAACACGACATGCGCCACCGCATCGCCGAAGCGTGTGCCGCTATTCCTGTTAGGGAGATGCAACGGGTGCGAGGGTCTATCCGGAAACGGCTCGCACTCACTGTCCAGCAGAACGGAGGGAACATCGAGCATCTCCTCAGGCAACGGAACCAGGAATAAAATGTGAGATATGATTCTTTTTACAAATCTTCAATGATTGACAACGCGAAACTGTCATGAATTATTATTATTGTTATTCAGAGGGTTGAAAAAAAAATCCTCAGATGTGTGAAAATAGTATAACAGAAGTGGTGGGACGTCAAAACTCTCTTTGTTTTCTACCGCACACAAAACTGTATATGATGTTTGAATAACATAGGAATCGTTATCATCAAAAAGGCACCTCGTATTTTTCTTATTGTGCTGTTTAATGTTGAAAATAGGTTAGACGATAGTCCCGTGGGATCTCGAG
This sequence comes from Neodiprion pinetum, assembly GCF_021155775.2. Taxonomy (NCBI): domain Eukaryota; kingdom Metazoa; phylum Arthropoda; class Insecta; order Hymenoptera; family Diprionidae; genus Neodiprion; species Neodiprion pinetum. The sequence continues at coordinate 15,694,906 of NC_060234.1, forward strand.
GATAAGCAAGGTACGGCAGTCGGCGGACACGGAGAGCTGGCAAAATCAGACGTGAAACGCAAGACAAGTTTCTTTTTATTAAACGCTCGTATTAAACACTACAAAACTGTAATGATTGATTCTTATTGCGAAGAAATTTGAGCTTCAGCGTTTCTGTAATGCGAGAATGGTGTCACGAAAATCGTAAAAAGTCGAGTGCACATTCGTTTGTTTTTGATGCACGTTAAACTGCATCTGTAGTTTCAAAAATGTCAAATCTAATTTTATCAAAATATGTGCCTCGTATTTTTCTAATCCTCATATTTGATTCTCAAAAACAGATGCGACGACAGTTCCGTGTGGTGTGGACGACAGCTAGGAATGGCTTTTGGCGGACGATAACACAGAACGAGACGAGAAATGAAATGCAAGACAAGTTTCTTTCCATTAAACGCTCGTATTAAACACTACAAAACTCTAATGATTGATTCTTATTGCGAAGAAATTTGAGCTTCAGCGTTTCTGTAACGCGAGAATAGTGTCACGAAAATCGTAAAAAGTCGAGTGTAAATTCGCTTGTTTTTGATGCACGTTAAACTGCATCTGTAGTTTCAAAAATGTCAAATCTAATTTTATCAAAATATGTGCCTCGTATTTTTCTAATGCTCATATTTGATTCTCAAAAACAGATGCGACGACAGTTCCGTGTGGTGTGGACGACAGCTAGGAATGGCTTTTGGCGGACGATAACACAGAACGAGACCAGAAATGAAATACAAGACAAGTTTCTTTTTACTACAGGCTCGTATTGAATACTACTGAACTCTAATGAATCTTATTGCAAATAAACCTGAGTTTCAGCGTTTCTGTAACGCGAGAATGGTGTGACGAAAATGGTGAAAAGTCTAGTTCACATCCGTTTGTTAGATTTAATTTTATCAAAATATTTGCCTCGTATTGTTCTAATCGTGATATTTGATTCTCAAAAACAGGTACGACGACAGTTCCGTGGGGTGTGGACGACAGCAAGGAACGGTTTTTGGTGGTGGTTTTAGTGGGTATTCTGTAAGGCGAGTCCCACACTCCTGGGAGTGACGGTACCCTACCTAGGGCGGTCCATAAAGGATTTCCCCACCGATTTGGCCATACGCAAAGAAAAACAAAAAAAAAAAAAAAAATAAATAAATAAGTAAATGAATGAATAAATAAATGAATGAATCAATGAATGAATCAATGAATGAATCAATGAATAAATAAATGAATGAATCAATGAATAATTAAATCAATGAATGAATGAATGAATCAATAAATAAATAAATAAATTAAATAATTAAAAATAATTATATGTACACGCACGAATACAGTATCTCAGATCACGTCGATTCAGAAATTCAAACTTGTATGTCGAGGTGGTGCACTCGTGATCTGTGAAAAAATACACCATTTACAATAATGCTGCGTCCGTTTCATAATGCATTAAATTTTCAGTAAATAATGCATCAATTCAATGTCTCCAACAAAATGTTGTGTAGCTACATTATGAAACTGCGACTACAGTCGCAATTAAAACAAAGAAACGAATAAATGCGTTAATCAAACGAATTCATGGAACACTTTTCAAATTGTCCTGAAAGTAACGGCACCGAGTAGCGGAAAACGATCTGTTGGTAATACTTTTACACTAAATGGTCACTAATTTTGATAGGATAATTATCATTTTTGAATTGTCATCAAGTACGGTTAAGCATAGGGTACGACGTGTGGGTTGACAATGTGCAAATGGCCGCCGTCACAGAGATTATGTACAAGAGTCGGAAAGAAACGAACCGAGCACTCTTCAAAATTATCTTAGACAACGATAGTTTGACAGAGATGAGTCCAACCGGGAAAGGCAAACACGAAGCAATGCCGGAGAATATTTATTACGCAGTGAAAAGTAATTACGCATTATTCAATGTATGAAATGTAGCGGGCAACATTGCAAATATTATGCCCGCGTCCCTGTAAATTTCAGCATTCGTTGAAAAAATTTTCAGCGAGGAGGACGGATTAACATAAGAGGAGTATCGAAGGTGCATAATTCTGTTGTGCAATACTATGCGCGATCCGAAAAAATAACGGATTCCCGAATTTACGCATTGTACATATTTTGAATGAAACAAAATATTTCATTGCACATGTAAAAACCAATCAAACATTTGTATTACCATATCTGTAAGGAATTGTATAGAATTAAGTATCAAATCTCTGCATCGGTTTACAAACTCAATATTAGTTTGCTAATTATTGTAATTGACGAACTGTCATTGAATTGAAATGGAAAGTGAAGCGTAGCGATCGCATTTACGAAAAAATACTGTCTTTGTCGCCCACGAAATGGAAAAATCACAGGTAAAAGGTAGATGAATCATAACCTGACGATTATTCCTTCATGCTTCTACTTCTGTCATAACATCGGCCATACTTTCGCCGTACTTTAACGATACCTCAGCCTGTCGTGCTTCGTACATACTTATGTCATCTGGATAAGAATAGTACGATTTTCGTATTGAAGTAAAGAGCAATGGAAGGGTTTCGTTCTAAACAAATGCGAGTCATTTTGTTCTTACGCATTACGTATCAATTTGTCGGACAATTAACGAAATTCCAGAATGCAACGGCATATTTTCATCGAAAATAATTTCGAACCGTGGTTTACTGTCCCCGGTTTGATCATTGCGTGAAAATAACGCTGGGTCGTGGCAATATTGCGCTCATTGTTACTACTAGAATCACAGAAAAGTCGGCCACCCGTGTGCTTTGTTGCCGCGGAAATATTCGACGTACGAAAGTAAATACACGGTGTCAGAATTAACCAATTTTCGAGCATCGTTCTCCAGAATATAAATAAACTGACCTAGAATTTTGCGACGAACAAGCAATACACTGTCAAAATTCGGGTGGATTCTGTTCGTTTCTTGAAATCATTTTTGTGTAAAATAAGAGTGATAAGCCTTTGTCAATAATGCTGCACTTTGACGGAATCGGGATGATTCGATGATCATTTTCGAAAGAATTTCAATTTTTGCGCTACATCATCTCGACGTCGCCGCGTCGGCAAACGGTAATAGCGGGATCTTGATCGGCCGGATCGGCCACGCGCAAGCGTTCGCTAACCTCCGTGCTACAACGGTTGTCACTGGCAACCGATGATAACAAAATGCTTGTTAACCTCCCGTTATGCTGCTTTCGTGTAATTATCATTGATAATTTTAAATGCAGACGTTTTTGTCACGCTTCTCTCAATGCAGATATTTTCAAACTACTAATCTTGCTGCTCGCCTAGCTGCAAACAGAGAAAGTCAGTCCAACGAAACTCATCGCGCAGAATCGTCAATGACATATCGTATACCGCTACCTGGACTCGGGTGAAGTTGGCGCTGGTCGATTTTGCCAGATATTTCAATTCCACCTGTTCCGCCAGTTAGTACCGAATTTTCGACAAAAAGTTCGAATTTTGAGATTTATTTCTGGGTGATTGGTTTGACGAATCCCGGAAAATTTTTGATATCCGCGCTCAGGATTTTGCGTATTTTCAGAAAAAAAAATTAAACCCTATTTTTGGTCTCGAAATCGAAAATTTTTTTTTCGCGAGCAAAAACGGTTGTTTCTAAAAAAATTTTGACTTCACTATCGGAGAGATCGTCGCAAATCCTTTAAAAATTAGGCAAAAAATTTCTCAAATGATCACACGGCTAGATTTTGGAGGGGGGTGGCCACCTTATCGTGGTCACCCTGTATATATATATATATATACATATATATATATATATATATATATATATATATATATATATATATATATGTATGTGTGTGTATATATTAGAGTGTCCCAAAAAAACCGACTATTTTTTTTTTTTCAAAGAACATTGAAAAATCGTCACAGTATCTCTAGAAAATGACCCTGTGAAAATATAAGCTCTTAATATTAATATTTAGAGGTGGCG